>NC_135234.1:128658594-129349011 GCF_051348905.1 Ranitomeya variabilis | reverse complement strand
CGTTTCATCGCTAATTTTTCTAGCGTGGTTAAACCTTTGACGGATTTGACCAAGAAGGGTTCTGATGTGACTAATTGGTCTCCTGCGACCATGGAGGCCTTTCGGGAACTGAAGCACCGGTTTTCTTCAGCTCCGGTCTTATGTCAACCAGATGTCTCTCTCCCCTTCCAGGTCGAGGTTGATGCTTCTGAGATTGGAGCAGGGGCTGTTTTGTCGCAGAGAAGCTCTGAAGGCTCTGTGATGAAGCCATGTGCTTTCTTTTCAAGAAAGTTTTCGCCTGCCGAGCGGAATTATGATGTTGGTAATCGGGAGTTGTTGGCTATGAAGTGGGCATTTGAGGAGTGGCGACATTGGCTCGAAGGAGCTAAACATCGTGTGGTGGTCTTGACTGATCACAAAAACCTGATTTACCTCGAATCTGCCAAGCGCCTGAATCCTAGACAGGCTCGTTGGTCGCTGTTTTTCTCCCGTTTCAACTTTGTGGTCTCATACCTGCCTGGTTCGAAGAACGTGAAGGCTGATGCACTTTCTAGGGGTTTTGTGCCTGACTCTCCGGGAGTTTCTGAGCCGGCTGGTATTTTCAGAGAGGGAGTGATTTTGTCTGCCATTTCCACAGATTTGCGACGAGTGCTGCAGAAATTTCAGGCGGATAGACCTGACCTTTGTCCACCAGAGAGACTGTTTGTCCCGGATAGATGGACCAGCAGAGTTATTTCCGAGGTTCATTCTTCGGTGTTGGCGGGTCATCCTGGGATTTTTGGTACCAGAGATTTGGTGGCTAGGTCCTTCTGGTGGCCTTCCTTGTCGCGGGATGTGCGTTCCTTTGTGCAGTCTTGTGGGATTTGTGCTCGGGCTAAGCCTTGCTGTTCTCATGCCAGCGGTTTGCTTTTGCCTTTGCCTGTCCTGAAAAGGCCTTGGACGCACATTTTCATGGATTTTGTTTCGGATCTTCCAGTATCTCAGAAAATGTCTGTCATCTGGGTGGTGTGTGATCGTTTTTCCAAGATGGTCCATTTGGTGCCCTTGCCTAAGTTGCCTTCCTCCTCCGATTTGGTTCCTCTATTTTTTCAGAAGGTGGTTCGCTTGCACGGCATTCCTGAAAATATTGTGTCTGATAGAGGATCCCAGTTTGTGTCCAGGTTTTGGCGGACTTTTTGTGCTAAGATGGGCATTGATTTATCTTTTTCGTCGGCCTTCCATCCTCAGACTAATGGCCAAACCGAGCGAACTAATCAGACGTTGGAAACTTATTTGAGATGTTTTGTTTCTGCTGATCAGGATGATTGGGTGACTTTTTTGCCATTGGCCGAGTTTGCCCTTAATAATCGGGCTAGTTCCGCTACTTTGGTTTCACCTTTTTTCTGCAATTCTGGTTTCCATCCTCGTTTTTCCTCGGGTCAGGTTGAGTCTTCTGACTGTCCTGGGGTGGATTCTGTGGTGGATAGGTTGCAGCAGATTTGGAACCATGTGGTGGACAATTTGAGGTTGTCACAGGAGAAGGCTCAGCACTTTGCCAACCGCCGCCGCGGTGTGGGTCCCCGACTTCGTGTTGGGGATTTGGTGTGGCTGTCTTCTCGGTATGTTCCTATGAAGGTCTCCTCTCCTAAATTCAAGCCTCGCTTCATCGGTCCTTATAAGATCTTGGAAATCCTTAACCCGGTGTCTTTTCGTTTGGATCTCCCAGCATCGTTTGCCAATCATAATGTGTTCCACAGGTCTTTGTTGCGGAGGTATGTGGTACCTGTGGTTCCTTCTGTTGAGCCTCCTGCTCCGGTGCTGGTCGAGGGAGAATTGGAGTACGTGGTGGAGAAGATTTTGGATTCTCGTATCTCTAGACGGAGGCTTCAGTATTTGGTGAAGTGGAAGGGCTATTGTCAGTAGGATAATTCCTGGGTTGTCGCCTCTGATGTTCATGCGGCCGATTTGGTTTGTGCCTTCCACGCGGCTCATCCTGATCGCTCTGGGGGTCTTGATGAGGGTTCGGTGACCCCTACTCAAGGGGGGGTACTGTTGTGAACTCTATTTTTAGGCTCCCTCTAGTGGTCACAAGCGGTACTGTGTAGTGTTGTCTTTCTGCAGGTTGGCTGCATCAGCTAATTCGTTATCCTTTGTTGGTTTCCCATTTAACTCACCTGGATACTCAGTTCCTTGCCTGCTATCAATGTATTCAGTGCTCTTCAGATTCCTTGTGATTACCTTGCTCCCAGCCTCTCCAAGACAAGCTAAGTTTTTGTCCATTCATTTTTTGATTATCAGCATTCATCATGTTTCTTGTCCAGCTTGCTAAGATGTGATCTCCTCGCTTGCTGGTTGCTCTAGGGGACTGAGTTTCTCCCCCCACACCGTTCGTTGGTGCGGGGGTTCTTGAAATCTCAGTGTGGATATTTTGTAAGGGTTTTTTACTGACCGCACAGACCCCTTTACTATTTTCTGCTATCTAGCATTAGTAGGCCTCATTTGCTGAATCTGTTTTCACCCCTGTGTATGTGCTTTCCTCTTACCTCACCGTTATTATTTGTTGGGGGCTTCTATATCTTTAGGGATTATTTCTCTGGAGGCAAGAGAGGTCTTTCTTTCCCCTCTAGGGGTAGTTAGTTCCTCAGGCTGGCTCGAGACGTCTAGGATTTTTAGGCACGTTCACCGGCTACTTCTAGTGTGTTTGGATAGGTTCAGATTTGCGGTCAGTCCAGTTTGCCACCTCCCTAGAGCTTGTCCTATGTTTGTTACTTAGCTGGAGTAATTCGTGATCCTCAACCACTAAGGATCATAACAGAGAATACCATGGAGTACAGTCTGTGAGGGAGAAAATAACATGGAGGACAGTCTGTGAGGGAGAGAATAAAATGGAGGACAGTCTGTGAAGGAGAAAATAACATGGAGGTCAGTCTGTCAGGGGGAGAATAACATGGAGGACAGTATGTGATGGAGAGCATAACATGGAGGACAGTCTGTGAGGGAGAGAATGACATGGAGGACAGTCTTTGAGGGACAGAATAACGTGGAGGACAGTCTGTGAGGAAGAGAATACCATGAAGGACAGTCTGTGAGGGAGAAAATAACATGGAGGACAGTCTGTGAGGGAGAGAATAAAATGGAGGACAGTCTGTGAAGGAGAAAATAACATGGAGGACAGTCTGTGAGGGACAGAATAACATGGAGGACAGTCTGTGAGAGCGAAAATAACATGAAGGACAGTTTGTGAGGGAGAGAATAACGTGGAGGACAGTCTGTGAGGAAGAGAATACCATGGAGGACAGTCTGTGAAGGAGAAAATAACATGGAGGACAGTCTGTGAGGGAGAGAATAAAATGGAAGACAGTCTGTGAGGGAGAGAATAACATGGAGGACAGCCTGTGAGGGAGAGAATAACATGGAGGACAGTCCGTGATGGAGAGAATAACATGGAGGACAGTGTGTGAGGGAGAACATAACATGGTGGACAGTCTGTGAGGGAGAGAATAACATGGAGGAGAGTCTGTGAGGGAGAAAATAACATAGAGGACAGTCTGTGAGGGACAGAATAACATGGAGGACAGTCTGTGTGAGAGAGAGAATAACATGGAGGACAGTCTGTGAGGGAGAGAATAACATGGAGGACAGTCTGTGAGGGACAGAATAACGTGGAGGACAGTCTGTGAGGAAGAGAATACCATGGAGGTCAGTCTGTGAGGGAGAAAATAACATGGAGGACAGTCAGTGAGGGAGAGAATAACATGAAGGACAGTCTGTGAAGGAGAGAATAACATGGAGGTCAGTCTGTGAGGGAGAAAATAACTTGGAGGACAGTCTGTGAGGGAGAGAATAACACGGAGGTCAGTCTGTCAGGGCAAGAATAACATGGAAAGTCTGTGAGGGAGAGAATAACATGGAGGACAGTCTGTGAGGGAAAGAATAACAAGGAGGACAGTCTGTGAGGGCAAGATTAACATGAAGGACAGTGAGGGAGAGAATAACATGGAGGACAGTGTGTGAGGGAGAGAATAACATGGAGGACAGTCTGTGAGGGAGAGAATTACATGGAGGACAGTCTGTGAGGGGGAGAATAACATGGAGGACAGTGTATGAGGGAGAAAATAACATGGAGGACAGTCTGTGAGGGAGAGAATAACATGGAGGTCAGTCTGTGAGGGAGAGAATAACATGGAGGACAGTGTATGAGGGACAGAATAACATGGAGGACAGTCTGTGAGGGAGAGAATAACATGGAGAACAGTCTGTGAGGGAGAAAATAACATGAAGGACAGTCTGTGAGGGAGAGAATAACATGGAGGACAGTGTGTGAGGGAGAGAATAACATGGAGGACAGTGTGTGAGGGAGAGAAAAACATGGAGGTCAGTCTGTGACGGAGAGAATAACATGAAGGACATTCTGTGAGGGAGAGAGTAACATGGAGGACAGTGTGTGAGGGTGAGAATAACATGGAGTACAGTCTGTGAGGGTGAGAATAACATGAAGGACAGTCTGTGAGGGAGAGAATAATGTGGAGGACAGTCTGTGAGGAAGAGAATACCATGGAGTACAGTCTGTGAGGGAGAAAATAACATGGAGGACAGTCTGTGAGGGAGAGAATAAAATGGAGGACAGTCTGTGAAGGAGAGAATAACATGGAGGTCAGTCTGTCAGGTCGAGAATAACATGGAGGACAGTGTGTGAGGGAGAGCATAACATGGAGGACAGTCTGTGAGGGAGAGAATAACATGGAGGACAGTCTTTGAGGGACAGAATAACGTGGAGGACAGTCTGTGAGGAAGAGAATACCATGAAGGACAGTCTGTGAGGGAGAAAATAACATGGAGGACAGTCTGTGAGGGAGAGAATAAAATGGAGGACAGTCTGTGAGGGAGAAAATAACATGGAGGACAGTCTGTGAGGGAGAGAATATCATACAGGACTGTCTGTGAAGGAGAGAATAAGATAGAGGACAGTGTGTGTGTGAGAACATAACATGGAGGACAGTCTTTGAGGGAGAGAATAACATGGAGGAGAGACTGCGAGGGAAAGAATAACATAGAGGACAGTCTGTGAAGGAGAGAATAACATGGAGGACAGTGAGTGAGGGAGAACAGATAACTAATAAATTTTTGACTCTTAAAATAAAGACTGGAGAAAAACAATGGCAGTGTGTCCAATGGGTTAAAACATCAATGTAAGCACCAATGTTTATATGAATACTAGATGGTGGCACGATTCTAACGCATCGGGTATCTACTATATAATCATCTAATTCTGTCTGTTTGTCTGTAATGGAAATCTCGCATCGCTGATTGGTCCCGCCAGCTGCCCGCGACCAATCAGTGACAGGCGCAATCTGGCTGCGAATTGGCGTAGGATTTGAACCACGCTTCGCTGATTGGTAGCGCCTGGCCGGCTGTGACCAATCAGCAATATTGGCGCATTCCGGCCGCGAATTGGCACAGGATTTGAACCACGCTTCGCTGACTGGTCGCGCCCGGCCAGCCGCTTCCAATCAGCGATATTGGTGCGGGATTTAAATACCGCTTCACTGATTGGTCACGGCCGGCCGCAACCAATCAGTGATATTAGCGCGAGATTTAAACACCGCTTCAATGATAATGTATATATTTTACCCGGAAAATCCTGTGTATTGATTGCATTATTCTTAAATGTTCATAAATAAACACCATACATATTCTAGAATACTCGATGCGTTAGAATCGGGCCACCATCTAGTTGTTTTATAATTGAATAGTAGCAAGCATTATGCCTAGTTAAATACAATGCCTTTTATGCATCCAGATACAGGTTTGTTGCTTAGTAAGATAGACAACCTAGTTCTGTACAGAAACACTCTGATCTGTAACCATGAGCACAGCATTACTTTTTATTTAATGAAAGGACATTTTTAAGCTTTCTAAGTGCATATATTGAGTCTTTTGGCATTATTTCTCAGATCAACTAAACTAAATTGTCCTTTAGATGGAAAGAAGGTAATATGGTTAATGGACTCCTCTGAAAAAGATTGCAGGCATTTGATGAAGAGGTATCATTCTTTCGATTGCACTTAAATTAACTGTAGAGATTAATTAATTGTGTAGCGTACTCCATTTTTTTTAAAGCAATGAGTAAACTGAAATCCATGTGGAATTTTAATATGAGTATAAATGCAGGGTCTTAGATGCTTAGATGGATTCAATCATGACTAATCTATTAAAGCCATTTTACTGCCATTTATACACATCCTTTGTCAGTTATAATCTAATAAATATTTTAAAGATGTCATCAGGATAACACTTTTCCCCATATTCCCCATCAGTTGGGGGATATTTCCATATTAGCCAGAACCTGAAACAGTCAGCATAGTTGCTCAGTGGTTAGCACTTTAGCTTTGCAGAGCTGGGGGCCTGGGTTCAAATTCCACCAAGGAGTTTGTTTTCTGCAGGTTTCCTGCCACAGCTCAGACATACTGATAGGGCATATAGACTTTGAACTCTAATAAGAAAAGAGATGATGTGGGCAGAAAAGTGCTGTGCAATTAATAGTGATGCACAGTACAAGTGAGTAACATAAATAAATAAATCTCCTCCTTTTCATCAAGCCATACAAGGCATGTCAGGGGCAAAGATGTTTCATATTGCATACCGATACTGAATATTTTCCGATATTCCAGTGGTATATTTGATCATCAAATAATCTAGAATTCTTAGCATATGCATCTTACTTTGTAACTCATTACTCTGTTCTGATTTGATGTATGATATATCTGTGACGTTCCCTGGTGTCAACATTGCCATTTACGAAATATGTATATATATATATATATATATATATATACAGGTCCTTCTCAAAAAATTAGCATATAGTGTTAAATTTCATTATTTACCATAATGTAATGATTACAATTAAACTTTCATATATTATAGATTCATTATCCACCAACTGAAATTTGTCAGGTCTTTTATTGTTTTAATACTGATGATTTTGGCATACAACTCCTGATAACCCAAAAAACCTGTCTCAATAAATTAGCATATTTCACCCGTCCAATCAAATAAAAGTGTTTTTTAATAACAAACAAAAAAACCATCAAATAATAATGTTCAGTTATGTACTCAATACTTGGTCGGGAATCCTTTGGCAGAAATGACTGCTTCAATGCGGCGTGGCATGGAGGCAATCAGCCTGTGACACTGCTGAGATGTTATGGAGGCCCAGGATGCTTCAATAGCGGCCTTAAGCTCATCCAGAGTGTTGGGTCTTGCGTCTCTCAACTTTCTCTTCACAATATCCCACAGATTCTCTATGGGGTTCAGGTCAGGAGAGTTGGCAGGCCAATTGAGCACAGTAATACCATGGACAGTAAACCATTTACCAGTGGTTTTGGCACTGTGAGCAAGTGCCAGGTCGTGCTGAAAAATGAAATCTTCATCTCCATAAAGCATTTCAGCCGATGGAAGCATGAAGTGCTCCAAAATCTCCTGATAGCTAGCTGCATTGACCCTGCCCTTGATGAAACACAGTGGACCAACACCAGCAGCTGACATGGCACCCCACACCATCACTGACTGTGGGTACTTGACACTGGACTTCAGGCATTTTGGCATTTCCTTCTCCCCAGTCTTCCTCCAGACTCTGGCACCTTGATTTCCGAATGACATGCAAAATTTGCTTTCATCAGAAAAAAGTACTTGGGACCACTTAGCAACAGTCCAGTGCTGCTTCTCTGTAGCCCAGGTCAGGCGCTTCTGCCGCTGTTTATGGTTCAAAAGTGGCTTTACCTGGGGAATGCGGCACCTGTAGCCCATTTCCTGCACACGCCTGTGCACGGTGGCTCTGGATGTTTCCACACCAGACTCAGTCCACTGCTTCCTCAGCAATCTTCCTCAGGGTCCGGTCACCTCTTCTCGTTGTACAGCGTTTTCTGCCACATTTTTTCCTTCCAACAGACTTACCATTGAGGTGCCTTGATACAGCACTCTGGGAACAGCCTATTTGTTGAGAAATTTCTTTCTGGGTCTTACTCTCTTGCTTGAGGGTGTCAATGATGGCCTTCTTGACATCTGTCAGGTCGCTAGTCTTACCCATGATGGGGGTTTTGAGTAATGAACCAGGCAGGGAGTTTTTAAAAGCCTCAGGTATCTTTTGCATGTGTTTAGAGTTAATTAGTTGATTCAGAAGATTAGGGTAATAGGTCGTTTAGAGAACCTTTTCTTGATATGCTAATTTATTGAGACAGGTTTTTTGGGTTATCAGGAGTTGTATGCCAAAATCATCAGTATTAAAACAATAAAAGACCTGACAAATTTCAGTTGGTGGATAATGAATCTATAATATATGAAAGTTTAATTGTAATCATTACATTATGGTAAATAATGAAATTTAACACTATATGCTAATTTTTTGAGAAGGACCTGTATATATTCATCTTTGTGTATTTCCCATGTAATTCTCATGTGCCACTATATTGCAGAAAGTCGTATCTTGAACTCTATGCTAAATTTAAATCCCTGTTAATAAAATTCGTATTTTTACATATAATTTTTTACTCTTTCTTCTCTCCTGTGTTTTTTTTTACCAATGTGGTAGTGTAGTTGCTAGTTTTACATTATGGTGATTTCATTAATACTGTAGACATGTTTTTTTTCGGGAACCATAATGGAATCGTCAACTGTAAACTGTGCAGAGTGAAAGTGTATAGTAGCTGATCTACGGTACATGGTAGTGGACACTAAACCATAGCTGTAGTTTTCTGATTCTTACAATGGTTACACTGACGAGCAAAAGGAGACAAATGTTTTAAACTTTTGACTTTCAGACTCCATATCTCACCATCCACTACAGCTTCAAACATGAGACTACCATAATTTTATAGACAACCATCTTGGCAATATCAAATTTATATTTGACTTGCAACTATTAAGCATATGATTCTGCGGATTTTTGTCATGTCTTTGCATTGTTACTCTTATTGCTCCTAAAAATCTAAATTGTAATTTTATTATTTTGCTAATATTTTGTAAATCTACATTTGGCTTTCAACACTTCCTGAATCCTTCTGGGCATGCTCTCGATCACATTCAAGCATGTCTCAAATGAAAGCTGACCCCATGTCTCTTCTACACTTTCCCAAAGTTGGTGCATACTGGTCAACTTACTTGGGTATGTATACAGCTTTTTCTTCAACTCTACCCACAAGTGTTCAATTTGATTGAGGTATGGGGACTGTGGGGACCAATCCAGCATCTTTACTTCAATGTCAAGGAACCATTTCTTCACCAATCTCGACATATGCTTGGGGTCGTTATCCTGCTGGAACACCATGTCGTTCATTTCATACCCATAGTAATTGGGGGTACTCGTCTTGTAGGATACTCACATATAGCTCAGCATTGAGACCACCATCAGTCCTGGTGATCTATTCAATGCCTTTTTGCTATGAAACAACCCCATATCATCAGGCTTCCTCCACAGAACTTTACAGTTCCAACTTCCTTTCATTTATCGATCCATTAGGCCATTTTTTCCTTGTTTCTTCCAGACCCATTTGCACTCATCATAGCCAAGTCTATCAACATTCATCTCATAGTTGCAAATCACCCATTTCCAATCTTCTACTGTACACTTTTTGTACTTTTTTGCAAACTCAAGCTGACGCTTCTTATGACGGTTATTTAAGTGGAGGCTTCTTCACCTTTTCTCGGGCCACCATTCCAGACTTCTGTAATGTGCATTGCACGGTGCTTGCATGAATGTCTGTGATCTCACTATTATGAAGCATACGATCCTCCTCCACTCCCGTGTATGTCGCTCCAAAACTAATAGACCGTGTGATAAGCTGACTTACTGACTCTGATATTTTGCTTGGACATCGACCTCTTAGCTTTTGAATGGATGGACATACTTCATTTTGTATTTTTCCAACTGTCATGGCACTCACATGATACAGTTTGTCAATTTTCTGCGCCGTGAGTCTCCTATCGATTAGCTGTATGATGAGGTTTCTCTTTTCTGGGAGATCTTCTATATGACTGCTCCTCCATTCAAACCAGTGACAATTTGATTAAGAATCAACCTAATAATGCTCTGAGCTATTATTGAATGTGAGAAAAGGTTGTGATTTGTAGTATACAGCAAGAAAAAGATTTTTCCACCACCAGGAGCAAAAACAGTAACAATGTAGTGACATGACAAGAATCTGCATAACTAATCATATACTAAATAGTTGCAAGTAAAATTTATGTATAAGATAGCCAAGATGATTGTCCATAAAATGATTGTAGTCTCACATTAGAAACTGTAGTGGATGGTCAGTAGTGATGAGCGGACTTGATCGGAAAAGCAAATGGAGCGCCCCCAGACGCAGGGCCGCGGGGTACTCGGTACCGGGCCTCTCTGTCTCAGTCTTGGGGTTGCCACGGTGGCTAGACCCAGTCCGTGACCCTGCTAAGGGGCGTCCAATGAAAGATGAGATGAGGGTGCGTGGTGTAGGTCGCGATGAATAACGAGGACACAGGGTTGCAGTCTCTTTACCTCTTTACTGAAGGCTTCAGTATCCTCCATCCAGAGTACTGCTAACAGGGCTGGCTGAGACCGGCCGGTCCGAAGGCACACCCAGAGTTCCCTTTGCAGGTGGAAAACAGTGCCTACCTTCTAGCGCCTGTGTGTTGTAGTTCTTCCCTGCTGAGCACCACGGGATAGTCCTCACAACTGTTGTGTCTGTTTCTGATGTTCTCTCTCTCCGTCCCCCAGATGATATGGCTAGGACGCACCCGTATGACGGGGTAGGCCTGGAGTTATTCTGGGACCCTAGAGATGCCCCTCTCCCACAATTGCCTCTGTTGTCTTCGTTAGGTGATTTAGGTGAGACAGCCAACCTATAGTTAACTGTCCTGCCGCTGTTTGAAGTAATACGTAGAGTCCCTTACTTCCTCGGTGCTCCGGCCACCGGCTACGTGCCTCAGAAGGATGTTGCCACGGTCTTAAGGGCACAAATCCTTCTGGTTCTATCTCCTCTGCGCTGTGATCTCGCTTCTCACTTCTCCGCAATATACTCCGCTTTCGTGTCCTTTCTTAGGAGTCTGCCGCTGTAACACTCAAGCACGGCTCCGTAACATTCTGTCTGTCTTAGGCCGCTGTCAGGATCCCACCCCTGACAGGTCCTCTCTCCAGCTCTCCCTAGCTGCTTTCTCCCTAACTTCCTGTCCAACCCCCAGTTTTACCAAAGTGTGAGGAGTGGCCTAATAGATAGAACCACCCCCCTGGTGGCCGGAGTGTGGAGTGTAGTGTGTGTCTGTGATACCTGGTCAGGTGAACTCTTTTAGTGCAATCAGACGTAACATCACTCCCCTTAGTGGCAGAGCGACATTACTGCAACGACCAGGACTCTGGGGCGCTGCACAAACATGAGCGAACACGATCGGCAAACATCTAAATGTTCAGAGAATCGAACCGAATCTTAAAAGGTTCACACATGTCTAATGGTGAGATATTGAGCCTGAAAGTCAAAAGTTCAAAACACTGTAACCCAGGTATGGACTGGGGGTGATATTCAGCTCTGGCATTTGAAATTACACAGGCCCATGCTGCCCCGTCCACAAGCACCAGATGGGATATATTACTAATATTGACCTGGATGGAGGAAAGCAAGATTTACTACCATACCAGACCAATATTTCTAATGATACCTGTGGCCTGCTGGGGTAAGTGACTGAGTCAATGACTTTGTGTTCAGTCACAACTCTCAACAGTGTGGGAGTCTTACGAACACTGATTGTGTTAACAATGTCAACAAGCAGCCCACGACTAGACAGGCCCTTCTGGCATTTACCAGAATTGCAAGATGGCCAATCCGGCCCTGCTGTAACCCTTTTGCGCATCAGTGTACATCAGGTCCCTGCTCGTGTTAAGGATTAGTCATCAATATTATAATAGGGGAAAATCCTACTAATATTTTTGAACAAAAAGAGGGTTTTACTGAGGATTGTTTATTAACATGTAAATAGGCCAGCAAAATTTTAGGGAAAACCTGGATTATTTCTTTATATTGCTATTTAACCTCTAGTGATAGTGTTATTTCCAGTGATAATTATCAAAATATCTGACAGAAATTTGAATGACATGTCCCTTGAATACATTGTAATAGTCTTTTCTCAACTGCCCAATGGAACATTTTGGGCTACATGTTGCATCGGTTAATAGTACCCAGAGCACAAGGAGGTCCAATAAGCCACTTTCCCTACTATAAGCTTGTAAAAGGTAGCAAAGTTAAGAAATCCTAACAACAACTTTGGAACAAAGAAAACATGGAACTTTGGAACATGGCAAAGTGGTAATTCTTTAGAATTTCTTGGAAGCACACACATAAATTAAAAAAGAAGCAGATACAATATCAGTGTCATTTCTCCTGGTAGTCATGTGTCATTACTGTATCATGTGACCGTTGCAGCATATTAGCAGCCACTAATCAGCTGAAGCTTTTCAGTACTCTTTCAGAGCAGACATCTGGAGAATGAGTGTCTCTAGTCTGTCCTTTTTATTTGAGGTGATTTAGCGGTTAAGAAATGATTTTCCAGCTGTGGACAATTCCATTAAAAAACTGACAGACTCAACAGCAGTAATATTATTGATGCACATGTTGTTTGTCTGGGCATTTAATCCTTAATCAAAACTTTACTTGAATAATCATAACAAAATATTAATTCTAGAGATGATCATATTTATTTAAGTGGAATTGAATTCTTCTCGAACATATTAAAAAAAAATGTGCATCTTTGAGCATACTGAGTTTGGTAAATTTGCTTTATGCTGAATCCGCAAAATGGCAGTCAGTCATCTGCCATTTTGCTTTAACGTAGATGGATAGTAAAAAAGACACTTATACTTACCTACCCACTAAACTATTTGGCCCCTATAGTGCTTGCTGCTTGATGTCTGGTCTTAAAGCTTTCTTTCCCCCGTCATGCACAGGATCTCCCAGAGAAGTTCATTTTAAGCCAGAACTTCTTGCTGCAACCAGGCATCTGAGGTCACTGGCAGTCAGTGAACCGGTCCATACTGCAATAGTGAAAAAAAGAATCTGTTTCTCAGACCCTCTTCTTTCTGCTGTTTTAGCCCTCACCTATAGGGCCAGAACTTCAAGCCTTGATTAGGCCTAAAATAAACAAACTGGGAGAAGAGGCATGCAACAAGGAGAAAGAAGTGGGGGTTCTGAGGATCAGATGATGTGCAGTGGAGGGGTCAGATAGATAAGCAGGGTTGAGAGCATAAGGATTTTTTTCATTTGCAATTTTTAACATCATACTTTTATTATGCTCTGGGCTCTCATCCAAATTGAAAATAATAACTTCACTGGGATTAGAATTTCCCAGGAAATTCTGCACAATTTGGCAAATTCAAATTTTGGCAGATCCTATCATCTCTAATTTATTCCATGTGCCATAGCTAGTAACAAGCGAGCACTAAAATGCTTGGGTACTCATTGCTCGAGTTGAGCAAATACTAATGTTCAGGTGCTCGACTGAGTAACAAGTATAATGGAAGTCGATGGGAAACTCAAGCATTTTTCCAGCAGCCCATCCCTTCTCCTGGAGGTATGGAGGGGTCTAAAAATTGCTGAAATTGATGGAAACAGCACTGAAATGGCATAGGTGCAGCATTGGGAAGACCCCTGGAAGCATCTCTGAATCCCAGGACGCTGCTGGGAACAATGCTGTCAGAGTATTACACCACTTTTACAGACTGACAATAAAACATGCAAAACCACAGTTAAAGTGCACACACCTCACCATAGAAGAATTGCCGATAAGAGCGATATTGTTATTACAGAATAGAAGCTATTTGAATTAGCACTAGTGTTGAGCGATACCGTCCGATACTTGAAAGTATCAGTATCGGATAGTATCGGCCGATACCCGAAAAGTATCGGATATCGCCGATACCGATACCCGATACCAATACAAGTCAATGGGACACCAAGTATCGGAAGGTATCCTGATGGTTCCCAGGGTCTGAAGGAGAGGAAACTCCCCTTCAGGCCCTGGGATCCATATTAATGTGTAAAATAAAGAATAAAAATAAAAAATATTGATATACTCACCTCTCCGACGCAGCCTGGACCTTACCGATATAACCGCCAGCCTCCGTTCATAAGAATGAGCGCTTGAAAGTCCTTAGATGACGTCACAGGCGACCAATCACAGGCCGCGACGTCATCTAAGGACTTTCAAGTGCTCATTCTTATGAACGGAGGCTGGCGGTTACAACCAGGGTGCATCAGAGGGTGAGTATATCAATATTTTTAATTTTTATTCTTTATTTTACACATTAATATCGATCCCGATACCGATTCCCGATACCACAAAAGTATCGGATCTCGGTATCGGAATTCCAATACAGCAAATATCGGCCGATACCCGATACTTGCGGTATCGGAATGCTCAACACTAGTCGAGAGGCCAACCACAGACACACAGAAAATACAGAGGAATCACTTATGAGCTGCTGAAATTGAAATCTCTTCATCAGGACAAACCTGGGACAATTGAATGCTACACTGGGACAGGGATGTGAACATGGTAGCTGACGGTGGGTGCAAGTGTGCAATGAGAGGTGCCAAGTGAAAGGAATCTTCGCCTACATCATGGACAGGGGATTAGCGTGCATGTAGAATTGGGGAAAAGGCAGTGGTGTTACCCACAGACACTGTTTCTGGACCACTGGCGTTCGGGCCAATTAGTCGGGCTCTTAGCTTGCATGTGCCTGAGCATGCTGGTGGTGATAAGGCTGGTAGTTGTTCTGCCCCGGCTAATGCTAGCATGGCAGATTTAGCAAATTACCTTTTTTGGATTAATTGGACTGTCTTTAAAAAAATCACTAGACTTGGGAACACCTAATACTTGGCATCTTCATCCTTGTTGGTGCTCCACGGAACAGTTGCCCACCTTGTGTCTCTGGCCACTCCACTGCCTCTTCCTGCCTGTTGTGGTGCTGTGCATGTTACCTTCCCAGGTTGGGTCAGTGATTTCATCATCCACCACCTCGTCTTCCATTTCTGTACCTTGGTCCTCCTCTGGAGTTGCTGGCATAACAGCATCACTTGTTGGCAATTGTGTCTAATCATAATTAACCGCTTCCAACATTAACTGCATTTTCACACCGTCATCTCCTTGGGAGCGTGGCTGCTCAAATATTTGACCATCCGTACATGCGAACTACTCATGTCCTGCTTTAAACAGGCAAAATGAGAGACTAGAATCTATAAATGTTAAAAAGAGCAGCTCTTTGGAGTGTCCAAGAGTGGAATCACTTGTCTCCGGGCACTCACCATGGTGGGAGGAAGGAGGATCAGGGTGAGGATTATGTGTTCCAGAATCAAGTCTACTGAGACTGGACCATGTAGAAGACAGGGTGGTGGCAAAGTGACTGAAAGCATTATCTGCTATCCATCCAACATTTTCACACTGGTCTAGCTTCAAGAGTGGTGTTCCTTGAACCCCTACAAAATGATACAGGAACCTAGGTTGACATTATGTGTGTGTTTGTTGTGCTCCCACAGCAGGCATATCCTCAGCCTCTGAGCTTACCATCAGCATTATGTTCACTTCCCTGTCCTTTACCAAGCATCTTGCATGAGTGCCAGAGCAATATAGTGATGCTATTTCTAACCGGTGAACTCACTGCAGTAAAAATGATGTATAATATATATTATATATTACCAGTCAACTCACCACAGTAAAAATGATGTATAATATACTGTATATAATAAAATATAATATGCTCAGAACAATGTGCATGATTAAAATAAAAGATAATAGCAAAGAACTGACTGAAAAGCTATTCCCACATGTATATTGGCTGTCAAAAAAGTGCCAAACATGCTGGCTGAGAACTCGAGCTTCTGCCTGAGCATTAATAAAGTACTCGCCGAGTAACGAGCATCATGAGCACACTGATGCTTGAGCGAGTAACAAGTAGTGACAGGCACGCTTGCTCATCACTAATGAGTAATAAGCTGACTATAAGGTTTGACCTTTTTTCCCCATATTAAGTTTATTATTCTCTGGGATTTGTAGAGGCCTTAACACATAATAAGAAATATTACATTGCAGAGAATAACTAGACTACTAATTGAATTTCTGTGGAAAATCCACACGAACAGGTGAATTCAAATTTTTCCTGATCAGCTCATCTCTAAGGCCGGGGCCATATTTGCGAGTGTGATGCGAGAAACTTGCACGGGTCTCTCTCATCAATACCCGGCATGTACTTCTATGCAGCCGCACACTCCGTTCCCGAGTGACGGCGGCAGTGCCGGGTATTGATGCGAGTTTCTTGCATCACACTCGCAAGTGTGACCCCAGCCTAATTGTATCACTCTAAAATGGCTGCTGCATTCCCTGGCACAGTTTTTATACCAGCTCTGGTAATCAATCTTCGTTGGTTATGCTATATTATATGAGTCCTCCATGGCTGATGCAAGCATCAACAATGTGTATAAAGAACTTTTTTTGAGGAAAACATATGAAAGGAATTACAATCATGAAAATTCATCATGAAATTTGACTAAAAATCAATTCGCATACAATCAATATGAACATCTCTACTGTCAACTCAGTGCAGTCCAATTTTTTCCACTGATCCATAGATATGAATGGCTGAGTGCCATCTGTGTATTGGAGGCAGTTGTGCGTGCTGCGATTTTTTCCTCTGTCCAAGGAAAAAAATCAAACGTGCACTGCCCCATTGAACATCATGCGGATGAGTGCTATCAATGGATAGCACTTGTCCGATTATTATGATCATTTGCACGAGCCATTATAGACAGCCATCAGCCACACTAGCAATACCCATGCCTGATGAACCATTAGCCTTATATGTACTATTACATCAAGGCTTATTAAGATGTTTTAAAAGAATTTTAGATACAAGTCTGCTACAAATTCTTGAAAATGTTTAAATTACAATTACATGGTAGCTTCTAATAAATGAACAGATGAAATACATTTCTCGAAGTAAACACTTGATAGAATACATTAATGTAAGAAGTCACTGTTAATCTCCACTGTTTGATTCAACATTTATCGCTCGCTTATAAACAATTGGGCATCATGGTGTGAATGTCAATGTGATCTCTTCTATGTCAAAAAGCCATTGAAAAGTGCTTCTGCAGCAGTAAGTCTAACTGTGAGCTTTGATGCACTAGAAAAGATACTGCTAAACTGGGGTCATCAGTTAGAAGAAAACAATTTCCTTCACACAGAGAAGCAGACTTACCACTGTGTTCTTGACACAGACTGATTGGCTAAACAGAGCAAGAGGGGTGAAGGAAATCACACATACACCATTCTGAATAATAGTGGCTGCAGAGCAAGAAATCTCCCACCTCTGACCAAGGAAAAACCCAACCTAAACAAATGGCATTTTTCTTTAATGGATGCATATACTTGAGCTGACAGAATGACAGGTTCACGTTGCTGCATATTTACACTTTAATATGCAATTGCTTTGATTTACCTGCCCTTTTAAATAAAACGTCCACAGAAATGTTCAAACACACTATTTCCTGGCAGCCGGGATAGGGAATTTCTGTGATTTAAGTTCAGATTTTGTTTCATGCCATAAACAGAGATTTAAGAAGGGGCCTTGTTTTGTAATTTAAAAACTTTCACACAAACTCGTTTCTCATGATCCAAGGCAGTTGTGGCAACTGCAAGTGATGGAGAAAAAGAACTATACAACTTTATAAATATTAAATCTGATTTGCAAAAAGCTATTAAGGTCACATATTTCAGCTGTCAGTGATATGCTGTAAGAATGACTTTAAAGAAAAGACTGCAAAATTGGGAAGACAGTTTGAGGTAATTTAAAACAATGACATTAATTCATGTAGATTGCTTGTGTGGTTTGTACTTGCTTAAAATCTATAGGAAAAATGTGTTTTTGGACTACAATAAATGAAACAAAGTGTGTTTTCTTTAGAATCTGGTTGGTTAATATGCAAAATTAGCTTCTAAAATTCTTTGTCATCTTTAGATAAAGGTGCAGTATAAAACTACAAGTAAAATGTACAAAATGTAGAATTTTATTGTAAAAATATAGAATATGTCTTATAGTGTCACATGGCCCAGAAAGGAAAACATTAGACATAATGGTACAAAGATTTAAATTATTCTACAGTAGTGATGGACGAGCGTGCTCGCAGCTGCTCGATACTGCATTTGGGTGCGTTCTCTGAGGAACCCCCTAGGCCATTGAGTAAAAGTAAGGCTGCCGTCACACTAGCAGTATTTGGTCAGTATTTTACATCAGTATTTGTAAGCCAAAACCTGGAGTGGAACAATTAGAGGAAAAGTATAATAGAAACATATGCACAACTTCTGCATTGATCACCCACTCCTAGTTTTGGCCTACAAATACTGATGTAAAATACTGACCAAATACTGATAGTGTGACGGCAGCCTTAGTCTTTTATAAAGGAAACTATATAAGACAGCTGTCTTTAACCCCTTCACCCCCAAGGGTGGTTTGCACGTTAATGACCGGGCCAATTTTTACAATTCTGACCACTGTCCCTTTATGAGGTTATAACTCTGGAACGCTTCAACGGATCTTGGCGATTCTGACACTGTTTTCTCGTGACATATTGTACTTCATGATAGTGGTAAAATTTCTTTGATACTACCTGCGTTTATTTGCAAAAAAAATGGAAATTTGGCGAAAATTTTGAAAATTTTGCAATTTTCCAACTTTGAATTTTTATGCCCTTAAATCACAGAGATATGTCACACAAAATACTTAATAAGTAACATTTCCCACATGTCTACTTTACATCAGCACAATTTTGGAACCAACATTTTTTTTTGTTAGGGAGTTATAAGGGTTAAAAGTTGACCAGCAATTTCTCATTTTTACAACACCATTTTTTTTTAGGGACCACATCTCATTTGAAGTCATTTTGAGGGGTCTATATGATAGAAAATACCCAAGTGTGACACCATTCTAAAAACTGCACCCCTCAAGGTGCTCAAAACCACATTCAAGAAGTTTATTAACCCTTCTGGTGCTTCACAGGAATTTTTGGAATGTTTAAATAAAAATGAACATTTAACTTTTTTTCACAAAAAATTTACTTCAGCTCCAATTTGTTTTATTTTACCAAGGGTAACTGGAGAAAATGGACCCCAAAAGTTGTTGTACAATTTGTCCTGAGTACGCCGATACCCCATATGTGGGGGTAAACCACTGTTTGGGCGCATGACAGAGCTCGGAAGCGAAGGAGCGCCATTTGACTTTTCAATGCAAAATTGACTGGAATTGAGATGGGACGCCATGTTGCGTTTGGGGAGCCCCTGATGTGCCTAAACATTGAAACCCCCCACAAGTGACACCATTTTGGAAAGTAGACCCCCTAAGGAACTTATCTAGAGGTGTGGTGAGCACTTGGACCCACCAAGTGCTTCACAGAAGTTTATAATGCAGAACCGTAAAAATAAAAAATCATATTTTTTCACAAAAATTATTTTTCGCCCCAATTTTTTATTTTTCCAAGGGTAAGAGAAGAAATTGGACCCCAAAAGTTGTTGTACAATTTGTCCTGAGTACGCTGATACCCCATATGTGGGGATAAACCACTGTTTGGGCGCATGGGAGACCTCGGAAGGGAAGGAGCGCCGTTTGACTTTTCAATGCAAAATTGACAGGAATTGAGATGGGACGTCATGTTGCGTTTGTAGAGCCCCTGATGTGCGTAAACATTGAAACCCCCACAAGTGACAACATTTTGGAAAGTAGACCCCCTAAGGAACTTATCTAGAGGTGTGGTGAGCACTTTGACCCACCAAGTGCTTCACAGAAGTTTATAATGCAGAACCGTAAAAATAAAAAATCATATTTTTTCACAAAAATTATTTTTCGCCCCCAATTTTTCATTTTTCCAAGGGTAAGAGAAGAAATTGGACCCCAAAAGTTGTTGTACAATTTGTCCTGAGTACGCTGATACCCCATATGTGGGGGTAAACCACTGTTTGGGCGCATGGGAGAGCTTGGAAGGGAAGTAGCACCGTTTGACTTTTCAATGCAAAATTGACAGGAATTGAGATGGGACGCCATGTTGCGTTTGGAGAGCCACTGATGCGCCTAAACATTGAAACCCCCACAAGTGACACCATTTTGGAAAGTAGACCCCCTAAGGAACTTATCTAGATGTGTTTTGAGCGCTTTGACCCACCAAGGGCTTCACAGAAGTTAATAATGCAGAGCCGTAAAAATAAAACAAAAATTTTTTCCCACAAAAATTATTTTTCAGCCCCCAGTTTTGTATTTTCCCGAGGGTAACAGGAGAAATCGGACCCCAAAATTTGTTGTCCAATTTGTCCTGAGTGCGCTGATACCCCATATGTGGGGGGAACCACCGTTTGGATGCATGGGAGGGCTCGGAAATGAAGGAGCGCCATTTGGAATGCAGACTTAGATGGAATGGTCTGCAGGCGTCACATTGCATTTGCAGAGCCCCTAATGTACCTAAACAGTAGAAACCCCCCACAAGTGACACCATGTTGGAAAGTAGACCCCCTAAGGAACTTATCTAGATGTGTGGTGAGTGCTTTGACCCACCAAGGGCTTCACAGAAGTTAATAATGCAGAGCCGTAAAAATAAAACAAAATTTTTTTCCCACAAAAATTATTTTTCAGCCCCCAGTTTTGTATTTTCCCAGGGGTAACAGGAGAAATTGGACCCCAAAGGTTGTTGTCCTATTTGTCCTGAGTACGCTGATACCCCATATGTTGGGGTAAACCCCTGTTTGGGCACACGGGAGAGCTCGGAAGGGAAGGAGCACTGTTTTACTTTTTCAACGCAGAATTGGCTGGAATTGAGATCGGACGCCATGTCGCGTTTGGAGACCCCCTGATGTGCCGAAACAGTGGAAACCCCCCAATTATAACTGAAACCCTAATCCAAGCACACCCCTAACCCTAATCCCAACAGTAACCCTAACCACACCTCTAACCCTGACACACCCCTAACCCTAATCCCAACCCTATTCCCAACCGTAAATGTAATCTAAACCCTAACCGTAACTTTAGCCCCAACCCTAACCCTAACTTTAGCCCCAACCCTAACTGTAGCCTTAACCCTAGCCCCAACCCTAGCCCTAACCCTAACCCTAATGGGAAAATGGAAATAAATACATTTTTTTTATTTTTCCCTAACTAAGGGGGTGATGAAGGGGGGTTTGATTTACTTTTATAGCGAGTTTTTTAGCGGATTTTTATGATTGGCAGCCGTCACACACTGAAAGACGCTTTATATTGCAAAAAATATTTTTTGCGTTACCACATTTTGAGAGCTATAAATTTTCCATATTTTGGTCCACAGAGTCATGTGAGGTCTTGTTTTTTGTGGGACGAGTTGACGTTTTTATTGGTAACTTTTTGGGCACGTCACATTTTTTGATCGCTTTTTATTCCGATTTTTGTGAGGCAGAATGACCAAAAACCAGCTATTCATGAATTTCTTTTGGGAGAGGCGTTTATACTGTTCCGCGTTTGGTAAAATTGATAAAGCAGTTTTATTCTTCGGGTCAGTACGATTACAGCGATACCTCATTTATATTATTTTTTTATGTTTTGGCGCTTTTATACGATAAAAACTATTTTATGGAAAAAATAATTATTTTGCATCGCTTTATTCTCAGGACTATAACTTTTTTATTTTTTTGCTGATCATGCTGTATGGTGGCTCGTTATTTGCGGGACAAGATGACGCTTTCAGCGGTATCATGGTTATTTATATCTGTCTTTTTGATCGCGTGTTATTCCACTTTTTGTTCGGCGGTATGATAATAAAGCGTTGTTTTTTGCCTCGTTTTTTTTTTTTTTCTTACGGTGTTTACTGAAGGGGTTAACTAGTGGGCCAGTTTTATAGGTTGGGTCGTTACGGACGCGGCGATACTAAATATGTGTACTTTTATTGTTTTGTTTTTTTTATTTAGATAAAGAAATGTATTTATGGGAATATTTATTTTTTTTTCATTATTTTGGAATATTTTTTTTTTTTTTTTTTTTTTACACATTTGGAAATTTTTTTTTTACTTTTTTACTTTGCCCCAGGGGGGGACAATACAGATCGGTGATCTGCCAGTTTGCATAGCACTCTGACAGATCACCGATCTGCGAGAAGTGCAGGCTACTTCACAGTGCCTACTCTGAGCAGGCTTCTGTGAAGCCACCTCCCTCCCTGCAGGACCCGGATCCGCGGCCATCTTGGATCCGGGTCTGGAGCAGGCAGGGAGGGAGGTAAGACCCTCGCAGCAACGCGATCACATCGCGTTGCTGCGGGGGGCTCAGGGAAGCCCGCAGGGAGCCCCCTCCCTGCGCGATGCTTCCCTGCACCGCCGGCACATCGCGATCATGTTTGATCGCGGTGTGCCGGGGGTTAATGTGCCGGGAGCAGTCCGTGACCGCTCCTGGCACATAGTGCCGGATGTCAGCTGCGATAGGCAGCTGACACCCGGCCGCGATCGGCCGCGCTCCCCCCGTGAGCGCCGCCGATCGCGCTGGACGTACTATCCCGTCGGCGGTCATACGGGCCCACCCCACCTCGACGGGATAGTACGTCGGATGTCAGGAAGGGGTTAATGCAGGTAACAAGTTGATTAGAAGCGTCTAACTGGTCTGTAGGAGCCAGAACCCTTATTAATTGGTAGGGGATCAATTACTCATTTTTCACTGCAAAATGCAAATAAATTTGTATAATTTATATAATGTGATTTTCTGGATTCTATTTTTGATATTCTATCTCTCAATGTTAAAATTAACCTGCCCTCAAAAATATAGACTGTTCATGTCTTTGTCAGTGGGCAAACTTTCAAAATCAGCAGGGATTCAAATTATTATTTCCTTTGCTTTATTTTCAGAGATACCATATTTATTTTGTCTTTTTGATCACGTTTTATTTCACTTTTTTTGGTAGCATTATGATAAAGCATTGTTTACTTGCCTAGGTTTTTTTTTCACTAAAGGGGTTAATTAGTGGGACAGTTTTAGGCTACGTTCACATTAGCGTTGTGCGGCGCAGCGTCGGGCGCAGCTGCGGCGACGCATGCGTCATGCATCCCTATATTTAACATTGGGGGCACATGGACATGGGTTGTCTTGCATTTTGTGATGCACGCGTCATTTTGGCGCAACTGTCAGGGCGCAGAGGATGCTGCATGATGCAGTTTTTTCTGCGCCAAAAATCATGCAAAAAATGAACGCATGCGTCACAAAACGCTGTGTTGTGCATGTGTTTTGCATGTATTGTGCGTTGCGTCGCCAACGCTGTGCCGCACACTGCAAATGTGAACGTAACCTTAGAAGTCAGGTCGTTTTGACCTATAAAACTAATATTTTTATTCTTATTATTTTGTGATTTTTTTTTTACTTTTATATTTTTACTTTTTTTTTTTTTTTTACTTTTTTCACTTATTTTATTTTTACTTTGTCCCACTATGGGACTTTCACTTTTTGCACTGCGATTGCTTAAAAAGTATAGCAATGCAGAAGCATTGTAATGCTTTATAAACTGTCAGCGTTGCACTGACACACAAACTTGCAACACCATGATCTGAGCATGGTGTAGCAAGTTTGCTAGCTCTGGTGACCCGGATATCATAATAACATCATGTCACCATGGTAATGACATCATAGGGGTGCCGATCAGAGAGCAGAAGTGTCTCCCTCCCTCTGCATGCCTCTTAAATGCTGCTATTGATTACAGCATTTAGCGTGTTGAAGTACCAGGAGCAGCGTAGCACTGCTCATAGCACTGAGTGCCGGGTGTCTGCTGTCAGATTTTCTTTTTTATTAAATTTGCAAAAATTTCTACATTTCTGCTTTTTTTCCAGTCAAGAGTGCACATTAATGTGGAAAAAATGAACTTTTTTGAATTTACCAAATGGCTGCAATGAAACAAAGAGTGAAAAATTTAAAGGGGTCTGAATACTTTCCCTACCCACTGTACTGTTGTGGATTCTGCTCTTGGGCTCCCTCCGGTGGTTGTAAGTGGTAGCGCTGCTGTCTCTGAGTCGCAGCATTTGTCAGGTGTGTTCACTTTTTGCAATTCTGACTGGGCTATTTAGTCTTGCTTGACCCTTTAGTCAGTGCCAGTTGTCCATTGTTCCTGGAGGATTCACATCCTTTCCTGGTCTCTCCTGCTTTGCTGTTCATTTCAACAAAGATAAGTTCTGGCCTTGATTTTTGCTGTCCACATGCTGTGGCCTTATTGTTCAGTTCTTTTTCTTGTTTTTGTCTTGTCCAGCTTGGTCTGTATAAGGATTTGTTTAGCCAAGCTGGTATCTCTGGAGATGCAGATATACCCTCCATATCTTTAGTTAGCTGTGGAGATTTTGTATTTTCTGTGGTGGATATTTTCTAGTGTTTTAATACTGACCACATAGTACTCTGTCCTATCCTTTCTATTTAGCTAGAAGTGGCCTCCTTTGCTAAATTCTGATTTCAGTCTGTGTATGTTTTTCCCTCTCCTCTCACAGTCAATATTTGTGGGGGGCTGTCTATCCTTTGGGGATTTTCTCTGAGGCAATATAGTTTTCCCTTTTCTATCTCTAGGGGTAATTAGTCCTCCGGCTGTGTCGAGATGTCCAGGGAGTGTTAGGTACATTCCACAGCTACTTCTAGTTGCGGTGTTAAGTTCAGAGTCTGCGGTCAGTACAGGTACCACCTTCTCCAGAGTACGTCTCATGCTGCTCTTAGGCCACCAGATCATAACAGTACAACTGGCCAACAATGAGTTAACCACATCTCAGAAGAAGAGAAGGAAAGTGCTGAGCCATTTTTTTTTCTGTAGTCTGTTGTGGTTTTTTTTTCTTCCCTCTTTACCTCTGGGTGGCTCAGGAGTTCGGCGCTGGTATGGATGTTTAGGGATTGGCTTCTCATGTGGATCAGCTTGCTGCTAGAGTACAGGGTATTTCCGATTATATCGTTCAGACTCTGGTTTTAGAGCCTAGAATTCCAACTCCTGATTTGTTTTTTGGGGACACGTCCAAATTTCTGAGCTTTAAAAATAACTGTAAACTGTTTTTTGCTCTGAAACCCCGTTCCTCTGGTGATCCCATCCAGCAGGTTAAAATTGTTATATCTCTGCTGCGTGGTGACCCCCAGGATTGGGCATTTGCCCTGGAACCTGGGAATCCGGCGTTGCTTAATGTAGACACCTTTTTTCAGGCGCTTGGGTTATTGTATGATGAACCTAATTCAGTGGATCATGCTGAGAAGACCTTGTTGGCCCTGTGTCAGGGTCAAGAAGCGTCAGAATCATATTGCCAGAAGTTTAGAAAATGGTCTGTACTGACTAAATGGAATGAGGATGCCTTGGCGGCAATTTTCAGAAAGGGTCTTTCTGAATCCGTTAAAAATGTTATGGTGGGGTTCCCCACGCCTGCTGGTCTGAGTGATTCTATGTCTCTGGCCATTCAGATTGATTGGCACTTGCGCGAGCGCAGAGTTGTGCACACTATGGCATTGTCTTCCGAGCGGAGTCCTGAGCCTATGCAGTGTGATAGGATTGTGTCTAGCTGAACGACAAGGATTCAGACGTCAGAATAGGTTGTGTTTTTATTGCGGCGATTCTGCTCATGTTATTTCTGATTGCCCTAAGCGTACCAAGAGAATCGCTAGTTCTGTTACCATCAGTACTGTACAACCTAAATTTCTGTTATCTGTGACCCTGATCTGCTCATTATCGTCATTTTCTGTCATGGCATTTGTGGATTCAGGCGCCGCTCTAAACTTAATGGACTTAGAATTTGCCAGACGTTGTGGTTTCCCCTTGCAGCCTTTGCAGAGTCCTATTCCTTTGAGGGGCATTGATGCTACACAGTTGGCTAAAAATAAACCTCAGTTTTGGACACAGCTGACCATGTGCATGGCGCCAGCCCATCAGGAAGATTGTCGTTTTCTGGTGTTGCATAATTTGCATGATGCTATTGACTTGATTCCAGGCTGTAAGTTCCCTAAGGGCCGACTTTTCAACCTGTCTGTGCCAGAACATACCGCCATGCGGAGCTATGTTAAGGAGTCCTTGGAGAAGGGGCATATTCGGCCATCTTCTTCACCATTGGGAGCAGGTTTTTTTTTTGTTGCCAAAAAAGATGGCTCCTTGAGACCCTGTATTGATTATCGCCTCTTGAATAAGATCACGGTCAAATTCCAATACCCTTTGCCTTTGCTTTCTGATCTGTTTGCTAGGATTAAGGGGGCTAGTTGGTTTACTAAGATTGACCATCGAGGGGCATATAACCTTGTTCGTATTAAGCAGGGTGACGAATAGAAAACTGCGTTTAATACACCCGAAGTCCATTTTGAATACCTTGTGATGCCATTCGGACTCTCTAATGCACCATCTGTGTTTCAGTCCTTCATGCATGATATATTTCGGAATTATCTTGATAAATTCATGATTGTATATTTGGATGATATTTTGATTTTTTCAGATGATTGGGAGTCTCATGTGAAACAAGTCAGGATGGTATTTCAGATCCTTCGTGATAATGCCTTGTTTGTGAAGGGGTCTAAGTGCCTCTTTGGAGTACAGAAGATTTCTTTTTTGGGCTTCATTTTTTCTCCCTCATCTATAGAAATGGATCCGGTTAAGGTTCAGGCCATTCATGATTGGATCCAGCCCACATCCGTGAAGAGCCTTCAGAAATTTTTGGGCTTTGCTAATTTTTATCGCCGTTTCATTGCCAACTTCTCCAGTGTGGTTAAACCCCTGACCGATTTGACGAAGAAAGGCGCTGATGTGACGAATTGGTCCTCTGCGGCTGTTTCTGCCTTTCAGGAGCTTAAACGCCGATTTACTTTTGCCCCTGTGTTGCGTCAGCCGGATGTTTCTCTTCCTTTTCAGGTTGAGGTTGATGCTTCTGAGATTGGGGCAGGGGCCGTTTTGTCTCAGAGGAATTCTGATGGTTCCTTGATGAAACCGTGTGCCTTCTTTTCTCAAAAGTTTTCGCCTGCGGAACGCAATTATGATGTCGGCAATCGTGAGTTGTTGGCTATGAAGTGGGCATTTGAGGAGTGGCGACATTGTCTTGAGGGGGCCAAGCACCGTATTGTGGTCTTGACCGATCATAAGAATCTGATTTATCTCGAGTCTGCCAAGCGGCTGAATCCTAGACAGGCCCGATGGTCCCTGTTTTTCTCCCGTTTTGATTTTGTGGTTTCGTATCTTCCAGGTTCTAAGAATGTTAAGGCTGATGCCCTCTCTAGGAGCTTTTTGCCTGATTCTCCTGGGGTCCTTGAGCCGGTCGGCATTCTGAAGGAAGGGGTGATTCTTTCTGCCATCTCCCCTGATTTGCGACGGGTTCTTCAGGAATTTCAGGCTGATAAACCTGACCGCTGTCTAGTGGGGAAATTGTTTGTTCCTGACAGATGGACTAGTGAAGTGATTTCGGAGGTTCATTGTTCTGTGTTGGCTGGTCATCCTGGGATTTTTGGTATCAGAGATTTGGTTGGTAGGTCCTTTTGGTGGCCTTCTTTGTCACGGGATGTGCGTTCTTTTGTGCAGTCCTATGGGACTTGTGCGCGGGCCAAGCCTTGCTGTTCCCGCGCTAGTGGGTTGCTTTTGCCTTTGCCGGTCCCTGAGAGGCCTTGGACGCATATTTCTATGGATTTTATTTCGGATCTTCCGGTTTCCCAGAGGATGTCAGTTATCTGGGTGGTTTGTGACCGGTTTTCTAAGATGGTTCATTTGGTACCTTTGCCTAAGTTGCCTTCCTCTTCTGATTTGGTTCTGTTGTTTTTTCAGCATGTGTTTCGTTTGCATGGCATTCCGGAGAATATTGTGTCCGATAGAGGTTCCCAGTTTGTTTCTAGGTTTTGGCGGGCCTTCTGTGCTAGGCTGGGCATTGATTTGTCTTTTTCTTCCGCATTTCATCCTCAGACAAATGGCCAAACTGAGCAAACTAAACAGACTTTGGAAACTTATTTGAGATGCTTTGTGTCTGCTGATCAGGATGATTGGGTGGCTTTCTTGCCATTGGCCGAGTTTGCCTTTAATAATCGGGCTAGTTCTGCTACCTTGGTTTCACCCTTCTTTTGTAACTCTGGTTTTCATCCTCGTTTTTCTTCGGGGCAGGTTGAGCCTTCTGATTGTCCTGGGGTGGACTCTGTGGTTGACAGGTTGCAGCAAATTTGGGCTCATGTTGTTGACAATTTGGTGTTGTCTCAGGAGGGGGCTCAGCATTTTGCTAACTGTCGTCGGTGTGTTGGTTCCTGGCTTTGGGTTGGGGATTTGGTCTGGTTGTCTTCCCGTCATGTTCCTATGAAGGCTTCTTCCCCTAAGTTTAAGCCTCGGTTTATTGGCCCTTATAGGATTTCTGAGATTATCAATCCAGTGTCTTTTCGTTTGGCCCTTCAAGCCTCTTTTTCCATCCATAATGTTTTTCATAGATCTTTGTTGCGGAAATATGTGGTGCCCGTTGTTCCCTCTGTTGATCTTCCTGCCCCGGTGTTGATTGATGGGGAGTTGGAGTATGTGGTTGAGAAGATTTTGGATTCTCATTTTCCAAGGTGGAAGCTTCAGTATCTTGTCAAATGGAAGGGTTATGGCCAGGAGGATAATTCTTGGGTTGTTGCCTCCGATGTTCATGCTGAGGATTTGGTTTGTGCCTTTCATTTGGCTCGTCCGGATCAGCCTGGGGGCTCTGGTGAGGGTTCGGTGACCCCTCCTCAAGGGGGGGTACTGTTGTGAATTCTGCTCTTGGGCTCCCTCCGGTGGTTGTAAGTGGTAGCGCTGCTGCCTCTGAGTCGCAGCATTTGTCAGGTGTGTTCACTTTTTGCAATTCTGACTGGGCTATTTAGTCTTGCTTGACCCTTTAGTCAGTGCCAGTTGTCCATTGTTCCTGGAGGATTCACATCCTTTCCTGGTCTCTCCTGCTTTGCTGTTCATTTCAACAAAGATAAGTTCTGGCCTTGATTTTTGCTGTCCACATGCTGTGGCCTTATTGTTCAGTTCTTTTTCTTGTTTTTGTCTTGTCCAGCTTGGTCTGTATAAGGATTTGTTTAGCCAAGCTGGTATCTCTGGAGATGCAGATATACCCTCCATATCTTTAGTTAGCTGTGGAGATTTTGTATTTTCTGTGGTGGATATTTTCTAGTATTTTAATACTGACCGCATAGTACTCTGTCCTATCCTTTCTATTTAGCTAGAAGTGGCCTCCTTTGCTAAATTCTGATTTCAGTCTGTGTATGTTTTTCCCTCTCCTCTCACAGTCAATATTTGTGGGGGGCTGTCTATCCTTTGGGGATTTTCTCTGAGGCAATATAGTTTTCCCTTTTCTATCTCTAGGGGTAATTAGTCCTCCGGCTGTGTCGAGATGTCCAGGGAGTGTTAGGTACATTCCACAGCTACTTCTAGTTGCGGTGTTAAGTTCAGGGTCTGCGGTCAGTACAGGTACCACCTTCTCCAGAGTACGTCTCATGCTGCTCTTAGGCCACCAGATCATAACACTGTACACTGCATCAATTGGGAGGTACTTTTTGACAATGACGTATATATACTGCAACTGTCGGGAAGGTGATAACCACATAATCTTTATTTAAACCTATTTAATACTATCAGATGTAATATTTCTAAAAATATTTCTAAAAATAAATGCTGTAAATGTGTATACAGATTATGCAATGTACAATATAATGAAAGAGAGAAAGAAAAAAAATAGCATGCCTTATTTTTCTTATCCAGATATGTGTTCCTCTGTCCAATGAGCATTTGGCTCTGCTTCATGAGGTGGCGTGTTATGGAAATGGGACTTGTCGGGTTTGAATTGTGTGGTAGGTAATAACTTCAATAGAATGTAAATATATTACTATCTGATAAAGGTAATTCAACAATAATAATAATAGTAATCACTACTTTGATGATGGAAATGGCCATGCGTGTGCCACCTGCTGCTACAACTGCCCCCTAATATTTCTGATGTAAGCAGTTCCTCACTATACAGAAGTTTAAATGGAACTTTTGCTCTCTGTACTGTGTGTGATGCAGATGTCACAGAATCCATAAGAACATGCTGCTCAGGCACAGCGTTTTGGCGGATAGGCCAAAGATACGTCTGGGTATATGATTGCGCATGCGCTCCACTGAGCATACTGTGGGAAGTGGCGATCTTGTATGCTCCATTTACAAGAGAAATGGAAGACTTAAAGGATTCTCATCCAGAATTTCTACAGTTTCTTAAGAACAAGGATATCTAAAAAGTATTGTTTCTTCTTGCAGAGATTGACATGCTAAGCATGCTGAGATGAGACATAAAACCGCAATGCTCCTCTGGGAAATATGCTAATTATGCAAATTGTCTCTTCAGAGAGGAAGAGAACTAGAACTCTAGCTCCACCTATTGGAAGATAGCAATCCTAAAAGTCAATGTCGACCATTTAACGAGCCTTGTCACATGACTTAGGATAATAGCCAAACCAGAATTTCAATTTGCAGACACTGTGTTTCGGGGTACTGCCCCTCATCAGTTAAGAACAAGGAAAAATTATATCCAGTGTCAAACAATAGAAGATGTCTTTAAAATGCCTATCGTTTTTGCATGTTTTGATTAAAAATGGCTGACAGTGAAAATATCGGATCCATGTACATATTGATTCCCTTTATTTTGTAGTAAAAAAAAGGGAAAAGAAGGCATTAATGACAAATAGTAATAAACTGGGTCTAAGGAGTGAAAACGTTTGCAGCTAAAGAATTGACATTGAATTGAGTAAATCTATTTATTATTGATATAGGTATTTAAAAAAAACTAAGTAAAATAAAAAGTTGAGTGAGTAAAAGTGCACTCTAAAATAAGTTTCCATTTAAAAAAATATCTTCAAGAAGAACAGTACAGACCAAAAGTTTGGACACACCTGCTCATTTAAAGATTTTTCTGTATTTTCATGATTATGAAAATTGTACATTCACACTGAAGGCATCAAAACTATGAATTAACACATGTGGAATTATATACTTAACAAAAAGTGTGAAACAACTAAACTTTGTCTTATATTCTAGGTTCTTCAAAGTAGCCACCTTTTGCTTTGATGACTGCTTTTGCACACTCTTGGCATTCTCTTGATGAGCTTCAAGAGGTAGTCACTGGGAATGGTCTTCCAACAATCTTGATGGAGTTCCCAGAGATGCTTAGCACTTGTTGGCCCTTTTGCCTTCACTCTGCGGTCCAGCTCACCCCAAACCATCTCGATTGGGTTCAGGTCTGGTGACTGTGGAGGCCAGGTCATCTGGTGTTGCAGCCCATCACTCTCCTTCTTGGTCAAATAGCCCTTACACAGCCTGGAGGTGTGTTTGGGGTCATTTTTCTGTTGAAAAATAAATGATGGTCCAACTAAACGCAAACTGGATGGAATAGCATGCCGCTGCAAGATGCTGTGGTAGCCATGCTGGTTCAGTATGCCTTCAATTTTGAATAAATCCCCAACAGTGTCACCAGCAAAGCACCCCCACACCATCACACCTCCTCCTCCATGCTTCACGGTGGGAACCAGGCATGTAGAGTCCATCCGTTCACCTTTTTTGCATCACACAAAGACATGGTGGTTGGAACCAAAGATCTCAAATTTGAGATTCTCATCAGACCAAAGCATAGATTTCCACTGGTCTAATGTCCATTTCTTGTGTTCTTTAACCCAAACAAGTCTCTTCCGCTTGTCGCCTGTTCTTAGCAGTGGTTTCCTAGCATGAAGGCCTGCTGCACAAAGTCTCCTCTTAACAGTTGTTGTAGAGAGGTGTCTGCTGCTAGAACTCTGTGTGGCATTGACCGGGTCTCTAATCTGATCTGCTTTTAACCTGCGATTTCTGAGGCTGGTGACTCGGATAAACTTATCCTCAGAAGCAGAGGTGACTCTTGGTCTTCCTTTCCTGGGGCGGTCCTCATGTGAGCCAGTTTCTTTGTAGCACTTGATGTTTTTTGCCACTGCACTTGGGGACTCTTTCAAAGTTTGCACAATTTTTCAGACTGACTGACCTTCATTTCTTACAGTAACAATGGCCACTCATTTTTCTTTACTTAGCTGCTTTTTTCTTGCCATAATACAAATTCTAACAGTCTATTCAGTAGGACTATCAACTGTGTATCCACCAGACTTCTGCACAACACAACTGATTGTCTCAACCCCAATTATAAGGCAAGAAATCCCACTTATTAAACCTGACAGGGCACATTTGTGAAGTGAAAACCATTCCCGGTGACTACCTCTTGAAGCTCATCAAGAGAATGCCAAAGCAGTCATCAAAGCAAAGGGTGGCTACTTTGAGGGACCTAGAATATAAGACATAATTTCAGTTGTTTCACACTTTTTTGTTAAGTATATAATTAAACATGTGTTAATTCATAGTTTTGATGCCTTCAGTGTGAATTTACAACTTTCATAGTTACGAAAATGCAGAAAAATCTTTAAATTAGAAGGTGTGCCCAAACTTTTGGTCTGTACTGTATGTTAATCCTAGTTGCTTTCCATGCTCGGTTTATCAGAAAGAAAATGAAAAGATTCGAAAACAGCAGGGGAAAGTCCAATGTACCTCATGACAAACATGCTCTTGATGGCGTTTGGGGATCAAAACAGATTTGTTTATTTGAAGGCATTAATTCTTCAATTTAAGGTACTGTAAATACTGTACTATTAATATGTGTGGCACATGTATTTAAATTTTTAGCAAATTATGTGTGGTAAAGAGTGGAGAAATATCTTTTAATGATTTTGGGAGATGAATTAGAAAAATAGAAGTGTCTCCTCTCCTTTGCTATTGTTGACTTTGGGTTATCTTCATGAAAATTTTCTTAAATAATGGGGTTTCCAGTAAACTAGTTAATAGCTAATAAACTGAAACTATTTTAATATCTCAGATTTTTTTATGTCCAGAAATAAGTGATAATCATTTCTCTTACTCATAAAATCTTACTACAGCTAACATGTGATTGGAGGAGATATGTACATGAACACAAACACCAAAGTTATTTTAGGGCAATAAGTGTTATGATCTGGTGGCCTAGGAGCAGCATGGACGAGCTCTGGAGTAGGTGGCCTCTATACTGACCACAGACCCTGAACTTAACACCGCAACTATAAGTAGCCGTGGGATGTTCCTGTCACTCCCTCGACACCTCGTCACAGCCGGAGGACTAATTACCCCTAAAGAAAGAAACAGGAAAACTATCTTGCCTCAGAGAAAATTCCCAAAGGAAAGACAGCCTCCCACAAATATTGACTGTGAGAGGAGAGGGAAATTACAAACGCAGACTGAAAACAGAATTTAGAAAAGGAGGCCACGCTACCTAGAAAGAAAATACAGGACAGAGTACTGTGCGGTCAGTATTAAAATACTACAAAAATCCACCACAGAGAATACAAAAATCTCCACACCTAACTAAAGGCATGGAGGGTTACTCTGCGACTCCAGAGCTTCCAGCTTGGCTGAATAAATCCTTACACAGACAAAGCTGGACAAGAAAAAACATAGCAATTCACTGAACTATAAAGTCCACCGCATGTGGACTGCAAAAACAAAGCCAGGACTTATCTTTGATGGTTTGGACAATCCAGCAGGAGAAACCAAGCAGAGATGTGAATCCTCCAGAAAAACAATGGACAACTGGCACTCACTAAAGGGTGAAGCCAGACTAAATAGCCCCGTCCAAAGTGGAAGCACCTGATGACTGCTGTGAAGGACAAACAGCAGCACTACCACTTATAACCACCGGAGGGAGCCCAAGAGCAGAACCCACAACAGAATTCACAACAGTACCCCCCCCCCTTGAGGAGGGGTCACCGAACCCTCACCAGAGCCCCCAGGCCGATCCGGATGAGCCAAATGGAAGGCACGAACCAAATCGTCAGCATGAACATCGGAGGCAACAACCCAAGAATTATCCTCCTGGCCATAACCCTTCCCCTTGACAAGATACTGAAGCCTCCGTCTTGAAAAACGAGAATCCAAGATCTTCTCCACAACATACTCCAACTCCCCATCAATCAACACCGGGGCAGGAGGATCAACAGAGGGAACCACGGGCACCACATATTTCCGCAACAAAGATCTATGAAAAACATGGATGGAAAAAGAGGCTGGAAGGGCCAAACGAAAAGACACTGGATTGATAATCTCAGAAATCCTATAAGGACCAATAAACCGAGGCTTGAACTTCGGGGAAGAAACCTTCATAGGAACATGACGAGAAGACAACCAGACCAAATCCCCAACCTGAAGCCGGGACCCCACACGCCGACGACGGTTGGCAAAACGCTGAGCCTCCTCCTGAGACAACACCAAATTGTCCACAACATGAGCCCAAATCTGCTGCAACCTGTCCACCACAGTGTCCACCCCAGGACAATCAGAAGACTCAACCTGCCCTGAAGAAAAACGAGGATGAAACCCAGAATTACAAAAGAATGGTGAAACCAAGGTAACCGAACTAGCCCGATTATTAAGGGCAAACTCGGCCAATGGCAAGAAAGCCACCCAATCATCCTGATCGGCAGACACAAAGCATCTCAAATAAGTTTCCAAAGTCTGGTTAGTTCGCTCGGTTTGGCCGTTTGTCTGAGGATGAAATGTGGAAGAAAAAGACAAATCAATGCCCAGCTTAGCACAAAAGGACCGCCAAAACCTAGAAACAAACTGGGAACCTCTATCGGACACAATATTCTCCGGAATGCCATGCAAACGAACCACATGCTGAAAAAACAACGGAACCAACTCAGAAGAGGAAGGCAATTTAGGCAAAGGTACCAAATGAACCATCTTAGAAAACCGGTCACAGACCACCCAGATAACAGACATCCTCTGGGAAACAGGAAGATCCAAAATAATATCCATAGAAATATGCGTCCAAGGCCTCTCAGGGACCAGCAAAAGCAAAAGCAACCCACTGGCGCGGAAGCAGCAAGGTTTGGCCCGCGCACAAGTCCCACAGGACTGCACAAAAGAACGCACATCCCATGACAAAGAAGGCCACCAAAAGGACCTACTAACCAAATCTCTGGTACCAAAAATCCCAGGATGGCCAGCCAACACAGAACAGTGAACCTCAGAAATCACTTTACTAGTCCATATGTCAGGAACAAACAGTTTCCCCGCTGGACAGCGATCAGGTTTATCAGCCTGAACCTCCTGAAGAACCCGTCGCAAATCAGGGGAGATGGCAGAAAGAATCACCCCCTCCTTCAGAATACCAACCGGCTCAAGAATCCCAGGGGAATCTGGCAAAAAACTCCTAGAGAGGGCATCAGCCTTAACATTCTTAGAACCCGGAAGATACGAGACAACAAAATCAAAACGGGAGAAAAACAGGGACCATCGGGCCTGTCTAGGATTCAGCCGTCTGGCAGACTCGAGGTAAATCAGATTCTTATGATCGGTCAAGACCACAATACGGTGCTTGGCCCCCTCAAGACAATCTCGCCACTCCTCAAGTGCCCACTTCATAGCCAACAACTCACGATTGCCGACATCATAATTGCATTCCGCAGGCGAAAACTTTTGAGAAAAGAAGGCACACGGTTTAATCAAGGAACCATCAGAATTCCTCTGAGACAAAATGGCCCCTGCCCCAATCTCAGAAGCGTCAACCTCAAACTGAAAAGGAAGAGAAACATCCGGCTGACGCAACACAGGGGCAGAAGTAAATCGGCGTTTAAGCTCCTGAAAGGCAGAAACAGCCTCAGAGGACCAATTAGCTACATCAGCGCCCTTCCTCGTCAAATCGGTCTGGGGTTTCACCACACTGGAGAAGTTGGCAATGAAACGGCGATAAAAATTAGCAAAGCCCAAAAATTTCTGAAGGCTCTTCACGGATGTGGGCTGGATCCAATCATGAATGGCCTGGACCTTAACCGGATCCATTTCTATAGATGATGGAGAAAAAATGAAGCCCAAAAAAGAAACCTTCTGTACTCCAAAGAGGCACTTAGACCCCTTCACAAACAAGGCATTATCACGAACGACCTGAAATACCATCCTGACTTGTTTCACATGAGACTCCTAATCATCTGAAAAAATCAAAATATCATCCAAATATACAATCATGAATTTATCAAGATAATTCCGAAAAATATCATGCATGAAGGACTGAAACACAGATGGGGCATTAGAGAGTCCGAATGGCATCACAAGATATTCAAAATGGCCCTCGGGCATATTAAACGCATTTTTCAATTCGTCACCCTGCTTAATACGAACAAGATTATATGCCCCTCGAAGGTCAATCTTAGTAAACCAACTAGCCCCCTTAATCCTGGCAAACAAATCAGAAAGCAAAGGCAAAGGGTATTGGAATTTGACCGTGATCTTATTCAAGAGGCGATAATCAATACAGGGTCTCAAGGAGCCATCCTTCTTGGCAACAAAAAAAAAACCTGCTCCCAATGGAGAAGAAGATGGCCGAATATGCCCCTTCTCCAAAGACTCCTTTACATAGCTCCGCATGGCGGCATGTTCAGGCACAGACAGGTTGAAAAGTCGGCCCTTAGGAAACTTAGAGCCTGGAATCAAGTCAATAGCACAATCACAGTCCCTATGCGGTGGAAGGGAACTGGACTTGGGCTCATCAAAAACATCCTGGAAATCTGACAGAAACTCAGGAATTTCAGAAGAGGGGGAGGAGGAAATTGACATCAGAGGAACGCCATCATGAACCCCCTGACAACCCCAACTAGTCACAGACATAGATTTCCAATCCAACACCGGATTATGTACCTGTAACCATGGAAACCCCAGCACAATAGCATCATGCAAATTATGCAACACCAGGAAACAACAATCTTCCTGATGGGCTGGCGCCATGCACATGGTTAACTGTGTCCAAAACTGAGGTTTATTTTTAGCCAATGGTGTAGCATCAATACCCCTCAAAGGGATTGGACTCCGCAAAGGCTGTAAGGGAAGACCACAACGTCTGGCAAATTCTAAGTCCATCAAATTTAAAGCGGCGCCTGAATCCACAAATGCCATGACAGAGAATGACGATAATGAGCAGATCAGGGTCACAGATAACAGAAATTTAGGTTGTACAGTACTGATGGTAACGGAATTAGCGATTCTCTTGGCACGCTTAGCGCAATCAGAAATAACATGAGCAGAATCGCCGCCGTAAAAGCACAACCTATTCTGACGTCTGAATCCTTGTCGTTCAGCTCTAGACACAATCCTATCACACTGCATAGGCTCAGGACTCCGCTCGGAAGACAATGCCATAGTGTGCACAACACTGCGCTCACGCAAGCGCCGATCAATTTGAATGGCCAGAGACATAGAATCACTCAGACCTGCAGGCGTGGGGAAGCCCACCATAACATCTTTAACAGATTCAGAAAGACCCTTTCTGAAAATTGCCGCCAAAGCATCCTCATTCCACTTAGTAAGCACAGACCATTTTCTAAATTTCTGGCAATATGATTCTGCCGCTTCTTGACCCTGACACAGGGCCAACAAGGTTTTCTCAGCATGATCCACGGAATTAGGTTCATCATACAATAACCCAAGCGCCTGAAAAAAGGTGTCTACATGAAGCAACGCCGGATTCCCTGATTCCAGGGAAAATGCCCAATCCTGCGGGTCGCCAGGCAACAGAGAAATGACAATTTTTACCTGCTGGATGGGATCACCAGAGGAACGGGGCTTCAGAGCAAAAAAACAGTTTACAGTTATTTTTAAAGCTCAAAAATTTGGACCTGTCCCCAAAAAACAGATCGAGGATAGGAATTCTAGGCTCTAAAACAGGAGTCTGCACAATATAATCAGAAATACCCTGTACTCTAGCAGCAAGTTGATCCACCCGAGAAGCAAGTCCCTGAACATCCATGTCAGCACCTAACTCTTGAGCCACCCAGAGGTGAAGAGGGAAAAAAAAAACACAACAGAGTACAGAAAAAAAAATGGCTCAGCACTTTCTTTCCCTTCTTTTGAGATGCGGTTAACTCATTGTTGGCCAGTTGTACTGTTATGATCTGGTGGCCTAGGAGCAGCATGGACGAGCTCTGGAGGAGGTGGCCTCTATACTGACCGCAGACCCTGAACTTAACACCGCAACTATAAGTAGCCGTGGGATGTTCCTGTCACTCCCTCGACACCTCGCTCACAGCCGGAAGACTATCTTGCCTCAGAGAAAATTCCCAAAAGAAAGACAGCCCCCCACAAATATTGACTGTGAGAGGAGAGGGAAATTACAAACGCAGACTGAAAACAGAATTTAGCAAAGGAGGCCACGCTACCTAGAAAGAAAAGACAGGACAGAGTACTGTGCCGTCAGTATTAAAATACTACAAAAATCCACCACAGAGAATACAAAAATCTCCACACCTAACTAAAGGCATGGAGGGTTACTCTGAGACTCCAGAGCTTCCAGCTTGGCTGAATAAATCCTTACACAGACAAAGCTGGACAAGAAAAAACATAGCAATTCACTGAACTATAAAGTCCACCGCATGTGGACTGCAAAAACAAAGCCAGGACTTATCTTTGATGATTTGGACAATCCAGCAGGAGAAACCAAGCAGAGATGTGAATCCTCCAGAAAAACAATGGACAACTGGCACTCACTAAAGGGTGAAGCCAGACTAAATAGCCCCGTCCAAAGTGGAAGCACCTGATGACTGCTGTGAAGTACAAACAGCAGCACTACCACTTATAACCACCAGAGGGAGCCGAAGAGCAGAACCCACAACAGAATTCACAACAAATAAGTTGTGTTATTAACCCCTTAACGACCGCCGATACGCCTTTTAACGGCGGCCGCTAAGGGTACTTAAACCACAGCGCCGTTAATTAATGGCGCTGTGGAAAAAGTGAATAGCGCCCCCCAGAGTCGGATTTTCTCTGGGGTCTCGGTTGCCGAGGGTAGCCGAGACCCCAGAGAACATGATTCGGGGGTTTTTTACCGACCCCCGAGTTGCGATCGCCGGTAATTAACCGTTTACAGGCGGTCGCAACAAAAAAAAACAAAACGCGATGTGCCGTTTAATTTCTCTGTCCTCCGATGTGATCGCACATCGGAGGACAGAGAAATAGGGTCCCCGATGGCCCCCAATAGCCCCCCGATACTTACCTACCTCCCCCGATGCTCCTCGTGGGTCCCCATGGGCGCCGCCATCTTTTTTCCGGGAAAAAATGGCGGGCGCACGCGCAGTACGCCCGCCGCCCGGCACCCGGAAGATCTTTGGGGTCTCGGCTGCCGGGGGTAGCCGAGACCCCAAAGAACATGATCGGGGTCGGTTTGCACCGACCCCTGTTTTGCGATCGCCGGTAATTAACAGTTTACCGGCGACCGCAAAAAAAAAAAAAAAAGCGATCTGTATTTCTCTGTCCTCTGATGTGATCACACATCAGAGGACAGAGAAATAGGGGGATTCGGGGACCCTAACATACTCACCCGGTGTCCCTGGGTCCTCTTCTGTCTTCTCCTGCCAGCCGGCTTTTTCCTTATGGCGGGCGCATGCGCAGTGCGCCCGCCATCTGCTGCCATCTGCCGGCCGGCAGGAGAAGACGAGTTGGGGCTAAAATTAGGGTTAGGGTTAGGGTTAGGGTTAGAGTTAGGGTTAGAGTTAGGGTTAGGGTTAGATTTAGGGTTAAGGTTAGGGTTAGAGTTAGGGTTAGGGTTAGGGTTAGGGCTAGGGTTAGGGTTAGGGCTAGAGTTAGGGTTAGGTTTAGGGCTAGGGTTAGGGTTGGGGCTAAATTTAGGGTTAGGGCTAGGGTTAGGGTTAGGCTCCTTTCACACTAGCGTTTTTTGGCTTCCGTCGCAATGCGTCGGAGAAAAAACGCATCCTGCAAAAGTGCTTGCAGGATGCGTTTTTTCTCCATTGGCTTGCATTAGCGACGCATTGCGACGGATTGCCACATGTCGCATCCGTCGTGCGACGGATGCGTCGTGCTTTGGCGGACCGTCGGCACAAAAAAAGCTACATGTAACTTTTTTGTGCGACGTGTCCGCCATTTCCGACCGCGCATGCGCGGCCGGAACTCCGCCCCCGCCTCCCCTCACAATGGGGCAGCGGATGCGTTGAAAAAACAGCATCCGCTGCACCCGTTGTGCGGCGCTTACAACGCTAGCGTCGGTACATCAGCCCGGCACACTGCGATGGGCCGAGTACGACGCTAGTGTGAAAGTAGCCTTAGGCTTCTATCACACTTGCGTCGGTACGGGGCGGTCGCAATGCGTCGGCCCGACGTACCGACGCACGTTGTGAAAATTGTGCACAACGTGGGCAGCGGATGCAGTTTTTCAACGCATCCGCTGCCCAGTCTATGTCCTGGGGAGGAGGGGGCAGAGTTACGGCCACGCATGCGCGGAAATGGCGGACGCGACGTACAAAAAAAAGGTTACATTGAACTTTTTTTGTGACGACGGGGCTAAAGTTATGGTTAGGGTTGGGGCTAAAGTTAGGGTTGGGGCTAAAGTTAGGGTTAGAGTTGGGATTAGGGTTTGGATTAGGGTTGGGATTAGGGTTACATTTGGGATTAGGGTTAGGGGTGTGTTGGATTTAGGGTTTTGATTAGGGTTATGGTTAGGGTTGAGATTAGGGCTGTTTTGGGGTTAGGGTTGTGATTATAGTTAGGGTTGTGATTAGGATTATGGATCGGGTTGAGGATTAGGGTTAGGGGTGTGTTGGAGTTAGGGTTGGAGTTATAATTTGGGGGTTTCCACTGTTTAGGTACATCAGGGGGGTCTCCAAACACGACAGCCAATTTTGCGCTAAAAAAGTCAAATGGTGCTCCCTCCCTTCTGAGCTCTGCCGTGTGCCCAAACAGTGGTTTACCCCCACATATGGGGCATCAGCGTACTCGGGATAAATTGGACAACAACTTTTGGGGTCAAATTTCTCCTGTTACCCTTGTGAAAATATAAACTTGGGGGCTAAAAATCTTTTTTGTGGGAAAAAAAAATATTTTTTTATTTTCACTACTCTGCATTATAAACTTCTGTGAAGCACTTGAGCATTCAAAGTTCTCACCACATATCTAGATAAGTTCCTTAGGGGGTCTAGTTTCCAAAATTTGGTCACTTGTGGGGGGTTTCTACTGTTTAGGTACATCAGGGGCTCTGCAAACGCAACATAACACCCACAGACAATTCTATCAAAGTCTGAATTCCAAAATGGCGCTCCTTCTCTTCCGAGCTCTGCCGTGCGCCCAAACAGTGGTTTACCCCCACATATTGGGTACCAGCATACTCAGGACAAATTGGACAACAACTTTTGGGGTCCAATTTCTCTTGTTACCCTTGTGAAAATAAAAATTTGGGGGCTAAAAAAATCTTTTTTGTGGGAAAAAAAAATATTTTTTATTTTCACTACTATGCATTATAAACTTCTGTGAAGCACTTGGGCATTCAAAGTTCTCACCACATATCTAGATAAGTTCCTTAGGGGGTCTAGTTTCCAAAATTTGGTCACTTGTGGGGGTTTTCTACTGTTTAGGTACATCAGGGGCTCTGCAAACGCAACATAACACCCACAGACAATTCTATCAAAGTCTGAATTCCAAAATGGCGCTCCTTCTCTTCCGAGCTCTGCCGTGCACCCAAACAGTGGTTTACCCCCACATATTGGGTACCAGCATACTCAGGACAAATTGGACAACAACTTTTGGGGTCCAATTTCTCTTGTTACCCTTGTGAAAATAAAAATTTGGGGGCTAAAAAAATCTTTTTTGTGGGAAAAAAAAATATTTTTTATTTTCACTACTATGCATTATAAACTTCTGTGAAGCACTTGGGCATTCAAAGTTCTCACCACATATCTAGATAAGTTCCTTAGGGGGTCTAGTTTCCAAAATTTGGTCACTTGTGGGGGTTTTCTACTGTTTAGGTACATCAGGGGCTCTGCAAACGCAACATAACACCCACAGACAATTCTATCAAAGTCTGAATTCCAAAATGGCGCTCCTTCTCTTCCGAGCTCTGCCGTGCGCCCAAACAGTGGTTTACCCCCACATATTGGGTACCAGCATACTCAGGACAAATTGGACAACAACTTTTGGGGTCCAATTTCTCTTGTTACCCTTGTGAAATTAAAAACTTGGGGGCTAAAAAATCTTTATTGTTAAAAAAAAAATATTTTTTATTTTCACGACTCTGCATTATAAACTTCTGTGATGCACTTGGGCATTCAAAGTTCTCACTACACATCTAGATACGTTTCATGGGGGGTCTAGTTTCCAAAATGGGGTCACTTTTGGGGGGTTTCTACTGTTTAGGCACATCAGGGGCTCTCCAAACGCGACATGGCGTCCGATCTCAATTCCAGTCAATTTTGCATTGAAAAGTCAAATGGCGCTCCTTTGCTTCCGAGCTCAGCCATGCACCCAAACAGTGGTTTACCCCCACATACGGGGTGTCGGCGTACTCAAGACAAATTGTACAACAACTTCTGGTGTCCATTTTCTCCTGTTACCCTTGGTAAAATAAAAATTTGGAGGCAAAAAGATCATTTTTGTAGAAGAAATGCGATATTTTTATTTTCACGGCTCTACGTTATAAACTTCTGTGAAGCACCTGGGGGTTTAAAGTGCTCACCACACATCTAGATAAGTTCCTTAAGGGGTCTAGTTTCCAAAATGGTGTCATTTGTGGGGGGTCTCCACTGTTTAGGCACATCAGCGGCTCTCCAAACGTGACATGGCGTCCGATCTCAATTCCAGCCAATTCTACATTGAAAAAGTAAAACGACACTCCTTCTCTTCCAAGCTCTGCGGTGCGCCCAAACAGTGGTTTACCCCCACATATGGGGTATTGACGTACTCAGGAGAAATTGCACAACAACTTTTGTGGTCTAATTTCTCCTGTTACCCTTGTGAAAATAAAAATTTGGGGGCAAAAAGATCATTTTTGTAGAAAAAATGCGATTTTTTATTTTCACGGCTTTACGTTATAAACTTCTGTGAAGCACTTGGGGGTTCAAAGTGCTCACCGAATATCTAGATAAGTTCCTTAAGGGGTCTAGTTTCCAAAATGGTATCACTTGTGGGGGGTTTCTACTGTTTAGGCACATCAGGGGCTCTCCAAACGCGACATGGCGTCCGATCTCAATTCCAGCCAATTCTGCATTGAAAAAGTCAAACGGTGCTCCTTCACTTCCAAGCTCTGCGGTGCGCCCAAACAGTGGTTTACCCCCACATATGGGGTATTGACGTACTCAGGAGAAATTGCACAACAACTTTCATGGTCTAATTTCTCCTGTTACCCTTGTGAAAATAAGAATTTGTGGGCGAAAAAATCATTTTTGTGAAAACAAATGCGATTTTTTATTTTCACGGCTCTACGTTATAAACTTCTGTGAAGCACTTGGGGGTTCAAAGTGCTCACCACACATCTAGATAAGTTCCTTAAGGGGTCTAGTTTCCAAAATTATATCACTTGTGGGGGGTTTCCACTGTTTAGGCACATTAGGGGCTCCCGAAACGCGACATGGCGTCTGATCTCAATTCCAGCCAATTCTGCATTGAAACAGTCAAACGGTGCTCCTTCACTTCCAAGCTCTGCGGTGCACCCAAACAGTGGTTTACCTCCACATATGGGGTATCGGCGTACTCAGGAAAAATTGCACAACAAAATTTGTGGTTAAATTTCTGTTTTTACACTTGTGAAAATTAAAAAAAATGGTTCTGAAGTAAAATGTTTGCAAAAAAAAGTTAAATGTTCATTTTTTTCTTCCACATTGTTTCAGTTCCTGTGAAGTACGTAAAGGGTTAATAAACTTCTTGAATGTGGTTTTGAGCAGCTTGAGGGGTGCAGTTTTTAGAATGGTGTCACACTTGGTTATTTTCTATCATATAGACCCCTCAAAATGACTTCAAATGAGATGTGGTCTCTAAAAAAAAATGGTGTTGTAAAAATGAGAAATTGCTGGTCAACTTTTAACCCTTATAACTCCCTAACAAAAAAAAAAATTGTTTCCAAAATTGTGCTAATGTAAAGTAGACATGTGGTAAATGTTATTTATTAACTATTTTTTGTGACATATCTCTCGGATTTAAGGGCATAAAAATACAAATTTTCGCCATATTTCCATTTTTTTCATAAATAATCACAAGTAATATCGAAGAAATGTTACCAGTAACTTGAAGTACAATATGTCACGAAAAAAAAATCTCAGAATCAGTGGGATCCGATAAAGCGTTCCAGAGTTATAACCTCTTAAAGTGACACTGGTCAGAATTGTAAAAATTGGCTCGGTCATTAAGTACCAAATTGGCTCTGTCACTAAGGGGTTAAATTATTTTAGTTGTAACGATAGACAAGTCAACATTTGTTAGCTTGAATTTAAAAAAAATAATTTGTTAAAAATCCTTCATCTGATGAAGTTTCTGCAAAACAACTGCTGCAAACTGGAAATGTTCTGCAATTTAGAATATTTCTACATAACCATTCATAATATACTGCATGAAGTTCATGAAGTAGATCTAGAGCTTTGTGTTTTCAAATGAAAAATGACATCTCTAACAGCAGCTGTTTAGAACTCTCATAATCTGAAATTTGTCTTGGGTAGACTTCATTATCTTTTGCACAATTTTATAAAATGAAATTACCAATGCTGACACTAGGATTGTGAAACATTTCCCTTCACAAGAATTGATAAATAACGGAGAATTACAATTACTAAAACCTGTGTTTGAAGGGCAGACGTGAAGAGGAAGTTAAAAGGAAATGCTCTTTAAAAATTAAATTTCATACATATCAGATCATAGTATGTATGAATTATAAATAGAATATAATATTGATATAATATATTTTGTGAAAATTAACTTCAACATTTCTAACATTGATTTTATCAAATGTTAAAATCTAAGCTTTTTCTTTTTGACAAATTAAGGATGTTGTAATTTGCTATCTTCTTGATGCCTGAAATAAATTTCACTGCTCTAATTATTATGCTTCCATTTTCCTAATTTAAAAAACAAACTTTTTAGCTCAATTTAATCTATGCATATAAATTTCTATGAAATATACATTAGTAGTAAACAAAGTCAATTATCATTTAAAAGAAAGCCAATTTATATGCCCAGAATACATTATTGGTATACATAACATAGAAAATAATTTGAAAACTATTATTTATCATAAGAATAAATGTAAATATATCATAATTATCATCTAGTTTCTAAAACTTTGTGCTCCAGTCTCTCCCTATTTCATACTTACTGTTTAAAAAGATTGAAATTATTCTTATTTACAACCATTGTGTTAAATCATTTAAAGACCTAATACTTATGTTTCTGAGACGTCAGAGAAAAATGTATTCAATATAGATCTAAAAAATTATCTGTATGTTGCTAAACCTATGGACTCACAAACAAGGCTGTGTACAACCTTTTAGTAATATAGAAATATACCTATGTGATGACCTATATGTATCTCCCAAGATCTACAGAGGTATAATTCATCAGGCTTTGAGTAACATAAAAAATAGAGACTATTATTCAATTCATTTAGCAAGCAAGATTCAATAGAAGCACAAATAGTGCCGACATCTGCTAAGTGCTGGGCAACTGGGACTTTGTGTAGCACTGCCCTGTGTTCGCACAATATACAGTTGACAATATACATTTAAATTAAAGGTAAAACATAAGATCTACATAAAAAAATCCATACCCAACAGTTAATCATTTTATTCATTAACTATAAACTAGGTATGTTAAAGACATAAAAGTTAAACAGATGTAGCATGTCTCAATATTAATGCAGAAGATATCGCTATGCAGAAAAGTATAATTTGACACCTAATTATTCAAGTTTAATGCCATTTTTGCATTAAGTGCTTCTTTCTGTATTGTGTAACCTTTTGTGTTACTGTAAGTAATGCTGCATCTGTATATTTAAATAATAATTTTTGTGGTTATGGAAAATAGCTCTGACTTCTTGAAGCACCCAGGAATTACCTTCATTATAGTGAGATATACCATTGAGTACAAACTTTTCCCAATATGTGATATTTTAATCTAATTCTTCATGTGGTTCAATCAGTAGTTACAAAACATAGCCACAATATGATTATTCTAAGATTTTTCCAGAATGGGTAAGGAATGCAATTAAATTAATATAATTATTGGCCACTTAAAACGTCCACTGCTCCACCAGCATGGTTGTGGTGTTCCCCAGGGATAACAGAATATGATTTCCCATCCCCCGTTGTTACCTGAAGATGATGTCCCTCTCATCCTTCATGTTACTGCTGCAGCCAATCACTGAGCTTAACATTCAAATGCATAAAAAGTCAAAGCTAGAGTCAGTAGTCAGCTGAAGTGGTTATGTGAATGATGTATAGGTCACTTATAGTGGAAGGAATTACTGGAGTAAAGACAATTGAGCAGCAGGAGTTTCAAAGTGTAAGTAGTGCTTACTATATTTTATAACATTTCTACTTTTTGCCCACTTAATATATACTAGAAAATGATTTTTAGTTTTAAAGAATCCACTTTTGTAGACCTATTATTATATATACTCGTGTATAAGCCGAGTTTTTCAGCACTTTTTTGTGCTAAAAACGCCCCCCTCAGCTTATACACAAGTCGATTGTCAAGAAAGCCTGGGGGGGCAGGGGAAGCGGTAGAGTAGCAGGTCACAGAGGCAGGAGCCGACGGCTGCGGCTGTAACTTTGTCTGCTGCTAAAGAGAAATTAATATTTATTTGTCTTATAGAAGTGTACAGTGACAGCCACTGGCTTCCAGAAGACATCCTACTCACCCACCAGCGTGCCCTCGCAGCATCCCGGTGGTCCCGGTGTTTTTGCAGAATCTCGATGGCTCCGGCTTCCAGCAGCTCTTCGACAAGGTCACATGGTGCCGCTCTGTAAGGTAATGAATATGCACGCGTTTCCACTCCCATAGGAATGGAGCGCATATTCATTACCTTAATGAGTATCGCCATGTGAGCGCTCAGCACAGGAAGAGCTGCAGGAAGCCGGAGCCATCGAGATGCTGCGAAGGCGCCTGGACCACCAGGATGCTGTAAGGGCATGCTGGAGGGTGAGTAGGATAGGAGCCATGCATACTAGAACGGGATGGGGGAGCCTTGCATAGCAGGACAGGGACCGGGGAGCCATGCATAGCAGAACAAGGACCGAGGAGCCATGCATACAATGACAGAGACCTGGGAGCTATGCATACCAGGACAGTGATGGGGGAGTCATGCATACCAGGACAGGGACAGGGGCGCCACGCATACCTGGACAGGGATGAGGGGACAATGCATACCCGGCTTATACTCAAGTCAATAAGCTTACCCAGTTTTCCGTGGCAAAATTAGGTGCCTCAGCTTATACTCGGGTCGGCTTATACTCTAGTATATATGGTATTTAAGATATATACAGTATTGTGCAAAAGTGTTAAGCATTTCTGTAATAAAATAAAAATTGAAAATTTTTTTATCAATTAGCACATAGTAATTGACCAAATGAAGAATCTAAATTAAATCAATATTTGGTATTGTCAGCCTTTACCTCCAAAACAGCATCAAAGCATCAACTATTCTAGGCACATTTGCATGCAACTTTGAAGAAACTCAGGAGGTAAATTGTTCCAAGCATCCTGAATAACACCAGATCTGTGGATGTAGGCTTGCACAAATACCTCTATCTCTTCAAGCAATCATACACAGACTCGAATATGTTTAGATCGGGGTTTACTGGGGGCCATATCATCACTTCCGGGACTCACTGAGGCATCCAGCAATTCCTTTTCCTCTTCACAATAAATTTGGAACCAATGAGATGCTTTACTGCTGGTATTGCATAATGGGTAACTATCTGCTTGTATTTCTCAGCTTTGAGGACACCATTAACTTCTTGCCGACATATGATGTATTGGTACGTCATATGCCGACTCCCTGACTTTGATGCAGGCCCGCACGCTGAGCTAGCATCTCTCTCGATACATGACAACTTATTTAATCTGCCATCATGTGCCTTTACAGGTGTGGGTGAAGCAGAGCTCTACCCTAGGCTGTTAACCTGTTAAATCTCTGTCCGGCATTTAGCATGTGCCTTCTGGAGGGCGCATCATTCCACCAGTCCATTGGCCCACCCATGTGTCATAACAGTTTGGAGTTTACTGAAGATCACTGTGTCTGTCATTATGATCCTTTTATATAAGCCAGCCTTTTGCTGGTATTCATAGTAGATTGTGATTTTCACAATACATTTCACAAGAGATCAGAAGATCAGCTAGGGACTATTGAATATAAAAGGAAAAAAATATTTTTAAAAATATGGAAAAATAAAAAGCAAGCAAAAGTTCACAGATTCCCTTTAATCTAATTGGCATATAATAGATATTCTATTTTGCCGTAAACTGAAATGCAGAACATTTTTTAAAGGCAGGAACAGGGAACAGTGCTTGAAATTGGGAATATCAGAGAATGAGATGGATGGAGTACATACACTGGCCAGTCTATTAGAAAAGAATGAAAAAGATAGGGGGTTGGGACCGTTTACTTTATTATGAAGTAAGAGCACTAAACTTCAACCCACAGGGGACTTAAGCAGCATTGATATCTTCCTGCAACTGGTGGAGGAGTATCTTAGGAAGGTTGGAATAACCAATGATAGACAAAACCCTAATCAGTCCACTGATGAGTTGAAGGCCCTGAAGGATTTGGAACATAATTCAGGAATTATGCTGAAACCGTCTGACAAGGGGGGGTGGCAGGTAACATGGATGCTCTCAGTCACGAGAATAACTCAACAATGTGTATGTCCCGTTTAAAGACCCCGAGACAGGTATGGGCCTTTCCAAATCAAGTCCTATCAGTTTATTTAAACACAGCTGGAGTCAATGAAGGAGTAGAACCATCTCAAGGAGGATCACAAGGAAATGTACAGCATGTGATTTAAATATGAGTGTCTGAGCAAAAGGTCTGAATAGTTATGACCATGTGATATTTCAGTTTTACTTTTTTATTAAATATGCAAAAAATTTTACATTTCAGGTTTTTTTCAGCCTAGATGGGGTGCAGAGTGTACATTAATGAGGGAAAAAAATGAACTTTTTTGAATTACGAAGTGTCTGCAATGAAACAAAGAGTGAAAAATTTAAAGTGGTCTGAATACTTTCCATTCCCACTGTATACAGTATATATTTATGTACATATTCTTTGGTAATTCTTTTTTTTACTTGTTTTTTATATGAAATAATAAACTTTCGTATTTGTATTGGTATATTTTGGACTCAGTTTTCTCCTTTTTTGCATTAACATGACACATAGTTCAACAGTTACAGGAGGAGAGAAGGCCGTGCTCACAAGTTTACATTCAATAAGGAAATAGCAGAAACACCAAAGGTAAAACGAGCTTGTATGGTAAAGCCATCATTATAATAAATAAGATATTTCAAATAAGCTGCATGATTCATCATCAGCTGATATACTGTATGTCCAAGTACAATTAACAGATACTACTGAGTGCATGGAGGATGTGAACACAGATGGACCAAATTCGGATAAAAATTTAGTAAGCGAGAACAAGGATATTATGGACTGACTTGGTTTGGAGTTGCAACCACTAGGGGCAGCACCAGCAGATATCGTAGACAGGGATAGCCAAAGAGTTGGTACACTGGAACAGCAATGTAGTATGAAGGAATAAGCAGGAATTGTAGTCGGGAAAGCCAGAGGTCGATATCAGGAGCAGCAATGTCATATGAAGAAGCAGCAGGTGAAAGGAAGCTTGGCTAGAGGCTGGTAGCTCAATAATCATGCAAGGAAATAAGATCAAGGCCAGGTTTAAATAGGGTGTTCAATCGGGATGGAGCCAATCAGAAACTGAGGGTTGTGATATTAGCAATAACATAGGTACAAGTATTTGGGTTAGCACGGAACTGTCCTGCGAGCTAAATAGCTCAGATGGAAGAGCTGTCGTCTGGTGCACAGGAGCTGCTGGGTTCGAATCCTGACAAGGGAAGAGTTGGATTAGTGAAGTGAGGGGATATGCCTGTCTATGGCTTCTGATGAAATGTGTGTTGGGGCAATGGTGAGCATTTAGACTGACTTTATTGATGTAAGTACTTTGGCTTTAAAGACTTTACCTGCTTGCTTTTATTAAATGGAATGTCCTCTTGTGCATTTGATTGTTTCCTTGTGGGGAATTTCCCTGAAGGCCACTATTGTGCCTGAGTTTACCAGCCACTCTCTGTTAGGTCACAGGATTTGTTTCAACCTGTGCATTTACTAGGTGACTCCAGTTATCTGTACTTACATTCATGATTTTGAAAGGGATTTCCCTACATGTTTATAGGGTTGAATCATTTAGTTTGTTGCCCTATGCACTTTAATTGGTCAGTCTTCATGCTCCCTGCACTTTGCCTAGAAGTCTCTGTCTTTTAATCAGTGTTTTGTATTTTATTTAACTTTAATAAAAACTATTTTGTGGGATTCTTCGCTCCTTCTATTGTGTTATTACTGTCTACAAAGATGCATTTTTTAAACACAATTAAAAATGTGGGCGCTTCGTATTAGTCATACAATGCATGGTAGCAAATTTCAGAAAACTGGTATAGAGAAATCTTGGAGATGGAGATGCGAAGTTCGGATTATGGTTGCTGTTAGTCATAGATCAATTGCAGAACAAAGAACACAGGTAAGATGATACTGTATACAGAAATGGGTTAACAGTTAGGGTGGTGTAGAACTGTGGAGTGCTGTGTGGGTCAGTGAGAATGTTTTGTATTCTGTAGCAAATGGGCAACTAGTCAATGAATGGCAAAAGTGGAGGCATAGGTGACAGAAATTCTTCTCTGGCTGCCCCATTCAGGACAGATTGGAGAGAAGAAAGTTTAATTAGGGGGAGACAAATCAGTAGAAAGTTGCAGAAGTCCAGACAAGAATGAATAAGAGTGACAATATGATATTTTACTGTTTCAAAGGTGAGAAAAGGTTTAATTTCTGAAGATGTTTTTAAGATACAGGTAACATTAACATGTGAGTGAATGGATATAGTGAATTGTTATAACAGAGTCGGTGCACCTGCACATGTCGCCTTCCTGTTCTCAGCAGGGACATCGGCATGTTTACTCACCTCACTGCGCCACTCTGGTCCCCTCTGTCTCTGCCTCATCCTCAGGCATGCACATCAAGCAGGTCTCCTATGACAATCCTTAGGATGCGGGGTTCTGTAAATGTCCCCAGACAATGGCTGAGATACATTAGGTATTCAAGGCACCCTCCCTAATTGGGAGACGCCTTAGCAACATTGATATCAGTTTAGTCCTCCTACCTAACGTAGTTGTAAGTTCCATGTACCTGTGATCTCTGAATCTGATCCTGTCCATTCTGTCTGCATTATTCCCATGCATCCTGCTTTAACCTGTTCCTGAGTTCGCCCTATCTCTAACTAGCCCTGAGCCTTACCCACCTAGTCAGCACCTCTTCCGCTGCCCACACCTCTCCAGTCTCAACCAACACCAGTGATCTCACACCCAAGTCCATCCTGTGTTGATCTACCTATCCTGCTTTTGACTGATCCAGATCTGTCTACCAGATCTGTTACTGGCTGGTTCTGCTTCCCTACCTCCTTGAGGGTCAGCTGCTGCGGCTGCAGTATCTGTCTTGAAGTAGCACCTGGTGGTTACCTCTAACCACACCATCAGGGGCTCTAGTGAACAAACAGGTGGTTGCTTAGTTATGCCCCTCCAGGCTCTCCCCGGACTGTGGCACAGTGGTTCCACAACAGGAATACAGGAAAGTTCTGTGTCAAATATGACCCCAAGACAGCGAGCATGCTGCTTGGGGGTTATGGTTGAACCTCCCAAGGCAATTGCAATATCAGATACAGGAAGGTTAGAAGAGGGAGGAAACACAAGAAGATCAGTTTTAGAGAGATTCAGTTTTAGATAAAGGGAGGACCTGATGTTAGAGACAGCAGACAGACAATCCCTGATATTTTGTATTAAGATGATGATAATGTCAGGAGAATTACTACACATAACTTAATTTATGATTTTATTTCTTTGCCCTTGTGGATTGGATAGATTGTTACTGACATCTGGTGAGAATATCATGTCAGTAGAACCTTTAGAAATATATTTACTTGGAAAATTGGTGATGTTTTCAGTATTTAATTCACCAATTGTATATAATTGATTGGCACACACTAATATTGGTACACACTATAATTTTTTTCAATAATTTTTCTAGTATTCGTGCTTTGCAGCATTTCTTTTCCAGAACTGTCCAAAACTTTTCCACATCTATATATATACTGTATATATGTATATATATATATATATATATATATATATATATATATATATAGTTGTGTGTGTCTGTATCAAGCCATGCCCACTCCACATAGCCCTGCCCACTCAGCAAACAGTATCACACAGGGTAGGATTAGATACATGACTCAGCACACAGTATCACACAGGATGGGAGAGGATACACAGCTCAGCAGGCAGTATCACACAGGATAGGATTAGATACAAGGCTCAGCCGACAGTATCACATAGGAGAGGATTAGATACAAGGCTCAGCAGACAGTATCACACAGGAGAGGAATAGATACACGGCTCAGGAGACAGTATCACATAGGAGATACACAGCTCAGCAGACTGTATCACACAGGATGGAGCAAGACTCTTGATTAAGAACATGTTTACACAAGTAATTGAAGCAATCATTTTGGCAGGATGTTCCAAAGGAGAGGAATTTTCATTCCAAGAATTCCACTCATTTCATCTGATTTGCCTTTTGATTTTAAATGCCTCCATTTTCCAGTTCCATTGGCATTTGCAATGTCTATTAACAAGGCTCAGGGACAGTCCATGAAAGTAGTAGGGATCGATTTGCAATCTCCATGGCTAACTTTACGTGGCCTGTTCAAGAGTTGGAAATAGCAAAAATCTGTTCATTTTTGCACTGGAAGGAAAAAACAAAAATATTTATCAAAAGGCTCTCGAATGAGTTGAAAATGAAATATTATCAATACTTGGGTAATCATATAGTTAATTTGTGTTGCAAATCCGTAGTGTTGAATATATGATGTGAAATGTTTTTATGTGTAATATAATCATTATAATTTGTTATAACTAACCACAGTTATTTAGTGTGCCTGGCCATCATCGGGCTCTTCAGCTAGTTACTGTATAAACCCAGTCCTTAAATGAATATTCAAAGTATTTGTGAAATTAGTCTTAAGAAAAGCTTTTTGTCAAACATTCTCACATTTGAAAATTAAGCTGTGAAGCTATAGACTTTGGATTTCGACAACTGAATTGTGCAGCTAAAAGAAACTAATCAACTGAAGTGGAAAAGATAAAAATATTGACCCTTTTCTTAAAACATTAAATTTGCCATTTGGGTATGATTAGAGCTGTAACCTAGCCATCCGAGCAAATAAATAGGGAATGGAGAGAAGCAAAGTATTAACAAATTGTGACAGAATCAATAATCTTATCAGCAATAAATCTTTTCCTGCTAAAAATAGTGTTCTAGCAAAATTTCATCCACATCACTCATGCATTAGTAAGCTTAGAATTACTTCATCATGGTAACTATACACATTCAGGTACAAAATGTCTTACATTTCTCTACATTTATGTACAGGAAAGATATATATCTTGGTACCGGTTAGCCAGTGGAGAGAAAAATATTTAGAGCCCTCAGTGGTTGATACCTTTTAATCGCGATCCACCTGCAGCTATTAACCCCTTAGATGCCACTGACAGCGGCATTTAAATTGCGCTTTTGGCCATCAGGTGGAAACCCGCCCGCCCTTGACCCCGTCATGTGATCGCGGGTCACTGGTTCTTTGGCATGACAAGCAGAGGTCTCCTAGAGGCATCTATGGTTGTCATTGCCGGATTGCTGTGAGTGCCACCCAATGGTCGGCACTCATAGCAAGTGAGTAATTCTACTACATAGAGGCGATCTGATCTGATGTAGCAGAGCCCCTTTTCACCCATACTAAATAAAATAATAAAAAAAAACAACCATACACATATTTGGTATTGTCGCGTTCAGAATTGCCCGATTTATCAATGAAAAAATAATTAACCTGATCGCCAAATGGTGTAGTAAAAAAAAAGTATAAATGCCAGAATTAAGTTTTTTGGTCGCCGCGACATTGCATTAAAATGCAATAACGAGCCTTCAAAAGATTGTATCTGCCCCAAAATGATATCATTAAAAATATCACCTCGGCATGCAAAAGAAAAGCCTTCACCCAACCTGAGATCACGAAAAATGGAGACGCTGCGGGTATCGGAAAATGGCGCAAATTTTTTTTCTAACAAAGTTTGGAATTTTTTTTCACCACTTAAATAAAAAAGAACCTAAACATGTTTGGTGTCTATGAATTCGTAATGACCTGGAGAATCATAATAGAAGGTCAGTTTTAGCATCAGTGAACCTAGCAAAAAAGTAAAGTAAAAAACAAGTATGGGATTGAACTTTTTTTGCAATTTCACCACACTTTGAATTTTTTTCTAGTACATGACATGTTAAAACCAATGGTGTCGTTCAAAAGTACGACGCGTACACAGAAAAATAAAAAGTTATGGCTCTGGGAAAAAGGAGAGCAAAAGCGGAAACGCAAAATCGAAAATACCTCCAGGGGTTAAGGGGTTAATAGAGCTTAGGAACATTACAGGTTCCCGTTAAGAGCATCAATAGCCAGCAAAGAGAATGTGTGCTTTTTTGTATAGTATGGGAAGACAGGTTGCTGGGGATTCGATTAGACTGCCTGCATGGAACAAAAGTGTAGAAGTGGTGTCATATTGTTTGATATAGGAATGGTTATCATTATTTAACAGCAAAAGACAAACGTTTTTGGGAGTTAATATATTTTGCTGAATTCTATGTGGACACCATTAGAGAATTGGTTCAATCAGTTACTGTATGTCTGCAATAAGATGAGTTTTTAGATTTGTTGTGTGTGGACGGTTCATTCCCACAAAGAGATATCTGGAACTGCAGTTTTATATGTTTGCAGTGTATGATTGTAGTTTGAAAATCCCAAGAAAGACTTATTTCCTCTTATAAGATATGAGATACTGAAAAAATAAAAAAAATCCTAATTTTGCTAAATATATCACAAATGTCACTGTATAGTAAGCAGCTTACAGGAGATAGTGGAGCTGTAGGGGTGAGGAGCTGGTGTCAGACACAGTCATGCTCCCCACAGAGAAGGCAGACATGGTTTATTTTCATGTTTGTATTTTGTACCACTGTATACACAACCCTGAACAAGTGCTGTAAATACAGCACTGTTTTTTTTCTTCTTCCTCCGGACCCAGCTGTCATATGATAGCTGAGTGTAAGGAGGGAACAGGTGCTGCTGATGCTAGGAAACATTGTTAGCTCTGCTATGCAACCTCAAAGCTGAATTTCTCCTGTAACTGAGGCTAACATACCAGTCACAGTTACAGGGAGAAACAGAAATAAAAATAATGCATTATGTTCAAAAGCCCCGTAAAGGTTTTTTAAGACCTTTATGGGGGGAACAGTGTGTAACATATATGAAAAAATAAATAAATGATAGAAGCAAGAAAAGAGCAAATAAAATAAAATAAAAATAATTATAATATAATAGTACCTATGTCGTGAATAGTGTACTTATTAGTGTGCATGCCATAGTGTGCATCTAGCAGTGTATATAGATCATGTAATAGTGTGTATACAATATAGCGTTGAGCTAATAGTTTGTACAAAGAGTATATAATAATGTTTTTGTATTATACAGAACATCTAATTGTTTTTGCAGCATATAGTACATCTAATATTGTGTATACATACCAATTAAACAGTCCATTCTCAACTGGACACATTAGTAAAATTTTAGAAAGCAATGGACAACCCTTTGAAGGCTGTATTCACACTACTGCTGTTTATTCCCTTGTTCTGTCCATTATAGAAGCATAGCAATGGATTGCAGCTAGTGATAGATTTGTCATCAAATGCACAGCATAGTCTGATTGTCCCTACTAATTATAAAGAGCTCCTTCAACTTTTTGTCCAGGTGTCCATCATATTTCAAGCCTATGTACGTGTTTCTATCAGTTCTCTCTGAAGGACAGCCTCAAAGCTGTCTCCTTTGCATTCCTCTCTGTATTCAGGCCATCTAGTTGGTGCTCCTTTCTGCCTTCAGACTTTCTCCTTATTTTTTAACCAAAAACCAAGGAGAAATATCACACCAAATATTTACACATTCCAAGTAGAAAAAATAACATATGACCAAAAAAACTACCTGAAAGAATGCTATACAACAACTGTATAAAATCAAAATATTTTATTTATAACACAAAATACACCAACCAAAACAAAAACACAGAAAATCTCAAAGAGGCATAAGACATAATTTGCCAAGTGAGACCATGCGGGGGACAGGTAAAAATACTTTTCAATATTCAGCATATATTATTATTAGTACCCCTGCATAATTTCATATAATACATAATACATAAAACATGAACCATGGACTACGGTAAGAGATCATATAAAATAGGAAACAGCCACTTGTAGTGCAAATTTAGAAGGATTTAATATCCCAGTGTATAAAGTGCATAATCCTATAGGCAATTACTGCCACCATATGGTAAATGAGAGGCAGTGCCCATGAAAAGGTGAATACATTGGTTCCCCATCAAAGACCATTAGTAAAGTGCATAGTGCAACTAGATATTCTTACCGGTGTTCATGTTACTGTGCCAGTGCCTCGTTGCTACACTCCAACGCGCGTTTCGCGGCACGTTGCTTCCTCAGGGAGTGGCGACTAAAGAGTGCACTGCTTGCTATATATATATATGATACCCCACCTGTATAGGACCAATCACAGGGCTACAGCGGCGCATCCACTGCCGCCATGATGTCGGCGTCCCCGGCACATGACCCGCGGCCACGTCACAGAAAGGCGCCAGAGCGCCGTCTGCGACGCAGCAGGCGCATCACGCGGCAGGGCCCGCCCACCACGGTAACAGAGGATGCGCACAGCCCCATACTGGAACCGGGCAGGTGTAAGGGCAGATAAGTACAACTGCGGCATTATAGTTATAAATCCTGCATATCCGCCATCTAACGCCCACGATACGCTATCCGTGGCCACCCTGTGAGAGGACAAACTGCCCTTCACAATATCGCACACGGGCCATGTAAAAGAACCATAGGTAGCGGCGAACAATATACATATATAGAAGACTCTGTAAAAATCAAAACAAGATATCAAAAAGAAAAGAGAAACGAATGAACATATACGTATCTCAAAAGGAGCCACAATTGTAAGTAAACCTGTTTGGAGACTGACACACGAGCAACTGAAAAACACCAAACGGCGCCATGTCAGTGATATGCCCAGTAGGCATCCCACAGCGACAACACACAGGGACACATATAATATATATACCCCATGTGGTATCGCAGAGGGGAAGCCAAGTGGGAACCACATGCAATGGAGACAGGAGGCGCCTCCCACCAACCCGTATGCCAGAACAAACCAAAAAAGCCTACCATAATTAACAATGCTATAATGGGGAGATTCAATAAGAGAGCATTAACGAACACAAAATATGACACGCTCCAGACTATGAACAAAATTAAATCAGTGTATGTGTCAAACAAGAAAATTAGCTCAAAGACCAACTTTCAAGAAAAAATAATAAATATATATCCAAATAACATGTGAAAAAAGTGCAAAAAGAAATAAATATATAAATATAAATACAACATTTATTATAAATAACAATTTATGTATAAATAGACAACAGTATATATAAATACAGCACTTCAATATTAAAAAGAAGTGCATAAGTGACGATGTGCCAACAAGTGATGATGTGTCAAAAGACTGGAGTTTCTTCTTTAATAATAAGTTCCTAGATCTTCCTCATAATAGGTCCGTATATCGCATATCCACATATCAATAATTCATCAAGTCTCTAGATATAAAGAAAAAAGGGAGACAAAGACAATTAGAATAAAAATACACAATTGACTCATACATCTCCCCAATCTAGCATAAAGATAGTCCGCAGCGACCACCCTATACATAGTAAACAGGACAAACATAAGAATTAAAAAGGAGATTAAAAACAATGATTAAAAAATGGATTTTTCAATCGGACAAACGACAGGATATGGATCAATTGAGAGTAGTTTATAAAAAACTGGAAAAACCCCACTGATCATTAAGGCCATATGGTTTAATTGTTCTCAAATTGGTGATCCAGCGGCATTCTCTTTGGGCTAATCTATTCATCATATTGCCCCCACGGATACCCAAATGTATTACATCAATACCTTTTACTTGGAGTTCTATTGGTCCAGATGGATGAAATTCCCGATAATGTGCAGGTATTGTCTTTAGTTTCACAAGGTCTTCTTCCTGAGGATTCTCCAAATTCAAAAGTCTCGCAGATTTAATATCACTCACATGCTCCAATATTCGTACTCGGAGTTGTCTAGAGGTGAGGCCCACATATATAAGCCCACATGGGCATGTCAAGTAGTAAATAACTGCTGTAGTCTTACAGTTGATTGAATGCACAATTTTAAAGTTACGTGTTTTAGATGAATTACTGAATGTCTCTGCTTTTTCCATATACTTACAAGCACTACAAAAACCACATGCACGAGAGCCCCACTTTGGTCCCTTTGAATCGAATATGAACTTAGATCTTGGTGCAACATAGTGGCTATGTGTAATAGTCTCCCCAATAGTTTTACTTCTTCGTGCTACTACCAATGGTCTATCCTCAATTAATTTTGTAAGGCCAGGATCTTGTTTCAAAATTGGCCAAAATTGACTAAATATATTGTTCATATCCTTCCACCTCCCATGGTAGTCCGTAATAATTCGGAGCCGTGAGTCTTCTTTTTTTGTGACTTTATTCTGCAATAGAGAGTTGCGGTCTAATTCTCTCACCTGTTGATAACCTCGATTAATGTCCTCGGATTTATATCCTCGATCCAAAAATCTGCCTGTCATAACTTGGGCTTGGACTTCAAATTCTTCATTGGTGTCACATATCCTCTTCGCGCGGATAAATTGTCCTTTGGGGATTGCCCTTATGATGTGTCTCGGGTGTGCTGATTTTGCATGTAGTACTGAGTTTGTGCTTGTTTCTTTCCGAAAGATTGTGCTATGGATTTGACCAGTCTGGTCCACCGTTAGCTGAAGGTCCAGGAAATCAATCTTGTTGGTAGTGATTCTGAAGGTAAGTTTAACGTTCCAATTGTTGTCATTCAGGTGTATAAGGAATTTGTTCAGTTCTTCTTTCTCACCCTGCCAAATGAACAACAAATCGTCAATGAAGCGCATCCAACTCACTACAGACGGGCTTTGGACATCATTAAGATATGGCAGCATGTGTTCACGTTCCCAAAGTCCCATAAATAGGTTGGCATATGAGGGCGCAAAAGACGCCCCCATTGCCACACCTTGTTGTTGCACAAAAAAGTGAATGAATGTGAAATAATTATGGGTCAAAGCATATTTTAATAATCCCATAAGAAGATCTAACAGTTCACCGTCCATGCCTTTATTTAGTAGATAAAATTTGACTGCAGACATACCCTGTTCATGGTTTATACAAGTATAGAGAGACATGACATCACCGGTGATAAGGAACATATCAGGTTCAAATATAACCCCCTGTAATCTCTGAAGTACGTCTGCAGAGTCCCTTACATATGAGGGTAATTCTTCCACGCAAGGCTTTAAATAGTAGTCCAAAAATCTGCAAATCGGCTCATTTAAAGACTTCAGACTTTCTCCTTATTTTGATTTGCTCTTAGGCGGTCTTCTGGGCGTTTCCTCTTTGTCCTTTGTCAACTCAGCGTCCCTATCGGTTTGTTGGGCTGTGAGTTTTTTTCAGTCTGTTTGCGTCATGTGCATATAAAGGTGTGGCCTGCCTTTCTTTCAGCTGGGCATTATATTGATGAGGTCTCCCATGACTATATGTCCACTGGCTGCGTCCAGTCCTTCTCAACCCTTATGCACATGCATGTCACTTGACAAACAGTAAAGCTTTTAATATTAGAGTTAGGACTGTCCCAATTAGGGTCACCGTGAAGTGGTGGGATGGTCTTTGCATTTTTTTTAATCAAAACACATGTCATCTAAGTATCCTATATTATTTTCATGCACTATTGCGGTTTCTTTATTTACTGCAGGGTATTCAATCATTATGTTTCTGTCTTTGTTTTTCTCTGTTCAGTGGCCAGTGTGAACATGCACTTTTATGCTGCAGGCACACCAGTTTATATCCTAATTCATACCTTTGAATTTTTTTCAGTCTGCTTGCATCATGTGCATATAAAGGTGTGGCCTGCCTTTCTTTCAGCTGGGCATTATATTGATGTGGTCTCCCATGGCTGTGTGTCCACTGGCTGGGCCCAGTGCTTCTCAACCCTTATCCACATGCATGTCACTTGACAAATGGTAAGGTTTTTAATATTAAAATTAGGACTGTCCCAATTAGGGTCACTGTAAAGTGGTGGGATGGCTTTTGCATTTTTTTGTTCAAAAAACATGTTAACTACCGTATATACAGGAGTATAAGCTGAGGTTTTCAGCATATTTTTTTGTGCTGAAATCACCCCCTCCGCTTATACTCGAGTCAATGTTCCAGAAGACAGAGGGGGAGCAGTGAAGCAGCGGGTCACAGGAGGCAGGAGCCAGCTTCTGCGGCTAACTCTTGTGCCCGCTTCTAAAGAGAAATGAATATTCACTATGCTGGCAGTGAATTTTCATTTCTCTTATAGCGTGCACAGTGTCAGTCGCTGCTTCTAGCAGCTGCAGGTCTATTACGGGTGCGCGCTACTTAAAAGTTATAATGCCCATAGGCAAGGAGTGGAGTGATATTTATTAACTTAATGAGCGGGGACACGTGATCACCCAGAAGCTGGAGCTGCGGGCACCAGAACAAGATGCAGCGAGGGCGCATAGGGAAGGCAAGTAGGATTTTTTTAATGCTTTTCTCATGGCGGCCATACATACAAGGATAGGGATGGAGAACCATGCATACATGGATAGAGATAAGGAGCCAAACATGCAAGGATAGGGATGAGAAACCATGCATGCAAGGATAGGGATGATGAGCCATGCAGACAAGGATGGGGATTAGGAGCCATACATTTTTGGATGGGGATAAGGGGCTATACAGACAAGGATGGGGATAAGAGGCCATGCAGACAACTACATAAATAGTAAGAAACTAAAAAATGATAGTGTTGGCCCCCTTAAAAATAGTCTGGGTGAAATGGTGGATGAGGATGAGGAAAAAGCCAATATGCTAAATGACTTTTTCCATCAGTATTTACACAAGAAAATCCCATGGCAGACAATATGATCAGTGATAACAAAAATTCCCATTAAATGTCACCTGCTTAACCCAGCAGGTAGTACAGCGGTGTCTAAAAATCACTAAAATTGACAAATCTTCGGGCCCAGATGGGTTACACCCCCGAGTATTGCAGGAATTAATTACAGTCATTGATAAACCATTATTTTTAATCTTTAAAGAGTCCATAATAACAGGGTCTGTACCACAGGACTGGCGTATAGCAAATGTGGTGCCAATATTCAAAAAGGGGACAAAAACTGAACTCGCAAACTATAGGCCAGTAAGCTTAAGCTCTACTGTGGGTAATATCCTGGAGGGTATTCTAAGAGATGCTACACTGGAGTATCTGAAGAGCAATAACCTCATGACCCAATATCAGCATGGGTTTACTAGGGACTGTTCCTGTCAGACTAATCTGATCAATTTCTATGAAAAGGTAAGTTCCGAACTGGACCAAGGGAACGCAGTGGATGTAGTTTATATGGACTTTTCAAAAGCTTTTGATACGGTGCCACACAAAAGGTTGATACATAAAATGAGAATAATGGGGATAGGGGAAAATATGTGTAAGTGGGTTAAAGCTGGCTCAGGGATAGGAAACAAAGGGTGGTTATTAATGGAGCACACTCGGACTGGGTCGCGGTTAGCAGTGGGGTACCACAGGGGTCAGTATTGAGCCCTCTTCTTTTTAATATATTTATTAATGACCTTGTAGGGGACGTACAGAGCAGAATTTCAATATTTGCAGATGACACTAAACTCTGCAGGGTAATCAATACAGAGGAGGACAATTTTATATTATAGGATGATTTATGTAAACTAGAAGCTTGAGCTGATAAATGGCAAATGAGCTTTAATTGGGATAAATGTAAGGTCATGCACTTGGGCAGAAATAATAAGATGTATAACTATGTGCTTAATTGTTAAACACTGGGCAAAACCGTCAATGAAAAAGACCTAGATGTATGGGTGGATGACAAACTCACATTTAGTGGCCAGTGTCAGGAAGCTGCTACAAAGGCAAATAAAATAATGGGATTCATTAAAAGAGGCATAGATGCTCATGAGGAGAACATAATTTTACCTCTATACGAGTCACTAATTCGACCACACTTAGAATACTGTGTACAGTTCTCATCTCCGGTGTATAAGAAAGACATTGCTGAACTAGAGAGGGTGCAGAGAAGAGCGACCAAGGTTATTAGAGGACTGGGGGGTCTGCAATACCAAGATGTGTTATTACACTTGGGGCTATTTAGTTTGGAAAAATGAAGGCTAAGGAGTGATCTTATTTTAATGTATAAATATATGAGGAGACAGTACAAAGACCTTTCTGATGATCTTTTTAACCATAGACCAGAAACAGGGACAAGGGGGCATCCTCTACGTTTCAAGGAAAGAAGATTTAGGCATAAGAACAGACGCGGATTCTTTACTGTAAGAGCAGTGAGACTATGGAACTCTCTGACGTATGATGTAATGATTGATTCCTTACTAAAATTTAAGAGGGGACTGGATACCCTTCTTGAAAAGTATGATGTTACAGGTTATGTATACTAGATTCTTTGATAGAATGTTGATCCAGGGAACTAGTCTGTTTACCGTATGTGGAGTCAGAAAGATATTTTTTTCCCCAATGTGGAGCTTACTCTTTGCCACATGGGTTATTTTTGCCTTCCTTTGGATCAACATGTTAGGGCATGTTAGGTTAGGCTATGGGTTGAACTAGATGGACTTAAAGTCTTCCTTCAACCTTAATAACTATGTTACGATGTTACTATGACAAGGATGGAAATAAGGGGCCATGCAGACAAGGATGGGGATAAGGGGCCATGCAGACAAGGATGGGGATGAGGAACCATGCATACCAGGATGGGGATGAGGGGAAAATGCATATCCAGCTTATGCTCGAGTCAATACGTTTTTCCAGTTTTTCGTGGCAAAATACTCGGGTCGGCTTTTGTTGTTTAGTTGTTGGTTGTATTTGATCATTATTCACTCCCAGGTGTGTCAAGCAGCTGTTAGTTTATCCTAAACCAGCTGACCGCCCACTCTCACAATCCCTCTCACCTGATCCTCTAGTCATCTCTATAAATATGGATGCATTATAAGGGGTGCATATAAGTGTCCTTTAAAGCAAAGTATCTTTTTTGCTAAGTGTCTGGCAGTTAGCTCAATGGACGTTGGTCAGGGCAGGAGTCAGGAAACCCACCCTTTATACGCACTTTCAACTATGTGCTTAATTTCTAAGTCCATCTTCTTGTGTGCTTTTGTCATCCAAACTCACTGCCACATCCCCGATCCATAATGCACATCAGCCCCTCTCTCTTTCCCTCTCCCATGTATAGCTCCCAATGCTTTTTTCATGTTCCTGATTAATCTCGGTCCATCTTGTCCAAAGATAATGCACAAGAAATCATGCCACAAATCTAAGAACCATTTGCTCTCTCTTTTTACTGCTACTACTTATTTCAGGGGATCTCTCTCCTAATCCAGGCTCACCCTCAACCGTTCAACCCCCCCCCACCTCACATTAAAATCATGCTAACCTTACTAAGATTAGCTGTATTTCTTAGCTGTACTCTTTCATCTCCCTCTTACCTGAACAACTACTTTCTGAACAACTCTCTTAATCTGCTGGCCCTCACCAAAACCTGAATTCAGGATTCTGACACTGTCTTTCCTGACACTATTTCTTTTGGCAGCTTACATTTTTTTGCATTCCCTCAAACCTGTGAACAGACATGGTGGTGGAGTTTGCTTACTCCTGTCCACACAATGCACTTCCAAGTCATTTCCCCAGCTCCATCACTCTTATTCCCTTCTTATGAGGCCTACACCATCAAGCCTTTCCATCCCCTCTCTCCAGGGTCACCCACACAGTTCCTTGATCATTTTTCTGCCTGGCCGCCGCACTTTATGGCCTCAGACTTACCAAATGATATCCTGGGAGACTTCAACATCCCCATAAATAGCCTCACCTACCCATCTGCATCCCAGCTTCCATCTCTAACCACATCTCTTGACCTCTCACAGGTTTCAACCTCTATGATACACAGAGATAACAACACCCTTGATCCTTGTCTTTGAACAGAACCAATCTTCTACCTAGATAACTCACCTCTTCCCCTCTGTGAGCGCAACATTCTTTCCTTCAAGCTCAAAAATCCTCGCCCACCCCAGCATACTCCTACCTATTACACATTTAGAAATCTACAATCCATTAACCCTCATACACTTACAGACTCCCTACACTCATCACTGTCACAAATCTCTTTTTCCTGTCCAGATCTGGCTGCATGTCACTACAATGACACTCTTAGAAGCATCGTGGACCAAGTAGCGCCACTCACCCTCAGAACCTTCAAACACAGAGAAAAACAGCCGTGGCTCACATCGCAAAATCGATTTCTTCAGCGATATTCCAAGAGTGCTGAACACCTATGGAGGAAGACTCGCACACCAGAAAACTTTAACTCCTACAAATTTATTATAGGAACCTATAACTCTGCCCTTCACCTCACCAATCATATCTAGAATCACAGAATTATAGAGTTGGAAGGGACCTCCTGGGTCATCTGGCCCAACCCCTTGCTCAAAGCAGGATTCACTAAATCATCCCAGACAGATGTCTGTCTAGCCTCTGTTTGAAAACTTCCATGGAAGGAGAACTCACCACTTCTCGTGGCAGCCTGTTCCACTCATTGATCACCTAACTGTCAAAAAGTTTTTTCTAATATCTAATCTGTGTCTCCTCCCATTCAGTTTCATCCCATTGCTTCTAGTCTTTCCTTGTGCAAATGAGAATAAAGACGATCCTTCTACAATTTGACAGCCCTTGAGATATTTATAAACAGCTATTAAGTCTCCTCTCAGTCTTCTTTTTTGCAAGCTAAACATTCTGAGACATTCTTCCAACTGGATGAGCAGCCATTTACGACCACTCTTTGAGTCCGATCACTAAGCCAGTTATGAATCTACCTAACAGTTGCCTTGTCCATGCCATACTTAGTCATTTTTTTCAATAAGGATGTGAGATACTTTTTTAAATGCTTTGCTGAAGTCAAAATATACTATATCTACAGCATTTCCCTGATCCACCCAGTCAGTGATTCTGTCATAGAAGGAAATTAAGTTAGTCTGACATGACTTATTAGTTTCTAACCCATGCTGACTCTGGTTAATCACTTCATTCTTATCCAGGTACTTACATACATGTTGTTTAATAATTTGTTCAAAGATCTTTCCTGGTATGGAAGTCAGACTCACCGGCCTATAGTTCCCTTGGTTCACCTTCTTCCCCTTTTTGAAGATAGGATCGACATTTGCTCTTCTCCAGTCTTCTGGAACTTCTCCTGTTCTCCAAGAATTTTCAAAGATTATGGAGAGTGGTTCAAAAATGTCTTCTGTCTTTTCTCCTTCAGTACTCTGGGATGTAATTCATCTGGACCTGGAGACTTGAATTAATTTATGTTAGCTAAGTGTTTCCTCACTATCTTTCTGTTTATAGATATCCTGGATTCTTCTACTCCTTTAATAGGACAGTGAATATCAGTTGATGTTTCTGAGAGAAAACAGATGCAAAATAGGAATTTAAAAGTTCGGCCTTCTCAACATCCTTTCTTACCATTTCATCATTTTCATCCTGTAAAAATCCTATAGCATCTTTGACTTTTCTTTTACTTTTGACATATCCCCAACATCTTTTTTACTGCATAAAGATTCATTGTTAGCTTTAGATAATCTGATTTGTGCCGTACAAGTTCTGCAGACATCATTATGTTCTTCTTTAGATATGCCTCCTTCTTTCCATTTAATAAACATTTCTTTCTTCCTTTTTAGCACGTGTTTAAGTTCTGTGTTCATCCATCTTGGTTTCTTAAATGCTTTGTATCCTTCCTTCTTTTTTGAATTGTTAACAATTGTGCTTTGAGAATCTCATTTTTCAAGATTTCCCAACCTTCATGGACATCTTTGTTCTTAAGGATATCCAGCCATTGGATCCCTCTGATTCTCTTTCTGAGTCCCTTAAAATCTGCCTTTCTGAAATCTAACCTTGAAGTTTGAGTCTTCACAGGTCTTCCTCCTCTAGTTGTCCAAAATTCTAAAATAGCATGGTCGTTACCTCTTAGAGTCCCAGCCACTCTTACCTCCTCAACCATTTCCTCCCTGTTTATGAAACATTAGATCCAAGGTAGCAGATCCACTTGTTTTCTCCAATACCTTTTGGAAGATAAAGTTGTCAGCTAGAGAAGAAACCTAGTTCACAACCTTGACCACCTCACTATCCAACAACCCCAAAAAACTTTTCAACACCTCTCACTCCCTCCTAAGCCCTAAAAAACAGGCCCTAACACAGACATCTGTGCTGATGATCTGACCCCCTACTTTACAGAGAAAATAGGAAATAACTGACAGGTAGTGTTGAGCATTCCGATACTGCAAGTATCGGGTATCGGCCGATATTTGCTGTATCGGAATTCCGATATCGAGTTCCGATATTTTTGCGATATGGGAAATCGGAATCGGAAGTGTGCGGTGTGTATGGTTCCCAGGGTCTGGAGGAGAGGAGACTCTCCTTCAGGCCCTGGGATCCATATTCATGTAAAAAATAAATAATAAAAGTAAAAAATATTGATATACTCACCCCTCCGGCGACCCTGGCTCTTAGCGGTGCCTCCGTTCCTAAGAATGCAGGGAGTGAATGACCTTCGATGACGTCGCGGCTAGTGATTGGTCGCGTGAGCGGTCACATGAGCGGTCACGCGACCAATCACAAGCTGCGACATCATCGAAGGTCCTTCACTCTGCATTCTTAGGGAACGGAGGCAGACGCTTGGACCGGTGAGAGCCGGGGCCGTCAGAGGGGTGAGTATATCAATATTTTTTATTTTTATTCTTTATTTTATACATGAATATGGATCCCAGGGCCTGAAGGAGAGTTTCCTCTCCTTCAGACCCTGGGAACCATTCCGATATTTTGTGTCCCATTGGTATGCATTGGTATCGGGTATCGGTATCGGCGATATCCGATATTTTTTGGGTATCGGCCGATCCAATCCGATACCGATGCCTTTGCATATCGGAAGGTATCACTCAACACTACTGACAGGAAATCAGCTCCCAGTCACCAAGTGCTGTGGCTCCCATCCCTCTCAGCACCTCCTCTGGTTCACTTTCCATATTTGACTCAGTCCCAAAAGAAGAAGTCTCCAAGCTCCTCCCTTCTTTTTGTCCTACAACATGTGTAACACCCCAGGAAACTGGTTGTTACAGTGGCATTGCTTTAATCATGGGGAGAGTGATGCCATGCTTGGAAGCGAGGAAGGATCCCTTTAACAGGTATTCACATACATGCAACATGTTCTGACTCCAGGCCAGAAGGGAGAGCTCTGAACCCGGTTTCAGGGGGAGCTTCCCTAGATAGTACATATTCTGGCTTGGGGAGGAGTTAGTCAGTCTGTCAGAGTCAGGGAAAGAGAGCAGTCTGTCGGAGGGAGAGACAGAGAGAGGAGTCTGTAAGAGGAGAGTAAGGATAAAGGAAAGGTGGGGCCGAGCAGCCATGAGAGGTGCTGCAGCTCCTGGGAAAGGAAAGAAAGGAACAGAACAGTTGTAGAGACAGTTAAGGAGGAAAAGAAGCGCTGGAGAATAAGGAGCTGGAGGGGAGCTTCAACTGGGCTCCCTCCTTGCTTAAGCACAGAATACCGGTAGCCGGAAGACCGTGTTTGTAGGGGTAACTTCATGCCCTACAGCAGAAACTGGTGGACAGCTGGATTTCAAGTCACCTGTCCACCATTAACACCCAAAGACACAATAGCAGATAGAGCCTGGAGCTATCTGAGAGACCCTTTAAAAAGGCTAGAGTTATCTGTCAAGTCCAATAAGGAGGACAGAGAGAATGTAAGGACCTTGTGTGAGGCCTAAGGCAGCAAGGGACTACAACGCAGCACTAGAAGGAAGGCTTCCAACCCCACCTGGTTAGGGCTATTCCAGATTCGCTTCCAAGCTGGCCGGACCATAACAGTACCTGTGATCCGGTACCCTGGACTGTGGCTGCCTGAACTCTACAGTAAAAAGGTAAAGAGAGTGCAACTTCGTGTCCTCTGTTTATTTCTGGCACCATGCCATCTTTGCCAAATAAACCAGGAGCCCTGGGGACCCAGCTTCACCTGTGGGAAGCCATACCATCCCAGCTGCCATAACATCACCCCAGTGGACCCCTTTAAGCAGCATTGGTCATCCCTGACCGAATACTACAGGTGGCATCATGAACAAACTTTATAAACTTTATTCCTATTCACTGCTACCACTTTCATTGGACACCCATGGCCACGGACCGGGTCACTGCCACCGTGACACATCCCTTTAAGAACTGTCCCAGTACTGAGTACCCCACGGTCCTGTCAAGTGCTCCACATGCATTACTGACCCCGTTCCCCTCACACTTACTCCATTCTCTACTCACATAACTAAAATCTTCAGTCGCTCCCTCTCTTCTGGTATCTTCCCCTCCTCCTTCAAGCACTATTATTACTCCATTATTAATAAAAAAAACCTTTCTTGACCAGTCCTGCACAAAAAACTACAGACCAGTCTACAATCTCCCCTTCATCTCTAAACTCTTGGAGCTACTGGTCTACTCCTGCCTTAACCGTTACCTCCCCACTCATTCTCTTCTAGATCTAACGCAATGAATTCCACCCCTACATTCTCATTCTTATTGACCTCACTGCAGCTTTCAACACTGTTAGCTATGGTCTCCTACTCTCTATGCTTCACTCAATTGGCATAAAGGACATTGCTCTCTCCTGGTTCTCTTCCTATCTTTCTGACTGCTTTTTCAGTGCATTGTTTGCTGGCTCCACTTCTCTTCTTCTCACTATTGGGGTTCCTCAGGGTTCATTCCTTGGCCCTCTTCTCTCTCTACACGACCCAAACTGGACAGACCATCAGCAAATTTGGCTTAAATATATATATTATTCATTATTTAAACTAGGGGGCAAGTCTCTGAGGGATCAGTGACCTGTCAAAAGCCATACTGATGAATACCTAATCAGAGCACCACATGAAGACCCCCCTTTCCCCCACAGGCTGCCCCAGAACAGGAAAATCTCAGTAATTCAAAACTAAAAATAAAGATTAAACAACAACCACAACACGGATTTCATCAACCATGGCATCATTGTAATCAGTATAACGGTGCCAACCTGACACAAATCCTGAAGACAGGTTCCCTTTAAAAATAGATAAAAACATTTTATTCAGCTCTGCAGCTACTATTACATCTTGTGTACTGCTAAACATTAAACATTTGGGGAAAGGTCCTCTTTAATAGTGTGTATATAGCATATATGTAGTGTATAGTGTAAAATATATAGCATGTGAGTTTAACTATTTATGAGTGTAAGTAGATATACTTTAAATGATTTTTGTGCATGTATGGTCAGGCTTTGATTCATGATTTGCCCTACTTGGAAGATTCACAGTGGGCCACTCTGGTAATTGTCCAGCCAGCCCTGCTAAATAGTCTTCTGCACATACTGTATGTGGCATGATGTAACATGCTTGAAAGAAATTTATTTTTTTTGTAGTTTGCTGTCAGGGTACTGTGATGCACATGCAATCAGTACAGGGTGAGATAATAATGGCCCCATCTTCAGATAACTGCCCTGTATGCTAACTTCGAACACATAATTAGTGTTGAGCATTCCGATACCGCAAGTATCGGGTATCGGCCGATACTTGCGGTATCGGAATTCCGATACCGGTATTCCGATACTTGCCGCGTATCGGATACCGGAATCGGAAGTTCCAAGATTCAAAATTCAGAAATTCAGCCAATGAGAATGATTCCAAGTGTGGGCACATCCTGTTTAGCATGGAGGGCATGAAACTACTGGCAAGGCTGTGATTGGCTGCTGAAATGATGTCATGATGCAGTTTAAAAGTCGCTGGCGCCATTTTCCGATCACTCTGCTGTGAATTCAGTTAGTGACAGGACGCTGTTTGCTGACTGAGGGACAGTTTAGAGATAGCGATTTGCTTCTTTGTGCTTTCCAAAGGCTAATTTAGCAACCGCTGTGTTCACCTACTATTCACCTTGCTTTTGCCTTGTAGCGCTGTTTTCACAGCGATCTGCAAGGTCTGTGTGTGTGTGTGTGTGTGAGTGCAGCCCACTCTCTAGTCTGAGTGCAGCCACATAGGCCATCCATAGCTGGTTGTATTCAGTTCAGGGAGGGTGGTTCATTGCCTCATACTGTTCTTTTTTTTTTTTTTTTTTCAAGTAGTGTAGTCTGCTGCTAATTTATTCAAAAAAATCCTATTAGTGTCTTTCCACCCGTCTCCAGCTAATTTGTGGAAAAACACTACATAGGATAAAGTAGAGGAGGGTTTTTGGGCCTTGCAGCGCCGTTTACGGCTGTCTGCACGGTCTCCGTGTGACTGCAGCTCGCCCTGTAGTCTGTGAGCAGCCGTAGCCTGGTTGTCTGCAGCTCAGGGTTGTTCACTGCGTCATACCGCCAAATCAATTTTAATTTTTTTTCAAGTAGTGTAGTCTGCTGCTAATTAATTTAAAAAAATCCTATTAGTGTCTTTCCACCCGTCTCCAGCTAATTTGTGGAAAAACACTACATAGGATAAAGTAGAGGAGGGTTTTTGGGCCTTGCAGCGCCGTTTACGGCTGTCTGCACGGTCTCCGTGTGACTGCAGCTCGCCCTGTAGTCTGTGAGCAGCCGTAGCCTGGTTGTCTGCAGCTCAGGGTTGTTCACTGCGTCATACCGCCAAATCAATTTTAATTTTTTTTCAAGTAGTGTAGTCTGCTGCTAATTAATTTAAAAAAATCCTATTAGTGTCTTTCCACCCGTCTCCAGCTAATTTGTGGAAAAACACTACATAGGATAAAGTAGAGGAGGGTTTTTGGGCCTTGCAGCGCCGTTTACGGCTGTCTGCACGGTCTCCGTGTGACTGCAGCTCGCCCTGTAGTCTGTGAGCAGCCGTAGCCTGGTTGTCTGCAGCTCAGGGTTGTTCACTGCGTCATACCGCCAAATCAATTTTTATTTTTTTTCAAGTAGTGTAGTCTGCTGCTAATTAATTTAAAAAAATCCTATTAGTGTCTTTCCACCCGTCTCCAGCTAATTTGTGGAAAAACACTACATAGGATAAAGTAGAGGAGGGTTTTTGGGCCTTGCAGCGCCGTTTACGGCTGTCTGCACGGTCTCCGTGTGACTGCAGCTCGCCCTGTAGTCTGTGAGCAGCCGTAGCCTGGTTGTCTGCAGCTCAGGGTTGTTCACTGCGTCATACCGCCAAATCAATTTTAATTTTTTTTCAAGTAGTGTAGTCTGCTGCTAATTAATTTAAAAAAATCCTATTAGTGTCTTTCCACCCGTCTCCAGCTAATTTGTGGAAAAACACTACATAGGATAAAGTAGAGGAGGGTTTTTGGGCCTTGCAGCGCCGTTTACGGCTGTCTGCACGGTCTCCGTGTGACTGCAGCTCGCCCTGTAGTCTGTGAGCAGCCGTAGCCTGGTTGTCTCCAGCTCAGGGTTGTTCACTGCGTCATACCGCCAAATCAATTTTAATTTTTTTTCAAGTAGTGTAGTCTGCTGCTAATTAATTTAAAAAAATCCTATTAGTGTCTTTCCACCCGTCTCCAGCTAATTTGTGGAAAAACACTACATAGGATAAAGTAGAGGAGGGTTTTTGGGCCTTGCAGCGCCGTTTACGTCTGTCTGCACGGTCTCTGTGTGACTGCAGCTCTATCTGTTGTCAGTTCAGCCCCCAAAAAAGAAATAAATAATAAAGTTCACCAAACACACCAGTTACACCACTTTACATTTGTGTAGGCCACATTAGCTCATATTAAAGTCTAGTCCACACTTTAGAAAATTAGTGTTTCTTATACCTGTTAGGAGGAGTTGCTCAGGAATAAGCACACAAATCCGTTAGTACTTTTCTGCTTATCTTTATCAGTCAACCAAGATGAAGAAGGCAGTGAGTAAGGCACGTGGGCGTGGGCGCGGAGCAGGGAGGGGACGTGGGGATTCTGTGCCTGCTGCGGGCACCGGTGACTCATCAGCACCCACTTTCACCAGGCAACAGTCGTTCATGCGCAGCTTTGTGTCAGAGCGCCGTACACCGCTGCTGCGTGAAGACCAAATTGAAGCCGTTGTCGGATGGATGGCAGCTAATGCATCAACTTCCATTAGTGCCACATCCTCTCAGACACAGAGCACTGGAGAGCAGCCATCTGTCTCTTCACCACCTGCCAAATTGCCCAGGCAGACAGAGAGCCCAGGACAGGAGCCGTCTCTACTTCTGTTCTCTGAATCTCTTGGCTTGGAAACAGGGGGCCAGCCAAGCAGCATTGGAGAAATGGAAGAAGAGGCAGGGTGCAGTGATGCCCAACAGCTTTTTCTGTCTTCCTCTGAAGAGGCGGGTGGGCCAGTGGCTCCGGTCACCACATCGCAGGCCGCATCAGCTGATGATGACACTCAGGTGCCACTTACTGGTGCGTGCTCTGCTGCTGAGACTACCCAGGAGGAGCAGTTGGGGGCAGAGGGTAGTGTAGATGATGAGGTCCTCGACCCATCTTGGCGTGAGGGACAGGAAGGTGGTGGGAGCAGCTCTGAGGAAGAGATTCCCCGTACGGCCCAAAGAGGGAGAGGGAGGGGGAAGACTGCGGATCCTGCAGCCTCCGCTTTGGCACCCGTTAGGAGCATGTCTCTTCCAAAAGCCAAAAAGGGCGCTCCCAAGACTTGCAGTGCCTGGTCCTTTTTTGACACAGTTGCAGATGACATTTGCTATGTCAGATGCAACGTGTGTCATCACAAAGTCAAAAGAGGTCGAAATGTCAGCAGCCTCAATACCTCCAACATGTGGAAACATGTGCGCACCAGGCACCCGGCGTTGTTAGAAAAACACACTGAAGAGGTAGGCCAACCAACAGCGGCAGCTACCACCTCTTCAGCTCGTGTTGCCTCTTCCTCTAGCTCACACGCAGCTGGTTCGGCTTCCTCCCAGGATCGCCGTGGAAGAACCTCTGGCCCTGTTGTCCAGAGACCCGCTGTAATTCCACCCGCAGCACCACTTTCCCAGTCATCCACACACTCCCAGCCCAGTCTACAGCCATCGGTAGTACAGGCATGGGAGAAAAGGCGGCCTTTCTCGTCAAACCACCCACGAGCACAGGCTCTGACTGCAGGCATTGCCAAACTTCTGTCACTGGAAATGCTGTCATTCAGGCTGGTGGAGACTGACAGCTTCCGTGACTTGATGTCATTGGCAGTCCCACAGTACAATGTGCCCAGCCGCTTTTACTTCAGCAGGCAAGCCATCCCTGCCCTGCACAAGCATGTGGAGGGACACATAAAACACGCGCTACTGAACGCCGTCAGTAGCAAGGTCCACCTCACCACCGATGCGTGGACCAGTCAACATGGACAGGGGCGATACCTTTCCCTCACTGCCCATTGGGTTAATGTCATTGAGCCGGGTACAGACCGTGCGAGTGGCGCAGGACGTGTCCTGCCCACTCCAAGGATTGCAGGAATCCATTCTGTACGCATTGACTCCTCCTCTTACACCAGTTCCTCAGAATCATCGCTGCAGGAGCCGTCACAGTCCACCTCCACATGGACCCGTGATGAACGTGTACCTGTTACGACCGACATGAGCACAGCCGTGGCCAAACGTCAACAGGCCGTGTTGAAATTAATTTTTTTGGGGAATCGTAGCCACACAGCGCAGGAGCTCTGGAATGCCATCAAGCAGGAGAGCGATGTGTGGTTTGTGCCAGCGAATCTCCAGCCAGGCATGGTAGTGTGTGATAATGGCCGAAATCTGGTGGCAGCTCTGGGCCTCGGCAACCTCACTCACATCCCATGTCTGGCACATGTGCTCAATTTGGTCGTGCAGAGCTTTTTGAGGGACTATCCGGATCTTGATGCACTGCTGCACAAGGTCCGCCTAGAGTGTGCTCACTTGCGGCGTTCCAGCACGGCAAAAGCGCGCATTGCGGCTCTGCAGCGCCGACACCGCCTGCCGGAACATCGCATCATATGTGACCTACCTACCAGGTGGAATTCCACGTTACATATGTTGGAGCGGATGTGTGAGCAGCAGCAAGCTGTAATGGAGTACCAGCTGCTTCAGGCGCAAAGAAGTCGCAGTCAGCGCCGTACAGACTTCACAACCACAGAGTGGGCCACTATGAATGACGTCTGCCAGGTTTTGCGTCCCTTTGATTATTCCACGCGGATGGCGAGTGCAGATGATGCACTAGTCAGCATGACTGTCCCCCTTATCTGCCTGCTTGAAAAATCACTGCAAGCGCTAAGGGATGATGTTGTGGAAGAGGTGGAGGATGAGGATTCACCATTTCCATCATCTTCTGGACAGTCAGCGCCACGTGGTTCCTCACAAACGCTTAGGCAGGGGACAGTTTGTGAGGAGGATGAGGAGGAGTCAATGGAGGAGGAAGACGTCCGTCCAGAGGAGGGAGTTACCGAATTGTCCAGTACTCAGTGTGTACAGCGAGGGTGGGGTGATGACGAGCGGGCAGAGATCACGCCTCCAGCAGGGGACAGCGTTTCTTGGGCAGTTGGCAGTCTGCAGCACATGGTGGATTACATGCTGCAGTGCCTGAGAAACGACCGCCGCATCGCCCACATTCTCAACATGTCTGATTATTGGGTGTTCACCCTCCTCGATCCTCGCTACCGGGACAACGTAGAAAGCCTCATCACACCGTTGAACCGTGAGCGAAAAATGCGGGAGTACCAAGACACACTGGTCAATTCCATCATCTTCTCCATTCCAACTGAGAGAAGTGCTGCTAGTGCATTCCAAAGCAGCTCAGTGCGTCCAGGCAGTGGTGGAGGCTCTGCACAAAGAGGGAGCAGAAGCAGTGCCTCTGCCCAAGGCAAGACCAGTATGGCCCAACTGTGGCACAGTTTTCTGTGCCCCCCACAAAAGTCTACACCATCACAGACGGCTCCAGTCAGCAGGAGGCAACGGTTCCGTCAGATGGTGACAGACTACATGTCTTGCCCTCTTGCTGTACTCCCAGACGGCTCTTCCCCTTTCAAGTTTTGGGTCTCAAAGCTGGATACATGGCCAGAGCTAAGCCAGTATGCATTGGAGGTGCTGTCTTGCCCTGCGGCCAGTGTATTATCGGAACGTGTCTTTAGTGCTGCAGGTGGTGTACTAACTGACCGTCGCATGCGACTATCCTCCGATAACGTTGACCGGCTTACTTTCCTGAAAATGAACAAGGCCTGGATCTCGCAGGAATTTGCCACTCCTCCTCCTGATTAAATAATTAGGTCACTGTATACGTTATCCAGGTCTCCTGTTGTGTTCATCTTTCTACCACCTGAACTTAAATTCCTGTGCTCCAACACCGCCAGTTGAGGCTCAGAAGTGCCGTCTGCACAGTCAAAACATACGACCCAGTGTTATTGGGTTTCAGTAACGTCAGCTGATCCCCAGCTGTGTAGCCGGCAATGTGTCATGCGACCGCCACGCTGACACAACAACTGAAATGTAAGGGAATCTGTCCCCCCCCCCCCAAGGCGTTTGTTACTGAAAGAGCCACCTTGTGCAGCAGTAATGCTGCACAAGGAAAAGGTAGCTATTTTTGTTTAGCTCCTTGCACACGCAGAACTTAACACTTATAAAATTTGTCCCCTGCAACCGTAAAACCGTCCCGGAGGTGGGACTTTCCTTCGTAATGTGACGCAGCACAGCCGTCATTCCTACCCCCCCGGCGCCGCGCACCGGCTCCTCAGCGTTGTTTTATTCCGTCCCGGAGCCTGCGCTGTTATGTTATCCCGTGGCCAGGCACACTTAGCGCTGCCCGTCTTCTGGCATCATTTGGTGTCAGGATGGCTGCGCCTGTGCGGCCGCGCTGGCAGAGAGCCCGCCTCGCAGTGTCTTCTGATTTAATCCCACTGGGGGCCTGGGATCCATGGACATGCGCAGTGCATATCTGAACCTCCACCTCTCACTCATTTCCCTATGGCTTCTTCAGACTGTTCGGTGTCAGCTGGTCCCTAATAGCATGCCACGGCCGTGACACCGCACAGTCTTAAGAAGCCGTAGGGAGGGGAGTGAGAGGCGAGGATATGCACTGCGCATGTCCATGGATCCCAGGCCCCCAGTGGGATTAAATCAGAAGACACTGCGAGGCGGGCTCTCTGCCAGCGCGGCCGCACAGGCGCAGCCAGCCTGACACCAAATGATGTCAGAAGATGGTCAGCGCTAAGTGTGCCTGGCCACGGGATAACATAACAGCGCAGGCTCCGGGACGGAATAAAACAACGCTGAGGAGCCGGTGCGCGGCGCCGGGGGGGTAGGAATGACGGCTGTGCTGCGTCACATTACGAAGGAAAGTCCCACCTCCGGGACGGTTTTACGGTTGCAGGGGACACATTTTATAAGTGTTTAGTTCTGCGTGTGCAAGGAGCATGATGAAAAGAGCCACCTTTTCCTTTTGCATCTTTTGTGCTGCACAAGCTGGCTCTTTCAGCTACAAACGCCTTGGGGGGGGGTTAAAGGTTCCCTTTCGACTTTCTCAGGCTTCGGCCTACATTGTGTTCCTCTGCTTTTCCACCTGTCCCTGGGCTCCAACACCGCCAGTTGCCGTCCAGAAGTGCTGTACGCACAGTCAACAGTCCCTCCTCTGTTATTGGGGTTCAGTAACGTCAGCTGTTCCCCTGCTGTGTGTGTGGCAATCCCTCCTACCTCCTCCAACCTCCTCCTCCTCCACCTGTCCCTGGGCTCCAACAACGCCAGTTGCCGTCCAGAAGTGCTGTACGCACAGTCAACAGTCCCTCCTCTGTTATTGGGGTTCAGTAACGTCAGCTGTTCCCCTGCTGTGTGTGTGGCAATCCCTCCTACCTCCTCCAACCTCCTCCAACCTCCTCCTCCTCCACCTGTCCCTGGGCTCCAACACCGCCAGTTGCCGTCCAGAAGTGCTGTACGCACAGTCAACAGTCCCTCCTCTGTTATTGGGGTTCAGTAACGTCAGCTGTTCCCCTGCTGTGTGTGTGGCAATCCCTCCTACCTCCTCCAACCTCCTCCTCCTCCACCTGTCCCTGGGCTCCAACAACGCCAGTTGCCGTCCAGAAGTGCTGTACGCACAGTCAACAGTCCCTCCTCTGTTATTGGGGTTCAGTAACGTCAGCTGTTCCCCTGCTGTGTGTGTGGCAATCCCTCCTACCTCCTCCAACCTCCTCCTCCTCCACCTGTCCCTGGGCTCCAACAACGCCAGTTGCCGTCCAGAAGTGCTGTACGCACAGTCAACAGTCCCTCCTCTGTTATTGGGGTTCAGTAACGTCAGCTGTTCCCCTGCTGTGTGTGTGGCAATCCCTCCTACCTCCTCCAACCTCCTCCTCCTCCACCTGTCCCTGGGCTCCAACAACGCCAGTTGCCGTCCAGAAGTGCTGTACGCACAGTCAACAGTCCCTCCTCTGTTATTGGGGTTCAGTAACGTCAGCTGTTCCCCTGCTGTGTGTGTGGCAATCCCTCCTACCTCCTCCAACCTCCTCCTCCTCCACCTGTCCCTGGGCTCCAACAACGCCAGTTACCGTCCAGAAGTGCTGTACGCACAGTCAACAGTCCCTCCTCTGTTATTGGGGTTCAGTAACGTCAGCTGTTCCCCTGCTGTGTGTGTGGCAATCCCTCCTACCTCCTCCAACCTCCTCCTCCTCCACCTGTCCCTGGGCTCCAACACCGCCAGTTGCCGTCCAGAAGTGCTGTACGCACAGTCAACAGTCCCTCCTCTGTTATTGGGGTTCAGTAACGTCAGCTGTTCCCCTGCTGTGTGTGTGGCAATCCCTCCTACCTCCTCCAACCTCCTCCTCCTCCACCTGTCCCTGGGCTCCAACAACGCCAGTTGCCGTCCAGAAGTGCTGTACGCACAGTCAACAGTCCCTCCTCTGTTATTGGGGTTCAGTAACGTCAGCTGTTCCCCTGCTGTGTGTGTGGCAATCCCTCCTACCTCCTCCAACCTCCTCCTCCTCCACCTGTCCCTGGGCTCCAACACCGCCAGTTGCCGTCCAGAAGTGCTGTACGCACAGTCAACAGTCCCTCCTCTGTTATTGGGGTTCAGTAACGTCAGCTGTTCCCCTGCTGTGTGTGTGGCAATCCCTCCTACCTCCTCCAACCTCCTCCTCCTCCACCTGTCCCTGGGCTCCAACAACGCCAGTTGCCGTCCAGAAGTGCTGTACGCACAGTCAACAGTCCCTCCTCTGTTATTGGGGTTCAGTAACGTCAGCTGTTCCCCTGCTGTGTGTGTGGCAATCCCTCCTACCTCCTCCAACCTCCTCCTCCTCCACCTGTCCCTGGGCTCCAACAACGCCAGTTGCCGTCCAGAAGTGCTGTACGCACAGTCAACAGTCCCTCCTCTGTTATTGGGGTTCAGTAACGTCAGCTGTTCCCCTGCTGTGTGTGTGGCAATCCCTCCTACCTCCTCCAACCTCCTCCTCCTCCACCTGTCCCTGGGCTCCAACAACGCCAGTTGCCGTCCAGAAGTGCTGTACGCACAGTCAACAGTCCCTCCTCTGTTATTGGGGTTCAGTAACGTCAGCTGTTCCCCTGCTGTGTGTGTGGCAATCCCTCCTACCTCCTCCAACCTCCTCCTCCTCCACCTGTCCCTGGGCTCCAACACCGCCAGTTGCCGTCCAGAAGTGCTGTACGCACAGTCAACAGTCCCTCCTCTGTTATTGGGGTTCAGTAACGTCAGCTGTTCCCCTGCTGTGTGTGTGGCAATCCCTCCTACCTCCTCCAACCTCCTCCTCCTCCACCTGTCCCTGGGCTCCAACAACGCCAGTTGCCGTCCAGAAGTGCTGTACGCACAGTCAACAGTCCCTCCTCTGTTATTGGGGTTCAGTAACGTCAGCTGTTCCCCTGCTGTGTGTGTGGCAATCCCTCCTACCTCCTCCAACCTCCTCCTCCTCCACCTGTCCCTGGGCTCCAACACCGCCAGTTGCCGTCCAGAAGTGCTGTACGCACAGTCAACAGTCCCTCCTCTGTTATTGGGGTTCAGTAACGTCAGCTGTTCCCCTGCTGTGTGTGTGGCAATCCCTCCTACCTCCTCCAACCTCCTCCTCCTCCACCTGTCCCTGGGCTCCAACAACGCCAGTTGCCGTCCAGAAGTGCTGTACGCACAGTCAACAGTCCCTCCTCTGTTATTGGGGTTCAGTAACGTCAGCTGTTCCCCTGCTGTGTGTGTGGCAATCCCTCCTACCTCCTCCAACCTCCTCCTCCTCCACCTGTCCCTGGGCTCCAACACCGCCAGTTGCCGTCCAGAAGTGCTGTACGCACAGTCAACAGTCCCTCCTCTGTTATTGGGGTTCAGTAACGTCAGCTGTTCCCCTGCTGTGTGTGTGGCAATCCCTCCTACCTCCTCCAACCTCCTCCTCCTCCACCTGTCCCTGGGCTCCAACACCGCCAGTTGCCGTCCAGAAGTGCTGTACGCACAGTCAACAGTCCCTCCTCTGTTATTGGGGTTCAGTAACGTCAGCTGTTCCCCTGCTGTGTGTGTGGCAATCCCTCCTACCTCCTCCAACCTCCTCCTCCTCCACCTGTCCCTGGGCTCCAACAACGCCAGTTGCCGTCCAGAAGTGCTGTACGCACAGTCAACAGTCCCTCCTCTGTTATTGGGGTTCAGTAACGTCAGCTGTTCCCCTGCTGTGTGTGTGGCAATCCCTCCTACCTCCTCCAACCTCCTCCTCCTCCACCTGTCCCTGGGCTCCAACACCGCCAGTTGCCGTCCAGAAGTGCTGTACGCACAGTCAACAGTCCCTCCTCTGTTATTGGGGTTCAGTAACGTCAGCTGTTCCCCTGCTGTGTGTGTGGCAATCCCTCCTACCTCCTCCAACCTCCTCCTCCTCCACCTGTCCCTGGGCTCCAACACCGCCAGTTGCCGTCCAGAAGTGCTGTACGCACAGTCAACAGTCCCTCCTCTGTTATTGGGGTTCAGTAACGTCAGCTGTTCCCCTGCTGTGTGTGTGGCAATCCCTCCTACCTCCTCCAACCTCCTCCTCCTCCACCTGTCCCTGGGCTCCAACAACGCCAGTTGCCGTCCAGAAGTGCTGTACGCACAGTCAACAGTCCCTCCTCTGTTATTGGGGTTCAGTAACGTCAGCTGTTCCCCTGCTGTGTGTGTGGCAATCCCTCCTACCTCCTCCAACCTCCTCCTCCTCCACCTGTCCCTGGGCTCCAACAACGCCAGTTGCCGTCCAGAAGTGCTGTACGCACAGTCAACAGTCCCTCCTCTGTTATTGGGGTTCAGTAACGTCAGCTGTTCCCCTGCTGTGTGTGTGGCAATCCCTCCTACCTCCTCCAACCTCCTCCTCCTCCACCTGTCCCTGGGCTCCAACACCGCCAGTTGCCGTCCAGAAGTGCTGTACGCACAGTCAACAGTCCCTCCTCTGTTATTGGGGTTCAGTAACGTCAGCTGTTCCCCTGCTGTGTGTGTGGCAATCCCTCCTACCTCCTCCAACCTCCTCCTCCTCCACCTGTCCCTGGGCTCCAACACCGCCAGTTGCCGTCCAGAAGTGCTGTACGCACAGTCAACAGTCCCTCCTCTGTTATTGGGGTTCAGTAACGTCAGCTGTTCCCCTGCTGTGTGTGTGGCAATCCCTCCTACCTCCTCCAACCTCCTCCTCCTCCACCTGTCCCTGGGCTCCAACAACGCCAGTTGCCGTCCAGAAGTGCTGTACGCACAGTCAACAGTCCCTCCTCTGTTATTGGGGTTCAGTAACGTCAGCTGTTCCCCTGCTGTGTGTGTGGCAATCCCTCCTACCTCCTCCAACCTCCTCCTCCTCCACCTGTCCCTGGGCTCCAACAACGCCAGTTGCCGTCCAGAAGTGCTGTACGCACAGTCAACAGTCCCTCCTCTGTTATTGGGGTTCAGTAACGTCAGCTGTTCCCCTGCTGTGTGTGTGGCAATCCCTCCTACCTCCTCCAACCTCCTCCTCCTCCACCTGTCCCTGGGCTCCAACACCGCCAGTTGCCGTCCAGAAGTGCTGTACGCACAGTCAACAGTCCCTCCTCTGTTATTGGGGTTCAGTAACGTCAGCTGTTCCCCTGCTGTGTGTGTGGCAATCCCTCCTACCTCCTCCAACCTCCTCCTCCTCCACCTGTCCCTGGGCTCCAACAACGCCAGTTGCCGTCCAGAAGTGCTGTACGCACAGTCAACAGTCCCTCCTCTGTTATTGGGGTTCAGTAACATCAGCTGTTCCCCTGCTGTGTGTGTGGCAATCCCTCCTACCTCCTCCAACCTCCTCCTCCTCCACCTGTCCCTGGGCTCCAACACCGCCAGCTGCCGTCCAGAAGTGCTGTACGCACAGTCAACAGTCCCTCCTCTGTTATTGGGGTTCAGTAACGTCAGCTGTTCCCCTGCTGTGTGTGTGGCAATCCCTCCTACCTCCTCCAACCTCCTCCTCCTCCACCTGTCCCTGGGCTCCAACAACGCCAGTTGCCGTCCAGAAGTGCTGTACGCACAGTCAACAGTCCCTCCTCTGTTATTGGGGTTCAGTAACGTCAGCTGTTCCCCTGCTGTGTGTGTGGCAATCCCTCCTACCTCCTCCAACCTCCTCCTCCTCCACCTGTCCCTGGGCTCCAACACCGCCAGTTGCCGTCCAGAAGTGCTGTACGCACAGTCAACAGTCCCTCCTCTGTTATTGGGGTTCAGTAACGTCAGCTGTTCCCCTGCTGTGTGTGTGGCAATCCCTCCTACCTCCTCCAACCTCCTCCTCCTCCACCTGTCCCTGGGCTCCAACAACGCCAGTTGCCGTCCAGAAGTGCTGTACGCACAGTCAACAGTCCCTCCTCTGTTATTGGGGTTCAGTAACGTCAGCTGTTCCCCTGCTGTGTGTGTGGCAATCCCTCCTACCTCCTCCAACCTCCTCCTCCTCCACCTGTCCCTGGGCTCCAACAACGCCAGTTGCCGTCCAGAAGTGCTGTACGCACAGTCAACAGTCCCTCCTCTGTTATTGGGGTTCAGTAACGTCAGCTGTTCCCCTGCTGTGTGTGTGGCAATCCCTCCTACCTCCTCCAACCTCCTCCTCCTCCACCTGTCCCTGGGCTCCAACACCGCCAGTTGCCGTCCAGAAGTGCTGTACGCACAGTCAACAGTCCCTCCTCTGTTATTGGGGTTCAGTAACGTCAGCTGTTCCCCTGCTGTGTGTGTGGCAATCCCTCCTACCTCCTCCAACCTCCTCCTCCTCCACCTGTCCCTGGGCTCCAACACCGCCAGTTGCCGTCCAGAAGTGCTGTACGCACAGTCAACAGTCCCTCCTCTGTTATTGGGGTTCAGTAACGTCAGCTGTTCCCCTGCTGTGTGTGTGGCAATCCCTCCTACCTCCTCCAACCTCCTCCTCCTCCACCTGTCCCTGGGCTCCAACAACGCCAGTTGCCGTCCAGAAGTGCTGTACGCACAGTCAACAGTCCCTCCTCTGTTATTGGGGTTCAGTAACGTCAGCTGTTCCCCTGCTGTGTGTGTGGCAATCCCTCCTACCTCCTCCAACCTCCTCCTCCTCCACCTGTCCCTGGGCTCCAACAACGCCAGTTGCCGTCCAGAAGTGCTGTACGCACAGTCAACAGTCCCTCCTCTGTTATTGGGGTTCAGTAACGTCAGCTGTTCCCCTGCTGTGTGTGTGGCAATCCCTCCTACCTCCTCCAACCTCCTCCTCCTCCACCTGTCCCTGGGCTCCAACACCACCAGTTGCCGTCCAGAAGTGCTGTACGCACAGTCAACAGTCCCTCCTCTGTTATTGGGGTTCAGTAACGTCAGCTGTTCCCCTGCTGTGTGTGTGGCAATCCCTCCTACCTCCTCCAACCTCCTCCAACCTCCTCCTCCTCCACCTGTCCCTGGGCTCCAACAACGCCAGTTGCCGTCCAGAAGTGCTGTACGCACAGTCAACAGTCCCTCCTCTGTTATTGGGGTTCAGTAACGTCAGCTGTTCCCCTGCTGTGTGTGTGGCAATCCCTCCTACCTCCTCCAACCTCCTCCTCCTCCACCTGTCCCTGGGCTCCAACACCGCCAGTTGCCGTCCAGAAGTGCTGTACGCACAGTCAACAGTCCCTCCTCTGTTATTGGGGTTCAGTAACGTCAGCTGTTCCCCTGCTGTGTGTGTGGCAATCCCTCCTACCTCCTCCAACCTCCTCCTCCTCCACCTGTCCCTGGGCTCCAACAACGCCAGTTGCCGTCCAGAAGTGCTGTACGCACAGTCAACAGTCCCTCCTCTGTTATTGGGGTTCAGTAACGTCAGCTGTTCCCCTGCTGTGTGTGTGGCAATCCCTCCTACCTCCTCCAACCTCCTCCTCCTCCACCTGTCCCTGGGCTCCAACACCGCCAGTTGCCGTCCAGAAGTGCTGTACGCACAGAGCCAAACACCTCGCCAATGTGTTAGTGGGGTTCAGCACCGCCAGCTGTTCCCCTGCTGTGTATACGGCAACGTGTACTGCGACCGCCACGCAGTCACAACAAGTTTACTTTAAGGGAACCTGTCCCCCCCCCCCCCCAGGCGTTTGTTACTGAAGGAGCCACCTTGTGCAGCAGTAATGATGCAAAGGGAAAAAGTGCCTCTTTTCGTGGTGCTCCTTGCACATGCGGAACCTAACAGTTATGAAATGTGTCCCATCACAGCGTTAAACCGTCCGGTAGGTGGAACTTTCCTTTGTCGTGTGACGCAGCACAGCCATCATTTTTACCCCCTTGGCGCCGTGTGCCGCCTCCTCAGCGTTGTTTGAATCTGTCCCGGAGCCTGCGCTGTTAGGTTAGCCCTTGGCCATGCACACATTTTGCGCTGCCCGTCTTCTGACATCATTTGGTGTCAGGCTGGCTGCGCCTGTGCGGGTGCGCTGGCCGAGATCCCGCCTCGCAGTGTCGTCTAATGTAATCCCACCGCGGGCCTGTGATCCGTGCCCGTGCGCAGTGCATATCCTCGCCTCTCACTCCCCTCCCTACGGCTTCTTCAGACTGTGCGATGTCAGCTGGTCCCTAATAGCATGCCACGGCCGTGACACCGCACAGTCTGAAAAAGCCGTAGGGAGGGGAGTGAGAGGCGAGGATATGCACTGCGCACGGGCACGGATCACAGGCCCGCGGTGGGATTACATTAGACGACACTGCGAGGCGGGATCTCGGCCAGCGCACCCGCACAGGCGCAGCCAGCCTGACACCAAATGATGTCAGAAGACGGGCAGCGCAAAATGTGTGCATGGCCAAGGGCTAACCTAACAGCGCAGGCTCCGGGACAGATTCAAACAACGCTGAGGAGGCGGCGCACGGCACCAAGGGGGTAAAAATGATGGCTGTGCTGCGTCACACGACAAAGGAAAGTTCCACCTACCGGACGGTTTAACGCTGTGAGGGGACACATTTCATAACTGTTAGGTTCCGCATGTGCAAGGACCATAATAAAAAGAGCTAAGTTTACCTTTTCCAGCATTAGTGCTGTACACAATGGCTCTTTCAGCTACAAACGCCTGGGGGGGGGGGGGGGGTTAAAGGTTTCCTTTCAACTTGCTCGAGTGCAGGCTTCGGCCTACACTCCGCTCCCCCTGCTCCTCCTGCTGACCCTGGGCTCTAACACCGCCAGTTGGGGCCCGGTACTGCTAGCTGCACAGAGAAAAACACCAGCCAATGTGTCAGTGGGGTTCAGCACCGCCAGCTGTTCCCCTGCTGTGCAGCCGGCATCGTGTCCTGCAAAAGCCACGCAGACACAAGAACTGAAATTGAAGGGAACCTGTCCCCCCTCCCCCAGGCGTTTTTACGTTATCCAGCCACCTTGTACAGTGGTAATGCTGCATGTGTGCAAGGTGGCTCAGAAACGTATTCTCCTCGCACATGTGGAACTGAAAACACGTCTGCAATGTGTCCTCTGTGTGACCATTTAACCGTCCCGGTGGTGTGACTTTCCTTTGTAATGACACGCTGCAACCCCCTTGGTAGCGCTGCCCGTCTTCTGGCATCATTGTTTGGCTGGCTGCGCCTCTGCGGCCGCCCTGACCCACACAACGCCCCTCGGTGTCTTATTTATTGGGACTGCGAGGGTGTGATTGATGGGCAGGATCAGTGCATCAGTTCGCCTGTCCCTCCTCTCCTTCCGCCTTCTTCGGACTGTGCGGCTTCATGGCCGTGGCATGCGATAAGGGATCAGATGACGCCGCACAGTCTGAAGCGGGTGTAAGGACCCGAGTGTGAGAGGCCAACATATGTGCTGCGCCAGGCCCTGAATCCCAGCCCCGCAGTGTTTTGACAATGTTAAGACACTGCGGGGCTGGGATTCATGGTCATCGCGAAACGCACCGGCCGACATTAAATGATGTCAGAAGATGGGCAGCGCTAACAGCGCTAGGCCAGGGGATAACACGACAGCGCAGACTCCTGTACAGCAAATAACAACGCTCAGGAGGCTGCACCCAGCACCAAGGTGGGATTCTTGACATCTGTGCTGCGTCTCATTACAAAGGGAACTCGCGCCTCCAACACAGTTTGACTGTATAAAGGGCTAAATGTTATACGTGTTTCATTCAGCGTGTGCAAGGAGCGAAATTAAAAGAGCAACCTTTGACTTGTGCAGCACTACTGCTGCATAAGCTGTGGCTCTTCTACTTTCTAACCCCTGAGGGGGGGTTAAAGGTTACCTTTGAAATTGGTTCAAGTAGGCTTCGGCCTACACTCTGCTCCCCCTGCAGAGCCCGGGCTCCAACACCGCTAGTTGCTGTCCGGAAGTGCTGGCTGCACAGAGCCAAACACCTCGCCAATGTGTCAGTGGGGTCCAGCACCGCCAGCTGTTCCCCTGCTGTGTAGCCGGCAACGTGTCCTGCGACCGCCACGCAGACACAACAGACCCAAAGCTGCCGCCAGTGCAGGCTTCGGCCTACACTCCCCTCCCCCTGCTCCTGCTCCTCCTCCTCCTGCTGACCCTGGGCTCTAACAAACCGCCAGTTGGGGCCCAGATGTGCTAGCTGCACAGAGAAAAACACCAGCCAATGTGTCAGTGGGGTCCAGCACCGCCAGCTGTTCCCCTGCTGTGCAGCCGGCAACGTGTCCTGCAAAAGCCACGCAGACACAAGAACTGAAATTGAAGGGAACCTGTCCCCCCTCCCCCAGGCGTTTTTACGTTATCCAGCCACCTTGTACAGCGGTAATGCTGCATGTGTGCAAGGTGGCTCAGAAACGTATTCTCCTCGCACATGTGGAACTGAAAACACGTCTGCAATGTGTCCTCTGTGTGACCATTTAACCGTCCCGATGGTGTGACTTTCCTTTGTAATGACACGCTGCAACCCCCTTGGTAGCGCTGCCCGTCTTCTGGCATCATTGTTTGGCTGGCTGCGCCTCTGCGGCCGCCCTGACCCACACAACGCCCCTCGGTGTCTTATTTATTGGGACTGCGAGGGTGTGATTGATGGGCAGGATCAGTGCATCAGTTCGCCTGTCCCTCCTCTCCTTCCGCCTTCTTCGGACTGTGCGGCTTCATGGCCGTGGCATGCGATAAGGGATCAGATGACGCCGCACAGTCTGAAGCGGGTGTAAGGACCCGAGTGTGAGAGGCCAACATATGTGCTGCGCCAGGCCCTGAATCCCAGCCCCGCAGTGTTTTGACAATGTTAAGACACTGCGGGGCTGGGATTCATGGTCATCGCGAAACGCACCGGCCGACATTAAATGATGTCAGAAGATGGGCAGCGCTAACAGCGCTAGGCCAGGGGATAACACGACAGCGCAGACTCCTGTACAGCAAATAACAACGCTCAGGAGGCTGCACCCAGCACCAAGGTGGGATTCTTGACATCTGTGCTGCGTCTCATTACAAAGGGAACTCGCGCCTCCAACACAGTTTGACTGTATAAAGGGCTAAATGTTATACGTGTTTCATTCAGCGTGTGCAAGGAGCGAAATTAAAAGAGCAACCTTTGACTTGTGCAGCACTACTGCTGCATAAGCTGTGGCTCTTCTACTTTCTAACCCCTGAGGGGGGGTTAAAGGTTACCTTTGAAATTGGTTCAAGTAGGCTTCGGCCTACACTCTGCTCCCCCTGCAGAGCCCGGGCTCCAACACCGCTAGTTGCTGTCCGGAAGTGCTGGCTGCACAGAGCCAAACACCTCGCCAATGTGTCAGTGGGGTCCAGCACCGCCAGCTGTTCCCCTGCTGTGTAGCCGGCAACGTGTCCTGCGACCGCCACGCAGACACAACAGACCCAAAGCTGCCGCCAGTGCAGGCTTCGGCCTACACTCCCCTCCCCCTGCTCCTGCTCCTCCTCCTCCTGCTGACCCTGGGCTCTAACAAACCGCCAGTTGGGGCCCAGATGTGCTAGCTGCACAGAGAAAAACACCAGCCAATGTGTCAGTGGGGTCCAGCACCGCCAGCTGTTCCCCTGCTGTGCAGCCGGCAACGTGTCCTGCAAAAGCCACGCAGACACAAGAACTGAAATTGAAGGGAACCTGTCCCCCCTCCCCCAGGCGTTTTTACGTTATCCAGCCACCTTGTACAGCGGTAATGCTGCATGTGTGCAAGGTGGCTCAGAAACGTATTCTCCTCGCACATGTGGAACTGAAAACACGTCTGCAATGTGTCCTCTGTGTGACCATTTAACCGTCCCGGTGGTGTGACTTTCCTTTGTAATGACACGCTGCAACCCCCTTGGTAGCGCTGCCCGTCTTCTGGCATCATTGTTTGGCTGGCTGCGCCTCTGCGGCCGCCCTGACCCACACAACGCCCCTCGGTGTCTTATTTATTGGGACTGCGAGGGTGTGATTGATGGGCAGGATCAGTGCATCAGTTCGCCTGTCCCTCCTCTCCTTCCGCCTTCTTCGGACTGTGCGGCTTCATGGCCGTGGCATGCGATAAGGGATCAGATGACGCCGCACAGTCTGAAGCGGGTGTAAGGACCCGAGTGTGAGAGGCCAACATATGTGCTGCGCCAGGCCCTGAATCCCAGCCCCGCAGTGTTTTGACAATGTTAAGACACTGCGGGGCTGGGATTCATGGTCATCGCGAAACGCACCGGCCGACATTAAATGATGTCAGAAGATGGGCAGCGCTAACAGCGCTAGGCCAGGGGATAACACGACAGCGCAGACTCCTGTACAGCAAATAACAACGCTCAGGAGGCTGCACCCAGCACCAAGGTGGGATTCTTGACATCTGTGCTGCGTCTCATTACAAAGGGAACTCGCGCCTCCAACACAGTTTGACTGTATAAAGGGCTAAATGTTATACGTGTTTCATTCAGCGTGTGCAAGGAGCGAAATTAAAAGAGCAACCTTTGACTTGTGCAGCACTACTGCTGCATAAGCTGTGGCTCTTCTACTTTCTAACCCCTGAGGGGGGGTTAAAGGTTACCTTTGAAATTGGTTCAAGTAGGCTTCGGCCTACACTCTGCTCCCCCTGCAGAGCCCGGGCTCCAACACCGCTAGTTGCTGTCCGGAAGTGCTGGCTGCACAGAGCCAAACACCTCGCCAATGTGTCAGTGGGGTCCAGCACCGCCAGCTGTTCCCCTGCTGTGTAGCCGGCAACGTGTCCTGCGACCGCCACGCAGACACAACAGACCCAAAGCTGCCGCCAGTGCAGGCTTCGGCCTACACTCCCCTCCCCCTGCTCCTGCTCCTCCTCCTCCTGCTGACCCTGGGCTCTAACAAACCGCCAGTTGGGGCCCAGATGTGCTAGCTGCACAGAGAAAAACACCAGCCAATGTGTCAGTGGGGTCCAGCACCGCCAGCTGTTCCCCTGCTGTGCAGCCGGCAACGTGTCCTGCAAAAGCCACGCAGACACAAGAACTGAAATTGAAGGGAACCTGTCCCCCCTCCCCCAGGCGTTTTTACGTTATCCAGCCACCTTGTACAGCGGTAATGCTGCATGTGTGCAAGGTGGCTCAGAACCGTATTCTCCTCGCACATGTGGAACTGAAAACACGTCTGCAATGTGTCCTCTGTGTGACCATTTAACCGTCCCGGTGGTGTGACTTTCCTTTGTAATGACACGCTGCAACCCCCTTGGTAGCGCTGCCCGTCTTCTGGCATCATTGTTTGGCTGGCTGCGCCTCTGCGGCCGCCCTGACCCACACAACGCCCCTCGGTGTCTTATTTATTGGGACTGCGAGGGTGTGATTGATGGGCAGGATCAGTGCATCAGTTCGCCTGTCCCTCCTCTCCTTCCGCCTTCTTCGGACTGTGCGGCTTCATGGCCGTGGCATGCGATAAGGGATCAGATGACGCCGCACAGTCTGAAGCGGGTGTAAGGACCCGAGTGTGAGAGGCCAACATATGTGCTGCGCCAGGCCCTGAATCCCAGCCCCGCAGTGTTTTGACAATGTTAAGACACTGCGGGGCTGGGATTCATGGTCATCGCGAAACGCACCGGCCGACATTAAATGATGTCAGAAGATGGGCAGCGCTAACAGCGCTAGGCCAGGGGATAACACGACAGCGCAGACTCCTGTACAGCAAATAACAACGCTCAGGAGGCTGCACCCAGCACCAAGGTGGGATTCTTGACATCTGTGCTGCGTCTCATTACAAAGGGAACTCGCGCCTCCAACACAGTTTGACTGTATAAAGGGCTAAATGTTATACGTGTTTCATTCAGCGTGTGCAAGGAGCGAAATTAAAAGAGCAACCTTTGACTTGTGCAGCACTACTGCTGCATAAGCTGTGGCTCTTCTACTTTCTAACCCCTGAGGGGGGGTTAAAGGTTACCTTTGAAATTGGTTCAAGTAGGCTTCGGCCTACACTCTGCTCCCCCTGCAGAGCCCGGGCTCCAACACCGCTAGTTGCTGTCCGGAAGTGCTGGCTGCACAGAGCCAAACACCTCGCCAATGTGTCAGTGGGGTCCAGCACCGCCAGCTGTTCCCCTGCTGTGTAGCCGGCAACGTGTCCTGCGACCGCCACGCAGACACAACAGACCCAAAGCTGCCGCCAGTGCAGGCTTCGGCCTACACTCCCCTCCCCCTGCTCCTGCTCCTCCTCCTCCTGCTGACCCTGGGCTCTAACAAACCGCCAGTTGGGGCCCAGATGTGCTAGCTGCACAGAGAAAAACACCAGCCAATGTGTCAGTGGGGTCCAGCACCGCCAGCTGTTCCCCTGCTGTGCGGCCGGCAACGTGTCCTGCAAAAGCCACGCAGACACAAGAACTGAAATTGAAGGGAACCTGTCCCCCCTCCCCCAGGCGTTTTTACGTTATCCAGCCACCTTGTACAGCGGTAATGCTGCATGTGTGCAAGGTGGCTCAGAAACGTATTCTCCTCGCACATGTGGAACTGAAAACACGTCTGCAATGTGTCCTCTGTGTGACCATTTAACCGTCCCGGTGGTGTGACTTTCCTTTGTAATGACACGCTGCAACCCCCTTGGTAGCGCTGCCCGTCTTCTGGCATCATTGTTTGGCTGGCTGCGCCTCTGCGGCCGCCCTGACCCACACAACGCCCCTCGGTGTCTTATTTATTGGGACTGCGAGGGTGTGATTGATGGGCAGGATCAGTGCATCAGTTCGCCTGTCCCTCCTCTCCTTCCGCCTTCTTCGGACTGTGCGGCTTCATGGCCGTGGCATGCGATAAGGGATCAGATGACGCCGCACAGTCTGAAGCGGGTGTAAGGACCCGAGTGTGAGAGGCCAACATATGTGCTGCGCCAGGCCCTGAATCCCAGCCCCGCAGTGTTTTGACAATGTTAAGACACTGCGGGGCTGGGATTCATGGTCATCGCGAAACGCACCGGCCGACATTAAATGATGTCAGAAGATGGGCAGCGCTAACAGCGCTAGGCCAGGGGATAACATGACAGCGCAGACTCCTGTACAGCAAATAACAACGCTCAGGAGGCTGCACCCAGCACCAAGGTGGGATTCTTGACATCTGTGCTGCGTCTCATTACAAAGGGAACTCGCGCCTCCAACACAGTTTGACTGTATAAAGGGCTAAATGTTATACGTGTTTCATTCAGCGTGTGCAAGGAGCGAAATTAAAAGAGCAACCTTTGACTTGTGCAGCACTACTGCTGCATAAGCTGTGGCTCTTCTACTTTCTAACCCCTGAGGGGGGGTTAAAGGTTACCTTTGAAATTGGTTCAAGTAGGCTTCGGCCTACACTCTGCTCCCCCTGCAGAGCCCGGGCTCCAACACCGCTAGTTGCTGTCCGGAAGTGCTGGCTGCACAGAGCCAAACACCTCGCCAATGTGTCAGTGGGGTCCAGCACCGCCAGCTGTTCCCCTGCTGTGTAGCCGGCAACGTGTCCTGCGACCGCCACGCAGACACAACAGACCCAAAGCTGCCGCCAGTGCAGGCTTCGGCCTACACTCCCCTCCCCCTGCTCCTGCTCCTCCTCCTCCTGCTGACCCTGGGCTCTAACAAACCGCCAGTTGGGGCCCAGATGTGCTAGCTGCACAGAGAAAAACACCAGCCAATGTGTCAGTGGGGTCCAGCACCGCCAGCTGTTCCCCTGCTGTGCAGCCGGCAACGTGTCCTGCAAAAGCCACGCAGACACAAGAACTGAAATTGAAGGGAACCTGTCCCCCCTCCCCCAGGCGTTTTTACGTTATCCAGCCACCTTGTACAGCGGTAATGCTGCATGTGTGCAAGGTGGCTCAGAAACGTATTCTCCTCGCACATGTGGAACTGAAAACACGTCTGCAATGTGTCCTCTGTGTGACCATTTAACCGTCCCGGTGGTGTGACTTTCCTTTGTAATGACACGCTGCAACCCCCTTGGTAGCGCTGCCCGTCTTCTGGCATCATTGTTTGGCTGGCTGCGCCTCTGCGGCCGCCCTGACCCACACAACGCCCCTCGGTGTCTTATTTATTGGGACTGCGAGGGTGTGATTGATGGGCAGGATCAGTGCATCAGTTCGCCTGTCCCTCCTCTCCTTCCGCCTTCTTCGGACTGTGCGGCTTCATGGCCGTGGCATGCGATAAGGGATCAGATGACGCCGCACAGTCTGAAGCGGGTGTAAGGACCCGAGTGTGAGAGGCCAACATATGTGCTGCGCCAGGCCCTGAATCCCAGCCCCGCAGTGTTTTGACAATGTTAAGACACTGCGGGGCTGGGATTCATGGTCATCGCGAAACGCACCGGCCGACATTAAATGATGTCAGAAGATGGGCAGCGCTAACAGCGCTAGGCCAGGGGATAACACGACAGCGCAGACTCCTGTACAGCAAATAACAACGCTCAGGAGGCTGCACCCAGCACCAAGGTGGGATTCTTGACATCTGTGCTGCGTCTCATTACAAAGGGAACTCGCGCCTCCAACACAGTTTGACTGTATAAAGGGCTAAATGTTATACGTGTTTCATTCAGCGTGTGCAAGGAGCGAAATTAAAAGAGCAACCTTTGACTTGTGCAGCACTACTGCTGCATAAGCTGTGGCTCTTCTACTTTCTAACCCCTGAGGGGGGGTTAAAGGTTACCTTTGAAATTGGTTCAAGTAGGCTTCGGCCTACACTCTGCTCCCCCTGCAGAGCCCGGGCTCCAACACCGCTAGTTGCTGTCCGGAAGTGCTGGCTGCACAGAGCCAAACACCTCGCCAATGTGTCAGTGGGGTCCAGCACCGCCAGCTGTTCCCCTGCTGTGTAGCCGGCAACGTGTCCTGCGACCGCCACGCAGACACAACAGACCCAAATGTCATGATCTCTGCAGGCAGAGATCATAGCAAGCCTATAGAGGGACAAGCTCTCGGAAGATGGAACTATACTGACCATGAACTAAGCCTGCCGCGCAACTAGAAATAGCCAGGTAGCATTTCCTATTTATCGCTAGATGCCCAGCTCTGGCCTAAGACCTAAATAGCTAGCAGAGGGAAATATAAGACCTGGCTCACCTCTAGAGAAATATTTCCAAAGAAGACAGTAGCCCCCCACATATAATGACGGTGAGTTCAGATGAAACAACAAACGCAGCAGGAAAATAGTCTTAGCAAATTTGAGGTCCGCTTACTAGATAGCAGAAGACAGATAGTATACTTTCATGGTCAGCAGAAAAACACTAACAAAACACCATCCAGAGATTACCTTAAACTCTGGCATTAACTCATAACGCCAGAGTAGCAATCCCTGATCAACGAGAGCTTTCCAGACACAGTAACAAAACTTCAGCTGTGAACTGGAACAAATAGGCAAAACAAAACATGGACAAAAGTCCAACTTATCTAGTAGTTGTCTAGAAGCAGGAACAAGCACTGAGAGGCATCAGATAACATTGGTGACCGGCAAGAAACCACCAGAGAAATGAGCTTAAATAGCGACACCCACTACTGATGGAATCAGGTGAAACAGGAAAGAGAATGACAAGTCCAATTCCACAAGCGGCCACCGGGGGAGCCCAGAATCCAAATTCACAACAGTACCCCCCCCTCAAGGAGGGGGCACCGAACCCTCACCAGATCCACCAGGGCGACCAGGATGAGCCCTATGGAAGGCACGAACAAGATCAGAAGCATGAACATCAGATGCATTGACCCAAGAATTATCCTCCTGGCCGTAACCCTTCCAGTTGACCAGATACTGGAGTTTCCGTCTGGAAACACGAGAGTCCAAAATTTTCTCCACAACGTACTCCAACTCACCCTCAACCAACACCGGAGCAGGAGGCTCAACTGAAGGTACAACAGGTACCTCATACCTGCGCAATAACGACCGATGAAAAACGTTATGAATGGAAAAGGACGCAGGGAGGTCCAAACGGAAAGAAACAGGATTAAGAATCTCCAATATTCTATAAGGGCCGATGAACCGAGGTTTAAACTTAGGAGAAGAGACCCTCATAGGGACAAAACGAGAAGACAACCACACTAAATCTCCAACACAAAGCCGAGAACCAACACGACGATGACGGTTGGCAAAACGCTGAGTCTTCTCCTGGGACAACTTCAAATTGTCCATAACCTGTCCCCAGATGTGATGCAATCTCTCCACCACCGCATCCACTCCAGGACAATCCGAGGATTCCACCTGACCGGAGGAAAATCGAGGGTGAAACCCCGAATTACAGAAAAACGGGGACACCAAGGTGGAAGAACTGGCCCGATTATTGAGGGCGAACTCTGCCAATGGCAAAAAAGCAACCCAATCATCCTGGTCAGCAGAGACAAAACACCTCAGATATGTCTCAAGGGTCTGATTAGTCCGCTCGGTCTGGCCATTAGTCTGAGGGTGAAAAGCAGATGAAAAAGACAAATCTATGCCCATCCTAGCACAGAATGCCCGCCAAAATCTAGACACAAATTGGGTACCTCTGTCAGAAACAATATTCTCAGGAATACCGTGCAATCGGACAACATTCTGAAAAAACAGAGGAACCAACTCAGAAGAAGAAGGCAACTTGGGCAGAGGAACCAAATGGACCATTTTAGAGAAACGGTCACAGACCACCCAGATGACAGACATCTTCTGGGAAACAGGCAGATCTGAAATAAAATCCATCGAGATGTGTGTCCAAGGCCTCTTAGGAATAGGCAAGGGCAACAGCAGTCCGCTAGCCCGAGAACTACAAGACTTGGCCCGAGCACAAACGTCACATGACTGCACAAAGACTCGCACATCTCGTGACAGAGAAGGCCACCAGAAGGATCTTGCCACCAAATCCCTGGTACCAAAAATTCCGGGATGACCTGCCAATGCAGAAGAATGTACCTCAGAGATGACTCTGCTGGTCCAATCATCCGGAACAAACAGTCTATCAGGCGGACAACGATCCGGTCTATCCGCCTGAAACTCTTGCAAGGACCGCCGCAGATCAGGAGAAACGGCCGACAAAATTACTCCCTCCCTAAGGATACCTGTGGGTTCAGAATTACCAGGAGAGTCCGGGTCAAAACTCCTAGAAAGGGCATCTGCCTTAACATTCTTAGAACCCGGTAGGTATGACACCACAAAATTAAAGCGAGAAAAAAATAAAGACCAGCGCGCCTGTCTAGGATTCAGGCGTCTGGCAGTCTCAAGATAAATCAAATTTTTGTGGTCAGTCAATACCACCACCTGATGCCTAGCCCCCTCGAGCCAATGGCGCCACTCCTCAAACGCCCACTTCATGGCCAAAAGCTCCCGATTCCCAACATCATAATTCCGCTCTGCGGGCGAAAATTTGCGAGAAAAGAAGGCACAAGGCCTAATGACGGAGCAGTCGGAACCTTTCTGCGACAACACTGCCCCAGCTCCGATCTCCGAAGCGTCAACCTCAACCTGAAAGGGCAGATTCACATCAGGCTGACGCAACACAGGGGCAGAGGCAAAACGGCGCTTAAGCTCCTGAAAGGCCTCTACAGCATGAGGGGACCAATTAGCAACATCAGCGCCTTGTCTGGTCAAATCAGTCAGTGGTTTAACGACATCCGAAAAACCAGCAATAAATCGGCGGTAAAAGTTGGCAAAGCCCAAAAATCTCTGAAGACCCTTAAGAGAGGAGGGCTGAGTCCAGTCACAAATAGCTTGCACCTTGACGGGATCCATCTCAATGGAAGAGGGAGAAAAAATATACCCCAAAAAGGAAATTTTCTGGACCCCAAAAACGCACTTAGACCCCTTCACACATAAAGAATTAGACCGCAGAACCTGAAAAACTCTCCTGACCTGCTGGACATGAGAGTCCCAGTCATCAGAAAAAATCAGAATATCATCCAGATATATTATCATAAATTTATCCAGAAAATCGCGGAAAATATCATGCATAAAAGACTGGAAAACTGAAGGGGCATTAGAAAGACCAAAAGGCATGACCAAATACTCAAAGTGGCCCTCGGGCGTATTAAATGCGGTCTTCCACTCATCCCCCTGCCTGATCCGCACCAAATTATACGCCCCACGAAGATCAATTTTAGAGAACCACTTAGCACCCTCTATACGAGCAAACAAATCAGTAAGCAATGGCAATGGGTATTGATACTTAACAGTGATCTTATTCAGAAGCCGATAATCAATACATGGTCTCAAAGAGCCGTCTTTTTTTGAGACAAAGAAAAACCCAGCTCCCAAGGGAGAAGAAGATGGACGAATATGTCCCTTTTCCAAAGACTCCTTTATATATTCCCGCATAGCAGCATGTTCCGGCACAGACAAATTAAACAAACGACCCTTTGGATATTTACAACCCGGTATCAAATCTATGGCACAATCGCACTCACGGTGCGGAGGTAACGACCCAAGCTTGGGTTCGTCAAAGACGTCTTGATAATCAGAGAGGAACTCAGGGACTTCAGAGGGAATGGACGACGAAATAGAAACCAAAGGTACGTCCCCATGAATACCCTTACATCCCCAGCTCAACACAGACATTGCTCTCCAGTCCAAGACTGGGTTGTGAGACTGCAACCATGGCAATCCCAGTACCAAATCGTCATGTAAATTATACAGCACCAGGAAACGAATAATCTCCTGGTGATCCGGATTGATACGCATGGTTACTTGTGTCCAGTATTGTGGTTTATTATTAGCCAATGGGGTGGAGTCAATCCCTTTCAGAGGAATAAGAGTCTCCAAAGGCTCTAAATCAAAACCACAACGATTGGCAAAGGACCAATCCATAAGACTCAGAGCGGCGCCAGAGTCAACATAGGCGTCCGTGGCAATGGATGACAAAGAGCAAATCAGGGTTACAGACAAAATAAACTTAGACTGAATGGTGCTAATGGAAACAGACTTATCAAGCTTCTTTGTACGCCTAGAGCATGCCGATATAACATGAGTAGAATCCCCACAATAGAAACACAATCCATTCTTCCGTCTAAAATTCTGTCGCTCGCTCCTGGACAGAATTCTATCACACTGCATACTTTCTGGCGTCTTTTCCATAGACACCGCCAGATGGTGCACCGGTTTGCGCTCCCGCAGACGCCTATCAATCTGAATAGCCATTGTCATGGACTCATTCAGACCTGCAGGCAAAGGGAACCCCACCATAACATCCTTAACGGCATCAGAGAGACCTTCTCTGAAAGTTGCCGCCAAGGCGCACTCATTCCACTGAGTAAGCACAGACCATTTACGGAATTTTTGGCAGAAAACTTCAGCTTCGTCTTGCCCCTGAGATAGTGCCATCAAAGTTTTTTCTGCCTGAAGTTCCAAATGAGGTTCCTCATAAAGCAAGCCCAAGGCCAGAAAAAACGCATCCACATCGCGTAACGCAGGATCCCCTGCTGGCAATGAGAAGGCCCAATCTTGAGGGTCACCCCTGAGCAAGGAAATCACAATCCTAACCTGCTGAGCAGGGTCTCCAGCTGAACGAGACTTCAGGGACAAATAAAGCTTACAATTATTTCGGAAATTCTGGAAGCTAGCTCTATTCCCTGTGAAGAACTCCGGCAAAGGAATTCTCGGCTCAGATACCGGAGCATGTACCACAAAATCTTGTAAATTTTGTACTTTCGTGATGAGATTATTCAAACCCGCAGTTACACTCTGGAGATCCATTATTGTCAGGTGCACACAGAGCATACAGAGATTAGGAGGAGAGAGAGAAAAAAGACTGCAGCAAGGCAGACTGGAGGAAAAAAAAAAAAAAATTCCAGCAGACTTCTTATAACTCTCCTTTCTCAACCTGGGTCTTTAACACTTTATAGGCCGGTCAAACTGTCATGATCTCTGCAGGCAGAGATCATAGCAAGCCTATAGAGGGACAAGCTCTCGGAAGATGGAACTATACTGACCATGAACTAAGCCTGCCGCGCAACTAGAAATAGCCAGGTAGCATTTCCTATTTATCGCTAGATGCCCAGCTCTGGCCTAAGACCTAAATAGCTAGCAGAGGGAAATATAAGACCTGGCTCACCTCTAGAGAAATATTTCCAAAGAAGACAGTAGCCCCCCACATATAATGACGGTGAGTTCAGATGAAACAACAAACGCAGCAGGAAAATAGTCTTAGCAAATTTGAGGTCCGCTTACTAGATAGCAGAAGACAGATAGTATACTTTCATGGTCAGCAGAAAAACACTAACAAAACACCATCCAGAGATTACCTTAAACTCTGGCATTAACTCATAACGCCAGAGTAGCAATCCCTGATCAACGAGAGCTTTCCAGACACAGTAACAAAACTTCAGCTGTGAACTGGAACAAATAGGCAAAACAAAACATGGACAAAAGTCCAACTTATCTAGTAGTTGTCTAGAAGCAGGAACAAGCACTGAGAGGCATCAGATAACATTGGTGACCGGCAAGAAACCACCAGAGAAATGAGCTTAAATAGCGACACCCACTACTGATGGAATCAGGTGAAACAGGAAAGAGGATGACAAGTCCAATTCCACAAGCGGCCACCGGGGGAGCCCAGAATCCAAATTCACAACACCCAAAGCTGCCGCCAGTGCAGGCTTCGGCCTACACTCCCCTCCCCCTGCTCCTGCTCCTCCTCCTCCTGCTGACCCTGGGCTCTAACAAACCGCCAGTTGGGGCCCAGATGTGCTAGCTGCACAGAGAAAAACACCAGCCAATGTGTCAGTGGGGTCCAGCACCGCCAGCTGTTCCCCTGCTGTGCAGCCGGCAACGTGTCCTGCAAAAGCCACGCAGACACAAGAACTGAAATTGAAGGGAACCTGTCCCCCCTCCCCCAGGCGTTTTTACGTTATCCAGCCACCTTGTACAGCGGTAATGCTGCATGTGTGCAAGGTGGCTCAGAACCGTATTCTCCTCGCACATGTGGAACTGAAAACACGTCTGCAATGTGTCCTCTGTGTGACCATTTAACCGTCCCGGTGGTGTGACTTTCCTTTGTAATGACACGCTGCAACCCCCTTGGTAGCGCTGCCCGTCTTCTGGCATCATTGTTTGGCTGGCTGCGCCTCTGCGGCCGCCCTGACCCACACAACGCCCCTCGGTGTCTTATTTATTGGGACTGCGAGGGTGTGATTGATGGGCAGGATCAGTGCATCAGTTCGCCTGTCCCTCCTCTCCTTCCGCCTTCTTCGGACTGTGCGGCTTCATGGCCGTGGCATGCGATAAGGGATCAGATGACGCCGCACAGTCTGAAGCGGGTGTAAGGACCCGAGTGTGAGAGGCCAACATATGTGCTGCGCCAGGCCCTGAATCCCAGCCCCGCAGTGTTTTGACAATGTTAAGACACTGCGGGGCTGGGATTCATGGTCATCGCGAAACGCACCGGCCGACATTAAATGATGTCAGAAGATGGGCAGCGCTAACAGCGCTAGGCCAGGGGATAACACGACAGCGCAGACTCCTGTACAGCAAATAACAACGCTCAGGAGGCTGCACCCAGCACCAAGGTGGGATTCTTGACATCTGTGCTGCGTCTCATTACAAAGGGAACTCGCGCCTCCAACACAGTTTGACTGTATAAAGGGCTAAATGTTATACGTGTTTCATTCAGCGTGTGCAAGGAGCGAAATTAAAAGAGCAACCTTTGACTTGTGCAGCACTACTGCTGCATAAGCTGTGGCTCTTCTACTTTCTAACCCCTGAGGGGGGGTTAAAGGTTACCTTTGAAATTGGTTCAAGTAGGCTTCGGCCTACACTCTGCTCCCCCTGCAGAGCCCGGGCTCCAACACCGCTAGTTGCTGTCCGGAAATGCTGGCTGCACAGAGCCAAACACCTCGCCAATGTGTCAGTGGGGTCCAGCACCGCCAGCTGTTCCCCTGCTGTGTAGCCGGCAACGTGTCCTGCGACCGCCACGCAGACACAACAGACCCAAAGCTGCCGCCAGTGCAGGCTTCGGCCTACACTCCCCTCCCCCTGCTCCTGCTCCTCCTCCTCCTGCTGACCCTGGGCTCTAACAAACCGCCAGTTGGGGCCCAGATGTGCTAGCTGCACAGAGAAAAACACCAGCCAATGTGTCAGTGGGGTCCAGCACCGCCAGCTGTTCCCCTGCTGTGCGGCCGGCAACGTGTCCTGCAAAAGCCACGCAGACACAAGAACTGAAATTGAAGGGAACCTGTCCCCCCTCCCCCAGGCGTTTTTACGTTATCCAGCCACCTTGTACAGCGGTAATGCTGCATGTGTGCAAGGTGGCTCAGAAACGTATTCTCCTCGCACATGTGGAACTGAAAACACGTCTGCAATGTGTCCTCTGTGTGACCATTTAACCGTCCCGGTGGTGTGACTTTCCTTTGTAATGACACGCTGCAACCCCCTTGGTAGCGCTGCCCGTCTTCTGGCATCATTGTTTGGCTGGCTGCGCCTCTGCGGCCGCCCTGACCCACACAACGCCCCTCGGTGTCTTATTTATTGGGACTGCGAGGGTGTGATTGATGGGCAGGATCAGTGCATCAGTTCGCCTGTCCCTCCTCTCCTTCCGCCTTCTTCGGACTGTGCGGCTTCATGGCCGTGGCATGCGATAAGGGATCAGATGACGCCGCACAGTCTGAAGCGGGTGTAAGGACCCGAGTGTGAGAGGCCAACATATGTGCTGCGCCAGGCCCTGAATCCCAGCCCCGCAGTGTTTTGACAATGTTAAGACACTGCGGGGCTGGGATTCATGGTCATCGCGAAACGCACCGGCCGACATTAAATGATGTCAGAAGATGGGCAGCGCTAACAGCGCTAGGCCAGGGGATAACATGACAGCGCAGACTCCTGTACAGCAAATAACAACGCTCAGGAGGCTGCACCCAGCACCAAGGTGGGATTCTTGACATCTGTGCTGCGTCTCATTACAAAGGGAACTCGCGCCTCCAACACAGTTTGACTGTATAAAGGGCTAAATGTTATACGTGTTTCATTCAGCGTGTGCAAGGAGCGAAATTAAAAGAGCAACCTTTGACTTGTGCAGCACTACTGCTGCATAAGCTGTGGCTCTTCTACTTTCTAACCCCTGAGGGGGGGTTAAAGGTTACCTTTGAAATTGGTTCAAGTAGGCTTCGGCCTACACTCTGCTCCCCCTGCAGAGCCCGGGCTCCAACACCGCTAGTTGCTGTCCGGAAGTGCTGGCTGCACAGAGCCAAACACCTCGCCAATGTGTCAGTGGGGTCCAGCACCGCCAGCTGTTCCCCTGCTGTGTAGCCGGCAACGTGTCCTGCGACCGCCACGCAGACACAACAGACCCAAAGCTGCCGCCAGTGCAGGCTTCGGCCTACACTCCCCTCCCCCTGCTCCTGCTCCTCCTCCTCCTGCTGACCCTGGGCTCTAACAAACCGCCAGTTGGGGCCCAGATGTGCTAGCTGCACAGAGAAAAACACCAGCCAATGTGTCAGTGGGGTCCAGCACCGCCAGCTGTTCCCCTGCTGTGCAGCCGGCAACGTGTCCTGCAAAAGCCACGCAGACACAAGAACTGAAATTGAAGGGAACCTGTCCCCCCTCCCCCAGGCGTTTTTACGTTATCCAGCCACCTTGTACAGCGGTAATGCTGCATGTGTGCAAGGTGGCTCAGAAACGTATTCTCCTCGCACATGTGGAACTGAAAACACGTCTGCAATGTGTCCTCTGTGTGACCATTTAACCGTCCCGGTGGTGTGACTTTCCTTTGTAATGACACGCTGCAACCCCCTTGGTAGCGCTGCCCGTCTTCTGGCATCATTGTTTGGCTGGCTGCGCCTCTGCGGCCGCCCTGACCCACACAACGCCCCTCGGTGTCTTATTTATTGGGACTGCGAGGGTGTGATTGATGGGCAGGATCAGTGCATCAGTTCGCCTGTCCCTCCTCTCCTTCCGCCTTCTTCGGACTGTGCGGCTTCATGGCCGTGGCATGCGATAAGGGATCAGATGACGCCGCACAGTCTGAAGCGGGTGTAAGGACCCGAGTGTGAGAGGCCAACATATGTGCTGCGCCAGGCCCTGAATCCCAGCCCCGCAGTGTTTTGACAATGTTAAGACACTGCGGGGCTGGGATTCATGGTCATCGCGAAACGCACCGGCCGACATTAAATGATGTCAGAAGATGGGCAGCGCTAACAGCGCTAGGCCAGGGGATAACACGACAGCGCAGACTCCTGTACAGCAAATAACAACGCTCAGGAGGCTGCACCCAGCACCAAGGTGGGATTCTTGACATCTGTGCTGCGTCTCATTACAAAGGGAACTCGCGCCTCCAACACAGTTTGACTGTATAAAGGGCTAAATGTTATACGTGTTTCATTCAGCGTGTGCAAGGAGCGAAATTAAAAGAGCAACCTTTGACTTGTGCAGCACTACTGCTGCATAAGCTGTGGCTCTTCTACTTTCTAACCCCTGAGGGGGGGTTAAAGGTTACCTTTGAAATTGGTTCAAGTAGGCTTCGGCCTACACTCTGCTCCCCCTGCAGAGCCCGGGCTCCAACACCGCTAGTTGCTGTCCGGAAGTGCTGGCTGCACAGAGCCAAACACCTCGCCAATGTGTCAGTGGGGTCCAGCACCGCCAGCTGTTCCCCTGCTGTGTAGCCGGCAACGTGTCCTGCGACCGCCACGCAGACACAACAGACCCAAAGCTGCCGCCAGTGCAGGCTTCGGCCTACACTCCCCTCCCCCTGCTCCTGCTCCTCCTCCTCCTGCTGACCCTGGGCTCTAACAAACCGCCAGTTGGGGCCCAGATGTGCTAGCTGCACAGAGAAAAACACCAGCCAATGTGTCAGTGGGGTCCAGCACCGCCAGCTGTTCCCCTGCTGTGCGGCCGGCAACGTGTCCTGCAAAAGCCACGCAGACACAAGAACTGAAATTGAAGGGAACCTGTCCCCCCTCCCCCAGGCGTTTTTACGTTATCCAGCCACCTTGTACAGCGGTAATGCTGCATGTGTGCAAGGTGGCTCAGAACCGTATTCTCCTCGCACATGTGGAACTGAAAACACGTCTGCAATGTGTCCTCTGTGTGACCATTTAACCGTCCCGGTGGTGTGACTTTCCTTTGTAATGACACGCTGCAACCCCCTTGGTAGCGCTGCCCGTCTTCTGGCATCATTGTTTGGCTGGCTGCGCCTCTGCGGCCGCCCTGACCCACACAACGCCCCTCGGTGTCTTATTTATTGGGACTGCGAGGGTGTGATTGATGGGCAGGATCAGTGCATCAGTTCGCCTGTCCCTCCTCTCCTTCCGCCTTCTTCGGACTGTGCGGCTTCATGGCCGTGGCATGCGATAAGGGATCAGATGACGCCGCACAGTCTGAAGCGGGTGTAAGGACCCGAGTGTGAGAGGCCAACATATGTGCTGCGCCAGGCCCTGAATCCCAGCCCCGCAGTGTTTTGACAATGTTAAGACACTGCGGGGCTGGGATTCATGGTCATCGCGAAACGCACCGGCCGACATTAAATGATGTCAGAAGATGGGCAGCGCTAACAGCGCTAGGCCAGGGGATAACACGACAGCGCAGACTCCTGTACAGCAAATAACAACGCTCAGGAGGCTGCACCCAGCACCAAGGTGGGATTCTTGACATCTGTGCTGCGTCTCATTACAAAGGGAACTCGCGCCTCCAACACAGTTTGACTGTATAAAGGGCTAAATGTTATACGTGTTTCATTCAGCGTGTGCAAGGAGCGAAATTAAAAGAGCAACCTTTGACTTGTGCAGCACTACTGCTGCATAAGCTGTGGCTCTTCTACTTTCTAACCCCTGAGGGGGGGTTAAAGGTTACCTTTGAAATTGGTTCAAGTAGGCTTCGGCCTACACTCTGCTCCCCCTGCAGAGCCCGGGCTCCAACACCGCTAGTTGCTGTCCGGAAGTGCTGGCTGCACAGAGCCAAACACCTCGCCAATGTGTCAGTGGGGTCCAGCACCGCCAGCTGTTCCCCTGCTGTGTAGCCGGCAACGTGTCCTGCGACCGCCACGCAGACACAACAGACCCAAAGCTGCCGCCAGTGCAGGCTTCGGCCTACACTCCCCTCCCCCTGCTCCTGCTCCTCCTCCTCCTGCTGACCCTGGGCTCTAACAAACCGCCAGTTGGGGCCCAGATGTGCTAGCTGCACAGAGAAAAACACCAGCCAATGTGTCAGTGGGGTCCAGCACCGCCAGCTGTTCCCCTGCTGTGCAGCCGGCAACGTGTCCTGCAAAAGCCACGCAGACACAAGAACTGAAATTGAAGGGAACCTGTCCCCCCTCCCCCAGGCGTTTTTACGTTATCCAGCCACCTTGTACAGCGGTAATGCTGCATGTGTGCAAGGTGGCTCAGAAACGTATTCTCCTCGCACATGTGGAACTGAAAACACGTCTGCAATGTGTCCTCTGTGTGACCATTTAACCGTCCCGGTGGTGTGACTTTCCTTTGTAATGACACGCTGCAACCCCCTTGGTAGCGCTGCCCGTCTTCTGGCATCATTGTTTGGCTGGCTGCGCCTCTGCGGCCGCCCTGACCCACACAACGCCCCTCGGTGTCTTATTTATTGGGACTGCGAGGGTGTGATTGATGGGCAGGATCAGTGCATCAGTTCGCCTGTCCCTCCTCTCCTTCCGCCTTCTTCGGACTGTGCGGCTTCATGGCCGTGGCATGCGATAAGGGATCAGATGACGCCGCACAGTCTGAAGCGGGTGTAAGGACCCGAGTGTGAGAGGCCAACATATGTGCTGCGCCAGGCCCTGAATCCCAGCCCCGCAGTGTTTTGACAATGTTAAGACACTGCGGGGCTGGGATTCATGGTCATCGCGAAACGCACCGGCCGACATTAAATGATGTCAGAAGATGGGCAGCGCTAACAGCGCTAGGCCAGGGGATAACACGACAGCGCAGACTCCTGTACAGCAAATAACAACGCTCAGGAGGCTGCACCCAGCACCAAGGTGGGATTCTTGACATCTGTGCTGCGTCTCATTACAAAGGGAACTCGCGCCTCCAACACAGTTTGACTGTATAAAGGGCTAAATGTTATACGTGTTTCATTCAGCGTGTGCAAGGAGCGAAATTAAAAGAGCAACCTTTGACTTGTGCAGCACTACTGCTGCATAAGCTGTGGCTCTTCTACTTTCTAACCCCTGAGGGGGGGTTAAAGGTTACCTTTGAAATTGGTTCAAGTAGGCTTCGGCCTACACTCTGCTCCCCCTGCAGAGCCCGGGCTCCAACACCGCTAGTTGCTGTCCGGAAGTGCTGGCTGCACAGAGCCAAACACCTCGCCAATGTGTCAGTGGGGTCCAGCACCGCCAGCTGTTCCCCTGCTGTGTAGCCGGCAACGTGTCCTGCGACCGCCACGCAGACACAACAGACCCAAAGCTGCCGCCAGTGCAGGCTTCGGCCTACACTCCCCTCCCCCTGCTCCTGCTCCTCCTCCTCCTGCTGACCCTGGGCTCTAACAAACCGCCAGTTGGGGCCCAGATGTGCTAGCTGCACAGAGAAAAACACCAGCCAATGTGTCAGTGGGGTCCAGCACCGCCAGCTGTTCCCCTGCTGTGCAGCCGGCAACGTGTCCTGCAAAAGCCACGCAGACACAAGAACTGAAATTGAAGGGAACCTGTCCCCCCTCCCCCAGGCGTTTTTACGTTATCCAGCCACCTTGTACAGCGGTAATGCTGCATGTGTGCAAGGTGGCTCAGAAACGTATTCTCCTCGCACATGTGGAACTGAAAACACGTCTGCAATGTGTCCTCTGTGTGACCATTTAACCGTCCCGGTGGTGTGACTTTCCTTTGTAATGACACGCTGCAACCCCCTTGGTAGCGCTGCCCGTCTTCTGGCATCATTGTTTGGCTGGCTGCGCCTCTGCGGCCGCCCTGACCCACACAACGCCCCTCGGTGTCTTATTTATTGGGACTGCGAGGGTGTGATTGATGGGCAGGATCAGTGCATCAGTTCGCCTGTCCCTCCTCTCCTTCCGCCTTCTTCGGACTGTGCGGCTTCATGGCCGTGGCATGCGATAAGGGATCAGATGACGCCGCACAGTCTGAAGCGGGTGTAAGGACCCGAGTGTGAGAGGCCAACATATGTGCTGCGCCAGGCCCTGAATCCCAGCCCCGCAGTGTTTTGACAATGTTAAGACACTGCGGGGCTGGGATTCATGGTCATCGCGAAACGCACCGGCCGACATTAAATGATGTCAGAAGATGGGCAGCGCTAACAGCGCTAGGCCAGGGGATAACATGACAGCGCAGACTCCTGTACAGCAAATAACAACGCTCAGGAGGCTGCACCCAGCACCAAGGTGGGATTCTTGACATCTGTGCTGCGTCTCATTACAAAGGGAACTCGCGCCTCCAACACAGTTTGACTGTATAAAGGGCTAAATGTTATACGTGTTTCATTCAGCGTGTGCAAGGAGCGAAATTAAAAGAGCAACCTTTGACTTGTGCAGCACTACTGCTGCATAAGCTGTGGCTCTTCTACTTTCTAACCCCTGAGGGGGGGTTAAAGGTTACCTTTGAAATTGGTTCAAGTAGGCTTCGGCCTACACTCTGCTCCCCCTGCAGAGCCCGGGCTCCAACACCGCTAGTTGCTGTCCGGAAGTGCTGGCTGCACAGAGCCAAACACCTCGCCAATGTGTCAGTGGGGTCCAGCACCGCCAGCTGTTCCCCTGCTGTGTAGCCGGCAACGTGTCCTGCGACCGCCACGCAGACACAACAGACCCAAAGCTGCCGCCAGTGCAGGCTTCGGCCTACACTCCCCTGCCCCTGCTCCTGCTCCTCCTCCTCCTGCTGACCCTGGGCTCTAACAAACCGCCAGTTGGGGCCCAGATGTGCTAGCTGCACAGAGAAAAACACCAGCCAATGTGTCAGTGGGGTCCAGCACCGCCAGCTGTTCCCCTGCTGTGCAGCCGGCAACGTGTCCTGCAAAAGCCACGCAGACACTTGCTCTTGGACCTTCTGCTCCCCATCCTGGTTCCAGTACCGTCAGCTGGTTCCGGGCAGAGCCTTTGGCTTAGGTGCCTCCCTTTTGGTATCCGAGTTCCACCAACGTCAGGTGGTCCTTGGTAGTGCTTTCAGGCACGGGTACCTCCTGCTTAGTAACCGGGTTCCAGTAACGTCAGCTGGTCCTCGGTAGTTCCATTGGCTCTTGGACCTTCGGCTACCCATCCGGGTTCCAGCACCGTCAGCTGGTTCTCGGCAGTGTCTTTTGCTCTTGTACCTTCTGCTCCCCATCCTGGTTCCAGTACCGTCAGCTGGTTCCGGGCAGAGCCTTTGGCTTAGGTGCCTCCCTCTGGGTATCTGAGTTCCACCAACGTCAGGTGGTCCTTGGTAGTGCTTTCAGCACAGGTACCTCCTGCTTAGTAACCGGGTTCCAGTAACGTCAGCTGGTCCTCGGTCGTTCCATTGGCTCTTGGACCTTCGGGTAGCCATCCGAGTTCCAGTTCCATCAGCTGGTTCTCGGCATTTTCTCAGCCTTCTTGTACCTTCTGCTACATTTCCAAGTTCAAGAGACTAAACACGATGACCCGGAAGACCACCCCTAAGATGACGACGACACCAGAGACGACAACCACCGTGATGACGACGACCCTGGAGACGATGACCCTGAAGACCACCCCGATGACGACGACCCCGGAGACCACCCCGATGACGACGACCCCGGAGACGACGACCCTGGAGACGACGACGACCTGGAAGACCGAGAAGCAGAAGAACAAGAGGCTGCAGAACAAAGAGCAGAAGGACATTAAGCATAACACAAAATATCAGAGCAAAAAATATTATGTAAATTATAAGCAGAAGAAGACTAAGCAGTGTATGGGGGTGAGTCCGTTCCTCCTCGTGGTGCCCCTGGATAAAGCCTGATGCTGCAGGCCAAACTGAACGCGGACAAATGTAACTGTTTTGTGACAGGCAGAACGGAAGGTGTAATCTTCAAACTTTTATAGATAACAACTACGGGAATGCCTGTCACAAATAAGAATATGATGAAGAAGTAGAATATGATGAAGATAATAGTAAACTAAAAACAATATGAACAATGTAACCCAAAAAATAATAGGTAGAAGATGAAGAAGAAGATGAATAAGGTGAAGAAGTTGATGTCAAAGAAGCTGATGATGAGGATAATTAAGAAGAAAGCGTGGGAGAAGTAAAAAAAAAGGTGAAGGGCGTGGAAGCAGTGAAACATCAATATCTGACATTAAAAAAAAAATTAACATAGTCAAATTCTTTCTAACGCCGAACGTCATAAAAAAAAACGCAAAATCCTGCTATTCTATTACATTGGGCTAAACCTCTGTGCCTTTAATATCTCCGCCACGTCCCCCAATACATCCTACATTATTCTTAGTTGTTTTCCTTCATGTAGAATGAACCTACAAGTGTATAAAGGGTTTATTTTAATTCCGATATTTTCGTCCCATTGACTTGCATTGGGATCGGGTATCGGTATCGGATTAGATCCGATACTTTGACGGTATCGGCCGATACTTTCCGATACCGATACTTTCCGATATCGGAAGGTATCGCTCAACACTACACATAATGCATTTATATTCAGCATTGATTGCACTGTGCACTGTGAGTACATAAGCCTCATTTTTATTAACGTACATTGTCAATAATTTATCAATAAATTATATGCACTTCATATCAACTGCATATGTAAATGTGAGTGATTCACAGTTTTAATCAGGGGCTTCAACATATATCTTATTTTTGCATTCTTACATCATTGTTTAGGTTTATTTACCCAGTATTTTGTTCTCACTTTGCAAACCTGTGCATCCAGTGGAAATCTGCAGTATCAATTGACATGCTGCAAATTGAAAATCTGTACCTGGTTAATTTTTATGCTGCAATTTTTCATGCAGCATCTATATAAGACTTGGTAAAACTTCAAACACATTGCTGCTACTGTTATGTACTGAAAAATATTTAGAATTGAGAGTCCTCAGTGGTTGATACCTTTTAATGGCTAACTGAAAAGATGGTAACAAATTGCAAACTTTCGAGACTACTCAGGCCTCTTCATCAGTCATAGTCTCGAAAGCTTGCAATTTGTTACCATCTTTTCAGTTAGCCAATAAAAGGTATCAACCACTGAGGACTCTCAATTCTAAATATCTTTCTATCTACTGGCTAACACAATACCAAGATATATACACTCACCGGCCACTTTATTAGGTACACCATGCTAGTAACGGGTTGGACCCCTTTTGCCTTCAGAACTGCCTCAATTCTTCGTGGCATAGATTCAACAAGGTGCTGGAAGCATTCCTCAGAGATTTTGGTCCATATTGACATGATGGCATCACACAGTTGCCGCAGATTTGTCGGCTGCACATCCCAAAGATGCTCCATACAAGGCAGGATGGATCCATGCTTTCATGTTGTTTACGCCAAATTCTGACCCTACCATCCGAATGTCGCAGCAGAAATCGAGACTCATCAGACCAAGCAACGTTTTTCCAATCTTCTACTGTCCAATTTCGATGAGCTTGTGCAAATTGTAGCCTCAGTTTCCTGTTCTTAGCTGAAAGGAGTGGTACCCGGTGTGGTCTTCTGCTGCTGTAGCCCATCTGCCTCAAAGTTCGACGCACTGTGCGTTCAGAGATGCTCTTAGGCCTACCTTGGTTGTAACGGGTGGCGATTTGAGTCACTGTTGCCTTTCTATCAGCTCGAACCAGTCTGCCCATTCTCCTCTGACCTCTGGCATCAACAAGGCATTTCCGCCCACAGAACTGCCGCTCACGGGATTTTTTTTCTTTTTCGGACCATTCTCTGTAAACCCTAGAGATGGTTGTGCGTGAAAATCCCAGTAGATCAGCAGTTTCTGAAATACTCAGACCAGCCCTTCTGGCACCAACAACCATGCCACGTTCAAAGGCACTCAAATCACCTTTCTTCCCCATACTGATGCTCGGTTTGAACTGCAGGAGATTGTCTTGACCATGTCTACATGCCTAAATGCACTGAGTTGCCGCCATGTGATTGGCTGATTAGAAATTAAGTGTTAACAAGAAGTTGGACAGGTGTACCTAATAAAGTGGCCAGTGAGTGTATCTTTCCTGTATGTTATGTACTGATAATTTTTCTCAACAATTCTGAAGAAAATCTGCAATGTATTTACTTTGTGGTAACATAACTAGGGATAAGCGGACCTGTGAATATTTGGGTTCGTCAGGTTTGGCCGAACTGAAGTTCCAATTTGAGCATCCAAACTTGACCCCGAACCCAAACCCAATAAAAGTCAATGGGAACCTGAACTTTGGTGCTTTAAAATGGCTGTAATTGTCATAGTAAGGGCTTTGGGGCTGCAAAAGGAAGGCAGAGGTCCACGTGGAGGAGAAGATGGAGTAGGTGGAGGTCAACGTGGCGGTGTAAGTGGAAGAGGCAGGTGAGGAGAAATCCAGCACTGTTTTTTGGAGGTTCTTTGGTGTTTTTTGTTTTTTTGTTTTTTTTAGGGAACTGACTTAAAAGAACATGGAGTTAAAAAAAAAATATACAGTCTAGAACCAGGAGGCGGAGGTCCAAGTGCAGGAGGAGGAGGAGGCGTAGGTGGAGGAAGTGGAGATGGACATGGCTATATCAGTGGAAGAGGCAGAGAAGGCGTTTTCCAAAACTGCTTTTTTGTTTATTTATTTGGGGAGGCCCCAAAATTAAACAAATAGCAAATAGAGCTGAACAATGGCTGGGTGCAGCTGGTATAATTGTCTAGTCAGCCCAAAGGTATGGACAAGTCCTGTGGGATCCACGTCTGGTTCATTTTAATGAATGTTAGCTTCCCCAGAATGACTTCTAATAGACAAATGTGGAAGAGTAGAACAATTTGTTTTTACGCCCACAACTCCCACAAGCATGGGTGCAGAGTAGAGTAATTTGTTTTCAAGCACACTACTCCCACAAATACGAATGCAAAGTTGAACAATTAGTTTTTACAGACACTGCTTCCACAGACAAAGGTGCAGAGTAGAAAAAATTGGTTTTAGGCACACGACTCCCACAGACACGGGTATAAAGAACACACAGAGAGGCTCTTTTGGAAAAGTGCGCACACACAAAGCCCAATAATGTCCCTCACACCAGCTGCATCCTCTCCCTATTCAAAGTAGAGCAGAATGGCTGTGGCATGCATGATCCAGCATTTGTACAGGCTAAGCCACATGTTACGCCAGCCAATCATAGCCATGCCAATACTTAACATGGCTGTGATGGCTCTGGTAGTGCTTACAACGTAAAAGCTTGTTCATTGACTGTGCTGCAGCCTTTCAACAAAGTCTGTGCTTGGAGTTTGGATTCGGACACTTAGTGCCTGGTACGAACTCAGAATTTTACAGTTCAGGTTCACTTATCCCTAAACATCACTTTCCATGCTATGCTCAAAATGCAGCATGCTCTAGGTATGGAGCTTTTAAATATTTTTTCCTATGGGAATCTTTAAAAGACTTAAATGGATTGTCAAGTAGTTAAATATTGATAACATATCTACATGACAGTTCACCAATATAAAATTTAAAGGGGTCCAACACTTGGCCCCCCCACTCATCAGTTGTTCTAAAATAATATGGAGCCGACTTGCAGTGCTCGGCAGCATCTACTGTTCATTGTATGACACTGTGCTTTTTTGGTGCCATGTAATATTTATATCTGTCCACCATTTTACCAGGTAACAGCTGTTTGGTGGTGGTGTCTGTCACCATCGTGCATGATAATCTTAATAGTAGGTCATAGAAATTAGCAGATCAGGAAAAAAAATTAAATTCACCTGACCTGTTCACACAGATTTTCCTGGGACATTTTATTCACAGGGATTTTATTCTCTGAGAATGTAATGTCTTTCTTGTTCTGTGGGATCTCTGCAGATCCCAGAGCACAATAAAGTAACATATAAAAAAATACTGATGCTTACCTCACAACTCAACTTTCAACTCCACTCCTCACGCCACTCGTCCATTCCTCATCACATGTGTACGTGTTGTTCTCAATCTATAGGCTAAGTGAGGGTCATGTGTGATATTGAGATTTAGCTTGATGTGGACCCTTTAAAGATACACCAAATTAAAGAGGCTGAGTGAGGGCTCTGTCGAGGACATGCGATATTTTTGTTGTCCACAACAAACACTTTGTGGGACCCTAGCCAAAGTCTTCGCATAACCAAGGCTCAAGTGACAACTGTCTATTGCCATCTCACTTGGTAACTGAATCATCCATGATTGGTCAGTATCTTTGGACATAGGCTTTTGACATAAGGAATTTAATAAATGGATAGTCAAAAGCCATTCACTTCTGAATTGGTAGAGAAAACATACTGACATAGAGTTTGCATATACTGTAACTGCAAGGGTATGTGTACAATAGGCCAGAATCATGCACATTGTATTGTATCGTATTCTAATGACAAGGACAGGTGACCGATACTTTTGTTTCCGCTTTTGTTATGAGCATTACCAGGAGATAGTGCAGCAGTTTGGGTATATGGTACTACTGGTGCCATTCAGAAAGAGAGCTTGGGGGTTAACTCTTAACTGTGTTATCTAATTGACTCCATTTTATGAGCCATGGGCAAGTTTAATACTATTAAAATCTTTTGACTTTTTGGCCCTAATGCCAGTTAGTAATATTAAAGGGAATTTGTCATCAGGTTTTTGCTGCCTCGCGTGAAAGCAGCATAATGTTGAGAAACAGACTCTGATTCCAACAAAGTATCACTGTGTGCAGCAAATGTGACACAATCAGAGTTAATAGATGTAACATGTAGCAGAGCTCAGAAAGCTAACCACTCATAGCTTTCTGTGTACAATGTATAGTGACAGTAAGCTGCGAATTAGAGATGGGTGGACCCCTGGATGTTCGAGTACAGCAGATTAGGCCGGACAGTTAAAAAAATGTTAGGGTTCAGGTACCAGAACAGTACCCAGACCAGAACCCCTTTCACTTGAATAGCGGGCCAGAACATCCAGGGCTTGCCACACTGTAATATGCATGACAGCGCGGCAAACACTGCCTCTGATTGGAGGTAAAAAGGTTATCTCCGGTCACTAGCATCGGCAGATGGGACAACTATTCCCATCAGCCTACACCTGCTGCTGCTAATACCAGCGAGGGCTGATGTGGTTGATGGGAGTATTCATCAGTGGAACCCAGTGGCGTAACTAAAAAGTTATGGGCCCCGGTGCAAACTTCCAAATGGGGCCCCCCCGCCATAAAATTCAATGTAACCCCCATAGAATACAATGCAGCCCCCCTCATAGTATAATGCAGCCCCTCCATACAGGGGCAGTGAGAAAGACACGAGCAAATGGTGACGAGGGGGCAGGGGAGAGGGCACAACGGGGCAAGGAAGACAGGCACAAAGGGACACATGGGGGCTAGGAGGCAGGGGAGAAGGTTACAAGGGGACTAGTGGGCAAGGGAGACTGACACAAGGGGACAATGGAGACTGACACAAGGGGCACACGGGGACAAGTGGGCAAGGGAGACTGACACAAAGGGCACACGGGGACTAGTGGACAAGGGAGACTGGCACACGGGGACACGGACTAGTGGGCAAGGGAGACTGACACACGGGGAATAGTGGGCAAGGGAGACTGATACAAGGGGACTAGTGGGCAATGGAGACTGACACAAGGGGACACACGGGGACAAGGGACAAGCACAAGGGGACAAGGGAGACAGGCACAAGGGGACACACAGGGACTAGTGGGCAAGAGACTGACACAAGGGGACAAGGGAAACAAGCACAAGGGGACACACAGGGACAAGTGGGAAAGGGAGACTGACACACAGGGACTAGTGGGCAAAGGAGACTGACACAAGCACAAGGGGACAAAGGAGACTGACACAAGCACAAGGGGACATAGGAGACAGGCACATGGGGACACACAGGGACTAATGGGCAATGGAAACTGGCACATGTGGAAACACAAGCATAAGGGAGACAGGCTCAAGGGGACACGCGGCCCCCTGACCTGCCAGAGCCGCTTGCAGCTGCGACCGTGGTAGTTACGCCGCTGCTTCACACACACACATACTACAGATATCACACACACACTACAGATATCACACACACACATCATACTACAGATATCACACACACACATCAGTTATCACACACACACTACAGATATCACACACACATACTACAGATATCACACACACACACACACACACTACAGATATCACACACACACTACAGATATCACACACACACACATCATATTACAGATATCAAACACATACTAGTTATCACACACACACTACAGATATCACACACACACACACACAGACATACTACAGATATCACACACACACTACAGATATCACACACACACACACATCATACTACAGATATCACACACACACATACTACAGTTATCACACACACACTACAGATATCACACACACACACATACTACAGATATCACACACACACACACACACACACACACACACCAGAGATACCAGCTCATATACACAACTCACAATCTCCTCTCTGGTACAGGGGTGGCTGATGTAAACCGACTGCAGCTCCTCAGCTTCTCCTGACTAAAGCGGCTCTGTCCCGCACCTCCCCCCTGCTCTCGCCTTTTGTCCCGGGGTTATTTTGGCTTTCTTTTAAATAGGATCTCATTCAGATGTACATGAGATGTATGAGGGTGGAAAAATACAGACTGAGAAGCTGTCTCATCGTGATGACTGGAGCTGCTTCCTGTCTCTCACGTGCCCTGGCTGCCCCCTTCCCCTAGATACGCCTCGGACTGTTGCCGTGCAGGAGGAATCTCCTGCACTGCAACATGGTGTTGGGTGCCAGCACAGCCCACACAGCGGTCTATCCAGCACAGCCCGCACAGGGGTCTATCCAGCACAGCCCGCACAGTGGTCTATCCAGCACAGCCCGCACAGTGGTCTATCCAGCACAGCCCGCACAGTGGTCTATCCAGCACAGCCCGCACAGTGGTCTATCCAGCACAGCCCGCACAGTGTGTTGTGAATTAGACTTTTTTGGCTCCCTCTTGTGGTCACTAGTGATATGACTCTGGGATTGTCTTTCCTCAGTTTGGCACCCACCTGGGTCGTTAGTCCAGGGGTGTTGCTATATGAACTTCCTGAATTCTCAGTCTGGTGCCTGGCATCGTTGTAATCAGTCCTTTCTGTTTGCTCCTGTCTGCTGGTCCTGGTTCTTGCAAAATTAAGCTAAGTCCTGCTTCCTTGTTTTTTGGTTATTTGTATTGCTCTTACTTTTTGTCCAGCTTGTACTAAATGTGATTCCTGATTTTGCTGGAAGCTCTAGGGGGCTGGTATTCTCCCCCCGGGCCGTTAGACGGTTCGGGGGTTCTTGAATATCCAGCGTGGATATTTTTGATAGGGTTTTTGCTGACCGTATAAGTCATCTTACTACACTCACTGGCCACTTTATTAGGTACACCATGCTAGTAACGGGTTGGACCCCCTTTTGCCTTCAGAACTGCCTCAATTCTTCGTGGCATAGATTAAACAAGGTGCTGGAAGCATTCCTCAGAGATTTTGGTCCATATTGACATGATGGCATCACACAGTTGCCGCAGATTTGTCGGCTGCACATCCCTGATGCGAATCTCCCGTTCCACCACATCCCAAAGATTTCATGTTGTTTACGCCAAATTCTGACCCTACCATCCGAATGTCGCAGCAGAAATCGAGACTCATCAGACCAAGCAACGTTTTTCCAATCTTCTACTGTCCAATTTCGATGAGCTTGTGCAAATTGTAGCCTCAGTTTCCTGTTCTTAGCTGAAAGGAGTGGTACCCGGTGTGGTCTTCTGCTGCTGTAGCCCATCTGCCTCAAAGTTCAACGCACTGTGCGTTCAGAGATGCTCTTAGGCCTACCTTGGTTGTAACGGGTGGCGATTTGAGTCACTGTTGCCTTTCTATCAGCTCGAACCAGTCTGCCCATTCTCCTCTGACCTCTGGCATCAACAAGGCATTTCCGCCCACAGAACTGCCGCTCACTGGATTTTTTTTCTTTTTCGGACCATTCTCTGTAAACCCTAGAGATGGTTGGGTGTGAAAATCCCAGTAGATCAGCAGTTTCTGAAATACTCAGACCAGCCCTTCTGGCACCAACAACCATGCCACGTTCAAAGGCACTCAAATCACCTTTCTTCTTCATACTGATGCTCGGTTTGAACTGCAGGAGATTGTCTTGACTATGTCTACATGCCTAAATGCACTGAGTTGCCGCCATGTGATTGGCTGATTAGAAATTAAGTGTTAACAAGAAGTTGGACAGGTGTACCTAATAAAGTGGCCAGTGAGTGTATATTCTGCTTTTAGTCAGTGGGCCTCTCTTTGCTGAATACCTAGTTCATTCTTACGTTTGTCTTTTCTTCTTACCTCACCGTTATTATTTGTTGGGGGCTTGTATCCAACTTTTGGGGTCTTTTCTCTGGAGGCAAGAAAGGTCTATCTTTTCCCTTCTAGGGTTAGTTAGTTCTCCGGCTGGCGCGAGACGTCTAGAACCAACGTAGGCACGTTCCCCGGCTGCTGCTATTTGTGGTGCTAGGATTAGATATACGGTCAGCCCAGTTACCACTGCCCAATGAGCTGGTTTTTTGTGTTTGCAGACTTGGTATTTATTTCTGAGACCCTCTGCCATTGGGGTCATAACAACAGTGGTCTATCCAGCACAGCCCGCACAGTGGTCTATCCAGCACAGCCCGCACAGTGGTCTATCCAGCACAGCCCGCACAGTGGTCTATCCAGCACAGCCCGCACAGTGGTCTATCCAGCACAGCCCGCACAGTGGTCTATCCAGCACAGCCCGCACAGTGGTCTATCCAGCACAGCCCGCACAGTGGTCTATACAGCACAGCCCGCACAGTAGTATATACAGCACAGCCCGCACAGTGGTATATCCAGCACAGCCCGCACAGTGGTATATCCAGCACAGCCCGCACAGCGGTATATCCAGCACAGCCCGCACAGTGGTATATCCAGCACAGCCCGCACAGTGGTATATCCAGCACAGCCCGCACAGTGGTATATCCAGCACAGCCCGCACAGTGGTATATCCAGCACAGCCCGCACAGTGGTATATACAGCACAGCCCGCATCTCTCGCCCCACCCCCCGAGAATGCCCCCACAGTCCAGTAAAAAAAAAAAAAAAAAACACTCTCCTTACCTTTCCTCTTGCCAGCGTTGCTTCCTGCTCCGGTCTCAGGCTCGGCTGCAGTCTGCCCGGGACACAGCAGGTGCGCGATGATTTGACGTCATCGCGCACCCGCAGTGTCAGAGGCAGAGCGGGGAATGATGGGAGAGGGAGCATCTGTAGATGCTCTCTCCTCCGTCATTGCATTCAACTGTACTGGCGTCATACTGGCGGGGGGAGGTGGATCGAGTGGCTCATGACTGGCACCGGCTCTTCTGGCATTTGCCAGAAGTGCCCGATGGCCAGTCCGGCCCTGCTCTGACCTGCCACCCCGGGCCCTTGACCTGCCGGGCCCGGTCGCAATGGCGACCGCTGCAACCGCGGTAGTTACGCCCCTGTCCATATTGTACAATGGCCACACATAGTGCTCCATACTGTACAATGGCCACACATAGTGCTCCATACTGTACAATGGCCATACATAGTGCTCTATACTGTACAATGGCCACACATGATGCTCCATACTGTACAATGGCCACACATAATATTGCCTACAGTATAATGGCCACACATTGTTACTCCTACACACGTGGCTGAGCTCCGTACACATTGCACATGCGGCTCCCCTCCGTACACCTCGTACACACTAGGCTCCGCTCCGTACACCTTGCACACATGGCTACGCTCCGTACACCTCGTACACACACGGCTACGCTCCGTACACCTCGTACACACACGGCTATGCTCCATACACCTTCCACACACGGCTCCGCTCTGTACACCTCATACACACGCGGCTCCGGTCTGTACACATCGTACACACCCGGCTCCGCTCCATATACCTCATACACACACGGCTCCGCTCCGTACACCTCATACACACCTAGCTTCGCTCCGTACACCTCGTACACACCCGGCTCCGCTCCATACACCTCGTACACACCCGGCTCTGTTCCGTACACCTCATACACACGCGGCTCCGCTCCGTACACCTCGTACACACCCGGCTCCACACCATACACCTCATACACACACGGCTCCGCTCCATACACCGCATACACACCCAGCTCCGCTCCGTACACCTCATACACACCCAGCTCCGCTCCGTACACCTCGTACACACCCAGCTCCGCTCCGTACACCTCGTACACACCCGGCTCCGCTCCGTACACCTCATACACACCCAGCTCCGCCTTGTACACCTCATACACACACGGCTCCGCTCCGTACACGTCATACACACACGGCTCTGCTACATCCACACAAACCCCTCCTGACCTCACACAAAAGCTTACCCTCCTCCAGCACGATGACAACCAGCACTGCACTACTGTCCTGCACTACACGGAAGCCCTTGATCATGTGACTCTGACTCCTCCCCTCCTGTGACCTCATCACAGGTCCTGTGCGCACAGAGCAGCTGCAGCCATAGTTGTGGTGTGCGGCTCTCTGCGGTGGAGGGGCTCTGCTGCAGGACAAGTGCAGTCCCACCCGTGATCGCGCATGCACTTAGAGAGTGCACGCGCACCAGGGCCTGTAAAGAAGATTTATTTAAAGGGCCGGTGGCCCATTTTGTAGCTCAGAGTTCTTAGGGGCCCGCCCAGTCTGCTGGACAGGGCGGGCCCCTAAGCACTGCGGGCCCCGTCGCAATTGCGACCCCTGCGACCGCGGTAGTTACGCCCCTGGTGGAACCTACTCTCTAAATAAATAATTTAAAAAACACAGCTCAAGTTCCTCTGTATTTTTGATAACCAGCCAGTCAAAATTGACAGCTGCGGGCTGCAACCCTCAACTGTCAGATTTAGCAAGATTGGTTATCAAGAATAGACAAGTCTCCACTCCATTTTTTTAAATTATTTAAATAATAATGGTGTGTGGTCCTCTCATTTTTGACAAATAGCCAATCTAAGGCAGACAGCTAGGGGATGGTATTCTCAGGCTGGTAAGGGGTAGAGATGAGCGAACCTTTCAATGTTCAGTTTGGATTCTACAAATGTATCCGAACCTCATTAAATTCAATAGGAGGCAAAACTAAATGCATAGACAACACCTTTAGGGGTGCAAAAAGCTCAAATTAGGGGCAGACATGAAAAGTGGCAACAAGTGACCCACAGTAGAATTTTTATAATGGCGCAGCAGTCAGGCGTAGCCCATGCATGTGACAGGGTTTGTGCCAGAATTAACAGCTGAAAATTGAAGTTTCAATGAGGACCTGGTGGTTAAGGGAGCATTGTAAGCCTTCTTAGCTGGGAGAGCCATAGCAACACCTCCAATTTTGTTTTATTTTTTTATTCGAGCCACACTCAGATTGGACAAACATCAGTTTCATACAGTACTGTTGGTACACAAATGTAAGGAAAGTAACACAGGTAGTTGACTGAAAGTGAGTGCAGGCCTGTCTGTCTGGGAGCCCTACTTACACAGACAACCCAACCGATGGAGACCCAACTTGGAGTCTCCATATTCCCAAAAAATTGTCACACACTGTTAGGTGTTGAGTGCCCGCCTCTGCACAGGGGGAATCTGAAAAAATCTCCGCTGTTGTCTCTCATTCTTCTCCAGCCACAGTGGAGACTGCTCAGCGGAGACGTAGGTCCCAGCATCTGGCTCAGGCCAATACTAGGCGACTGGTTATGACTGTTCTTCCAGGCTCTAGCAGACATCTCTGGGACTGTCCTGCTTTTCCCCTTCTGAGCATGCCCAGGGTAAGACCTCTCTTTGGAGGTCGGGGGTCATATGCTCAGATACTGCAGCAGCTCCCATTGGTCCTCTAGGAAGGTCCTGAAGTTGCTCAGATACTGTAGCAGCTCCAATTGGAACTCTAGGAAGGTCTTGAAGTTGCTGCAGCTATAAAAGGTTTGCATGGCTGCACGGCCATGCGCTAGCATCAAACCAATGTCTATGAGCTCAGCGCCAGTGTGGTCATGACTGGATGCGGTTAGGGTTTGGCTGAAATAGGCCCCTAGAATTCCGGCACCTCCAGTGAGGAGTTTGTATGAGTGTATTCAGGGCCTTGGCTGAAATAAGCTGCTAGAATACCGGCACCTCCGGTGAGGAGTTGTTTGTCTGTTTTCTCTGACTGCATGACCACAGTTTGCTCTGGTTGGTAGCTGTGTACCTCTGTGAGGTTAACAGGGCACAGCATCTTGTTCCTAGCAACTCTGTGGAGTTAACAGAGTTTGCTTATACCGCCATATAGTGCCGCCATTTGCCAGCAGCAGGTTCCTCCCCTGCACGGTGGAACCCGGGTTGCGAACGCACCTAACAACACATATATATATATATATATACTCGGTGGGTTCCCCCAACACTAACACACACCACTAAAGAGACATCAATTTCTACAGAGAAGAAATATTAAAAAATAGGTCTCTAACACACCTTTCACCACAAGCAACCCACAAGAGGGAAATACTTGGATTCTCCATATTTCAAAAAATTGTTTGTAATGTCAGCAGCAGTAGCAACAGCAGGCACAGAAGACAGCACAAAGGTGGCACAGACTGCAATAAAGTAAGTTCAATGCATGACGCTAAAAATGACACCATCATCTAATCTGCACAATCTGCAACTGGGGTGCAAAAGTCATTGGAGATCCATGACTTTTTAATTTTGATGGAGGGTCAGCTGGATGCGCTTTTTTGTCAGGACACCACCAGCAGTGCTGAAGACACTTTCTGAGAGAATGATGGCTGCTTGGCATGACAAAACCTCCAAGGCGACACAGGCAAGCTCAGGCCACTCTTCCATTTTTGAAGAACAAACTGCAAAAGGGTCCAAACTCCCCTAATGGCATTAATATTGAGCTTCAGATACTCCTGCACCATACTCTCCATTCGTTCACAATGTGTCAGACTTGTAATCTTGACTGCTGGTGCATGAGCTCATCAAAAAAGTGTGTAATGGCTCACAGAAACTGCTTACGCCACTTACACTGCTGCAGCTGCTGCTAATAATTTTGCAATGATGCCTTGAAGTTCACTGGGTTGGATGTCCAGAACTAGGATGCACACTGTGTGCCTCACTGCTGTCTTAGGGAAAACCACTCTTAAGATTGTCTACAAGCATGTTTCGATTCTCCAGCATGCGCACTTCCATTGGGGGGGAAACATCTGGAAAGTGTATTCTTGTAACGTGAATCTAACAGAGTGACAAACCCGAAGTCAGCACTATTTCTTACCCATGAATAAGGGCATCCAGTTGAAGATGGTGCAGCAAGAAGGACCTCATGTGTCGGGTGCTTACATGAGTTCCAAGTCCATGGGTCCATGGTGTCTTTGTGGCGGGGTAACAATCAAGGTTGCTTCCTCTGTCCCCTCCAGCCAACCAAGGACAACATACAGTATATGGGATCATTATCCTCTTAACTCCTGATTGTTGCACATCCATTACTTTGTTCTCCATTTGTTCCTTGGCTCCTGCACCTTCAGCACAGTTTGTCTAGCACCATGAGCTCCCCTTAATCATTGTAAGCCAACCTCCCACGACACCCGCCTGTGCAACAGCAGTTCCGAAATTTGAGATATTGTTATCCCTTACGCATCCTCCTCTGCTTCCACCAGTTCCTCTGGGACCACAACCTCCTCAGGCAGACTATGCAAAGTGTGCTCCAGCATGTAGATGACCAGAATAGTGCTGCTGATGGCATAATCAGCGATAACCATCTTAGTATCCATTTCAAAACAGTGCAGAAGGGTGCAGATGTCCTTCATCTCTGCCCACTCCCCAAGTGTGATTTCCACCACGTCCGTACTGTGTTCGCCCAGGCTATGCAAAAGAATATGCTGCACCATGGCTCATTGCTGCTGCCACAGTCACTGCAATATGTGCAGAGTGGAATTCCACTGTATCAGAACATTGCAAATATAACGGTTAATGGGTAAGCTGAAAGACCTCTGAAGCGATGACCTGCAGGGTGCTCTAACTTGGCCTGGATAGCAGTCAACAACTCTTGAGCTGTGTGATTGCAATCTCCAAGGCATATTCATTTGATCACTGCCTAATTATGGTGAGCCATGTCTGAACAGTACGGAGGTGAGATTGATTCTATCTACACTGTTGGAACACGTGTCAGATTAAGGGTGAGGTTGAGGACACAGGTGGAGGCCCTAGAGGAGGTGGAGGAGCCAGAAGCAGTGGATGAATTGTTAGTTACAGAGGTTTATCCCACAGGCCTTGTGGAGCAGCCTCTTTTCCACCTGCCCCCATAGCCACCAGAGTCACCCAGCGCCCAGTCAGTGAGATGTAACACCCCTACCCTAGTTTGCTCATCTATTTTTCAGTGGTGAAATGCACCCTGGCAGACAGTTTTTTTCCAGGGAACGATGTTGTCAGCGACATGCTGGTACCGTGCAGGCACAGCTTTCTGAAATTGTCGGTATCCATCAGGTGGAAAGGCAGAATTATCATTGCCAACAGATTGGAGATGGTGAAATTCAAGCTCTTAGCTACACCATGTGTAGGAGGAAAGATTCCTTTTCGTGACCACAACTGTGGGGCCAAGGTCTGGCTGCTATTCTGAGAGAGGGTTGAGTACGGAGAACAAGAAAAACTGCTGGACTGTGAGTGAGGTTCAAGTTGAGATGTTATGGTGGATTGAGAAAGATCTGCTGTGATAGGTGACAAAAGCAGCAGCCATGCCCATTTCCATATTAGCTGATGAGCTCTCACTCACCCCAACTGTAGGAGGCACAAAATTGGAGTTTCTGCAGTCGGAGACCTATGTGAGAAGACTTGGCATGGTGATGGAGAAGAAAGAAGCAGCATATGGGGTTGATGGGACTGCAGATGGCTGGCGAGGCCCGCTAGTCCACAATTCAGGGCAGGAAGATTTCCACACTAAGGCATGGTGATCACACATGTGCCAGTTCACGCATGTAGTTGTCAAATTATTGCAATTTTTTCCTCTATTGAGCATTTTTTATTTGTAAATTTGACAGATACCGTGTACTGGGTCATTCTTTGCAGTCTCAAAAAAGGCCCAAGCTAGGCAAGCCTTTCTGCCCCTGTGAACTGCACACTTATGACTGGTGTTTGCCACACTCAGTTAGGGATGATGACGAAGTACTTGTCGTGGTTGCATCACTTTGCATCTGTGCGGGAAGAAGCACCATAACCTCTTCGTCTTCCTCCTCCACCTCCTCTGCTGAGCTACTAAGCTGCGTACTTCTGGGTTTAGAACAAATGGGATCTACAACATCATTGTCATCCTCTCTGTTCTCATACTCCTTACCCTGAGAGTCCCCCTCCTCTTCCTGCCCTGACACCACAGTATAGCTTGCGTGAGCCTCTGGCATCTGAGTCTCATCAGGATCACCTGCACCCTTGATGTTTAATGTCTGGTGATGAGGGTCTGGATTCTGCTCAAATCCTACTTCGCCCTGCCCTGGATCTAACACGAAAAAATTTTGAGCATCAGAGCGATGCTTTCCTCCACTGGATTCTGTGAGTCTTCAAAACGGATCTCTGATGCCCATGGAATAGAATGGTGAACAGCTATGCAGAATGGCAAATCTGTGTTCCCCACAGTTAGTTGAGCCTTTGGAAATTTGTGTTGCGGGGGAAACAAGGGTAATTGGGGTGCAACCTCTGAGTATTGTACTGTGTGTGATACTATACTACTACTAATACTAGTCTTCCACTGGAGCACATGCTCTTTCTGAGATCCATCTACAAGTTGTACTGCTGTGTAGCTGCCAAAGAAAAAGGGAGCCAAGTAGCCTGTCCAGTAACAGTTGTTGTCAGTTGTCTTTGGACAGGACTAGATGGTGTTTGTTGAGTTGAGCTTTCATTAACATTAACACTCAACGTACATGTCGAACACCAAGCCTATTCCCCCTTCCATCATGACGTCGCTTTATCCCACTCTTGAAGTAAGAAGCCTTCCCTTCTTGTAACATGCTGTTTCACAACCTTAGGCCCACAGCTGTCAGTGACCTGTCACTAAATGAATAATCACTATTTTTTTTCTTAGATAGTGGGCCTGAACAACACTGTTATACCTAACAATTTTTAAGTTGAAATCTGGCCTTCTAATTTGCCAATGAATCACAATTTTATCACAAACTATTTGGATTAGCCATTTGGACCTCGTGACTGCACCCTAATAAATGGACATAATTATTTTTTAAGTAGAAATCTAGCTTTCCAATTTGTCACTGAAACACAGTTTTATCACAAATAATTTAGAGTAGCTAATTGGCCTCATGGCTGTGCCTCAATATTAGACCGAACTATTTTTAAGTGGAAATCTGGCCTTCTGATTTGCCACTGAAACACAGTTTTATCACAAATGATTTGGAGTAGCAAATTGTGTCTCTGGAGACTGCCACACATTTTTTGCACAATCTAGTTTGATGCTGGAAGATCGATTTCACACTGTACAGGATTCTATCTAGTTAACTGACAAGTTCACTTCCAGCATCAGCACTAGAGCAGGAGCAACCTCTCTGTACTGTGAGAAAATGGCGCCAGCAAAACAAGATGTCTGCTTTTTATATGGTCAGAAACATGTGACTTCGGCAGTCATTCACAGAAAACCTTATGTCATGATGTTGTGGATGGTTTCTGAACCCTAATTGGCTGCCAGAATCAACACACTAAGATAAGGGAAAAATAAAAAAGCACACCGCTCCTCTAACCTCAGCACATGCTCCTCCAATCTCTCTACACCTCCTCCCAACAAACAATCCCCTCTTATCCCCTGCTTATCATACAGCACCACTATCATAGCCAAAGTAATACCAAAGAGTTAGTGGAAACACAATGAGTTGCCGAACTGTGATCGACTGAGAAAAAATGCTTGCGAAAGCAAACACAAATCCGAATATGCTACGTTCGTGCCGATTTTGAGATTGGAGAATGCTTTCCTAACAAGTTCGCTCATCTCTAGTAAAGTGTAGTGCTGAGCTATACCTTCCGATATTTGAAAGTATCGGTATCGGATTGTATCGGCCGATATCCGAAAAATATCTGATATCGCCGATACCGATACCCGATATCAATACAAGTCAATGGGACACAAATATTGGAAGTGATCCTGGATGGTTCCCAGGGTCTGAAGGAGAGGAAACTCTCCTTCAGGCCCTGGGATCCATATTCATGTGTAAAATAAAGAATAAAAATAAAAAATAGGGATATACTCACCCTCGGACGCGCCCTGGTTGTAACCGCTGCAACCGGCAGCCTCCGTTCCTAAGAATGAGCGAGTGAAGGACCTTCGATGATGTTGCGGTCATGTGAGTGGTCACGTGAGCGGTCACATGAGGGGTTACGCGACCAATCACAAGACCGCAACGTCATCGCAGGTCCTTCACTCGCTCATTCTTAGGAACGGAGGCTGCCGGTTGCAGCGGTTACAACAGGGCGTGTCCGAGGGTGAGTATATCCCTATTTTTTATTTTTATTCTTTATTTTACACATGAATATGCATCCCGATCCTGATTCCCGATATCGCAAAAATATCGGAACTCGGTATCGGAATTCCGATACCGCAAATATCGGCCGATACCCGATACTTGCGGTATCGGAATGCTCAACACTAGTAAAGTGCCATGGATATTGGCCCCCCAGCCTAAAAATAGCAGCCCGCAGCTGCCCAGAAAAGGTGCCCCTATTAGATGTGCCAATTATGGTGCTTTGCCCACTCTTCCCGCTTGCCCTATGTCGGTGGCAAGTGGGATTCATATTTGCGAGTTTGATGTTACCTTTATATTGTCCGGTGACTAGTGTTGAGCGATACCGTCCGATACTTTAAAGTATCGGTATCGGATAGTATCGGCCGATACCCAAAAAGTATCGGATATCGCCGATACCGATACCCGATACCAATACAAGTCAATGGGACACCAAGTATAGGAAGGTATCCTGTATGGTTCTCAGGGTCTGAAGGAGAGGAAACTCTCCTTCAGGCCCTGGGATCCATATTAATGTGTAAAATAAAGAATAAAAATAAAAAATATTGATATACTCACCTCTCCGACGCAGCCTGGACCTTACCGATGTAACCGGCAGCTTCCGTTCCTAAGAATGAGTGCTTGAAAGACCTTAGATGACGTCGCGGCTTGTGATTGGTCGCGTGAGCGGTCACGTGACCGCCATGCGACCAATCACAAGCCGCGACGTCATCTGAGGTCTTTCAAGCGCTCATTCTTAGGAACGGAAGATGCCGGTTACATCGGTAAGGTCCAGGCTGCGTCGGAGAGGTGAGTATATCAATATTTTTTTTTTTAATTCTTTATTTTACACATTAATATGTATCCCGATATCACAAAAGTATCAGATCTCGGTATCAGAATTCCGATACAGCAAATATCGGCCGATACCCGATATTTGCGGTATCGGAATGCTCAACACTACCGGTGACATGAAACCCACAGGTTAGTATTGGAGTGGCATCTATAAGAAGCCTGTCTATTACTAATCCTATAGTTATGTTGTAAATAAAACACAGCATGAATAATGTCCTTTATTTGAAACAAAAAAACCAAACTTTTCCTTTTTTATTAACAGTTATACTCACCTAACGTCCATTCCATTGAAGCATTTGTCTCCTGAAATAAGAAAAATAAAATAAAAAAAATCAGTATCCCTCACCTCTCCATTGTTCTGTCTCATGCTTTATTCCATGTCTGGGGATAAACAGTTTTCAACCTGGATGGTGCCAAGATGCCACCATCCAGGCTGAGGGGTATGTGGTAAGAGCCAGCAAAGCATCCAGTAGATGCACCTTCTTTGGGCCGCTGTAGACTGCTATTTTTAGGCTGGGGTGGTAATACCTATGGCCCTTACCAGCCTGAGAATACCAGCCTCCAGTTGTCTGCTTTAGCTTGTTTGGTTGTCAAAAATATTGGGGACCTTATGCCATTTTTTTAATTATTTATTTAAATACTAAAAAAAAAAAAAATGATGACCCCTCTTTTCTTGATAACCAACCTTGCTAAGGCTGAGAGCTGGTTATCAATAATAAAAGGGAACCCACACATTTTTTTTAATTATATTTTTTTTATTATCATTTATCAACGGGGCAGATAAAGTATGCCTGCGCAGGAGCCGTGGCAGAAGGCAAAGAAGAGGATACCATCGGACGAAGATGGGAGGCACTGGACCCGGACCGCAACGCCCATCGGACAGGACCGCACCGCACCGGGATCACCCCTGGGTGAGTATAATCTATCTTGTTTTTCTTATCTTTCAGGATACATCGGGGGCTTATTTACAGCATTACAGAATGCTGTAGATAAGACCCTGATGCCGGTGGCCTTAGCTTATAGGCTAATTTTGGGGTGAAAGATTACCTTTAATAGAAGAGGCTGTGACCAACTACCATCCAACAGAAATTGGTATAAATTATAACATACTTAATACCAACAGATGCTAAAATATATTTGGTACATTTTACTGCATCTCAGATTGATTTTAGACTATAAAATGTCAGCTGAATCAAATCTACCTTATGAGTTGTGTACTTCAACAAACCAGTTTTCCATTGTATACATAAAATGTACCTTTCAGTAGAAATGTTATCTAAAGTGAAATATAGACTTATGGTATAGCTATTCGGGGCAATTTTAATAGGTTGTATTTCAACAATGACTTATTTTGAAGTTTTACCTATTTCCTCTGAGAGTCTCAAAAAATAATAGAGTAGCTTTTCAAGATCTATACTTAGGACAGAAATATTAAACTGGTAGAAAATGCCAATACTTTAAAAATACTGTCAGACATCACGTCAGCAAAATCTTTTACAGTATAGACAGGTGTGTTGAGACAGATAGGTGTTATGCCACTTGAAAAATCTGACATTATCCTTGTCAATGTAAAAGGCTTTTCAGAAAAAATGCTACAAATTAGTAATTTCAGGTATAATCTCCATGCAAAAAAACATATGAGACTGAAATAAAGACATTAAGTCTCAGTTCTTTTTTTTAAATAACGAAATTTTTAAAAACAAAGCCTGTGCCATATTTAACCCCTTCATGACCTTGGGATTTTCCGTTTTTCCTTGTTCATTTTTCGCTCCCCTCTTTCCAGAGCCATAACTTTTTTATTTTTCCGTCAATATGGCCATGTGAGGGCTTATTTTTTGCGGGACGAGATGTACTTTTGAACGACATCATTGGTTTTACCATGTCGTGTACTAGAAAACGGGAAAAAAATTCCAAGTGCTGTGAAATTGCAAAAAAATTGCAATCCCACACTTGTTTTTTGTTTGGCTTTTTTACTAGGTTCACTAAATGCTAAAACTGACCTGCCATTTTGATTCTCCAGGTCATTACAAGTTCATACACACAAAACATGTCTAGGTTCTCTTTTATCTAGATGGTGAAAAAAAATCCAAACTTTGCTAAAAAAAAAAAATGCGCCATTATCCAATACACATAGTATCTCCATTTTTTGTGATCTGGGGTCGGATGAGGGCTTATTTTTTGCGTTCGAAGCTGATGTTTTCATTGATACCACGTTTGTGCAGATACGTTCTTTTGATCGCCTGTTATTGCATTTTAATGCAATGTTGTGGCGACCAAAAAAACGTAATTCTGGTTTTTTGAATTTTTTTCTCGCTATGTTGTTTAGCGATCAGGTTAATGCTTTTTTAATTGATAGATCGGGCGATTCTGAATGCGGCGATACCAAATATGTGTAGGTTTGATTATTTTTTTTATTGTTTTATTTTGAATGGGGCAAAAGGGGGGTGAATTCAACTTTTATATATTTTTTATTTTTTTCACATTTTTTAACTTTTTTTTTACTTTTGCCATGCTTCAATAGCCTCCCTCTATTAAGATAGTGACACCATACATTATTAACAAGATAATTAAAATTTTAAAGTAATCACATGAAAAATAGGGAAAAATGATCGAGAGGCCAAAATATTGTCATTATGGACAAAGATATACCATTCATCTGTGGTTTAAACCACACAAAAATAGCACAAATGAATTGAGATCAATCACGAATGGAACGTCCACAATGAGCCTGTTTAAAACCAAAGGAATAAGGCTGGTTTCATTTTCTTCATTTTAATCTTTCATGGTTGTATATATTGCCTCAATGTTCATCCAATAGTCCATGATTGTATACAAGGTGGGCCATATATATGGAGACACCTAAATAAAATGGGAATGATTGGTGATATCAACTTCCTGTCTGTGGCACATTAGTGTATGGGAGGGGGAAAACTTTTCAAGATGGGTGGTGACCATGGTGGTCATTTTGAAGCCAGCCATTTTGGATCCAACTTTATTTTTTCCAATGGGAAAAGGATCATGTGACACATCAAACTTATTGAGAATTTCACAAGAAAAACAATGGTGTGCTTGGCTTTAATGTACAGTAACTTTATTCTTTCATGAGTTATTTACAAGTTTCTCTTTCTTTACAGCAATTGACATGTTGCAGAGGTTAACATGTGAGGAGTAGATGGAAATTGTGTTGATGTCTGGTGAATGCAGTACCCTGTTCATTGCAGCAGATTCCAATGCAAGAAACCCTAAGCAAGAAAACTGTCACCACTCCCATGTTATTTAGGTGTATTCCAGAGGCGTAGCTAGGGGTTCAGCTCAGGGGGGGCGAAACATGTGAGTGGGCCCCTAACAGGCGGACATATCATTAGTGCAAACTATGCAGCAGCACATGGGCCCAAGAGTTAAGGGGGCCCATTTCTACCTCTAAATAAGGTGCAATTTTGTATTTTTAGAAGTTCTTGGGCTGCAAAGGGCCCATATATTGTTCTTGCACATGGGCCCTTTTCTGTCTGTGTCCACCTGTGGCCCTTAACCAGGTAACCATGATTGTAACTACGGTGGGTATAGGGGAACCTCAGGAGATGACCGCACTGTTATTGAAAATAAATCTCTATACAATAACCAGCACTGATATTACCGCCATACGGTAATACCATATAGTGGTAGATACCAGTCCTGCATGACATAGAGAGATCACAGTACAGTTATAGATGGTGACTTACAGAGGACGTTCTTTCCGGTGGAGCCATTCACTTTTCCCATCTTTTCCACCTGGCCCAGACTGACAAACTGTGTATACTATTATTTCAACATTTTTCAGTCACCGCTCTGTGTATAGAGAGTGGCGGCTGTAACTGATGCCCCGGGACAGACTGACAGCCGCTACAGCACTATCTGCCACCCAGTGGCTTCGTAAGTGCCTACTTAATATTTAGGAGTCCCCCTATGTACAGTAATAATGGCCCCAGCATCGCTGATGAGAGCAGGAGGTCATGTGACGATTTTCTTTTATTGAGAGAAATCAAACTTGTCTAGTCAACATGTGCAAACAGCAAACGTGGTCGCATGACCGCCTGATCACACCAGTGGTCTTGGGGTCTCATGACGGCAGGTGCACCTACATCAGGATTTGGCAGTCTGTAGAGTGACTGCAGACAATTATCCCAAGCCTTTAATAACTTAAAGGGAACCTGTCACCCCCCCCCAGGGCCTATTAAGGTAAAAGAGCCACCTTCTTCAGCACTAAGGCTGCATTCTGTGAAGGTGGCTCTTAGGTTTTTTATCCCTAATAACGCTGAAATATTCACTTTTATAAATTGCGCACCATACCAGTATTAAGTCCGGGGGGTACGTTTTCTCCCCCTGACTCAGCCGCCTCGCAGCCGTCCATCATCACACTGAGCACCGCCTCCTTTCTGTCTTGTGCCGTCACTGGCGCCCGCGCTCTGCAATTATCTCTCGGGCATGCGCAGTGCGCGCTGCTCTGGAACTTATATCAAGTGATGTAAGTAGATCGCACCTGCGCACAGCGCCAGATTCCCAGCTCCGCAGTGTGAATAAATCATAACACACTGCTGGGCGGGATCTCGGTCCTCCGCTACATGCATCGATATCACTACATCAGCTGATGTGTGTTCCAGGGCAGCGCACACGGCGCATGCCCGAAAAATGAGAGCCCAGGCATCGGAGCATGGTGGGATGATGGACGGCTGTGAGGCGGTTGTGTCCGGGGACAAAAGACCTACCCCCAGACTCAATACAGGTATGGCACGCAATTTATAAAAGTGAATATTTCAGTGTTATTAGGGAGCAAAACATAAGAGCCACCTTCACAGAATGCAGCCTTATTGCTGCTGAAGGTGGCTGGCTATATTACCTTAATAGGCCCTGGGGGGGGTGACAGGTTCCCTTTTAATAATTTAATTATAAGTAGTGTTGAGCGATACTTTCCGATATCGGAAAGTATCGGTATCGGAAAGTATCGGCCGATACCGTCAAAATATCGGATCCAATCCGATACCGATACCCGATCCCAATGCAAGTCAATGGGACGAAAATATCGGAATTAAAATAAACCCTTAATAAACTTGTAGGTTCATTCTACATGAAGGAAAACAACTAAGAATAATGTAGGATGTATTGGGGGACGTGGCGGAGATATTAAAGGGACAGAGGTTTAGCCCAATGTAATAGAATAGCAGGATTTTTTATTTTTTTTTATGAAGTTCGGCGTTAGAAAGAATTTGACTATGTTATTTTTTTTTTTTTTTATGTCAGATATTGATGTTTCACTACTTCCACGCCCTTCACCTTCTTTTTTACTTCTCCCACGCTTTCTTCTTAATTATCCTCATCATCAGCTTCTTTGACATCAACTTCTTCACCTTATTCATCTTCTTCTTCATCTTCTACCTATTATTTTTTGGGTTACATTGTTCATATTCTTTTTATTTTACTATTATCTTCATCATATTCAACTTCTTCATCATATTCTTATTTGTGACAGGCATTCCCGTAGTTGTTATCTATAAAAGTTTGAAGATTACACCTTCCGTTCTGCCTGTCACAAACCAGTTACATTTGTCCGCGTTCAGTTTGGCCTGCAGCATCAGGCTTTATCCAGGGGCACCACGAGGAGGAACGGACTCACCCCCATACACTGCTTAGTCTTCTTCTGCTTATAATTTACATAATATTTTTTTGCTCTGATATTTTGTGTTATGCTTAATGTCCTTCTGCTCTTTGTTCTGCAGCCTCTTGTTCTTCTGCTTCTCGGTCTTCCAGGTCGTCGTCGTCTCCAGGGTCGTCGTCTCCGGGGTCGTCGTCATCGGGGTGGTCTCCGGGGTCGTCGTCATCGGGGTGGTCTTCAGGGTCATCGTCTCCAGGGTCGTCGTCATCACGGTGGTTGTCGTCTCTGGTGTCGTCGTCATCTTAGGGGTGTTCTTCCGGGTCATCGTGTTTAGTCTCTTGAACTTGGAAATGTAGCAGAAGGTACAAGAAGGCTGAGAAAATGCCGAGAACCAGCTGATGGAACTGGAACTCGGATGGCTACCCGAAGGTCCAAGAGCCAATGGAACTACCGAGGACCAGCTGACGTTACTGGAACCCGGTTACTAAGCAGGAGGTACCCGTGCCTGAAAGCACTACCAAGGACCACCTGACGTTGGTGGAACTCGGATACCCAGAGGGAGGCACCTAAGCCAAAGGCTCTGCCCGGAACCAGCTGACGGTACTGGAACCAGGATGGGGAGCAGAAGGTACAAGAGCAAAAGACACTGCCGAGAACCAGCTGACGGTGCTGGAACCCGGATGGGTAGCCGAAGGTCCAAGAGCCAATGGAACTACCGAGGACCAGCTGACGTTACTGGAACCCGGTTACTAAGCAGGAGGTACCCGTGCCTGAAAGCACTACCAAGGACCACCTGACGTTGGTGGAACTCGGATACCCAGAGGGAGGCACCTAAGCCAAAGGCTCTGCCCAGAACCAGCTGACGGTACTGGAACCAGGATGTGGAGCAGAAGGTACAAGAGCAAGTGTCTGCGTGGCTTTTGCAGGACACGTTGCCGGCTGCACAGCAGGGGAACAGCTGGCGGTGCTGGACCCCACTGACACATTGGCGAGGTGTTTGGCTCTGTGCAGCCAGCACTTCCGGACAGCAACGAGCGGTGTTGTAGCCCGGGCTCTGCAGGGGGAGCAGAGTGTAGGCCGAAGCCTACTTGAACCAATTTCAAAGGTAACCTTTAACCCCCCCTCAGGGGTTAGAAAGTAGAAGAGCCACAGCTTATGCAGCAGTAGTGCTGCACAAGTCAAAGGTTGCTCTTTTAATTTCGCTCCTTGCACACGCTGAATGAAACACGTATAACATTTAGCCCTTTATACAGTCAAACTGTGTTGGAGGCGCGAGTTCCCTTTGTAATGAGACGCAGCACAGATGTCAAGAATCCCACCTTGGTGCTGGGTGCAGCCTCCTGAGCGTTGTTATTTGCTGTACAGGAGTCTGCGCTGTCGTGTTATCCCCTGGCCTAGCGCCGTTAGCGCTGCCCATCTTCTGACCTCATTTAATGTTGGCCGGTGCGGTTCGCGATGCCCATGAATCACAGCCCCGCAGTGTATTGACATAGTTTAAACACTGCGGGGCTGGGATTCATGGCCTGGCGCAGTACATATGTTCGCCTCTCGCTTGGGTTCTTACACCCGCTTCAGACTATGCGGCGTCATCTGATCCCTTATCGCATGCCACGGCCATGAAGCCGCACAGTCCGAAGAAGGCGGAAGGAGAGGAGGGACAGGCGAACTGATGCACTGATCCTGCCCATCAATCACACCCTCGCAGTCCCAATAAATAAGACACCGAGGGGCGTTGTGTGGGTCAGGGCGGCCGCAGAGGCGCAGGCAGCCAAACCATGATGCCAGAAGACGGGCAGCGCTACCAAGGGGGTTGCAGCGTGTCATTACAAAGGAAAGTCACACCACCGGGACGGTTAAATGGTCACACAGAGGACACATTGCAGACGTGTTTTCAGTTCCACATGTGCGAGGAGAATACGTTTCTGAGCCACCTTGCACACATGCAGCATTACCGCTGTACAAGGTGGCTGGATAACGTAAAAACGCCTGGGGGAGGGGGGACAGGTTCCCTTCAATTTCAGTTCTTGTGTCTGCGTGGCTTTTGCAGGACACGTTGCCGGCTGCACAGCAGGGGAACAGCTGGCGGTGCTGGACCCCACTGACACATTGGCTGGTGTTTTTCTCTGTGCAGCTAGCACATCTGGGCAAAAACTGGCGGTGTGTTAGAGCCCAGGGACAGCAGGAGGAGGAGCAGGAGGAGGAGGAGCAGGGGGAGGGGAGTGTAGGCCGAAGCCTGCACAGGCGGCAGCTTTGGGTGTGTTGTGTCTGCGTGACTTTTGCAGGACACGTTGCCGGCTACACAGCAGGGGAACAGCTGGCGGTGCTGGACCCCACTGACACATTGGCGAGGTGTTTGGCTCTGTGCAGCCAGCACTTCCGGACAGCAACTAGCGTTGTTGGAGCCCGGGCTCTGCAGGTGGAGCAGAGTGTAGGCCGAAGCCTAATTGAACCGATTTCAAAAGTCACCTTTAACCCCCCCTCAGGGGTTACAAAGTAGAAGAGCCACAGCTTATGCAGCAGCAGTGCTGCGCAAGTCAAAGGTTGCTCTTGTAATTTTTCTCCTTGCACACGCTGAATGGAACACGTATAACATTCAGCCCTTTAGACAGTCAAACTGTGTAATGGAGGCGAGAGTTCCCTTTGTAATGAGACGCAGCACAGGTGTCAAGAATCCCACCTTGGTGCTGGGTGCAGCCTCCCGAGCGTTGTTATTTGCTGTACAGGAGTCTGCGCTGTCGTGTTATCCCCTGGCCTAGCGCCGTTAGCGCTGCCCATCTTCTGGCATCATGTAATGTCGGCCGGTGCGGTTCGCGATGCCCATGAATCCCAGCCCCGCAGTGTCTTAACATTGTTAAAACACTGCGGGGCTGGGATTCAGGGCCTGGCGCAGCACATATGTTCGCCTCTCACACTCGGGTCCTTACACCCGCTTCAGACTGTGCGGCGTCATCTGATCCCTTATCGCATGCCACGGCCATGAAGCCGCACAGTCCGAAGAAGGCGGAAGGAGAGGAGGGACAGGCGAACTGATGCACTGATCCTGCCCATCAATCACACCCTCGCAGTCCCAATAAATAAGACACCGAGGGGCGTTGTGTGGGTCAGGGCGGCCGCAGAGGCGCAGGCAGCCAAACCATGATGCCAGAAGACGGGCAGCGCTACCAAGGGGGTTGCAGCGTGTCATTACAAAGGAAAGTCACACCACCGGGACGGTTAAATGGTCACACAGAGGACACATTGCAGACGTGTTTTCAGTTCCACATGTGCGAGGAGAATACGTTTCTGAGCCACCTTGCACACATGCAGCATTACCGCTGTACAAGGTGGCTGGATAACGTAAAAACGCCTGGGGGAGGGGGGACAGGTTCCCTTCAATTTCAGTTCTTGTGTCTGCGTGGCTTTTGCAGGACACGTTGCCGGCTGCACAGCAGGGGAACAGCTGGCGGTGCTGGACCCCACTGACACATTGGCTGGTGTTTTTCTCTGTGCAGCTAGCACATCTGGGCAAAAACTGGCGGTGTGTTAGAGCCCAGGGACAGCAGGAGGAGGAGCAGGAGGAGGAGGAGCAGGGGGAGGGGAGTGTAGGCCGAAGCCTGCACAGGCGGCAGCTTTGGGTGTGTTGTGTCTGCGTGACTTTTGCAGGACACGTTGCCGGCTACACAGCAGGGGAACAGCTGGCGGTGCTGGACCCCACTGACACATTGGCGAGGTGTTTGGCTCTGTGCAGCCAGCACTTCCGGACAGCAACTAGCGTTGTTGGAGCCCGGGCTCTGCAGGTGGAGCAGAGTGTAGGCCGAAGCCTAATTGAACCGATTTCAAAAGTCACCTTTAACCCCCCCTCAGGGGTTACAAAGTAGAAGAGCCACAGCTTATGCAGCAGCAGTGCTGCGCAAGTCAAAGGTTGCTCTTGTAATTTTTCTCCTTGCACACGCTGAATGGAACACGTATAACATTCAGCCCTTTAGACAGTCAAACTGTGTAATGGAGGCGAGAGTTCCCTTTGTAATGAGACGCAGCACAGGTGTCAAGAATCCCACCTTGGTGCTGGGTGCAGCCTCCCGAGCGTTGTTATTTGCTGTACAGGAGTCTGCGCTGTCGTGTTATCCCCTGGCCTAGCGCCGTTAGCGCTGCCCATCTTCTGGCATCATGTAATGTCGGCCGGTGCGGTTCGCGATGCCCATGAATCCCAGCCCCGCAGTGTCTTAACATTGTTAAAACACTGCGGGGCTGGGATTCAGGGCCTGGCGCAGCACATATGTTCGCCTCTCACACTCGGGTCCTTACACCCGCTTCAGACTGTGCGGCGTCATCTGATCCCTTATCGCATGCCACGGCCATGAAGCCGCACAGTCCGAAGAAGGCGGAAGGAGAGGAGGGACAGGCGAACTGATGCACTGATCCTGCCCATCAATCACACCCTCGCAGTCCCAATAAATAAGACACCGAGGGGCGTTGTGTGGGTCAGGGCGGCCGCAGAGGCGCAGGCAGCCAAACCATGATGCCAGAAGACGGGCAGCGCTACCAAGGGGGTTGCAGCGTGTCATTACAAAGGAAAGTCACACCACCGGGACGGTTAAATGGTCACACAGAGGACACATTGCAGACGTGTTTTCAGTTCCACATGTGCGAGGAGAATACGTTTCTGAGCCACCTTGCACACATGCAGCATTACCGCTGTACAAGGTGGCTGGATAACGTAAAAACGCCTGGGGGAGGGGGGACAGGTTCCCTTCAATTTCAGTTCTTGTGTCTGCGTGGCTTTTGCAGGACACGTTGCCGGCTGCACAGCAGGGGAACAGCTGGCGGTGCTGGACCCCACTGACACATTGGCTGGTGTTTTTCTCTGTGCAGCTAGCACATCTGGGCAAAAACTGGCGGTGTGTTAGAGCCCAGGGACAGCAGGAGGAGGAGCAGGAGGAGGAGGAGCAGGGGGAGGGGAGTGTAGGCCGAAGCCTGCACAGGCGGCAGCTTTGGGTGTGTTGTGTCTGCGTGACTTTTGCAGGACACGTTGCCGGCTACACAGCAGGGGAACAGCTGGCGGTGCTGGACCCCACTGACACATTGGCGAGGTGTTTGGCTCTGTGCAGCCAGCACTTCCGGACAGCAACTAGCGTTGTTGGAGCCCGGGCTCTGCAGGTGGAGCAGAGTGTAGGCCGAAGCCTAATTGAACCGATTTCAAAAGTCACCTTTAACCCCCCCTCAGGGGTTACAAAGTAGAAGAGCCACAGCTTATGCAGCAGCAGTGCTGCGCAAGTCAAAGGTTGCTCTTGTAATTTTTCTCCTTGCACACGCTGAATGGAACACGTATAACATTCAGCCCTTTAGACAGTCAAACTGTGTAATGGAGGCGAGAGTTCCCTTTGTAATGAGACGCAGCACAGGTGTCAAGAATCCCACCTTGGTGCTGGGTGCAGCCTCCCGAGCGTTGTTATTTGCTGTACAGGAGTCTGCGCTGTCGTGTTATCCCCTGGCCTAGCGCCGTTAGCGCTGCCCATCTTCTGGCATCATGTAATGTCGGCCGGTGCGGTTCGCGATGCCCATGAATCCCAGCCCCGCAGTGTCTTAACATTGTTAAAACACTGCGGGGCTGGGATTCAGGGCCTGGCGCAGCACATATGTTCGCCTCTCACACTCGGGTCCTTACACCCGCTTCAGACTGTGCGGCGTCATCTGATCCCTTATCGCATGCCACGGCCATGAAGCCGCACAGTCCGAAGAAGGCGGAAGGAGAGGAGGGACAGGCGAACTGATGCACTGATCCTGCCCATCAATCACACCCTCGCAGTCCCAATAAATAAGACACCGAGGGGCGTTGTGTGGGTCAGGGCGGCCGCAGAGGCGCAGGCAGCCAAACCATGATGCCAGAAGACGGGCAGCGCTACCAAGGGGGTTGCAGCGTGTCATTACAAAGGAAAGTCACACCACCGGGACGGTTAAATGGTCACACAGAGGACACATTGCAGACGTGTTTTCAGTTCCACATGTGCGAGGAGAATACGTTTCTGAGCCACCTTGCACACATGCAGCATTACCGCTGTACAAGGTGGCTGGATAACGTAAAAACGCCTGGGGGAGGGGGGACAGGTTCCCTTCAATTTCAGTTCTTGTGTCTGCGTGGCTTTTGCAGGACACGTTGCCGGCTGCACAGCAGGGGAACAGCTGGCGGTGCTGGACCCCACTGACACATTGGCTGGTGTTTTTCTCTGTGCAGCTAGCACATCTGGGCAAAAACTGGCGGTGTGTTAGAGCCCAGGGACAGCAGGAGGAGGAGCAGGAGGAGGAGGAGCAGGGGGAGGGGAGTGTAGGCCGAAGCCTGCACAGGCGGCAGCTTTGGGTGTGTTGTGTCTGCGTGACTTTTGCAGGACACGTTGCCGGCTACACAGCAGGGGAACAGCTGGCGGTGCTGGACCCCACTGACACATTGGCGAGGTGTTTGGCTCTGTGCAGCCAGCACTTCCGGACAGCAACTAGCGTTGTTGGAGCCCGGGCTCTGCAGGTGGAGCAGAGTGTAGGCCGAAGCCTAATTGAACCGATTTCAAAAGTCACCTTTAACCCCCCCTCAGGGGTTACAAAGTAGAAGAGCCACAGCTTATGCAGCAGCAGTGCTGCGCAAGTCAAAGGTTGCTCTTGTAATTTTTCTCCTTGCACACGCTGAATGGAACACGTATAACATTCAGCCCTTTAGACAGTCAAACTGTGTAATGGAGGCGAGAGTTCCCTTTGTAATGAGACGCAGCACAGGTGTCAAGAATCCCACCTTGGTGCTGGGTGCAGCCTCCCGAGCGTTGTTATTTGCTGTACAGGAGTCTGCGCTGTCGTGTTATCCCCTGGCCTAGCGCCGTTAGCGCTGCCCATCTTCTGGCATCATGTAATGTCGGCCGGTGCGGTTCGCGATGCCCATGAATCCCAGCCCCGCAGTGTCTTAACATTGTTAAAACACTGCGGGGCTGGGATTCAGGGCCTGGCGCAGCACATATGTTCGCCTCTCACACTCGGGTCCTTACACCCGCTTCAGACTGTGCGGCGTCATCTGATCCCTTATCGCATGCCACGGCCATGAAGCCGCACAGTCCGAAGAAGGCGGAAGGAGAGGAGGGACAGGCGAACTGATGCACTGATCCTGCCCATCAATCACACCCTCGCAGTCCCAATAAATAAGACACCGAGGGGCGTTGTGTGGGTCAGGGCGGCCGCAGAGGCGCAGGCAGCCAAACCATGATGCCAGAAGACGGGCAGCGCTACCAAGGGGGTTGCAGCGTGTCATTACAAAGGAAAGTCACACCACCGGGACGGTTAAATGGTCACACAGAGGACACATTGCAGACGTGTTTTCAGTTCCACATGTGCGAGGAGAATACGGTTCTGAGCCACCTTGCACACATGCAGCATTACCGCTGTACAAGGTGGCTGGATAACGTAAAAACGCCTGGGGGAGGGGGGACAGGTTCCCTTCAATTTCAGTTCTTGTGTCTGCGTGGCTTTTGCAGGACACGTTGCCGGCTGCACAGCAGGGGAACAGCTGGCGGTGCTGGACCCCACTGACACATTGGCTGGTGTTTTTCTCTGTGCAGCTAGCACATCTGGGCAAAAACTGGCGGTGTGTTAGAGCCCAGGGACAGCAGGAGGAGGAGCAGGAGGAGGAGGAGCAGGGGGAGGGGAGTGTAGGCCGAAGCCTGCACAGGCGGCAGCTTTGGGTGTGTTGTGTCTGCGTGACTTTTGCAGGACACGTTGCCGGCTACACAGCAGGGGAACAGCTGGCGGTGCTGGACCCCACTGACACATTGGCGAGGTGTTTTTCTCTGTGCAGCTAGCAGTACCGGGCCCCAACTGGCGGTGTTGGAGCCCAGGGTCAGCAGGAGGAGCAGGGGGAGCGGAGTGTAGGCCGAAGCCTGCACTCGAGCAAGTTGAAAGGAAACCTTTAACCCCCCCCCCCCCAGGCGTTTGTAGCTGAAAGAGCCATTGTGTACAGCACTAATGCTGGAAAAGGTAAACTTAGCTCTTTTAATTATGGTCCTTGCACATGCGGAACCTAACAGTTATGAAATGTGTCCCCTCACAGCGTTAAACCGTCCGGTAGGTGGAACTTTCCTTTGTCGTGTGACGCAGCACAGCCATCATTTTTACCCCCTTGGCGCCGTGCGCCGCCTCCTCAGCGTTGTTTTAATCTGTCCCGGAGCCTGGGCTGTTAGGTTAGCCCTTGGCCATGCACACATTTTGCGCTGCCCGTCTTCTGACATCATTTGGTGTCAGGCTGGCTGCGCCTGTGCGGGTGCGCTGGCCGAGATCCCGCCTCGCAGTGTCGTCTAATGTAATCCCACCGCGGGCCTGTGATCCGTGCCCGTGCGCAGTGCATATCCTCTCCTCTCACTCCCCTCCCTACGGCTTTTTCAGACTGTGCGGTGTCACGGCCGTGGCATGCTATTAGGGACCAGCTGACATCGCACAGTCTGAAGAAGCCGTAGGGAGGGGAGTGAGAGGAGAGGATATGCACTGCGCACGGGCACGGATCACAGGCCCGCGGTGGGATTACATTAGACGACACTGCGAGGCGGGATCTCGGCCAGCGCACCCGCACAGGCGCAGCCAGCCTGACACCAAATGAGGTCAGAAGACGGGCAGCGCAACATGTGTGCATGGCCAAGGGCTAACCTAACAGCGCAGGCTCCGGGACAGATTAAAACAACGCTGAGGAGGCGGCGCACGGCGCCAAGGGGGTAAAAATGATGGCTGTGCTGCGTCACACGACAAAGGAAAGTTCCACCTACCGGACGGTTTAACGCTGTGTGGGGACACATTTCATAAGTGTTTGGTTCAGCATGTGCAAGGAGCATCACGAAAAGAGGCACTTTTTCCCTTTGCATCATTACTGCTGCACAAGGTGGCTCCTTCAGTAACAAACGCCTGGGGGGGGGGGGGGTCAGGTTCCCTTACATTTAACTTGTTGTGCCTGCGTGGCGGTCGCAGTACACGTTGCCGTATACACAGCAGGGGAACAGCTGGCGGTGCTGAACCCCACTAACACATTGGCGAGGTGTTTGGCTCTGTGCGTACAGCACTTCTGGACGGCAACTGGCGGTGTTGGAGCCCAGGGGCAGGTGGAGGAGGAGGAGGTTGGAGGAGGTAGGAGGAGGTAGGAGGGATTGCCACACACACAGCAGGGGAACAGCTGACGTTACTGAACCCCAATAACAGAGGAGGGACTGTTGACTGTGCGTACAGCACTTCTGGACGGCAACTGGCGGTGTTGGAGCCCAGGGGCAGGTGGAGGAGGAGGAGGTTGGAGGAGGTAGGAGGAGGTAGGAGGGATTGCCACACACACAGCAGGGGAACAGCTGACGTTACTGAACCCCAATAACAGAGGAGGGACTGTTGACTGTGCGTACAGCACTTCTGGACGGCAACTGGCGGTGTTGGAGCCCAGGGACGGGTGGAGGAGGAGGAGGTTGGAGGAGGTAGGAGGGATTGCCACACACACAGCAGGGGAACAGCTGACGTTACTGAACCCCAATAACAGAGGAGGGACTGTTGACTGTGCGTACAGCACTTCTGGACGGCAACTGGCGGTGTTGGAGCCCAGGGACGGGTGGAGGAGGAGGAGGTTGGAGGAGGTAGGAGGGATTGCCACACACACAGCAGGGGAACAGCTGACGTTACTGAACCCCAATAACAGAGGAGGGACTGTTGACTGTGCGTACAGCACTTCTGGACGGCAACTGGCGGTGTTGGAGCCCAGGGACGGGTGGAGGAGGAGGAGGTTGGAGGAGGTAGGAGGGATTGCCACACACACAGCAGGGGAACAGCTGACGTTACTGAACCCCAATAACAGAGGAGGGACTGTTGACTGTGCGTACAGCACTTCTGGACGGCAACTGGCGGTGTTGGAGCCCAGGGACGGGTGGAGGAGGAGGAGGTTGGAGGAGGTAGGAGGGATTGCCACACACACAGCAGGGGAACAGCTGACGTTACTGAACCCCAATAACAGAGGAGGGACTGTTGACTGTGCGTACAGCACTTCTGGACGGCAACTGGCGGTGTTGGAGCCCAGGGACGGGTGGAGGAGGAGGAGGTTGGAGGAGGTAGGAGGGATTGCCACACACACAGCAGGGGAACAGCTGACGTTACTGAACCCCAATAACAGAGGAGGGACTGTTGACTGTGCGTACAGCACTTCTGGACGGCAACTGGCGGTGTTGGAGCCCAGGGACAGGTGGAAAAGCAGAGGAACACAATGTAGGCCGAAGCCTGAGAAAGTCGAAAGGGAACCTTTAACCCCCCCCCAAGGCGTTTGTAGCTGAAAGAGCCAGCTTGTGCAGCACAAAAGATGCAAAAGGAAAAGGTGGCTCTTTTCATCATGCTCCTTGCAAACACAGAACTAAACACTTATAAAATGTGTCCCCTGCAACCGTAAAACCGTCCCGGAGGTGGGACTTTCCTTCGTAATGTGACGCAGCCCAGCCGTCATTCCTACCCCCCCGGCGCCGCGCACCGGCTCCTCAGCGTTGTTTTATTCCGTCAAGGAGCCTGCGCTGTTATGTTATCCCGTGGCCAGGCACACTTAGCGCTGCCCGTCTTCTGGCATCATTTGGTGTCTGGATGGCTGCGCCTGTGCGGCCGCGCTGGCAGAGAGCCCGCCTCGCAGTGTCTTCTGATTTAATCCCACTGGGGGCCTGGGATCCATGGACATGCGCACTGCATATCTGAACCTCCACCTCTCACTCATCTCCCTATGGCTTCTTCAGACTGTGCGGTGTCACGGCCGTGGCATGCTGTTAGGGACCAGCTGACACCGAACAGTCTGAAGAAGCCATAGGGAAATGAGTGAGAGGTGGAGGTTCAGATATGCACTGCGCATGTCCATGGATCCCAGGCCCCCAGTGGGATTAAATCAGAAGACACTGCGAGGCGGGCTCTCTGCCAGCGCGGCCGCACAGGCGCAGCCATCCAGACACCAAATGATGCCAGAAGACGGGCAGCGCTAAGTGTGCCTGGCCACGGGATAACATAACAGCGCAGGCTCCAGGACGGAATAAAACAACGCTGAGGAGCCGGTGCGCGGCGCCGGGGGGGTAGGAATGACGGCTGGGCTGCGTCACATTACGAAGTAAAGTCCCACCTCCGGGACGGTTTTACGGTATCAGTGGACACATTTTATAAGTGTTAAGTTCTGCGTGTGCAAGGAGCTAAACAAAAATAGCTACCTTTTCCTTGGGCAGCATTACTGCTGCACAAGGTGGCTCTTTCAGTAACAAACGCCTTGGGGGGGGGGGGACAGATTCCCTTACATTTCAGTTGTTGTGTCAGCGTGGCGGTCGCATGACACATTGCCGGCTACACAGCTGGGGATCAGCTGACATTACTGAAACCCAATAACACTGGGTCGTATGTTTTGACTGTGCAGACGGCACGTCTGAGCCTCAACTGGCGGTGTTGGAGCCCAGGAATTTAAGTTCAGGTGGTAGAAAGATGAACACAACAGGAGACCTGGATAACGTATACAGTGACCTAATTATTCAATCAGGAGGAGGAGTGGCAAATTCCGGCGAGATCCAGGCCTTGTTCATTTTCAGGAAAGTAAGCCGGTCAACGTTATCGGAGGATAGTCGCATGCGACGGTCAGTTAGTACACCACCTGCAGCACTAAAGACACGTTCCGATAATACACTGGCCGCAGGGCAAGACAGCACCTCCAATGCATACTGGCTTAGCTCTGGCCATGTATCCAGCTTTGAGACCCAAAACTTGAAAGGGGAAGAGCCGTCTGGGAGTACAGCAAGAGGGCAAGACATGTAGTCTGTCACCATCTGACGGAACCGTTGCCTCCTGCTGACTGGAGCCGTCTGTGATGGTGTAGACTTTTGTGGCGGGCACAGAAAACTGTGCCACAGTTCGGCCATACTGGTCTTGCCTTGGGCAGAGGCACTGCTTCTGCTCCCTCTTTGTGCAGAGCCTCCACCACGGCCTGGACGCACTGAGCTGCTTTGGAATGCACTAGCAGCACTTCTCTCAGTTGGAATGGAGAAGATGATGGAATTGACCAGTGTGTCTTGGTACTCCCGCATTTTTCGCTCCCGGTTCAACGGTGTGATGAGGCTTTCTACGTTGTCCCGGTAGCGAGGATCGAGGAGGGTGAACACCCAATAATCAGACATGTTGAGAATGTGGGCGATGCGGCGGTCGTTTCTCAGGCACTGCAGCATGTAATCCACCATGTGCTGCAGACTGCCAACTGCCCAAGAAACGCTGTCCCCTGCTGGAGGCGTGATCTCTGCCCGCTCGTCATCACCCCACCCTCGCTGTACACACTGAGTACTGGACAATTGTGTAACTCCCTCCTCTGGACGGATGTCTTCCTCCTCCATTGACTCCTCCTCATCCTCCTCACAAACGGTCCCCTGCCTACGCGTTTGTGAGGAACCACGTGGCGCTGACTGTCCAGAAGATGATGGAAATGGTGAATCCTCATCCTCCACCTCTTCCACAACATCATCCCTTAGCGCTTGCAGTGATTTTTCAAGCAGGCAGATAAGGGGGACAGTCATGCTGACTAGTGCATCATCTGCACTCGCCATCCGCGTGGAATAATCAAAGGGACGCAAAACCTGGCAGACGTCATTCATAGTGGCCCACTCTGTGGTTGTGAAGTCTGTACGGCGCTGACTGCGACTTTTTTGCGCCTGAAGCAGCTGGTACTCCATTACAGCTTGCTGCTGCTCACACAACCGCTCCAACATATGTAACGTGGAATTCCACCTGGTAGGTAGGTCACATATGATGCGATGTTCCGGCAGGCGGTGTCGGCGCTGCAGAGCCGCAATGCGCGCTTTTGCCGTGCTGGAACGCCGCAAGTGAGCACACTCTAGGCGGACCTTGTGCAGCAGTGCATCAAGATCCGGATAGTCCCTCAAAAAGCTCTGCACGACCAAATTGAGCACATGTGCCAGACATGGGATGTGAGTGAGGTTGCCGAGGCCCAGAGCTGCCACCAGATTTCGGCCATTATCACACACTACCATGCCTGGCTGGAGATTCGCTGGCACAAACCACACATCGCTCTCCTGCTTGATGGCATTCCAGAGCTCCTGCGCTGTGTGGCTACGATTCCCCAAGAAAATTAATTTCAAGACGGCCTGTTGACGTTTGGCCACGGCTGTGCTCATGTCGGTCGTAACAGGTACACGTTCATCACGGGTCCATGTGGAGGTGGACTGTGACGGCTCCTGCAGCGATGATTCTGAGGAACTGGTGTAAGAGGAGGAGTCAATGCGTACAGAATGGATTCCTGCAATCCTTGGAGTGGGCAGGACACGTCCTGCGCCACTCGCACGGTCTGTACCCGGCTCAACGACATTAACCCAATGGGCAGTGAGGGAAAGGTATCGCCCCTGTCCATGTTGACTGGTCCACGCATCGGTGGTGAGGTGGACCTTGCTACTGACGGCGTTCAGTAGCGCGTGTTTTATGTGTCCCTCCACATGCTTCTGCAGGGCAGGGACGGCTTGCCTGCTGAAGTAAAAGCGGCTGGGCACTTTGTACTGTGGGACTGCCAATGACATGAAGTCACGGAAGCTGTCAGTCTCCACCAGCCTGAATGACAGCATTTCCAGTGACAGAAGTTTGGCAATGCCTGCAGTCAGAGCCTGTGCTCGTGGGTGGTTTGACGAGAAAGGCCGCCTTTTCTCCCATGCCTGTACTACCGATGGCTGTAGACTGGGCTGGGAGTGTGTGGATGACTGGGAAAGTGGCGCTGCGGGTGGAATTACAGCGGGTCTCTGGACAACAGGGGCAGAGGTTCTTCCACGGCGATCCTGGGAGGACGCCGAACCAGCTGCGTGTGAGGTAGAGGAAGAGGCAACACGAGCTGAAGAGGTGGTAGCTGCCGCTGTTGGTTGGCCTACCTCTTCAGTGTGTTTTTCTAACTCCGCCGGGTGCCTGTTGCGCACATGTTTCCACATGTTGGAGGTATTGAGGTTGCTGACATTTCGACCTCTTTTGACTTTTTGATGACACACGTTGCATCTGACATAGCAAATGTCATCTGCAACTGTGTCAAAAAAGGACCAGGCACTGCAAGTCTTGGGAGCGCCCTTTTTGGCTTTTGGAAGAGACATGCTCCTAACGGGTGCCAAAGCGGAGGCTGCAGGATCCGCAGTCTTCCCCCTCCCTCTCCCTCTTTGGGCCGTACGGGGAATCTCTTCCTCAGAGCTGCTCCCACCACCTTCCTGTCCCTCACGCCAAGATGGGTCGAGGACCTCATCATCTACACTACCCTCTGCCCCCAACTGCTCCTCCTGGGTAGTCTCAGCAGCAGAGCACGCACCAGTAAGTGGCACCTGAGTGTCATCATCAGCTGATGCGGCCTGCGATGTGGTGACCGGAGCCACTGGCCCACCCGCCTCTTCAGAGGAAGACAGAAAAAGCTGTTGGGCATCACTGCACCCTGCCTCTTCTTCCATTTCTCCAATGCTGCTTGGCTGGCCCCCTGTTTCCAAGCCAAGAGATTCAGAGAACAGAAGTAGAGACGGCTCCTGTCCTGGGCTCTCTGTCTGCCTGGGCAATTTGGCAGGTGGTGAAGAGACAGATGGCTGCTCTCCAGTGCTCTGTGTCTGAGAGGATGTGGCACTAATGGAAGTTGATGCATTAGCTGCCATCCATCCGACAACAGCTTCAATTTGTTCTTCACGCAGCAGCGGTGTACGGCGCTCGGACACAAAGCTTCGCATGAACGACTGTTGCCTGGTGAAAGTGGGTGCTGATGAGTCACCGGTGCCCGCAGCAGGCACAGAATCCCCACGTCCCCTCCCTGCTCCGCGACGGCTCCCACGCCCCCGTGCCTTACTCACTGCCTTCTTCATCTTGGTTGACTGATAAAGATAAGCAGAAAAGTACTAACGGATTTGTGTGCTTATTCCTGAGCAACTCCTCCTAACAGGTATAAGAAGCACTAATTATCTAAAGTGTGGACTAGACACAAATATGAGCTAATGTGGCCTACAGAAATGTAAAGTGGTGTAACTGGTGTGTTTGGTGAACTTTATTATTTATTTATTTTTTGGGGGCTGAACTGACAACAGATAGAGCTGCAGTCACACGGAGACCGTGCAGACAGACGTAAACGGCGCTACAAGGCCCAAAAACCCTCCTCTACTTTATCCTATGTAGTGTTTTTCCACAAATTAGCTGGAGACGGGTGGAAAGACACTAATAGGATTTTTTTGAATAAATTAGCAGCAGACTACACTATTTTGAAAAAAAAGAAAATTGATTTGGCGGTATGACGCAGTGAAAAACCCTGAGCTGGAGACAACCAGGCTATAGCTGCTCACAGATTACAGGGCGAGCTGCAGTCACACGGAGACCGTGCAGACAGCCGTAAACGGCGCTGCAAGGCCCAAAAACCCTCCTCTACTTTATCCTATGTAGTGTTTTTCCACAAATTAGCTGGAGACGGGTGGAAAGACACTAATAGGATTTTTTTAAATTAATTAGCAGCAGACTACACTACTTTGAAAAAAAAGAAAATTGATTTGGCGGTATGACGCAGTGAAAAACCCTGAGCTGGAGACAACCAGGCTATAGCTGCTCACAGATTACAGGGCGAGCTGCAGTCACACGGAGACCGTGCAGACAGCCGTAAACGGCGCTGCAAGGCCCAAAAACCCTCCTCTACTTTATCCTATGTAGTGTTTTTCCACAAATTAGCTGGAGACGGGTGGAAAGACACTAATAGGATTTTTTAAAATTAATTAGCAGCAGACTACACTACTTTGAAAAAAAAGAAAATTGATTTGGCGGTATGACGCAGTGAAAAACCCTGAGCTGGAGACAACCAGGCTACAGCTGCTCACAGATTACAGGGCGAGCTGCAGTCACACGGAGACCGTGCAGACAGCCGTAAACGGCGCTGCAAGGCCCAAAAACCCTCCTCTACTTTATCCTATGTAGTGTTTTTCCACAAATTAGCTGGAGACGGGTGGAAAGACACTAATAGGATTTTTTTAAATTAATTAGCAGCAGACTACACTACTTTGAAAAAAAAGAAAATTGATTTGGCGGTATGACGCAGTGAAAAACCCTGAGCTGGAGACAACCAGGCTACAGCTGCTCACAGATTACAGGGCGAGCTGCAGTCACACGGAGACCGTGCAGACAGCCGTAAACGGCGCTGCAAGGCCCAAAAACCCTCCTCTACTTTATCCTATGTAGTGTTTTTCCACAAATTAGCTGGAGACGGGTGGAAAGACACTAATAGGATTTTTTTGAATAAATTAGCAGCAGACTACACTACTTGGGAAAAAAAAAAAAAAAAGGAACAGTATGAGGCAATGAACCACCCTCCCTGAACTGAATACAACCAACTATGGATGGCCTATGTGGCTGCACTCAGACTGGAGACTGGGCTGCACTCACACACACACACACACAGACCCTGCAGATCGCTGTGAAAACAGCGCTACAAGGCAAAAGCAAGGTGAATAGTAGGTGAACACAGCGGTTGCTAAATTAGCCTTTGGAAAGCACAAAGAAGCAAATCGCTATCTCTAAACTGTCCCTCAGTCAGCAAACAGCGTCCTGTCACTAACTGAATTCACAGCAGAGTGATCGCAAAATGGCGCCAGCGACTTTTAAACTGCATCATGACATCATTACACCAGCCAATCACAGCCTTGCCAGTAGTTTCATGCCCTCCATGCTAAACAGGATGTGCCCACACTTGGAATCAATCTCATTGGCTGAATTTCTGCTTTTTGAATCTTAGAACTTCCGATTCCGGTATCCGATACGCGGCAAGTATCGGAATCCCGGTATCGGAATTCCGATACCGCAAGTATCGGCCGATACCCGATACTTGCGGTATCGGAATGCTCAACACTAATTATAAGCAATTTATTCTTATAACATAGAATGCAGCCCGTGGTTACTGTATTGTTATACTTGTTAGGGGGCAGACAGACGGACGTAATTCTCATGTGAGGATCGCATCGCAATCCTCGGACTGACCGTCGGCTCTCCTGACCTGAGGCTGACAGTTGCATAGTAATTTATCACGCTGTCACGCTTATGTCAGGAGAGGTGTCAGGGCCAGTCCGAGGATTGCAATGCGATCGTCGCATGAGTTATACAGTGTCTGTCTGCGCCCTTATGTTAATACTTATCCTTGTTATAGTAATACTAATCTTCTTTGCTATGCTTGTTTTACTAATACTTATAAAAGACCCAGCTCGCAATAATAAAAAGCCCCCGACCTCCTGATCTCCAGCCCCCAAGACAGCAACTATTAGGGTATGTTTCCACGGGGAATATTGCTTGGGTTTTTGCTGGGGATTGGATGCTGTGTACATCCGCAGTGTCGAAGCTTCCAGATGTTACAGCATAGTGGAGGGGATTTTATGAAATCCCATCTCCACTATGCGTTCATAGACGCAAGTGGCAGACCGGCGTAACCGGACATGTGGCGCATCTTTCTAGACCACAGCATGTCTATTTATCTTGTGGAGATGCTCCGTCGCCACAAGATAAATAAAACAGTCTATGAATAGGATGCGGTGATTCTACCTGTGTTCAATGAATATATGCGGAATCATTGCGCGTACAACAGGGGCAGCGCTTTGGGTGGAGCGGGGTATCTGCTGCGTCCAAAGCGCTGCCAGTACACCTCGAGGACACATACCCTCACATATGATGGAGGGAATATCTCATAACATTAAAGGGCCACTGTCACCCCCTCCAGCCGTTATAAACTAAAAGAGTCACCTTGTGCAGCAGTAATGCTGCATTCTAACAAGGTGGCTCTTTTAGTTTTTGCTTCTGTTATTCCCAAAATAAAGCATTTTATAATTTTGCCAAATCTTGCCAGGTCTTTGAAGCGCCCAACTGCCATCAGTCATATCTTCTGCAGCGCTGGTCGGCTGCGGCCACCCTGCTACTGAATCCCCGTCCCACAGTGTGTTATGCTTTATGCACAGTGCGGGGCTGGGATTCCTAGGCACGGCACAGACGCAGTCCGGAACCCGGCATCTGAGCTATGACAGCCAATGCCCAATGCGCCTGCCCCAGGCAGAAGAGCACAGCGCAGGCACCGGATTTCAGAGGAAAACATCGCTGAGGGGGCGGCGACCAGCGCCGCAGAAGAGATGACTGATGGCAGTTGGGCGCTTCAAAGACCTGCCTCCAGGTATAAAGATAGGTATTTGGGCAAAATTATAAAACGCTTTATTTTGGGAATAACAGTAACAAAAACTAAAAGAGCCACCTTGTTAGAATGCAGCATTACTGCTGCACAAGGTGGCTCTAACAGTATAATAATAATCAGCCCCCCAGTGCCCCCTCACCCACATCAGCCCTCACAATACCCTCAAACTCTCCCATTCACCCCCAGTACCCTGTCCCCCTACCACAATACCACCATCCTCTCTCATTCACCCCCACAGTGCCCTGTCCCCCTGCACACCCACAATAACCCCCATCGTTTCACATTTACCCCACAGTGCCCTGTCCCCCTGCACACCCACAATAACCCCCATCGTTTCACATTTACCCCACAGTGCCCTGTCCCCCTGCACACCCACAATAACCCCCATCGTTTCACATTTACCCCACAGTGCCCTGTCCTCTCCCACTTCAGCCCCCACAATACAACAATCCTCTCACATTCACCCCCACAGTGACCATGATATGCCTAAATCGAATTACTCTAATAAATTCCATCCCCACTTACTGATGAAGTTTTCAGGCAGACAGTGAGGAGAACCAGGAAGTGTCCAGATCGATGCAAGGAGGGCACTAGGACCCAGCTGCCTCAGCCAAACCAAGCGTGCACACACTGCACAGCCAGAAAGTAACTGCAGCTGCTGCTGACAGCCAGGAAGAGATTCCTCAGGTGAGACCACACTGCACGGAGGGAGGCTCTGCAGCCGGCATTGTGCTGCTCTCTCCCTGACACCTCAGACTCGGCAGTGGATCTCCCGGTGGGCCCCTTCAGGTGACTGGGCCCGGGGCAATGGCCCCCTCTGCCCCCCCAGTAGCTACGCTACTGGTGTATTCATATAAATGGCCCACACAAAAAAATTTCCCTCATCACTGAACATAATGTTCTGTGTAAACTGAAGGTCCTGTTGCAATTTTTGTTTTGCCCATTCTGCAAATTCAGCTCGCTGATCTGGCATCAGTCAAACATCCCTTCTGCGGATATTACTGTAGCTACTCACAAATGGCACCCTTACAAAATCCAGCTGTTGCAGCATCTCAATGAGGATGAACTTTTATATTTTTTTATATTTTTAACCCCTTAAGCCCCGAGGGTGGTTTGCACGTTAATGACCGGGCCAATTTTTACAATTCTGACCACTGTCCTTTTATGAGGTTATAACTCTGGAACGCTTTAACGGATCTTGGCGATTCTGACATTGTTTTCTCATGAGATATTGTACTTCATGATAGTGGTAAAATTTATTCGATATAACTTGTGTTTATTTGTGAAAAAAATGGAAATTTGGCAAAAATTTTGAAAATTTCACAATTTTCCAACTTTGAATTTTTATGCCCTTAAATCACAGAGATATGTCACACAAAATACTTAATAAGTAACATTTCCCACATGTCTACTTTACATCAGCACAATTTTGGAACCAAATTTTTTTTTGTTAGGGAGTTATAAGGGTTAAGAGTTGACCAGCAATTTCTCATTTTTACAACACCATTTTTTTTTAGGGACCACACCCCATTTGAAGTCATTTTGAGGGGTCTATATGATAGAAAATAACCAAGTGTGACACCATTCTAAAAACTGCACCTCTCAAGGTGCTCAAAACCACATTCAAGAAGTTTATTAACCCTTCAGGTGTTTCACAGGAATTTTTGGAATGTTTAAATAAAAATGAACATTTATCTTTTTTTCACACAAAATTTATTCAGCTCCAATTTTTTTTATTTTACCAAGGGTAACAGGAGAAAATGGACCCCAAAAGATGTTGTACAATTTGTCCTGAGTACGCCGATACCCCATATGTGGGGGTAAACCACTTTTTGGGCACATGACAGAGCTCGGAAGCGAAGGAGCGCCATTTGACTTTTCAATGCAAAATTGGCTGGAATTGAGATGGGACGCCATGTTGCATTTGGAGAGCCCCTGATATGCCTAAACATTGAAACCCCCCACAAGTGACACCATTTTGGAAAGTAGACCCCTTAAGGAACTTATCTAGATGTGTGGTGAGCACTTTGACCCACCAAGTGCTTCACAGAAGTTTATAATGCAGAGCCGTAAAAATAAAAAATCATATTTTTTCACAAAAATGATTTTTTTGCCCCCAATTTTTTATTTTCCCAAGGGTAAGAGAAGAAATTGGACCCCAAAAATTGTTGTGCAATTTGTCTTGAGTACTCTGATACCCCATATGTGGGTGTAAATCATTGTTTGGGTGCATGGCAGAGCTCGGAAAGGAAGGAGCGCCATTTGACTTTTCAATGCAAAATTGACTGGAATTGAGATGGGACACCATGTCGCGTTTGGAGAGCCCCTGATGTGCCTAAACATTAAAACCCCCCACAAGTGACACCATTTTGGAAAGTAGACCCCCTAAGGAACTTATCTTGATGTGTTTTGAGAGCTTTGAACCCCCAAGTGTTTCACTACAGTTTATAACGCAGAGCCGTGAAAATATTTTTTTTTTTTTCAGAAAAATGATTTTTTAGCCCCCAGTTTTGTATTTTCACAAGGGTAACAGGATAAATTGGACTCCAAAAGTTGTTGTCCAATTTGTCCTGAGTATGCTGATACCCCATATGTTGGGGGGGAACCACTGTTTGGGCGCATGGCAGAGCTCGGAAGGGAAGGAGCGCCATTTGGAATGCAGACTTAGATGGATTGGTCTGCAGGCGTCACGTTGCATTTGCAGAGCCCCTGATGTACCCAAACAGTACAACCCCCCCACAAGTGACCCCATATTGGAAACTAGACCTCCTGAGGAACTTATCTAGATGTGTTTTGAGAGCTTTTAACCCCCAAGTGTTTCACTACAGTTTATAACGCAGAGCCGTGAAACTAAAAATGCTTTTTTTTTCAGAAAAATGATTTTTTTAGCCCCCAGTTTTATATTTTCACAAGGGTAACAGGATAAATTGGACCCCAAAAGTTGTTGGCCAATTTGTCCTGAGTACGCTGATACCCCATATGTGGGGGGGAACCACTGTTTGGGCGCATGGCAGAGCTCGGAAGGGATGGAGCGCCATTTGGAATGCAGACTTAGATGGATTGGTCTGCAGGCGTCATGTTGCATTTGCAGAGCCCCTGATGTACCCAAACAGTATAAACCCCCCATAAGTGACCCCATATTGGAAACTAGACCTCCCAAGGAACTTATCTAGATGTGTTGTGAGAACTTTGAACCCCCAAGTGTTTCACTACAGTTTACAACGCAGTGCTGTGAAAATAAAAAATCCTTTTTTTCCCACAAAAATGATTTTTAGCCCCCCAAATTTTTATTTTCCCAGAGATAACAAGAGAACTTGGACCCCAATAGTTGTTGTCCAATTTATCCCGAGTACGCTGATGCCCCATATGTTGGGGTAAACCCCTGTTTGGGCGCACGGGAGAGCTCGGAAGGGAAGGAGCACTGTTTTACTTTTTCAACGCAGAATTGTCTGGAATTGAGATCGGATGCCATGTCGCGTTTGGAGAGCCCCTGATGTGCCTAAACAGTGTAATTCCCCCAATTGTAACTGAAACCCGAATCCAAACACATCCCTAACCCTGATCCCAAAGGTAACCCTAAGCACACCCCTAACCCTGACACACCCCTAACTCTAATCCCAACCCTAATCCCAACCGTAAATATAATCCAAACCCTAACCCTAACTTTAGCCCCAACCCTAACTGTAGCTTTAACCCTAGCCCTAAACCTAACCCTAACCCTAGCCCTAACCCTAACCCTAGCCCTAACCCTAGCCCTAACCCTAGCCCTAACCCTAACGGGAAAATGGAAATAAATACATTTTTTTAATATTTTAATTTTTCCCTAACTAAGGGGGTGATGAAGGGAGTTTGATTTACTTTTATAGCGGGTTTTTTAGCGGATTTTTATGATTGGCAGCTGTCACACACTGAAAGAAGCTTTTTATTGCAAAAAATATTTTTTGCGTTACCACATTTTGAGAGCTATAATTTTTCCATATTTGAGTCCACAGAGTCATGTGAGGTCTTGTTTTTTGCAGAACGAGTTGACGTTTTTATTGGTAACATGATCGGGCACGGGAGATTTTTTGATCGCTTTTTATTCCGATTTTTGTGAGGCAGAATGACCAAAAACCAGCTTTTCATGAATTTCTTTTGGGGGAGGCGTTTATACCGTTCCACGTTTGGCAAAATTGATAAAGCAGTTTTATTCGTCGGGTCAGTACGATTACAGCGATATCTCATTTATATCATTTTTTTATGTTTTGGCGCTTTTATACGATAAAAACTATTTTATAGAAAAAATAATTATTTTGGCATCGCTTTATTCTGAGGACTATAACTTTTTTATTTTTTTGGTTATGATGCTATTTGGCGGCTCATTTTTTGCGGGATGACGTTTTCAGCGGTACCATGGTTATATATATCCATCTTTTTGATCGCGTGTTATTTCACTTTTTGTTCGGCGGTATGATAATAAAGCGTTGTTTTTTGGCTCGTTTTTTTTTTTTTCTTACGGTGTTCACTGAAGGGGTTAACTAGTGGGGCAGTTTTATAGGTTGGGTCATTACGGACGCGGCGATACTAAATATGTGTACTTTTATTGTTTTTTTTTTTTTTTAGCGAAAGAAATGTATTTATGGGAATAATATATATTTTTTTTCTTTATTTAGGAATTTTTTTTTTATTTTTTTTTTGTACACATGTGGAAATTTTTTTTATAACTTTTTCACTTTGTCCCAGGGGGGACATCACAGATCGCCGATCTGATAGTGTGCACAGCACTCTATCAGATCGGCGCTCTCACTCACATCGCTGCAGGCTGCAGCTTTCATCTGCAGCCTGCTCCGGACCCGGAAGTACTCCCTGCAGGACCCGGATGCAGCCCCGCAGCCATTTTGGATCCGGGACCTGCAGGGAGGAGACGCTCGGTACAAGGTGAGTACATTCCCTTGTACCGATCGTCTCAGGGAAGCCCGCAGGGAGCCCCCTCCCTGCGCGATGCTTCCCTGTACCTCCGGTACACTGCGATCATGTTTGATCGGGGTGTGCCGGGGTTTAATGTGCCGGGGGCAGTCCGTGACCGCTCCTGGCACATAGTGCCGGATGTCAGCTGCGATAGGCAGCTGACACCCGGCCGCGATCGGCCGCGCTCCTCCCGTGAGCGCGGCCGATCGGCTATGACGTACTATCCCGTCACTGGGAATTAAGTCCCAGGTCACCTTGACGGGATAGTACGTCATATGGGATTAAGGGGTTAAAAACTTTTTTATGTTTAGCATGCTTAACTAGTCTCCATAGGAGACAAGAAGCTGCCACAATCTGATCGGCTCTGCTACATAGAGGCAATGTTCAGACCACATCTATATAGCAGATTTGCTCACTTGCAATGAGTGATGATGACCATTGGGGGCACTCACAGCACGCCAGCACTGACAATCATAGAGGTCTCCAGGAGACCTCCGATTGACATGCTAACACACCAGTGACCCGCGATCATGTGACAGGGGTCACTGGTGTACATATTTCCGGTGCGATTGCTGGAAGCTCAATTTAAATGCCACTTTCAATGTTTGACAGCTGCATTTATCTGATTAATTGCCGTGGGTGGATCATGATTCCACCAACAGCTATTGCGGGCACATGTCAGCTGTTTAAAACATCACTATATACCAGTAATTTTCCTTAGCCTGCTATTGGCGTGTGTCAAAGGTGATATAATAGAAAAATTACTGTGCTATTGGTTAAATAAATAGCGTATATTTATCCAGCAATTGTGCGACTGGTGCAAAGCCTGCTGAGATGCGCAAACATCACTATATACCAGTAATTTTCCTGAGTCTGCTGTTGGCATGTGTCAAAAGGGATATTGAAAAAAATATTCTCCTTTTGGTGACATAAATAGAGTATATTTATCTATCATTTGTGCGACTGGTGCAAAGCCTGCTGAATTATGCCAACGTCACTATTTACCAGTAATTTCACTGAGTCTGCTGTTGGCGTGTGTCAAATGTGATATAAAAAAATTACAGTACTATTGGTAAAATAAATAGTGTGTATCCATCTAGCAGTTATTTGACTGGTGCAAATTCTGCTGAGATTAGCAAATGTCACTATTTACCAGTAATTTCACTGAGTTTGCTGTTATCATGTTTCATAAAGGTGATAAAACAAAAAATAGCTTTGCTATTGGTTAAGTAAATAGTGCATATTTATCTAGCATTTGTGTAACTGGCACAAAGCCTGCTGAGATAAGCAAGCGTTACTGTTTACCAGCAATTTCACAGAGTCTGCTGTTGGCGTTTGTCAAAGGCAATATAAAACAAATATACTGTGCTATTGGTTAACTAAATAGCATATTTTTATCTAGAAGTTATGCGACTGGCACAAATGTCACTATTTAGCATCAGTTTTCCTGAATCTGCTGTTGCCATGTGTAATAAAGCTGATGGCTAAAAAAACATTACCCAAACATTGATACAAAGCGTCCGTGGCGCGCCCGAGGTCCGTTCCCCGCTCTCGCAGATCGGGGATCTGCGAGAGCGGGGACGTTAACGCGACCCCCAAACGCGATCCATAAAAATACATTGCGTTAGCGCAATCCGCTAGCGCTAGCGCTAAACGGATTGCCCTAACGCAATGTGAACCTAGCCTTATGCTATATGCCCTCTTTTACAGAAATTATTTATCACTTGCCTACACGAGCACATCTTTCTCAATTCCTCTACTTATAACGGTATGTGATTACCCCCTCACTTACAATAGTTCTAACCACTCACCATCCAAAGTAGCATTGTGCCAGTATTGGTTGGTTCTGTACTGTTTTTGTATTACTGTAGTAACTGTACCGCCATGTTTGCTATACACTGGATGACCAGTATTGTACATACTTTATTTATTTGTTCATTTTATTTTATATATTATTTGCACTTTCAGTAACTGAGGAAGGTCCGTTTTGGGACCGAAACGTTTTGTTGCTGACAATAAAACATATCTCCAGATATAATAAGTTGAGTGCCAGGTTTTTTTCATATATGGTTATGGTGTTGGAACCTACCTGAGCACCACTAAGATTAAGGCAGTGCACGAGTCTATTTTTTGATAGGTACAAAATCTGTGTCTGAGGGTGAAACCACTGGCCCTTCCCCTGTGTTACATCATTCCCAATCTGTTGTCCAGGAAGCAGGTGCTTTTGCCTCCTGCCCACAACCTGCAGTTGCACAGACACAACAGTCAGCAACCACATCCTGTTCATTGTCCCAGCACTAGGGTTGAGCGACTTTCATTTTTTTAAGATCGAGTCTGGTTTTGTGAAACCCGATTTAGTCCAGAGTCGAGTCGAGTGAAGTCGGCCGATTATCGCTAAAAGTCGGGGATCGACCGAAACACGAAACCCAATGCAAGTCAATGGGGAAGCATAGCCGGCAGTGAGTGGAGGCCAGGAAAACACCTACAGTGCACATTTTACTGCCAAAAACATCCATTCTTGTTTTCTGAAGCTTGTCAATCTTAATTAACTTTATAATAATAGTTGGGCACTGGAAATTGGGGGTCATTTGGCAAAAGTTGTGGGGGTAGGGCTGGTTCAAGGTTTTAGTGGGCCCAGGAAACATGGACTACGTCATGGCGGTGGAGCAGGGAGAGGTAAGTATTTCAATGTTGCAAGTGCTGTGATCCTGAGCAAGCAGGGGGGGCCCACTCGTTCGCATTGGCACTGGCACAGGGCCCCTCAAAGTACGGCGGTGTGTTTGCATGGCGGGGGCGCCTCCCACCAGCAGCGACACTTTTGCGTACTCTGAGTGGCCCTGTGCCAGTGACGTCGCCAACGAGTATGCCCCCCCACCTGATGAAGGAACCTGCACTTTCATCTGCACCTTCCTCTTTGTCCCTGTGTAAGGTGGTATAATATGCGGGAAGGGGAACCTTACTTTCAGCAGGGTCAGATTCTGGCTGTGTAGAGTACAAGGGGAATGTAGTGGTCTAGGTCAATGTACCAGCAGACTCATCTAGCAGTGGCTGGGCAATGGGCAGGATGATGAGGAAACAGATATAGGGCCAAAGAATAAAGTAGGCTAAATGCAGATCAAAATTGGTAACAGGACTAAACAGGCGGCATTGCTTTGTTCAGTGGAGTAGCAAACCCAAGAGCAGCAGACACTGTTTCAAGGGCCTAACCACACTAGTAGGCCAAATGCAGTTTAATATCTGATAGTATAGGCCGAAAGCCAGAATGTGGAAGCTCAGCTTTGTTCAGTTGAGGACAACACCAGGGAGGGGCAGACACCGTTAGTAGGCCCTAACCACCATTTTGTTTTTTAAAAAACACTTAATGAGAGCCAGAAGGTAGAAGCTCAGCTTTATTCAGTTGAGGACAACTTGAATTAGGGACTGCATACAGACTTAGCAGGCTGTCCCCTGTGTGGACCATGCATCCAATACATTAACCCATTGAGCCACAAAGGACACGTAACCTTCCGTGGCCATGCCTACAGGTCCATGTGTCTGTTGTCAGGTGTACCTTTGTCAGTGTAGGCCTATTGGAAGGAGGGACCGCAGACAGGCTTCGAAGGCCTAACACAATAAAATGGGCTGGCTGTAGGCACTTTAAAATTGGTTCCAGGGGTACACGGGCAGCAGTGGTCTGGTCAGTGGAGGCCTAGTGGAAGGAGGGACCGCAGACAGGCTTCGAAGGCCTAAAATAACAAACAATAGGCTCATGGCAGTTTTACAGCGGTTACATGGATACACGGGCAGGCAGCTGGTGATGAGTGGAGGAGTATTTAAAGTAGGGACCGCAGACAGGCTATCAAAGGCCTAAAATAACAAACAATAGGCTCATGGCAGTTTTACAGCGGTTACATGGATACACGGGCAGGCAGCTGGTGATGAGTGGAGGAGTATTTAAAGTAGGGACCGCAGACAGGCTATCAAAGGCCTAAAATAACAAACAATAGGCTCATGGCAGCTTTACAGCGGTTACATGGATACACAGGCAGCTTGGTGGTGAGTGGAGGAGTAGTGCAAGGAGTGTCTGTCCCAGTACTCCCAAAATATAAATAGATGTTAATGTCTCGCAAAACAACCAAAACAAAAAAAAAGGTGGCATACTTAGGTACAGGGGTGGGCTCATCTACTGAGTTTCTGACATAGTAATTTGGCAGTAACTATTTAATGGTGCCAATATAGGACACAGACACAGACTACTTTAAGTTGCATCATAGATGTCTACAAATTTGTATTGTCAGTGCCAGACATTGAATGATGTCAGCGAATAGACTAAAGATTGGTGGAGCTGTGCGACATAATTTTGCACGTGGTAGAGCACATTTTGAGCTGGGGTAGGGGGGAACTCTCTTGAGGCCGGCGGGACCGCCCCAGGGCCCCTCATGTTACAACGGTGTGTCTGACGTTGGGTGCACACCACCACCGCCAGAGACACTACATTGTACTATGAGGGACCCAGTAGCAATGCCGTCAACCAAAAGCGAGCACACCCACCTCTTCCGACAAACAGCAGTCTCACGGGTGCTTGTGCCAAGTCGCGATACCACGGCCCCGTGTGGGGAGTTTTGCCATTTAGGGAGGTGTAAACATGTCGTATGCTGTACAATCAGCTGCAGCAAATTAGACATTAGAAAAGTAATTCACAGGCAAGAGCTTTTCATAGGAAAGCTAGGTGTCAGCCGGGCAAGGTGGGGCAAAAGATTTCGAAATCCAGTTGTGGTTCATTTTAATGAATGTTAGATCGTCAACATTTTGGGTAGCCAGACGAGTCCTTTTTTCGGTTAATATTGAACCTGCAGCACTGAATACTCTTTCTGATAGGACACTTGCTGCCGGGCAAGCAAGCTCCTGCAATGCATATTCTGCCAATTCTGGCCAGGTGTCTAATTTGGAGGCCCAGTAATCAAATGGGAATGACGGTTGAGGGAGAACATCGATAAGGGATGAAAAATAGTTAGTAACCATACTGGACAAATGTTGTCTCCTGTCACTTTCAATTGATGCAGCAGTACCTGTCCTGTCTGCGGTCATAGCAAAATCACTCCACAACCTGGTCAGAAAACCCCTCTGTCCAACGCCACTTCTGATGTGTGCACCCCTAACACTCCTAGTCTGCTGCCCCCTGGAGCTCGTGTGAGAACGATCACGTGCGCTGTGTGCTGGGAATGCCTGAAGCAAACGGTCAACAAGAGTTGATTGTTTGGTTGCTAATATTAGTTCCAAGTTCTCATGTGGCATAATATTTTGCAATTTGCCTTTATAGCGTGGATCAAGGAGGCAGGCCAACCAGTAATCGTCATCGTTCATCATTTTCGTAATGCGTGTGTCCCTTTTTAGGATACGTAAGGCATAATCCGCCATGTGGGCCAAAGTTCCAGTTGTCAAATCTCCGGTTGTGATTGGTTGAGGGGCAGTTGCAGGCAAATCTACGTCACTTGTGTCCCTCAAAAAACCAGAACCCAGCCGTGACACGCAACCAATTTCCTGTGCCCCCGGGAAAGGTTCGGCATTAAAAATATACTCATCCCCATCATCCTCCTCGTCTTCCACCTCCTCTTCGCCCGCTACCTCGTCCTGTACACTGCCCTGACCAGACAATGGCTGACTGTCATCAAGGCTTTCCTCTTCCTCTGGTGCAGACGCCTGCTCCTTTATGTGCGTCAAACTTTGCATCAGCAGACGCATTAGGGGGATGCTCATGCTTATTACGGCGTTGTCTGCACTAACCAGCCGTGTGCATTCCTCAAAACACTGAAGGACTTGACACATGTCTTGTATCTTAGACCACTGCACACCTGACAACTCCATGTCTGCCATCCTACTGCCTGCCCGTGTATCCTCCCACAAATAAATAACAGCACGCCTCTGTTCGCACAGTCTCTGAAGCATGTGCAGTGTTGAGTTCCACCTTGTTGCAACGTCTATGATTAGGCGATGCTGGGGAAGGTTCAAAGACCGCTGATAGGTCTGCATATGGCTGGCGTGTACAGGCGAACGTCGGATATGTGAGCAAAGTGCACGCACTTTGAGGAGCAGGTCGGAGAACCCAGGATAAGTTTTCAATAAGCACTGCACCACCAGGTTTAAGGTGTGAGCCAGGCAAGGAATGTGTTTCAGTTGGGAAAGGGAGATGGCAGCCATGAAATTCCTTCCGTTATCACTCACTACCTTGCCTGCCTCAAGATCTACTGTGCCCAGCCACGACTGCGTTTCTTGTTGCAAGAACTCGGACAGAACTTCCGCGGTGTGTCTGTTGTCGCCCAAACACTTCATAGCCAATACAGCCTGCTGACGCTTGGCAGTAGCTGGCCCATAATGGGACAACTGGTGTGCAACAGTGTCATCTGCCGATGGAGTGGTTGGCAGACTGCGTTCTGTGGAAGAGCTGTAGCTTCTGCAGGAGGACGAGGAGGAGGAGGAGGAGGGGGTGCGAACGCCTACAGCCAACTGTTTCCTAGACCGTGGGCTAGGCACAACTGTCCCTAAATTGATGTCGCCTGTGGACCCTGCAGCCACCACATTCACCCAGTGTGCCGTGATGGACACATAACGTCCCTGGCCATGCCTACTGGTCCATGCATCTGTAGTCAGGTGCACCTTTGTACTCACAGATTGCCTGAGTGCATGGACGATGCGCTGTTTAACATGCTGGTGCAGGGCTGGGATGGCTTTTCTGGAAAAAAAGTGTCGACTGGGTAGCTCGTATCGTGGTTCAGCGTACTCCATCAGGGCTTTGAAAGCTTCGCTTTCAACTAACCGGTAGGGCATCATCTCTAACGAGATTAGTCTAGCTATGTGGGCATTAAAACCCTGTGTACGCGGATGCGAGGATAAGTACTTCCTTTTTCTAACCAGAGTCTCATGTAGGGTGAGCTGGACTGGAGAGCTGGAGATCGTGGAACTTTCGGGTGTGCCGGTGTACATGGCAGACTGAGAGACGGTTGGAGACGGTATTGTTTCCGCCGGTGCCCTAGATGCAATATTTCCTCCTACAAAACTGGTGGTTCCCTGACCCTGACTGCTTTTGGCTGGCAAAGAAACCTGCACAGATACTGCCGGTGGTGCGGAAAATGGTGGCCTTACAGTGACGGAAGGGATGTTGCGTTGCTGACTAGCTTCATTGGCCGAGGGTGCTGCAACCTTAAGGGACGTTTGGTAGTTAGTCCAGGCTTGAAAATGCATGGTGGTTAAGTGTCTATGCATGCAACTAGTATTTAGACTTTTCAGATTCTGACCTCTGCTTAAGCTAGTTGAACATTTTTGACAGATGACTTTGCGCTGATCAGTTGGATGTTGTTTAAAAAAATGCCAGACTGCACTCTTCCTAGACTCGGATCCCTTTTCAGGGATTGCAGACTGAGCTTTAACCGGATGGCCACGCTGTCCTCCAACAGGTTTTGGCTTTGACACGCGTTTTGGGCCAGATACGGGCCCGGCAGATGGAACCTGTTGCGATGTTGATGCCTGCTGCGGCCCCTCCTCCACCTCCGCTTCTGAACTACTGCCGCCTGCACCCTGTTCCCCCAATGGCTGCCAATCGGGGTCAATAACTGGGTCATCTATTACCTCCTCTTCGAGCTCGTGTGCAACTTCGTCTGTGTCACTGTGTCGGTCGGTGGTATAGCGTTCGTGGCGGGGCAACATAGTCTCATCAGGGTCTGATTGTGGATCTGTACCCTGAGAGGGCAATGTGGTGGTCTGAGTCAAAGGAGCAGCATAGTACTCTGGCTGTGGCTGTGCATCAGTGCACTCCATGTCAGAATCTACTTGTAATGGGCATGGCCTGTTAAATGTTTCACTTTCTAAGCCAGGGACGGTATGTGTAAAGAGCTCCATGGAGTGACCCGTTGTGTCGCCTGCTGCATCCTTCTCTCTTGTTGTAGTTTTTGCTGAGGAGGACAAGGAAGCGACTTGTCCCTGACCGTGAACATCCACAAGCGACGCGCTGCTTTTACATTTACCAGTTTCGGAAGAGGAGGCAAAAGAGCTAGAGGCTGAGTCTGCAATGTAAGCCAAAACTTGCTGTTGCTGCTCCGCCTTTAAAAGCGGTTTTCCTACTCCCAGAAAAGAGAGCGTTCGAGGCCTTGTGTAGCCTGACGACGAAACTGGCTCCACAGCTCCAGACTTAGGTGGAATATTTTTATCCCCACGACCACCTGATGCTCCACTACCACTACCATCATTACCAGCTGACAATGAACGCCCACGACGACCTCTTGCAACAGACTTCCTCATTGTTTTAAAATCTTAACCAAAGTAACTTTATTTGTTGCTGTCAAACAACTTACACGGTGAGCTATAACTTCAGTATGATTTCAATATCCCTTAACAGGTTGGTGAGACCACAAGGAAAATCAGGCACAATGTTACACACTCTGTTTTCTGTGGCACAAAATCACAGAGATGACACACACGCAGGACTGTCACTCAAGCACTAATGTCAATATTAATCTCCCACCTAATTTATTTTTTTTTTTTTCTCAGGGAGACTTTAGAAACCAAATAATATTAAAAAAAAAACAAAAATAAATAGGCTTTCTATGGCCCACTGAATGAGAGGGAGAGAGGTGGCACACCCAGGAGTCAAGACTGGCACACAAGCTGAAAGGGCAATATTACTCTCCCACTGTTTTTTTATGTTTTTTTTTTTTTTCAGGGAGACTTTAGAAACCAAATAATATTAAAAAAACCAAAAAAATAAATAGCCTTTCTATGGCCCACTGAATGAGAGAGAGAGGTGGCACACCCAGGAGTCAAGACTGGCACACAAGCAGAAAGGGCAATATTACTCTCCCACTGTTTTTTTATGTATTTTTTGTTTTTTAAGGGAGACTTTAGAAACCAAATAATATTAAAAAAAAAACCAAAAAAAAAAGGCTTTCTATGGCCCACAATTAGAGAGAGAGAGGTGGCACACCCAGGAGTCAAGACTGGCGCACAAGCTGAAAGGGCAATATTACTCTCCCACTGTTTTTTTAAGCTTTTTTTTTTTTATTTTCAGGGAGACTTTAGAAACCAAATAATATTAAAAAAAACAAAAAAATAAATAGCCTTTCTATGGCCCACTGAATGAGAGAGAGAGGTGGCACACCCAGGAGTCAAGACTGGCACACAAGCTGAAAGGGCAATATTACTCTCCCACTGTTTTTTTATGTTTTTTTTTTTTTTTCAGGGAGACTTTAGAAACCAAATAATATTAAAAAAAACAAAAAAATAAATAGCCTTTCTATGGCCCACTGAATGAGAGAGAGAGGTGGCACACCCAGGAGTCAAGACTGGCACACAAGCTGAAAGGGCAATATTACTCTCCCACTGTTTTTTTAGGTATTTTTTTTTTTCAGGGAGACTTTAGAAACCAAATAATAAGAAAAAAAAAAAATAAATAAATAGGCTTTCTATAGCCCACTGAATGAGAGATAGCACACACAGCAGTGGCACACAAGCCCTGACTGAGGCCAATATTTTTCTCCCACTGATCGATGTAGTGTTTTTGTGTTGAGGTAGATTTTAGAACACAAATCAAGGAAAAAAAAAATAAATGCTTTCTATGGCCCACTGAATGAGAGAGAGGTGGCACACCCAGGAGTCAAGACTGGCACACAAGCTGAAAGGGCAATATTACTCTCCCACTGTTTTTTTATGTATTTTTTGTTTTTTAAGGGAGACTTTAGAAACCCAATAATATTTAAAAAAATAAATAAATAGGCTTTCTATGGCCCACTGAATGAGAGGGAGAGAGGTGGCACACCCAGGAGTCAAGACTGGCACACAAGCTGAAAGGGCAATATTACTCTCCCACTGTTTTTTTATGTTTTTTTTTTTTTCAGGGAGACTTTAGAAACCAAATAATATTAAAAAAAACAAAAAAATAAATAGCCTTTCTATGGCCCACTGAATGAGAGAGAGAGGTGGCACACCCAGGAGTCAAGACTGGCACACAAGCTGAAAGGGCAATATTACTCTCCCACTGTTTTTTTATGTTTTTTTTTTTTTTCAGGGAGACTTTAGAAACCAAATAATATTAAAAAAACCAAAAAAATAAATAGCCTTTCTATGGCCCACTGAATGAGAGAGAGAGGTGGCACACCCAGGAGTCAAGACTGGCACACAAGCTGAAAGGGCAATATTACTCTCCCACTGTTTTTTTATGTATTTTTTGTTTTTTAAGGGAGACTTTAGAAACCAAATAATATTAAAAAAAAACAAAAAAAAAAAGGCTTTCTATGGCCCACAATTAGAGAGAGAGAGGTGGCACACCCAGGAGTCAAGACTGGCGCACAAGCTGAAAGGGCAATATTACTCTCCCACTGTTTTTTTAAGGTTTTTTTTTTTTATTTTCAGGGAGACTTTAGAAACCAAATAATATTAAAAAAACCAAAAAAATAAATAGCCTTTCTATGGCCCACTGAATGAGAGAGAGAGGTGGCACACCCAGGAGTCAAGACTGGCACACAAGCTGAAAGGGCAATATTACTCTCCCACTGTTTTTTTATGTATTTTTTGTTTTTTAAGGGAGACTTTAGAAACCCAATAATATTTAAAAAAAAAAAAAAAAAAAGGCTTTCTATGGCCCACAATTAGAGAGAGAGGTGGCACACCCAGGAGTCAAGACTGGCACACAAGCTGAAAGGGCAATATTACTCTCCCACTGTTTTTTTATGTATTTTTTGTTTTTTAAGGGAGACTTTAGAAACCAAATAATATTAAAAAAACCAAAAAAATAAATAGTCTTTCTATGGCCCACTGAATGAGAGAGAGAGGTGGCACACCCAGGAGTCAAGACTGGCACACAAGCTGAAAGGGCAATATTACTCTCCCACTGTTTTTTTATGTATTTTTTGTTTCTTAAGGGAGACTTTAGAAACCAAATAATATTTAAAAAAAAACAAAAAAAAAAAGGCTTTCTATGGCCCACAATTAGAGAGAGAGAGGTGGCATACCCAGGAGTCAAGACTGGCGCACAAGCTGAAAGGGCAATATTACTCTCCCACTGTTTTTTTAAGTTTTTTTTTTTTTATTTTCAGGGAGACTTTAGAAACCAAATAATATTAAAAAAACCAAAAAAATAAATAGCCTTTCTATGGCCCACTGAATGAGAGAGAGAGGTGGCACACCCAGGAGTCAAGACTGGCACACAAGCTGAAAGGGCAATATTACTCTCCCACTGTTTTTTTATGTATTTTTTGTTTTTTAAGGGAGACTTTAGAAACCCAATAATATTTAAAAAAAAAAAAAAAGGCTTTCTATGGCCCACAATTAGAGAGAGAGGTGGCACACCCAGGAGTCAAGACTGGCACACAAGCTGAAAGGGCAATATTGCTCTCCCACTGTTTTTTTATGTATTTTTTGTTTTTTAAGGGAGACTTTAGAAACCCAATAATATTTAAAAAAAAAAAAAAAAAGGCTTTCTATGGCCCACAATTAGAGAGAGAGGTGGCACACCCAGGAGTCAAGACTGGCACACAAGCTGAAAGGGCAATATTACTCTCCCACTGTTTTTTTATTTATTTATTTTTTTTTCAGGGAGACTTTAGAAACCAAATAATAAGAAAAAAAATAAATAAATAAATAGGCTTTCTATAGCCCACTGAATAAGAGATAGCACACACAGCAGTGGCACACAAGCCCTGACTGAGGCCAATATTTTTCTACCACTGATTGATGTAGTGTTTTTGTGTTGAGGTAGAATTTAGAACACAAATCACGGAAAAAATAAATAGGCTTTCTATGGCCCACTCAGTGAGAGATGGCACACACAGGGATGGCACTGTAGCAGAAATGCCAATCTTAATCTCCCACAAAAAAAAAACAAAAAAAAAAACAGGGACTGTCCTACAATTACTATCTCCCTGCAGTAATCTAAGCCAGGTATGGCAGGCAGCAATAGGAGTGGACTGATGCACAAATTAAATAAAAAGTGTGGACAAACAAAAAAGATAGCTGTGCAGAAAGGAACAAGAGGATATGTGCTTTGAAAAAAGCAGTTGGTTTCCACAGTGGCGTACACACAGCAATACAGCTATCACGGAGCCTTCTAGGGCAGCCCAATGAGCTACAGCGCTGAGGAAAAAAAAAAAAATAGCTTCCACTGTTCCTGCACACCGAAGGTGGTGTTGGACAGTGGAAATCGCTACAGCACAAGCGGTTTGGTGGTTAGTGGACCCTGCCTAACGCTCTCCCTGCTTCTGACGAAGCGGCAGCAACCTCTCCCTAAGCTCAGATCAGCAGCAGTAAGATGGCGGTCGGCGGGAACGCCCCTTTATAGCCCCTGTGACGCCGCAGACAGCAAGCCAATCACTGCAATGCCCTTCTCTAAGATGGTGGGGACCAGGATCTATGTCATCACGCTGCCCACACTCTGCGTTCACCTTCATTGGCTGAGAAATGGCGCTTTTCGCGTCATTGAAACGCGACTTTGGCGCGAAAGTCGCGTACCGCATGGCCGACAAGCACAGGGGTCGGATCGGGTTTCATGAGACGCCGACTTAGCCAAAAGTCGGCGACTTTTGAAAATGATCGACCCGTTTCGCTCAACCCTACCCAGCACACGATTCAGTTGCCCCTTGTCAGCATATATGTCTCTTCCAAAATTGTTACTTAGATAGGGCATACATATTCATTAGCACTTTACATTGTCCGGGGCTGGACAAAGACCATTCCTGGTTTTTCCAGACTCCTAACTGAGACATGTGTCTCTTTATTAAACTGTCGCCTCGCTTAAATTTTCCAAATTTGGGTAAAAAAAAAAAAAGGTGGTGGAGTATTGCCTAGGTTCTGTATATTATAAACACATCTAAAAGACTGGGTTAATACTCTCCACAGACCAATTCAGGCCGCAGCCTTACACATATTGGAACATGGTCATTGCCATGCTATGACCTTTACCTGAGCTCTGTAGCACTGCCTGTCACCTCAGTAATAATAATAATCTTTATTTATATAGCGTCAACGAATTCTGCAGCGCTTTACAGTTTAACAGTTTCAAACACAACAGTCATAAGTAACAACGTTAACAATACAATAACTAAAGCACAATAAGACGACCCTGTTCGTGAGAGCTTACAATCTACAATGAGGTGGGGGAGATACAAAGTACAGGAGCTTATTTACAATGATGTATTTACAATGATGGTCCAGCCATCTTCAGGGGTTGGGGGATAGATGGAGATAGTGAATTGGACTACACACGCACCCTTACACATAAAATGACTTTTGTTAGGGAACGTGATAGGCCGCACAGGACAAATATGTTTTGAGGGCGTGCCTAAAATTATGCAAATTGTGAATGGTCCAAATTTCTGGGGGTATAGCATTCCAGAGAATTGGCGCAGCACGGGAGAAGTCTTGGAGAGGGGAGTGGGAGGTACAGAACAGTGCAGAGGTTAGTTGAAAGTCATTTGCAGAGCGCAGCGGTCAGCTAGGTCGATAGACAGAAATAAGGGAGGAGATGTAAGGGGGTGCTGCACTGTGAAGAGCTTTGTTGTGGGTGAGAAAATGTACTCTGAATTGGATCCTATAAGAATGGGCAGCCAGTGTAATGACTGGCGAAGAGCGGCTGCATCTGAATACCGATTAGCCGAGTAAATGACCCTGGCAGCAGCATTAAGGATAGACTGGAGAGGGAAAGTCGAGTGAGGGGGAGGCCAATTAATAGAGCATTACAGTAATCCAGGCGGGAGTGGATCAAGGGTTTTGTTGTCTCCATGGTGAGAAAAGGGCGGATTCTAGAGATGTTCTTTAGGTGTAAGTGGCAAGAGAGGGCAAGAGATTGTATATGGGGTGTGAATGAGAGATCGGAGTCAAACATAACACCCAGACAGCGCACCTGCTGCCGGGGTGTTATTATGGTGCTACCCACGGAGAGGGAAATGTCAGGTTTAGGGAGGATAGTAGATGGTGGGAGCAGAAGAAGTTCAGTTTTGGAGAGGTTGAGTTTCAGATAGAGAGCAAACATGAAGTTGGAGACTGCGGACAGACAGCCACTGGTGTTCTGTAGTACAGCGAGAGTAAGGTCAGGGGATGACATGTATAGTTGTGTGTCATTGGCATAAAGATGGTACTGAAAGACAAATCTGCTGATGGTCTGTCCAATTGGGGCCGTGTAGAGGGAGAAGAGAAGGGGGCCAAGGACTGAGCCCGGAGGTACCCCAGCAGTGAGAGGAAGAGGGGACGAAGTGGAGCTAATGAAAGATACACTGTAGGAGCGGTCAGAAAGGTAGGAGGAGAACCAGGAGAGAGCAGTGTCCATAATGCCTAGTGAATGGAGCCTAGAGAGTAGGAAAGGATGGTTAACAGTGTCGAAAGCTGCAGAAAGGTCGAGAAGAATGAGCAGAGAGTGGTCACCATTACACTTTGCTGTCAGAAGGTCATTGGTCACTTTGATGAGGGCAGTTTCTGTCGAATGTAGGGGGCGGAAGCCAGAATGTGAAGGGTCTAGGAGGGAGTGAGTGGAGAGGTAACTGGTAAGGCGGGAGTAAACCAGGATCTCCAAGAGTTTAGAGATGAAGGGGAGATTGGAAACTAGTCTGTAGTTATTTGTGCAGGATGGATCGAGAGAGGGTTTCTTTAGTAATGGAGTAATGATCGAGTGTTTGAAGGAGGAGGGGAAAATACCAGAGGAGAGAGGGAGAGATTAAAGATTGCAGTTAGTTGAGTTGTGGTGACTGGAGTGAGCGACTGGAGGAGGTGTGAGGGAATGGGTTCAGTAGTGCATGTAGTAATACACTCCACAGACCTCGACGCCCTCTAGGACATATCCTATAATTACTCCATTGTCAAAACCATGCAAAAGATACATTCTGCCTGGTTGGATAGTTAATAGAAGAGGTGTGTAGGCTTGTGCAGATGTCCCTTTCCCTTGAGGAGGCTGCTTCCAAGTACAATGAGGCTTGTATTGTATATTGAATAAAAATAAGTTTGTAGCATGTAATTAATACATTTTTACATTACTTATCTGCTTCCTTTAAAGACACTGCTGTGTTCACTAAAATGTAAAACAAAAATCTAAAATGTGTTACAATGCTAGTAAATTGCACATATATCTGCACCCCTTCCCATCCAAGGAATGGTATATAGTTCTTGTTTTGTAATTTTTAGTGTCCTTCTCCTCCTTATCTGCAGGGTCATGATCCGAAGACTGAAAGCTACTCTTCCTTTGGTTCGAAGACCTCACGGCGTGATGCAGGGTCCCAATAGTTGACATCCGAGTCACCAGAGCTAGAAAACATGCTGATCATGTACAGTGAATGATCAAAAAGTTTCTCTGTCAGTGCAGAACTGACAGCTTCTCCAGCATGGGGATGCTGCTTCATTCCCATGCTTAGCCAAACACATGACAGAAGAAAGCATAACAAAAAGATTTTTCAGTCTAGGATTAGTCGCTAACATATATAAACGGAGCTATGGGTCACAAGGGCCCAAGAAAAACGACCAAAAAATCCCAATGTATATATAAAAATATCAGCTTTATTAATACATAATAGCAGTAGAACATAACATATAAGGAACAGGTAAGGCACAGTACCGCAGGGTGTGCACAGACACCACTAAAGGAGCATACTAAGGGGGCACGGAGCCGGGATAAAAACATATACCCATCAGAAAATCATAATAATGGTGGTGGACTGCATATTGTAATGTTTTAAATATCATGATAACATGTTGATAGAAATACAGACGTCCACACAAACGGACGGCAAGCCCGAGTACAAAAGATGTAACAAATATAAATTACCTCAAAAAGAGACAGACGGGTAGGATGTATCCGGGGTCCGTGCGCCTTCCCCGATGCACGTTTCTGTGATTAAACCTTCCTCAGGGGGAATAATGAGGGGGGTCAGATGTGCCATTTTATATCTGCCATCAACCGGAAATAACCGGAGCAAAACCGGAAGTTCATCATTGTTGCTAGGGAAACTAATGCGCGTGTCCCCCTGAAAAGCCAAATGTAAAAAAGCGGCTTATGCCCAGCCGTGCCAACCGCCGACGAATGCGCCACACATCGCCACGCACCGAGCCGGCACAGGGCCCTGTGTCGCCCGGCGGTGAGCGCGTAGCGGCGCAGACGCAGTACGAGGCAAGGCGGGAACAAAACCGCGCATGCGCAAAGGGGATTCAAGTAAGAGGCCGCCATATTGGAAGAGGGAAACACCGTCACAAGCAAAAGCAACAAGGATAAAAATAGGTAGCATGGCAAATATAGCGCATATATCAAAAGATAACAGACATAAATAATATGTGGCAAACAAGAATAAACGTAAATGATATGACAATGACAACACATATAACAAATAAACACAGATGTGAACAGTATATACTGGACACAGTATCAAAGAAAGAAAGACATCATTCAGTGTTAACAGATGAGGCCATACAAGATAAGTAAAAGATATATATTAGATCTACACATAGTGTAGAGAGCAGAAAGAATGCAAACAAGGACCTGATAATAGTTTATATGTTTAGCTAAAAGCTTATACTCTTATAATAAATCAGGGTATACAATCATTATTGTACTCCACACTACGTAGGGGCGATTGATGTGTAACGCTCATGTAGGAACAGCCATCAGAATAACAGAGGGTCCGAAGTCAAGACTTGTCCATATGTCCACATCAGCGTACCACAACGTCAAATGAAACACAAAACAACACAACTAGACCTAAATATAAAGAAGATAAGTTAATAATGGATAAATAATGGATAAATAGAAACAACAAATAGATTAAAAAATAAAAACAACAAAACTAAACTAAAGCGGTGTCCTGCACAGATGTGCAGCAGGGGAGGATCACAAGAAGGACGAGAAATTAAAGTGCTCATTAAGACCCCATGGATGGACTGTGCCAAGTGTCCAAATCCATCGGGACTCCAATTGAGAGAGGCGCTGAGAAATGTTACCCCCCCGAATACCTAGATCAATTAGGTCAATACCTTTTACACATAGTCCCTTGCTGTTACACATATGGTGCATCTTGAAGTGTTTAGGTATTGTTTTCAGGAGGGATGTGTCCTCCTGTTCACTGGCTGCCTCAATGCCACGCACGTGCTCCCTGACCTGCACCTTAAGTTGGCGTGTTGTAAGGCCAACATAGATCAGGGAGCACGGACACGTGGCATAGTAAATGACATTCTTGGATTCACAGGTTATTGACTTTTCAATTTTAAATCTATTATTCCCAGAAGAGTCAACAAATGAGTCGCTATATTCGATGTTTCTACAGGCGACGCAGCGTCCACAGGGCCTACAACCACTCCTGATAGGGACATCATTAAGAAACGTTCGAGGGGGCGTATTCTCATAGTGACTACGTATAAGCCGATCCCGCAGATTTTTTGCACGACGAAAAGTGATAGCGGGCTTTTTAGGAATGATTTTGGCGATAGTATTATCGGTCATCAAGATGGGCCAAGCTTTCGTAAGGGCAGCACGTACCGACTCAGATTGGGTGCTGAAGTTAGTGACAAATCTCATCACATTCCCATCATTAGTATCAGTATGAGTCTGATACAATAAAGAATCCCTGTTTGACCACTTAGCCCTATGGTAGGCCCTCTTGATGGCCCTACGGCTGTACCCTCTTTCAAGAAACCGTTGACTAAGTTTCTCCGCCTCAGCCTCGAACAATGCTTGTGTGGAGCAAATACGCCGAAGGCGTAAAAATTGACCCACGGGTACGGCGCGGATCATATGAGCAGGGTGCGAGGAGGAGGCATGTAGCAGCATATTGGTAGATGTGGGTTTGCGATATATATTGGTACCAATTTTACCATCAAACTCTCTGCACAAGGACACATTGAGGAATTCAATTTCATTACGATGTTGTTTAACAGTAAGACGGATATTTAAATTATTATTATTATTAACTCCCGCAAAAAATAAATCCAGAGACGAAGAGGTATCCTGCCAGATGAGAAAGACGTCGTCGATGTACCGCGCCCAAAGGAGGACGCAGTCCACCGACGACGGCCGCTCATCTGACAGGAAGAGGTCCCTCTCCCACAGCCCCAGGAACAAATTAGCATATGCGGGGGCAAAGGCCGCCCCCATAGCTGTGCCCTGGAGCTGGAGGTAGAGGGACCCCTTAAAAGTAAAAAAATTATGAGTGAGAGTAAACTCTAACAACTCTAACACAAGCGCCCTGAACCTGGAGGAATAGTCGGACATGTCCAAGAAGAATTTAACCGCCCGTAATCCGTCTTGATGCCGGATATTCGTGTATAAGGATTCAACATCAGCTGTATCTAGGAGGGTGTCCGGATCAAGAGAAAGGCCATCGACCGTCCGAAGCAGCTGTGTCGTATCCTTGAGGAAGGAAGGAAGACCCACCACCAATGGCTGTAAAATGGAATCAATCCATTTATTTATCTTCTCCAGGAAATTCCCCCGTCCTGACACAATTGGGCGACCAGGGGGGACACGAATGTCTTTGTGTACTTTAGGGAGGAGATAAAACGTAGGGATGGTGGGCTCTTTAACCACCAATGCTGCCGCCAGCTCTTTCGTAATCACTTCACCATCAACAGCAGCAAACAGGATGGTGGAAAGTTGTGAACAGTAGGCGGACGTGCTGTAGAAGTGATCATCCTGCAAAAAATGAATGTCCCGTAGTAAAGTAAAAAAGTAAAAACAAAAAAATTAAATTGTAAAATAAAAAAAAAAATTCAAAAATAATAATATAAAAATCAAAATATATTGTATTTATAAATAAATATTTGAATGAAAACAAAAAATATAAACAATAAAAGTGCACATATTTGGTATTGCCACATCCGCAATGACCCGAATTATAAAACTGTCCCACTAGTTAACCCCTTTAGTGAACACCATAAAAAAATAAAAAACAAAGGCCAAAAACAATGCTTTATCATCATACCATTAATCAAAAGTGGAATAAAATGCGATCATAAAGATGGATATAAATAAACATGGTACCAGTGAAAACATCATCTTGTCCCGCAACCAACAAGCTGCAACCTAGCTCCATCAGCAAAAAAATAAAAAAGTTATAGCTTTCAGAATAAAGTGATGCAAAAATAATTTTTAGTTTTAGTTTCTAGTTTTAGTTTTTATTGTGTAAAAGCGCCAAAACAAAAAATAGATATAAATGAGGTATCACTGTAATCATACTGATCCGAAGAATGAAACAGCCTTATTTTTACCATGCACAAAATGGCATAAACTCCCCCTCCCCCAAAAAAATCTGAATTGCTGTTTTTTGTTCATTTTGCCTCCCAAAAATTGGAATAGAAAGCTATCAAAAATGCCATGTGCCCGAAAATGGTACCAATAAAAACGTTAGCTCATCCTGCAATAAACAAGCCATAACATGACTGTCGGCCGAAATATGGAAAAATTATAGCTCTCAAAATATTGTGATAATAAAACTAGTTTTCGCAATAAAAAGCAACTTTTAGTGTGTGACAGCAGCCAAACCTAAAAACCTGATATAAATCTGGTATTTCTGTAATTGCACCGACCTGAAGAAAAAAGTTTCCTAATCACTTATTCCGCATGAGGAACAATGTAAAAAATAAATAAAACCAATTCTTCACCTGCTGTTGATTTTTTTCATTCTGCCTCTTAAAGATCGCAGTAAGGCTTGGCACACATTTATCCTGCATTCTGCGATGAGCGCTTGCATTGGAGTTTGTGTAAATCTCTGAAATAAGTAATTCAGATGGAACCTCTGGTGGAAGATTCCCTATAATGAGGCAGATGGAGGAACTGTGGAGCCATAGGACCTGTAATCCGGTAGTGTTTTTCTTTTTAGGATTGCATAAATGTGCCATTGGCCACAGTTTTGTGCACTTCTGTAAAGAAGGACACCACTGAACAGAGGCCAGACAATGTCCAGAGTAATTCTGCTGCCACATGATACAATACGATACACTTTATTGATCCCGAGGGAAATTATGGTATTACAGCAGCGTTACAAACAGCATTTCAAACATTACGAATAGCATTACATAAAGTAATTACTAGACACAGATCTTGCACATGACTAACCACATTACGTAACAAACAAATTTGGGTGAAAGTAGGTAATTAAATCTCTGATCATTGCCATTAGTGCACCAGCCATAGGTCATTGTCGTCTTTCACCCTTAGGAAATTGTTATATATCCCCATAGAAGTAGGCACAAACGATTTCCTGAATTTCTCCTTCTTGCACCTAAGTAGGATTAGGCGACTGCTGAATGTGCTCTTCTGCTTCAAAGGTGTGAATTATTGTTCATTATAGCCCTACACTTCATCTGAAGAGTCAAGATGGAGGCCAATAGCCGCGCGTGCCTTCTTGATAAGTTTGTTGAGCTTATTAGCGTCAGCTACTCGCACACTACTGCGACAGCAAATGATAGCAAAAAACCCCGAAGTAGGTGGTCAGTGTAGAGCATCAGATAAATGTGATCCCAAACATTATGTAAAGCTTCAACTCAATCCACATGAAAAGCAAGTCCCCACTCAGGTCTGTCATTTGTTAGCGTAAATATAGGTGATGCAGAAAATAGAAAAGATGGATAGCACTCACCGATCATTAAAAATCTTGCTTTATTTCAATGTTTAAAACATCATGGCCAGGAGAACAGATGAAGGAGTGTGTGAGCCAGTGCTGACGATGGCCATTTCACGCTCAACAGCACTTCTACGGGTTGATCCTCTGACACGACCTGTAAAAGCGCTGTTGAAATAAACCAAGATTTTTAATGATCAGTGAGTGCTATCTGTCTTTGTTATTTTCTGCATACTCTTTATGATGTTTTTTTCTTGGATAAGCACCCGGTATCCTATGGTATAGTTGACGCATGTGTGCCACATATGTGATTATCAGACTTTGCTGCAAAGTGGTGCCATCACCTTTTTTTCTCTCTTTTTTATTGTAAATATAGGGGAGCTTCCATGTTACTGGTAGTACAAAGGCTCTTGAAAATGCAAATACATTTATATAATTTATACAATGTGATTTTCTGGATTTTATTTTTGATATTCTATCTCTCAATGTTAAAATTAACCTACCCTTAATATTATAGACTGTTCATGTCTTTGTCAGTGGGCAAACTTACAAAATCAGCAAGGGATCAAATACTTATTTCTCCTACTGTAAGTAATTTTACTGTAAAGTATATTTCCTAACCTTTTTTTCTGTAAAAAAAAAAAATTATATTCGGTTTGGTATGCTTTATTATGAATCTGTAAAAGTAGCATAATACTCTGACAACATTGTTCCCAGCAGCGACCTTGGAGTCATAGCTGCATCCAGAAATTCAATTCAGGACTCTATACAAACAGATACAAAACAATAGCTGCGTCCAGGCATCTTTCCCCTACTGATTCCATTTCAGTGCTGTTTCCACCCATTTCAGAAATTTCCCTGCTGCCCTCCCAAAGACATCCTGGGAGGGTCCACCGAAAAAATGCTTGAGATTGACTTTCATTATGCTCATTACTCGAGTCGATCACCCGAGCAGTACGACCTGCAAGTTACAATTTACGAGCATTTTAGTGCTCACCTTCCCCTAATGCCTACATAAAAATGTGATTATATAATATTTGTGATTACCTCACAATATTCTGATAATTAGCATTGATACAATAAATAGTCAACTCATAAGCAAAACTGTCTGATGAATAGAATTATCAAAGCAGAGATCATGTAATTTCCCTTGCTTTAAAAGCATGGCAAAGTCTAGAGCCCAAGGTTTTACTGCAGGAATGTAAAGATTGTACAGATATTTTGTTTCTTATTTTTCTTTTTAGAGCAGCATTGTTAAAACAGGCCAGAAAATAAACAAACTCTTCTCTAGTCATAACGGTACTGCAAGTATATGAATTTTTTCTGATAATGCACAGCATTAAAAGGAGAATTGGAATCTCATGTTTGGGTTTGCCTATTTTCATTTGCAAAGGATCAATAGCCTAAACTTCACATGAGCTGAAAATGCTTTTTTTAATGTAAAAAAAGTAAAAAATGTTGTGACTATTCCCAAAGAAGTCTTTGAGGTGTCCCATTTAGAGATCTGCGGATTTTTTTAACTTCACCGAATTTTCCCCCAATATTTGATTTGCGCAAATCTCAATACTGTAAAGTTTGCAATTGCTAGGACAATACAAAAGGAGAATGAGAGAGAGAAAGAGAGAGAGAGAGTGACCCATTGATCATAAGAGTTTACACATTGCAGGTGAAAGAAAGAAGAAACTGTTGACCATAAGAGATTACACTCTACATGACAGCAAAATAGAGGACACTGCTGAACAAAAGAGCCCTACACGCTATTGGAGAGCGAAATAGAGGACTCTGCAGTACAAATTGTGCTTCACTGGGAAATGCTGATCTGTGATGGTCCAGGTATTGACAACCACTGTAAAAGGTGTTATAATTCATAAGATGTCGTAGCTGCATGGCCTTATGGAGAGGCCTGTGAGCAATGCAATTTTATATTAGCCTGCTCTCTGATGCTTGAACAGTTAGGTTATGTGCACACATTGCGGATTCCATTGCGGATTTTTCCGCACGGATTCTGCAAAATTCACAGGTAAAACTGAGGATTTGGTGCAGTTTTTGTGGGAATTTCATGTGCGTTTTTACACCTGTGGATTCCTATTAAAGAATAGGTGTAAATTGCTGCAGAATCCGCACAAAGAAATGACATGCTGCGGAAAATAAACCGCAGTATTTCTGAGCAGAATTTTCCGCAACATGTGCACTACAGATTCGATTTTCCATAGGTTTAGATGGTACTGTGCAACGCATGGAAAACTGCTGTGGATCCGCAGGGCTAAATCCGCTGCGGATCCACAGGCAAATTTGCAACGTGTGCGTTGTCACGGCTCCACTTCGTGCTGCCGTGCCTGCCACTCACTCCTCTGCTTGCCGACATACTTACCCAACCCGGCGCGCTCCTGCAGTGTGCGCGCACCTTCTGGTCTCTCCTCCTCCAGACTCGCCCCCGGTCCCTGGCTCTCATCGGGTGCATGTGCGCACCTCTCTCTCCAACTCTTTCTGTGCACGCGCGGATCCTGACCCGGAAGTCCTGCAGCACTCGGTCTATTTAAGATGACTCCTTCCTTTGCTCCATGCCTGACTGTCATTTGCCCTTTCATGTGACCCAGGTCCCTCCTTGCCCTGTGTCTCCGCCATAGCCAGTCTGCCCTGTGTCTCAGCCATAACCAGTCTGTCCTGTGTCTTTGCCATAGCCAGTCTGTCCTGTGTCTCCGCCATAGCCAGTCTGTCCTGTGTTCCGCCATAGGCAGTCTGCCCTGTGTCTCTGCCATAGCCAGTCTGTCCTGTGTCTCCGCCATAGCCAGTCTGCCCTGTGCTTCCACCATAGTCTGCCTGTCCTGTGTCCCCGCCGTACCAAGCTTGCTCTGTGTCCTCTCTTTACCCAACTGGTCCAGCTTCTTTCCCGCTTCTACTTTCTGTCCCCGGGTATCAGCTTCTGCGGCAATAGTTTCCCTCGGGCCTGCCCCTAATGCTCCCTGTATTGGGGGTGGTCCACCAGGTCAGCTCACCCTTGAGAGGTTCATTGTCGTGGATCTGTGGGTTCGCTTTAGGAGTTCCAAAAGATCTTACATGCGCATACCCTGTGGGAGATGATGCAAGGCATATTTTAAACAACTGTAAAACAAATCTCAAAATTTTTGAATTTGCATGAAATCATGAATTATAGGAAATTCAACTCAAACTTGATCTTTCGCAGATCGATTATAAAATCTTTGCTGACTTGTGCCTCTTCTGATTCTGTTTTGGTATCTGGGCAGCAGCACGCCTTTGTTGCTTGTTTTATGATTCAGTTCCTGATGCAATCTCCTGACATTGATTCGCTCATCTCTAGTCCCATTGTAAAAGAAAATCACAAAACAGCCTCCATTCTGTGACTACAGCGATCAGATGGATGATGGATGATGGCAGAAGTTAATCATCCCATAGCATACTTTTATTTTGCGTTTAGCTTTAAAGGAACTTTTTTTATCATATAAATGGATGAAAAAGGTATTAAACACTTTAAATAAAAAATGTATTGTCTTAAGTCTCATACTTCCCGAAAAACATAGAAATACATTGATTTATAAATATGGGGACAGTTAACTGGCGACACATCTAACTTCCAAGTGTAAGATTTTCTATTCAGTCTTGTAGAAGTCAGCATGCATAAAATGGTTTTCTTTCTAAAAAAACAACACTATATGCATCTGATATGATCCGTGATGGATTCAATCAACTCACCCATTTACATTAACATTTTTATGACCAAATATGAAAATATGCACATTTTGCAGAACAATAATCATCACTGTTCTCTTCCTCTACTTGAGATGTGTTTGTAATGTTATTCTTTTTCTGGAGCAATCTCCACATTTGATTACTTTTTCTGATTTCCAGATAAGATTGATTATGTTATAAAAGTCACAATGTCCTCTGAATAAAACTGTGCTATGTATTTTCACATCAAAGTAGTTATTATGTAACAATTGGCACTTTGCAGTAACATCCTGAGTATTAAGATAAAATTGCTTCCTTTCATGGTTGAGTAGTTTACCTGTCATGATTTCAAGTGAGGTTTTGTACTTTCTGGTAATATCAACATAATAATATTTTAAACACTAAGGGGGTGTTAAACAAAGGAGACTTAGTTCAAAGATTAATAATGAAATAGAAGATCTATATGCATTGAGTTTGTATGTTCTCCCCGTGTTTGCGTGGGTTTCCTCTGGGTTCTCCAGTTTCCTCCCACATTCTAAAGACATACAGATAGGGAATCTAGATTGTGAGCCCCAAGGGGGACAGCGCAATAATGTTTGTAAAGTGCTGTGGAATTAATGGGGCTATATAAATGAGAAAAATAAATACATTTATAACATAGTTAAATACAAAACATGGAGGCACATTTAAAAACAATCAAAAAAATTAAGACATTTTTGGCATGCATACTTTTGCATACAATCCCAGTTACCACAGATGATGTAATTTGTTCAAGTAGAAGTTAATTGTACTTGAATTTTTAAAAAATTCACATTTGTGGTGAATTAGGATTTTTTTTTGTTATTCACTCCACTCAAATTTAGCATAATGGTCGTCAGCTGCGATCGCCATCTTGCTAAAGAGTAAAGTGCCTGCTCTTTGCCTCCTGTCTCATTTTCTGCTCCTCCTCAAATTACATCTCTGCATAAACTGATGGGTGGAGTGCTCAGAGGGTATGTATCCAAATATCAAAGACTGTCCGTCACTTCCAAACAAACAACAGGTGCATACTAAGAGTAGCTATCTCCATATATGCCATATATACTCGAGTATAAGCCAACCTGAGTATAAGCCGAGGCACCTAGTTTTGCCACGAAATACTGGGTAAGCTTTTTCACTCAAGTATAAGCCGAGTATGCATTGTTCCCTCATCCCCATCCTGGTATGCATGGCTCCTCCGTCCCTGTCATTGTATGCTTGGCTCCCTTGTACCTGTCACTGTATGCATGGCTCCCCCATCATTGTATGCATGGCTCCCCCATCCCTGTCATTGTATGCATGGCTATTTATCCCCTATCCTTGTATGCATGATTCCTGTTAAAAAAATAAATAAATAAACCACACCCTGCCTGCGCACCCTCGCTGGCACTGCACCTCGTTTTGGCGCCAGCAGCTCTTTCGGCCGAGTGATCCCTTGGCCCTACTCAATAATGTAATGAGGTTACTAGGAGGTAGCGGCCATGTTATTTTAGAATTTTGGATAACTAGAGGGGGAATGTTGTGAATTCCGTTCTCGGACTCCCTCCTGTGGTCATGAATGGTACTTTGGTTAGTTCTGCTCTTGGACTCCCTCTGGTGGCTTTGAGCGAAACTGCTGGTCACTGAGGTTGGCTTTGTCAGCTGCTCTCGTTTATTGCTTGCTGGCTTCTCTATTTAACTCCACTCAGATCGTTACTTGATGCCAGCTGTCAATGTTTCAGTATTGGTTCAGATCTCTCTTGGACTTCTCTGAGGACCTGTCTACTCCAGCAGAAGCTAAGTCTTTGCTAGTTCATTTGTTGTTACTGCTTCCTGAATATATTTCTTAGTACTGCTAATTTCTAGTCCAGCTTGCTATCTTGATATTCCCTTGCTAGCTGGAAGCTCTGGGGTGCAGAGTGGCACCTCCACACCGTGAGTCGGTGTGGGGAGTCTTTTTGCTTACTCTGCATGGTTTTTTGTAGTCTTTTGTGCTGACCGCATAGTTCCCTTTGCTATCCTCTGACTATTTTAGTGAAGTCTGGCCTCCTTTGCTAAAACCTGTTTCATTCCTGTGTTTGTGACTTTCCTCTTAACTCACAGTCAATATATGTGGGGGGCTGCCTTTACCTTTGGGGAATTTCTCTGAGGCAAGGTTAGGCTTCTGTTTCTATCTTTAGGGGTAGTTAGCTCTTAGGCTGTGAAGAGGCGTCTAGGGAGAGTTAGGTACGCTCCACGGCTATTTCTAGTTTGCATGATAGGAGTAGGGTTTGCGGTCAGCAGAGTTCCCACTTTCCCAGAGCTTGTTACGATTACTAGTTTACTCATCAGGTCATTCCGGGTGCTCCTAACCACCAGGTCCATAACAGGGGAAGACATGTGAAAACTCTGACTTCAAGGTTAGATTTCAGAAAGGCAAATTTTAAGGGACTCAGAAAGATAATTGGGGATCCAATGGCTGGATATCCTTAAGGACAAAAATGTCCAGGAAGAATGGGAAATCTTGAAAAATTAGATTCTCAAAGCACAATCATTAACAATTCCAAAAAGAGGGAAGAACTTAACTTAACTTAAACACATGCTAAAAAGGAACAAAGAAATGTTTATCAAATGGAAAGAGGGAGGCATATCTAAAGAAGAATATAATGCTGTCTGAAGAAGCTACAGGGCACAAATCAGATTATCTAAAGCTGACAATGAATTAAAGCTTGCAAGAGATGTCAAAAGCAATAAAAAAGGATTTTGGGGATATATCAAAAGTAAAAGAAAAGTCAAGATGCTGTAGGATTTTTACAGGATGAAAATTATGAAAAGGATGTTGAGAAGGTCGACCTTTTAAATTCCTATCTTGCATCTCTTTTCATTCAGAAAGAAAATGTAACATCAAGTGATCTTCACTGTCCTATTAAAGGAATAGACGAATCCAGGATATTTATAAACAGAAAGATAGTGGGGAAATACTTAGCAAACAAAATTAATTCAAGTCTGCAGGTCCAGATGAATTATATCCCAGAGTACTGAAGGAGATAGTAAAAGACATTTTTGAACCACTCACCATAATCTTTGAAAATTCTTGGAGAACAGGAGAAGTCCCAGAAGACTGGAGAAGAGCAAATGTTGTTCCTATCTTCAATAAGGGGAAGAAGATGGACCCATGGAACTATAAGCAGGTGAGTCTGACTTCTTTAACAGGAAATATCTTGGAACAAATTATTAAACAACATGTATGTAAGTACCTGGATGAGAATGAAGTAATTAACCAGAGTCAGCATGGGTTTGTAACTAATAAGTCATGTCAGACTAACTTAATTTCCTTCTATGACAGAATCACTGACTGGGTGGATCAGGGAAATGCTGTAGTTATAGTATATCTTGACTTCAGCAAAGCATTTGACAAAGTATCTAACACCATCCTTATTGAAAAAAATGACTACGTTTGGAATGTACAAGGCAACTGTAGGTGGATTCATAACTGGCTTAGTGATTGGACCCAAAGAGTGGTCGTAAATGGCTGCACATCCAGATGGAAGAATGTCTCAAGTGGGGTACCACAGGGTCCTGGGCCCTGTATTGTTCAACATCTTTATCAATAATTTACATGAAGGAATTCAGGGTACACTGACTAAATTTGCTGATGACACAAAGCTAGTAGGGATAGCTAATACTAGAGAAGAGAGAGAGGATTCAAAAAGAAATAAATAAACTAGTGCAGTGGGCAGCAACTAAGAGAATGCTTTTTCACAACGAAAAGTGCAAAGTACTAAAGCTTGGCAATAAAAATGAAAAAAGCATATAGAGAATGGGAGGAGTAGGGCTTAGCAACAGCACATGTGAAAAAGACTTGGGTATACTAATAGATCATAAACTGAACATGAGACAACAGTGTGATGCAGCTGCAAAAATAGGCAAATGCAATTCTGGGATGTATTAACAGAAGCATACAGTCTAGATTACACAAAGTCATTATTGCCCTCTACTCTTTGGTCAGACCTCATCTGGAATAATGTGTCCAGTTTTTGGCACCACATTTTAAAAAAGACATCAACAAATTGGAGCAAGTTCAGAGAAGATCTACCAGAATGGTGACCGGTCTGCAAACCATGTCCTATGAGGGAGGGTTACATGATTTGGGAATGTTTAGCTTGCAAAAAAGAAGTCTGAGAGGAGACTTAATAGCTGTCTACAAATATCTTAAGGTCAGTCACATTGTAGAAGGATCATCTTTACTCTCATTCGCACAAAGAAAGACTAAAAGCAATTTGAGGCAACTGAATGGGAGGAGACACAGATTAGATATTAGAAAAAAACTTTTTGACTGTTAGGGTGATCAATGAGTGGAACAGGCTGCCACGAGAGGTGGTGATGGTGAGTTCTCCTTCCATGGAAGTCTTCAAACAGAGGCTGGACAGACATCTGTCTGGGATAATTTAGTGAATCCTCCTTTGAGCAGGGGATTGGACCAGATGACCCAGGAGGTCCCTTCCAACTCTACCATTCTATGATTCTATGATTCTACTCAGTTGGGTAAACATAGATATGTTCAATGTGAACAGATGGGCTGCATAATGAGTTCTAGCTTGGTTATTGTTGGGAACTATATTAAGAGACTCTAATAACTGGAAGTGCATCAAGTAATGGGAACAAAGATAATGTGGTGCCTATTTACAAATTGTTATTAGTTTGTAAACGGTAATTATAGAGCAGTAATATTAAAGAGATTCTCCAATACTCAGACAACCCCATCTTCATTACCACATAGAATTAACACAAGCTGTACTTATCTCCAGTGTCAACATTGTTTGAACGATGTCAGCAACAGGTCTCCTAGGGCTCACCTGATATTATGTCATGTAAGATCTGCAATCAATCAGTGACCGCTTCGCTCTCACTTCCTTTCAACAAAATTGATGTGCACAGTAAATTAGAGAACGGCAGCAGCTCTCACTTCTTTCAGTTCTTAGGGTACTGTCACACTCTGCAACTTTCCAACGATCACGACCAGCGATACGACCTGGCCGTGATCGTTGGAAAGTCGTTGTGTGGTCGCTGGAGAGCTGTCACACAGACCGCTCTCCAGCGACCAACGATGCCGAAGGCCCCGGGTAACCAGGGTAAACATCGGGTTACTAAGCGCAGGGCCGCGCTTAGTAACCCGATGTTTACCCTGGTTACCGTCGTAAAAGTAAAAAAAAACAAACAGTACATACTCACATTCCGGTGTCCGTCAGGTCCCTTGCAGTCTGCTTCCCGCTCTGACTGAGTGCCGCCGTAAAGTGAAAGCAGATCACAGTGGTGACGTCACCGCTGTGCTCTGCTCTTACCTTCCGGCCAGCAGTCAGTCAGAGCGGGAAGCAGACGGCCAGGGACCTGACGGACACCGGAATGTGAGTATGTACGGTTTTTTTTTTTTTACTTTTACGATGGTAACCAGGGTAAACATCGGGTTACTAAGGCCGGCCCTGCGCTTAGTAACCCAATGTTTACCCTGGTTACAAGCGAATGCATCGTTGGATCGGTGTCACACACACCGATCCAACGATGACAGCGGGAGATCCAGCGACGAAAGAAAGTTCCAAACGATCTGCTACGACGTACGATTCTCAGCAGGGTCCCTGATCGCTGCTGCGTGTCAGACACAGCGATATCGTATGGATATCGCTGGAACGTCACGGATCGTACCGTCATAGCGACAAAAGTGCCACAGTGTGACAGTACCCTTAGTTTTGTCCAAAGGAAGTGTGAGTGAAGCGTCCTGTTACCAGGCACGAATTGGCTGCAGAGATCACTGAACATAAGAAGAGATAAGCAGATTAATGTATGAAAAATCAGTTTGAGATGTATTTCATGAAATTTGCGGTTCCACGCAAAGTAAAAAATGTTATGATTCCATTTCTGAGTCTCAAAACTAAGTAACATTCCCACAATTTTGAAGTATCAAACAGCAGAATTCCCTATAATTCATTTCAGCTATGTCATCTTGCAAATTATCATAACTTATACTGCAGTAGTCAGTACCTGTGCCATCACAGATCAGTGGTTCCCAGTGGAGCACAGTTTCAATGGCAGAGTAATTTTTCACTTCCAGAGTCATTGTTTAAGTCTCTTTTTTCTGTAGAGTTTAAGATCTTATGGTCAGCAAGGAGATGAGGCTTGCTGACCATAAAGAACTAATAATCTACGGAATAGTCTTCCTCAAGAGCATGTGAGTCGCCCTACCAGGGCCGTACCAGGGCCTGGGGTACTTGGCAACGGGTCCGGTCGCAATTAAGGTTGTGGTCCCGGTGGCAGTGACCCGGTCCGTGCCCTGGGCACTCAATTTAAGGGTGACTCAACTTTGGCGTCACAAACAGGATATTACTTCTCTAGGGCTGCACCAATTAGTTGGCCAGTTAAGATGCTGACTTTTTGATGTTCTGTCAGGGGATATACTGCAAATAGACATTTCCTTAAAGTCACTTACTGTATGGGACTCCTCTAAATATTATGGCAGCCAGGCCGCTCCTGGTATATAGGGCATGGACAGCGGCATTATGGGCTGTAGCTGTGGCTGGCTCCACCACGGGGCCTGGGAGCATCTTGGGGCTTGCGGCTTCAACTGCCACCAATTCTCCCGGGTCAGATATGCCTTTTCCCCGTGCTAACCTTGTAGAGACCCGACGTCTCACCTCCAGAGTCTGTAGCGGCTCCTCTGTGTGTGCGGTCTGCAGCGGTTCCTGCCGTATGTGGTCGGGCGCTTCGCCTGGTCCTCCTCCCGGGGCTCCAGCATAGTGTCTCCACTTCCGGTCCTGCCGCATGGCATTTTCGCTTGCGGCTCTTCCTGGCAGCGTGGCACCCGGTTCCTTCTTCGTGCTTTTTTCACTGACTCTGCCCACGAAGGTACACCTCCTTCCTCCCCTCGTGCTCCAAGCAGTGCGGCAATAGCAGCTTGCAAGCAAACTGGCACAATCTCTGGCACACAGTACCTGGCGAAGCCAGGGCACGTAATCCTGTTCTTGATGCCAAAGTTGAGTTGCCCACCAGGGCAATGGGGATACTCAGTAACGGGTCCTGTCGCATTTAAAGGGGATGTCACAGTGGCTGCGACCCGATCTGTGGCCCTGGGACTCAATTAAGGGGGAAAGGTCTTTAAGGGATATTTTGGAATAAAGTCTATTTGTGATGCCACCTGTGGTTCTTGGTCAGAAGGGACCGACGCTGCTTAAAGGGGTCCCCTGGGGTGATGTATTTGCAGCAATACTCCTGCACCATCCTCTCCAGTTGAACACTGTGTCAGACTTATACTCTGTTCTACTGGTGCAAAAAACAGATATTGCTTCTCCCACTTAAGCTGCTGCTATCATTTTTGCGTTGACGACTCAACATTTCTGGGGTTAGACGTCTATAACTGGGATGCATACTGTGTGCCTTACCACCGTCTTGGAGAAAGCCTCTTAAGAGTGTCTACAAGTGTGCTTCAATACTCCAGCATGCGTTTGAACCTTTCCAGGAGGGAAGCATCTGGCAAAATTTACTCCTTCACTGTGGATCTAACACAGTGGCAACCCAGTAGTCAGAACTATTTCTAATGCGGGCATCATGTTGCAGATGAATGCCTTCTGGCTGCACTATGTGTTGAGGTCTATGTCCATGGTGTGTTGGTGGCTGGGTAACATTCAAGCTTATTTCACCCATCCCCTCCCACCAACCACCCTCGATCACTAATTCTCCCTCCCTTGGTACACGCCTGTGCGACGACAGTCTGGAACTTAGAGATATTATAACTTCTGCATCCTCCTCTTCATCTGGGATCATCACCTCCTCCCACAGACTATTCTAAGTGTGCTCCAGCATGTAGATGACCGGAATAATGATGCTGATGACGGCATCGTCACTGCTAACCATCTTAGTAGCCATTTTTAAACTGTTCAGAAGGGTGCAGAGGTCCTTAGTCTGTACCCACTCAGCAAGTGTGGTTTGCATCACATCCATAATGCATTGGCCCAGACTATGCTAAAAGACATAAATGACATACTGTACTAGGGCTCGTCACTGCTGCCACACTTGCTACAACATGTGCAGAGTGGAAATGCACCATGGCACATTATATACACTGCTCAAAAAAATAAAGGGAACACTTAAACAACAGAATATAAATCCAAGTAAATCAAACTTCTGTGAAATCAAACTATCCACTTAGGAAGCAACACTGCTTGACAATCAATTTCACATGCTGTTGTGCAAATGGAATAGACAACAGATGGAAATTATTGGCAATTATCAAGACACACTCAATAAAGGAGTGGTTCCGCAGGTGGGGACCACAGACCACATCTCAGTACCAATGCTTTCTGGCTGATGTTTTGGTCAATTTTCAACGTTGGTTGTGCTTTCACACTCGTGGTAGCATGAGACGGACTCTACAACCCACACAAGTGGCTCAGGCAGTGCAGCACATCCAGGATGGCACATCAATGTGAGCTGCAGCAAGAAGGTTTGCTGTGTCTGTCAGCATAGTGTCCAGAGGCTGGAGGTGCTACCAGGAGACAGGCCAGTACACCAAGAGATGTGGAGGGGCCATAGGAGAGCAGCAACCCTGCAGCAGGACCGCTACCTCAGCCTTTGTGCAAGGAGGAACAGGAGGAGAACTGCCAGAGCCCTACAAAATGACCTCCAGCAGGCCACAAATGTGCATGTGTCTGCACAAATGGTTAGAAACCGACATCATGAGGATGGTCTGAGTGCCCAACGTCTACAGATGGGAGTTGTGCTCACAGCCCAACACCATGCAGGATGCTTGGCATTTGCCACAGAACACCAGGAGTGGCAAATTCACCACTGGCACCCTGTGCTCTTCACAGATGATAGCAGGTTCACACTGAGCACATGTGACAGACGTGACACAGTCTGGAGATGCCGTGGAGAGCGATCTGCTGCCTGCAACATCCTTCAGCATGACTGGTTTGGCAGTGGGTCAGTAATGGTGTGGTGTGGCAATTCTTTGGAGGGCCACACAGCCCTCCATGTGCTCGCCAGAGGTAGCCGACTGTTATTAAGTACCGAGATGAGATCCTCAGACCCCTTGTGAGACCATATGCTGGTGCGTTTGGCCCTGGGTTCCTTCTAATGCAGGAAAATGCAAGACCTCATGAGCCTGGAGTGTGTCAGCAGTTCCTGCAAGATGAAGGCATTGAAGCTATGGACTGACCCGCCTGTTTTCCAGACCTGAATCCGATTGAACACATCTGGGACAATATGTCTCGCACCATCCACCAACCTCATGTTGCACCCCAGACTGTCCAGGAGTTGTCGGATGCTTTAGTCCAGGGCTGGGAGGAGATCTCTCAGGACACCATCCGCTGCCTCATCAGGAGCATGCCCAGGCATTGTAGGGGGGTCATACAGGCATGTGGAGGCCACACATACTACAGAGCATCAATTCCTTATCTTGAGGCATTTCCACTGAAGTTGGATAAGCCTGTAACTTCATTTACCACTTTGATTTTGAGCATCATTCCAACTCCAGACCTCTGTGGGATATTAGTTGTGATTTACGTTGATCATTTTTAGGTTTTATTGTTCTCAACACATTCCACTATATAATGAATAAAGATTTACAACTGGAACATTTCATTCAGTGATATCTAGGATGTGGGATTTACGTGTTCCCTTTATTTTTTTGAGTAGTGTATAAACTGGTTAACCGGTAGGCCAAAAGACCTCTGTAGCGATGCAAGTCGATGAGGATGCAGGGTGCGAATGGCGGAAGGGAGCACACAGTTGGCTTTGCAACTGGGGTCCACTGTTGCAAAGCCAACTCTGGGTAAATATACTTTTGGGTAACCCTCCCTATTATTTGTTATTTGTATAGGTACTCCCTGGCCGGCTTGCAGACATAGGGTTTGGATTAATGATGTTACAGCTTTATTCATGACATCAGTCACTTTTCATAGGCAATACAGGTTTGGGACATCCTCCAGCATCACTCTGCACTATTTCTACATCTCAAGCACTTGGCACTTTTACAATACTGCTCTGCACTTTATATATTATGCTGCTTTCTGAGATGTTTAGCAGGATATTTGTCATCTGTTAATAGTTACTGCTGCTACACTAGGTATTTTTGCATGAGGTGTTTTACCCATTTGTCTAATATCATGTTTTACAAATGATCTTCTTTCTTTGCACAGTGTCTTTCATATTCTGTATGGCATGTGTTGTCATAACCTTTGTTTTTATGCTATTTAATGTGATTTTTAATTCATATTGGTAACTAAATAAAGATTTATGAATTTTCGTATATATTTTGGCTTTGGAGGATCTTTTCAGCTCTTATGGTCCTCCTTATTATTATTATATTGGGCACCATAGTCTGGTGATGAGGTTCTGATGGAGGCTCCATCGTGCCCTGTCAGCACGCCTGCATTCTCTTGTCATCATTACCGAAGGTACTAGTATAAAGCCATAACTGGCTGAGACTTACTACCAGCTACCCTGGGTTGCATTAATGCTTCTGTTACTTATCATTCCAGATGTTTAGTAGACTTTTGTTAGGCGAAGATGTCCATTCATTTTTTCAGCATGGTCTCCCTATCACTCTGATTACCGCATTCATGATCGTATAGCATTGCATAATGCAGGTGTTGGGTCAGGACATTTGTGTTGTCCCCCAGTGCACTTTTTTACCATCCAGGTCCACTGGTTGTTTGAGCTGTCATTTCTTATTCACTCCTTATTTTTGTCTGCGTGAATTTATATTTTTCTAAATAAAATATTGTATTGAATAACAATAAGACCCTATCTGGCATGGATTTTGTGCGCAACTACATTGTGAACAAAGTTACACTTTTGTGATATTATTTACTGATCCATCCCCTTACTTTGTTGGTCCATATATTATGGCTTAGGGGTGTGTCCTCTGTTGGCCTAGAGGATTTTTTGTAGGTTTTATTAGTCTGATTGCCGTAGGTAGAGTCGGGAAGGAATTTTTTTCCCCAATGTGGAGCTTAGTGTTTGCCGCATGGTTTTTTTTTGCCTTCCTCTGGATCAATATGCTAGGCAACATGTTAGGCTATGGGTTGAACTAGATGGACTTAAAGTCTTCCTTCAACCTTAAATACTATGTTACTATGCTAAGGCTTTAATAGCAAAGAAATGTACAAAAGAAAATACCCTATGGGTGAGAGGCATAATGGCGATACATTTTTAGCAAGTTTTTTTATGGTTATATACCAACGAAATGGATTTCAGACCATGGAATAGTCTATGGGTGAGCAATATAATACATTTTTGAGCAAGTTTTTTCAAGGTTATATAGCAATGAAATGTACCCAAGAGCATATAAAAAAAGTCTATGAATGAGTAATATAATACTGGAGTGCACCGTCACGGCTGTGGAGTACTCGGTACCGGGTCCTGCGGTTCACAGGGGGATGTCATGGTGGCTGACCCAGTCCGTGGCCCTGGGACATCCGTATAAAAGGGAAAGGTCTTTAAAGGGATAAAGTTTATGTTCGTGATGCCACGTGTGGTATTCGGTCAGGGTGACCGACGCTGCTTTAAGGGGTCCGCTGGGGTGATGTTATGGCAGCTAGATGGTATACCTTCCCACAAGTGAAGTATATCCCCAGGGCTCCCGATGTGTAGATGGTGATATGTGAGAGGTGCAGAGAAGAACGAGGACACAAGGTTGCAGTCTCTTTACCTTTACTGAAGACTTCAGCATCCACAGTCCAGGGCACCAGACCACAGGGCAAGCAGAGAAGTCCGCGCAGTCCAGAGACAAGCAAGTTCCCCTGGGTAAGTCAGGTGGGAGCCTACCACTCTGCACTTTCTGTCTCTAAGTCCCTGCTGCCACTAAGTGTCTCAACAAGGTATTTAATTGTTCTGCTGTCCTAGGATAGGTACCTGTATGGTAGGCAGCTCGGGCCGTGGGTTCTGGGGTCTGTTCTTTGTGACTCCGGGCTCCTAAGTGCTGCTGTGCCACAGGCAATTGTGGGTAGAGTTTTGGTAATGCAATGCCCTTCGGTTCTGCTCCTTGTCTTAGAGTCCACGTGAGCCTCGGGCTCCCGATTCTTGCACTGTAGCTCTTCAGAGGCCTGCTCATGGCCTCCTGGAGCTCTCACTTTCCTCTGTGCTCCACTCCTGTCTGTCCTCGCACACAGACCTTCACTACAGACTGAGCTCACTCCGCCTCCAAACCAGGATCTTTATTCAGGGAAGCTGCCCCAAAAACAGGGCTTGGAGCTCCCCCTCCTGGCTTGGAAGGGTAAGGTGTTGTGTGTGTGTAAACCTACCAAAGGAAATCTCACTTGTCTCCAGACATAGCACTATCCTCCCAGTGAGGAAGACAGCACTACTGTGGTACCCAAACTCCTGGGGTGCCACAATACCTATATATTTTTAAACAAGTTTAAGGGTTATAAACCAATGAAATGTACTCCGGACCACAATACTGTATGGCTGAGAAATGTAACCCAGCAAAATTTATAAATTTTTTTTGAGTGTTTTATATCACAAAAATGCACCCCAGAACACAGAATAGTGTATGGGCAAGAAATATAAATAATCTAATCCTAAAACATTTTACTATGGTTTTTGTAAGATTTACATACCATCATAATGCAATAATAACCATGTTAAACTGTATGGATGAGTCTTTGAATCTATAAAAATAAATTGAAATAACATATTTTGAAAGTGTAGCTGATTTACTTAGGCTAGGTTCACATTGTGTTAGGGCAATCCGTTTAGCGCTAGTGCTAGCGGATTGCGCTAACGCAATGTTTATTTAGGGGCCGCGTTAGGGGTCGCGTTAACGTCCCCGCTCTCACAGATCCCCGATCTGCGAGAGCGGGAAACGGACCTCGCTGCAAGCAGTGTCCGAGGCGCGCCACAGAAGAACGGCACATCGCTAGCGATGCGCTACAGGGAAACTTCACATTGCTGTCAATGGGTGCGCTAACGGACCTGTTGCACGGCGTTAATTGCGACATTTTTGCCGTGCAACGCTGTCTGTTAGCGTGTACACATTAACGCAATGTGAACCTAGCCTTATAAAGTTATAAAGGCTTTGCAGAAAATGTACAGTGTGATGCAGCGGTAGGACCATACACAGTGAAACGGCAGTGACCCAAGCAAGTTCAAACAAAACGTTTTATTGTATTACTTCACACAGTCTTTTAGCAATACATAGTAAATGGCTTCTTCCTCCAGGCCAAAGGAAAATATACAGTACACGGCTTCTTCACATAGTCCATCAGAAGTACACAGTAACTGGCTTTACCTTTGCAGTCCCTACACAGGCCAGACTTCCCTTTGTCCGGTTTCCCTGGGGCGACCGCCTGCCGATACCAAGTCTCTACACACACCGTGCACATCACGCTATCCTCCGGATTGCAGCCTGGTAAAACAAGACAGCCCGGGACGCAGGATGTCAGTTCCTTTTGCCCCTATGTCGCTCCACACACAACAGTTCCTTTTTCCTCTTTGTTGCTCCCCGAACAAAGAGCTCTGCAGACAACTTCTCTGTCTGCTTCCAAACCAACACTGACACACCTCGCCCTCTACTGCAGGGCTTTTAGTCAGTCACTGCTTCACCTTTCTAATTACAGCCGCACCTGTCTGCAGTACGACCTCATGGCCTCACTACGCTTCATGCACATTCTGGAGAGCACATAAAGTGCCCCCTAGCTGTAACAGGGGTCACTGCCTCACAACAGCCAGACAGAAATTATGAGGAGTGTCATCCATAAATCCCTGAAAGGCAACAACTGGCAGGTCTCATTAAAATATTGAATAAAACAAACACTATACTGTATGCGCTGCTATAATCTGGTGGTGTGGAAAAGTGTGGACTATTCCAGGCCTTGTTTATTTTTATGAGAATGAACATTTTCAGTTGACAGGCAAAGTGTATGTCTGTCATGAGCCCCAGGCAGCACTAAAAACCCACTCAGATGTTAGCAGCAGGGCAGTACAAAGCATAGATGGACAGTCATGCTAGGAGTCAAACTTTGAGACCCAATAGTTGAAAGAGGAATTAGGAAGTATGCTGGTTTGGTAGGCCAGATATTGCTCGATCATCTTTAAAAACTTTCCCGTCCTTGTCAAAAATACCCGCTCAGGCCCTGGGCACTGGGCTGATGTCATGAAATTGGCCCATGCCTATGACAGCGTACCCCTCTATATGCTGTGTGTCTCCCTAGCCACTCTTCCTTGGTAGGGCAAGGAAGCTTGACCCCTGCCACTAGCGGTGTCTAATGAGAATTTTTTCAACATATATTTTCCACAATGGTCTTCTGGTATAGCACTATTTCAGAAGACCTTTCCAACTCAGGAATAAGAGATGCAAAGTTCTCTTTGCAGCATGGATCTAGCAGGGTAAAAAAACAGTACTCTTTTTTGGCCAATATGAATGTAACCCGAGGGTTTTGGGAAAGGCAATCGTACATAAAGTCGGCCATATGTGCCAAGCTTCATACAGCCAACACTTCCTTGTCTCCAACATGATGATGACTCTCCATCTTCTTCTCCTCGCTCTCTTTTTCCTCATTCTCATACTCAACACATAGATGTAGGAGACACGGAAAGAAAATTGTCTGTCTGCTAGCCTCTGTTGTGCTAGCCACCAGCTCCAATTCCTCCTCTTCCTTTTCCTCAGCGTCTACCTCCTTATTGATACCCAATCCAAGCTGAGCAGATGAGATGAGGCTGGGCTGGTTACAATCACTCTGTGCCACCAGGTTGCACCCATTATCACACACAGCCATGCCTTGCTGGAGGTTCAGCTGCAAAAAATACAGATCTGTCTGGTCTGTTATTCCTTTATTTACCCCTGCTGCAGTGTGCAGTTTAACTCCTAAACAAATCAGCTTCAGCAGAGCCTTTTGTTGCTTTGCTGAAGCAGTGCTACAGAGCTTTCAGGTTCCAGCTGATGTGCTCTGAGTTAGCACATCAGAGATGGTGGATGAGGAGCAGCAGGAGGCGGTGCATGAGCTCCTATAGTTGGTGTAGGAAACCCTGATAGAAATATGAGCAGCAATCCTTGGTGTTGGGAGTATATGCACCATGCCAGGGTGTGACTCGGCACCAGCATCCACAATATTTACCCAGTGTGCCATCAGGGAAATGTAATGTCTTAGGCCACAAGTGCTTCTCCACATATCAGTCATTAAGTGTACAATGCCAATAATTGCATTGGTAAGGGCACATGTGATGTTTCTGGACACATGCTTTTACAAGGTGGGGATGCCACACTAGGAGAAAAGTGATGGCTGAGGACCAAGTACTGAGGGATGGCTGAAGCCATACTTCTTGTATACCAGCCTTAATGGCAACATTTTCATAGCATGCAGCATGGAAATGTGCCCATTTAGCATTTGGGCCGGTGGGTGGCTGGGAACTTTATTTTTCATCCCAAGGCCTGGGGTAGAGACAACTGAATGCTGTGGTGGGACAAGGATTTGGAAGGTGCAAGGCAGGAGGTATCTGTGCCAGTGTTTTGAACAGGGGGTTAGGAAGCACCTAGCAAAGGGGAATAGGCAGTGGTGTCACCCGATGGCACCAATCCGGGACCTAGGCATTCAGCCCGCCGAGTCAGATGCTTAGATGACATGTGCCTGATCATGCTGGTGGTGGATATGTTCACAGTGGTCATGCCCCTGCTGATGTCTGCATGGCACAGGTTGCTAATAGCCATTTTGATTGCATTAAAGCTCTCTTTAATAAAGTCTCAAAATAGGGAACACCAAACTCTTTGACCGAGAAATGCACAAGTGTTGGTGATCTGTGGAACGGTTTCCTCCCTTGACCCTCTGGTCATCCCACTGCCTCTTCCTGACAGTTTTGGTGCTGACAATTTCTCCCTCAGTGCTGCTGGCCTCACTTTGTATGCCAGCTTTTCAGGTTGGGTCGGTGACTTTGCCGTCCTCCAACTCATCTTGCACCACCGCACCCTGGTCCTCCTGACTTTATGACTTAAGAACAAAACTTAGCAGACACTGTGTCTCATCATCATCTTCCTCCTTATCCCAAATTTGCTGGTCCTCACCGTCATGTTCTTGTGGCTATGGCTGTACTAAGGTTTGTGCATCAATTAGGAATGGCATGTACAAAGCCTGTCCATAAGAGCCCTATTAAGAGTTACCATGAACAGAGCTACATTACAGTAGAACTGACCGGCAAATACGGATCATCTACAGTCGATGTTAAATGAAATTCAAAACCTGAGCAGTATCTTGTAGATTGGCTTCAGAATTATGAAACTACCCAATCCCAAGCCACAGAAGCACTTAGTTTGACAAATCCAACTCAAGTTGAGTGTACACGGCTATTATTCAGGTGATCATAAAATATTTTTCACTGTTACGTAAAGTTGTTGTCTGTCTTTGAGGGTCTGCCATATTCATCTGATTCTGAGAGCTAGCATTTGGGACTCATCTTTACCTTATTTCAGAGTGGAGCTGGTTTATTCTCTCTTTACCATCCAGTTCTACAGAAATCTCAATACTTGACTCTTTCTCTGAGTTGCTTGGACTCCTTTAATATGAATCTGATCTGTAACATTAACTGAAAGTACAATAACATCCCTACAGCAAGTATAATGCACTGCTAAGAAGTACTATAGTGAGTATCAGAGCTGGGCTATACACTCACATTGGAATGACCGGGCCTTTTGCCATCAATTATGTAGTGGACTTTCTGATCAAGTGATTGAAATGTACAGTTTAATCCTCCTGATTCCATTAACTTAGCCATATGCTTGACAATCCCTCCTGACAGTCAGTTACATGAATGTAGGTGGGAACACACTGCTAATTCTGCACCACTACCTAAGATTTATATGCTTACTATTACAGATTCAGAGTATCAAGTTTAAGTCAAATTTTCTGAAATTCACAAATTTGAAAATTTTGACATTCAATTTGCAAAATAAAAAAACATCCTCATCATCATTTTCCACACTGCTGAAGCATCAGAGAGTGTGCTAATGTCATTTTTAGTGGACTTCCCCATGATGTCATGTAGCTATGACATCTTTCAGATTATCATACCTTCTGCAGTGGTTATCAATACCTGAGCCATCACAGATCAGTCACTGGGCCTAAGAAAGACCATGTATTGACTACTGAGAACTTAAAATTATAAAGATTATAGCATCCTCTTCCATTTTTTACTGATCTATATATCCTGATGTTGTGAACCCGTTGTTTCACCAAGCTTGATCAAAGGGGGTTATATAGCTTGATGCATATCTGCAAAAGGCATGGGTTGAAGACGGCATTCGATATTATTCAATACTATGGAAAGACATTATTAGTATTTAGTGATGACTTCCAGGCTAAGTAACATTCCAGCTGGTTTGAAAATTGTGTTCATGAGATGTTCAGAGTCATATCAGTAATCCAGAATTGATGGCAATCAATTGGACCCTTAAGGAATGGCACAAATTCTTGGAAGGTGCAAAACAAAAATCATTGTTATCGTGTTACCGTTGATCACAAAAATCTTACTTTTCTGAAGTCAACCTAGAGAATAAACCCTAGGCAAACAAGAGGGGCTTTACTCTTCTCTAGTATTGAGTTTGTAGTTTCATTAAGACCTGGTACTAAAAATGCTAAAGCTGAGGCTCTCTCCTTATGTTTCTGTCCATCTCAAAATGAAGATTCTGAACAAGTTCCCATTCTTGTTTGTTTCCCTAGATCTTGTTGAGCAGATCCGTTGATCTCAAGAGTTTGAACTTGACAATACCCATATCCTAAAATGATTTGTTCCTCCTCGTTTTTTTCTGGTAGAAATCTAATGATTTGGTACTCACAGGTAACCTTGGAATTAACAATACTATCTGACTGCGGACCTGGATTTTTTGGTGACCGACCATTGTTCAACATTGTAGGGAATACGGAAGGACCAAAAAAAAACTTGTGTCAGGCGCAAAATGGCTGTTGCCCATGGACTTTTAGTATTCCACATGCCTCCTTGTTATCTAATATATAAAGCTGAAAGTGTGTGTGTATGTGTGTATGTGTGTATGTCCGGGATTGGCATCTGTACCGTCGCAACTACAGCCACAAAATTTTGCACAGTCACACGTCTGGACCTTGAGAGCGTCATGGTCGGCGCTCACAGCACACCTGCATTTCTGCTACATAGCAGTGAACATCAGATCGCTGCTATGTAGCAGAGCCGATCACATTGTGCCAGCTTCTAGCCTTCTATGGAGGCTATTGAAGCATGGCAAAAGTTAAAAAAAAAAGTTAAAAAAAAATGTGAAAAAAATAAAAAAAATATAAAAGTTTAAATCACCCCCCTTTCGCCCCAATCAAAATAAATCAATAAAAAAATCAAACCTACACATATTTGGTATCGCTGCGTTCAGAATCGCCCGATCTATCAACAAAAAAAAGCATTAACCTGATCGCTAAACGGCGTAGCAAAAAAAAAATTTGAAACACCAGAATTACATTTTTGGTCGCCACGACATTGCATTAAAATGCAATAACGGGCGATCAAAAGAATGTATCTGCACCAAAATGCTATCATTAAAAATGCCAGCTTGGCATGCAAAAAATAAGCCCTCAAGCGACCCCAGATCATGAAAAATGGAGACGCTACGAGTATTGGAAAATGGCGCATTTTTTTTTTTTTTTAGCAAAGTTTGGAATTTTTTTTCACCACTTAGATAAAAAATAACCTAGTCATGTTAGGTGTCTCTGAACTCGTACTGAACTGAAGAATCATAATGGCAGGTCAGTTTTAGCATTTAGTGAACCTAGCAAAAAAGCCAAGCAAAAAACAAGTGTGGGATTGCACTTTTTTTGCAATTTCACCGCACTTGGAATTTTTTTCCCGTTTTCTAGTACATGACATGGTAAAACCAGTGATGCTGTTCAAAAGTACAACTTGTCCCGCAAAAAATAAGCCCTCACATGGCCATATTAACGGAAAAATAAAAAAGTTACGGCTTTGGGAAGGAGGGGAGCGAAAAACGAACACGGAAAAACAGAAAATCCCAAGGTCATGAAGGGGTTAAAGAGTAAGAGCGATGGCGCCAAAGAGTATATACCGTACAGTGGCTAAGGTGGGGCCCCGACATGGGATACTCACCACACACAGGGATATGAACACACACACAAAATGCGCCACACGCTACCATGTGCTTGAACACATACACCAACCTCGCCACATAAAAGTCGAAACACAAAAGTCGCCGCTCAAAACTCACCATGCGCAAAACTCACCACATGCAAAACTAGGCTCACACAAAACTCGCCACATGTGCAAAACTCACCTCATGGAAAACTCGCCACACGCAAAACTTGCACACGCGGAAAAATTGCCACATGCACAAAAGTTGCAACACATGCAAAAGTTGCCTCACACAAAACTTGCACATACTCAAAACACAACACACATAAAACTCGCCATGCACAAAACTCGCCATGCGCAAAACTTGCTGCACACAACTTGCTACACTAACCTGTCACATGCAATTCGACACACAAAAAGTTGCTACACGCATGTCGCCACACAAAACTCATCTCACAAAAGTCGCTACATGCATGTAGCCACATGCAACTCAACACACACAACGTGACACATGAAACTCACCCTAAAGCACACACAAGTCTGGTATTATCCTTCAAAAATAAAAATCTGATTAAAAAGCAGACAAACTACAAGAGCAACAAATGTACCATATAGGAAATACGGCAGCTGTCAGTCACATGACCTGTCTATTATGTGTATGTGTGAGCTAATATATACTGCCAGGGGGGAGGGCTTCCTGTTGGCTGGGGATTTTTCAGGCTGCCAATTAAGCTTACAAATACTGAGGTAAAAATACTGAGCAAATAACGTGTGAACGAGGTCTAATACAGGAGGAGAAGACACACAGATATATACTATATACAGGAGGAGATGACACACAGGTATATACTATATACAGGGGAGATGACACACACATATATACTATATACAGGGGAGATGACATACAGGTACATACTATATACAGGAGGAGATGACACACACATATATACTATATACAGGGGAGATGACATACAGGTATATACTATATACAGGAGGAGATGACACACTGGTATATACTATATACAGGGGAGATGACATACAGGTATATACTATATACAGGAGGAGATGACACACTGGTATATACTATACACAGGGGAGATGACACACAGGTATATACTATATACAGGGGAGATGACACACAGGTATATACTATATACAGGAGGAGATGACACACTGGTATATACTATATACAGGGGAGATGACACACAGGTACATACTATATACAGGAGGAGATGACACACACATATATACTATATACAGGGGAGATGACATACAGGTATATACTATATACAGGAGGAGATGACACACTGGTATATACTATATACAGGGGAGATGACATACAGGTATATACTATATACAGGAGGAGATGACACACAGGTATATACTATACACAGGGGAGATGACACACAGGTATATACTATATACAGGGGAGATGACACACAGGTATATACTATATACAGGAGGAGATGACATACAGGTACATACTATATACAGGAGGAGATGACATACAAGTACATACTATATACAGGGGAGATGACACACAGATATATACTATATACAGGAGCAGATGACACACAGGTATATAGTATATACAGGAGGAGATGACTTACAGGTATATACTATATACAGGAGGAGATGACACACGTATATACTATATACAGGAGGAGATGACATACAGGTGTATACTATATAAAAGAGGAGATTACATATAGGCATATACAGGAGGAGATGACACACAGGTATATACTATAGACAGGAGGAGATGACACACAGGTATTTACTATATACAGGGGAGATGACACATGTATATACTATATACAGGAGGAGATGACACAAAGATATATACTATGTACAGGAGCAGATGACACACACAGGTATATACTATATACAGGAGGAGATGACACACAGGTATATACTATATACAGGAGGAGATGACATACAGGTACATACTACATACAGGAGGACATGACACACAGGTATATACTATATACAGGAGCAGATGACACACAGGTATATAGTATATACAGGAGGAGATGACTTACAGGTATATACTATATACAGGAGGAGATGACACACGTATATACTATATACAGGAGGAGATGACATACAGGTGTATACTATATAAAAGAGGAGATTACATATAGGCATATAGAGGAGGAGATGACATACAGCAGGTATATACTATATACAGGGGAGATTGTTATGGACCTGGTGGTTAGGAGCACCCGGAATGACCTGATGAGTAAACTCAAAATCGGAACTAGCTCTGGGAAGTGGGAACTCTGCTGACCGCAAACCCTACTCCTATCACACACACTAGAAATAGCCGTGGAGCGTACCTAACTCTCCCTAGACGCCTCTTCACAGCCTAAGAGCTAACTACCCCTAAAGATAGAAATAGAAGCCTCAGAGAAATTCCCCAAAGGTAAAGGCAGCCCCCCACATATATTGACTGTGAGTTAAGAGGAAAGTCACAAACACAGGAATGAAACAGGTTTTAGCAAAGGAGGCCAGACTTCACTAAATAGTCAGAGGATAGAAAAGGGAACTATGCGGTCAGCATAAAAGACTACAAAAAAACACGCAGAGTAAGCAAAAAGACTCCCCACACCGACTCACGGTGTGGAGGTGCCACTCTGCACCCCCAGAGCTTCCAGCTAGCAAGGGAATATCATGATAGCAAGCTGGACTAGAAATTAGCAGTACTAAGAAATATATTCAGGAAGCAGTAACAACAAATGAACTAGCAAAGACTTAGCTTCTGCTGGAGTAGACAGGTCCTCAGAGAAGTCCAAGAGAGATCTGAACCAATACTGAAACATTGACAGCTGGCATGAAGTAACGATCTGAGTGGAGTTAAATAGGGAAGCCAGCCTAGCAATAAACGAGAGCAGCTGACAAAGCCAACCTCAGTGACCAGCAGTTCCGCTCAAAGCAACCAGAGGGAGTCCAAGAGCAGAACTAACCAAAGTACCATTCATGACCACAGGAGGGAGTCCGAGAACGGAATTCACAACAGTACCCCCCCCTTGAGGAGGGGTCACCAAACCCTCACCAGGGCCCCCAGGCCGATCAGGACGAGCCAAATGAAAGGCACAAACTAAATCGGCAGCGTGGACATCGGAGGCAACAACCCAGGAACTATCCTCCTGACCATAGCCCTTCCACTTAACCAGGTACTGAAGCTTCCGTTTCGAAATACGAGAATCCAAAATTTTTTCCACCACATACTCCAACTCCCCCTCAACCAACACCGGAGCAGGAGGATCAACGGAGGGAACCATAGGCGCCACGTACCTCCGCAACAACGACCTATGGAACACATTATGGATGGCAAAGGAAGCTGGAAGGACCAAACGAAATGACACAGGGTTGAGAATTTCAGAAATCTTATAAGGACCAATGAAACGAGGCTTAAACTTAGGAGAAGAAACCTTCATAGGAACATAACGAGAAGACAACCAAACCAAATCCCCAACACGAAGTCAGGGACCAACACAACGACGGCGGTTAGCGAAACGTTGAGCCTTCTCCTGGGACAACGTCAGATTGTCCACTACGTGAGTCCAAATTTGCTGCAACCTGTCCACCACAGAATCCACACCAGGACAGTCAGAAGGCTCAACCTGCCCCGAAGAAAAACGAGGATGAAAACCAGAATTGCAAAAAAAAGGCGAAACCAAAGTGGCCGAGCTGGCCCAATTATTAAGGGCGAACTCAGCCAAAGGCAAGAAGGACACCCAATCATCCTGATCAGCAGAAACAAAGCATCTCAGACAGGCTTCCAAAGTCTGGTTGGTTCGTTCGATTTGGCCATTTGTCTGAGGATGGAAAGCCAAAGAAAAAGACAAATCAATGCCCATCTTAGCACAAAAGGACCGCCAAAAACTAGAGACAAACTGGGAACCTCTGTCCGACACAATGTTCTCCGGAATGCCATGCAAACAAACCACATGTTGAAAAAATAATGGCACCAAATCAGAGGAGGAAGGTAATTTAGGCAAGGGTACCAAATGGACCATCTTAGAAAAGCGATCACAAACCACCCAGATGACAGACATCCTTTGAGAGACAGGAAGATCTGAAATAAAATCCATGGAAACATGCATCCCAGGCCTTTTCGGGACTGGCAAGGGCAAAAGCAACCCACTGGCACGAGAACAGCAGGGCTTAGCCCGAGCACAAGTCCCACAGGACTGCACAAAAGAATGCACATCCCGTGACAAGGAAGGCCACCAAAAGGACCTAGCCACCAAATCTCTGGTCCCCAAAATCCCAGGATGACCAGCCAACACTGAGCAATGAACCTCAGAAATAACTCTGCTAGTCCATCTATCAGGGACAAACAGTTTCTCCGCTGGACAACGGTCAGGTCTATCATCCTGAAACTCCTGCAGCACCCGCCGCAAATCAGGGGAGATGGCAAACAGAATTACCCCCTCTTTGAGAATACCAGCCGGCTCAGGAACTCCCGGAGAATCAGGCACAAAACTCCTAGAAAGGGCATCCGCCTTCACATTCTTAGAACCTGGAAGGTATGAGACCACAAAATCGAAATGGGAGAAAAACAGCGACCATCGAGCCTGTCTAGGATTCAACCGCTTGGCAGACTCGAGATAAGTCAGATTTTTGTGATCCGTCAAGACCACCACGCGGTGCTTGGCTCCCTGTTGTGAATTTGGATTCTGGGCTCCCCCGGTGGCTACTGGTGGAATTGAACTGGTGTCTTCATCTTCTCTGTTCACCTGTTCCCATCAAGATGTGGGAGTCGCTATATAACCTTGCTGCTCTGTTAGTTGCTTGCCGGTCAACAATGTTATCAGAAGCCTCTCTGTGCTTGTTCCTGCTCCTAGACAACTACTAGATAAGTTGGACTCTTGTCCATGTTTGTTTTTGCATTTTGTTCCAGTTCACAGCTGTAGTTTCGTTACTGTGTCTGGAAAGCTCTTGTGAACGGGAATTGCCACTCTGGTGTTATGAGTTAATGCCAGAGTTTTAAAGTAATTTCTGGATGGTGTTTTTTGATAGGGTTTTCAGCTGACCATGAAAGTGTCCTTTCTGTCTTCTGCTATGTAGTAAGTGGACCTCAAATTTGCTAAACCTATTTTCATACTACGTTTGTTATTTCATCTCAACTCACCGCCAATACATGTGGGGGGCCTCTGTCTCCTTTCGGGGTATTTCTCTAGAGGTGAGCTAGGACTAATATTTTCCTCTGCTAGCTTTATTTAGTCCTCCGGCTGGGCTGGGCATCTAGAATCAACGTAGGCATGCTACCCGGCCACTGCTAGTTGTGCGTTAGGTTTAGTTCATGGTCAGCTCAGTTCCCATCTTCCAAGAGCTAGTTCCTATATATGCTTATGCTATGTTCTCTTGCCATTGAGATCATGACAGTTTGACCGGCCCGCAAAGTGTTAATTGTTTGGGCTGAAGCAGGAGGAAAAGAAGTGTTGAAGGGAAATTTTTTTTTTTTTTTTTTCTTCCCCCCCTCAGAGTTTTGCTGCCTAGCCCTTAATTGCTGTCTAGCTGCTTCTTACCTCCTCTTAACCCTTGAATGGCTCTGTGTCCACCTGTTTGTAATGGATCTTCAGAGTGTAACTGCAGGTTTGAATAATCTCGCCACGAAGGTACAAAATTTGCAAGATTTTGTTTGTCATGCACCTGTATCTGAGCCGAGAATTCCTTTGCCGGAATTTTTCTCGGGGAATAGATCCGGGTTTCAGAATTTTCGAAATAATTGCAAATTATTTTTGTCTCTGAAATCTCGCTCTGCCGGAGACCCTGCACAGCAGGTCAGGATTGTGATTTCCTTGCTCCGGGGCGACCCTCAAGACTGGGCTTTTTCATTGACACCAGGGGATCCTGCGTTGCTCAATGTGGATGCGTTTTTTCTGGCCTTGGGGTTGCTTTATGACGAACCTCATTTGGAGCTTCAGGCAGAAAAAACTTTGATGTCCCTATCTCAGGGGCAAGATGAAGCGGAAATTTACTGCCAAAGATTCCGTAAATGGTCTGTGCTTACTCAGTGGAATGAGTGCGCCCTGGCGGCGACTTTCAGAGAGGGTCTCTCTGATGCCATTAAGGATGTTATGGTGGGGTTCCCTGTGCCTGCGGGTCTGAATGAGTCCATGACAATGGCTATTCAGATCGATAGGCGTTTGCGGGAGCGCAAACCAGTGCACCATCTGGCGGTGTCCACTGAGAAGTCGCCAGAGAGTATGCAGTGTGATAGAATTCTGTCCCGAAGCGAGCGGCAGAATTTTAGACGGAGAAATGGGTTGTGTTTCTATTGTGGTGATTCTACTCATGTTATATCGGCATGCTCTAAGCGCACTAAGAAGCTTGGTAAGTCTGTTTCCATTTGCACCTCACCGTCTAAATTTATTCTATCTGTGACCCTGATTTGCTCTTTGTCATCTATTACCACGGACGCCTATGTCGACTCTGGCGCCGCTTTGAGTCTTATGGATTGGTCCTTTGCCAAACGCTGTGGGTATGATTTAGAGCCTTTGGAGACTCCTATTCCTCTGAAGGGGATTGACTCCACCCCATTGGCTAATAATAAACCACAATACTGGACACAAGTAACTATGCGTATTAATCCGGATCACCAGGAGATTATTCGCTTTCTGGTGCTGTATAATCTACATGATGATTTGGTGCTAGGATTGCCTTGGCTGCAATCTCACAACCCAGTCCTCGACTGGAGAGCTATGTCTGTGTTGGGCTGGGGATGTAAGGGGGCTCATGGGGATGTACCTGTGGTTTCCATTTCATCATCCATTCCCTCTGAAATTCCTGAGTTCCTGTCTGACTATCGTGACGTCTTTGAAGAATCCAAGCTTGGTTCGTTACCTCCGCACCGAGAGTGCGATTGTGCCATAGATTTAATCCCGGGTAGTAAATACCCAAAGGGTCGTTTATTTAATCTGTCTGTGCCTGAACATGCTGCTATGCGAGAATATATAAAGGAGTCCTTGGAAAAGGGACATATTCGTCCATCGTCATCTCCCTTAGGAGCCGGTTTTTTCTTTGTGTCAAAAAAAGACGGCTCTTTGAGACCATGTATTGATTATCGGCTTTTGAATAAAATCACTGTTAAATATCAATACCCATTGCCGTTGCTGACTGATTTGTTTGCTCGCATAAAGGGGGCTAAGTGGTTCTCTAAGATTGACCTTCGTGGGGCGTATAATTTGGTGCGAATCAGGCAGGGGGATGAGTGGAAAACCGCATTTAATACGCCCGAGGGCCACTTTGAGTATTTAGTGATGCCTTTTGGTCTTTCTAATGCTCCGTCAGTTTTCCAGTCCTTTATGCATGATATTTTTCGCGATTATTTGGATAAATTTATGATTGTGTATCTGGATGATATTCTGATTTTTTCGGATGACTGGGACTCTCATGTCCAGCAAGTCAGGAGGGTTTTTCAGGTTTTGCGGTCTAATTCTTTGTGTGTGAAGGGTTCTAAGTGTGTTTTTGGGGTACAGAGGATTTCCTTTTTGGGATATATTTTTTCCCCCTCTTCCATTGAAATGGATCCTGTCAAGGTTCAAGCTATTTGTGATTGGACGCAGCCCTCTTCTCTTAAGAGTCTTCAGAAATTTTTGGGCTTTGCTAACTTTTATCGTCGATTTATTGCTGGTTTTTCGGATATTGCTAAGCCATTGACCGATTTGACTAAGAAGGGTGCTGATGTTGCTGATTGGTCCCCTGATGCTGTGGAGGCCTTTCGGGAGCTTAAGCGCCGTTTTTCCTCTGCCCCTGTGTTGCGTCAGCCTGATGTTGCTCTACCTTTTCAGGTTGAGGTCGACGCTTCTGAGATCGGAGCTGGGGCAGTGTTGTCGCAGAAAAGTTCTGACTGCTCCGTGATGAGGCCTTGTGCCTTCTTTTCCCGTAAATTTTCGCCCGCTGAGCGGAATTATGATGTTGGGAATCGGGAGCTTTTGGCCATGAAGTGGGCTTTTGAGGAGTGGCGCCATTGGCTTGAGGGGGCCAGACATCAGGTGGTGGTATTGACTGACCACAAAAATTTGATTTATCTTGAGACCGCCAGGCGCCTGAATCCTAGACAGGCGCGCTGGTCATTATTTTTCTCTCGGTTTAATTTTGTGGTGTCATACCTACCGGGTTCTAAGAATGTTAAGGCGGATGCCCTTTCTAGGAGTTTTGAGCCTGACTCGCCTGGTAACTCTGAGCCCACAGGTATCCTTAAGGATGGAGTGGTATTGTCAGCCGTTTCTCCAGACCTGCGGCGGGCCTTGCAGGAGTTTCAGGCGGAGAGACCTGATCGTTGCCCACCTGATAAACTGTTTGTTCCTGATGATTGGACCAGTAGAGTCATCTCTGAGGTTCATTCTTCTGCGTTGGCAGGTCATCCTGGCATTTTTGGTACCAGGGATTTGGTGGCAAGGTCCTTCTGGTGGCCTTCCCTGTCACGAGATGTGCGAGGCTTTGTGCAGTCTTGTGACGTTTGTGCTCGGGCCAAGCCTTGTTGTTCTCGGGCTAGTGGATTATTGTTGCCCTTGCCTATTCCTAAGAGGCCTTGGACACACATCTCGATGGATTTTATTTCAGATCTGCCTGTTTCTCAGAAGATGTCTGTCATCTGGGTGGTGTGTGACCGTTTTTCTAAGATGGTCCATTTGGTTCCTCTGCCCAAGTTACCTTCTTCTTCCGAGTTGGTTCCTCTGTTTTTTCAAAATGTTGTTCGTTTGCATGGTATTCCTGAGAATATCGTTTCTGACAGAGGGACCCAATTCGTGTCTAGATTTTGGCAGGCATTCTGTGCTAGGATGGGCATAGATTTATCTTTTTCGTCCGCTTTCCATCCTCAGACGAATGGCCAGACCGAGCGGATTAATCAGACCCTGGAGACATATCTGAGGTGTTTTGTGTCTGCTGACCAGGATGATTGGGTTGCTTTTTTGCCATTGGCGGAGTTCGCTCTCAATAATCGGGCCAGCTCTGCCACTTTGGTGTCCCCGTTTTTCTGTAATTCGGGGTTTCATCCTCGATTTTCCTCTGGTCAGGTGGAATCTTCGGATTGTCCTGGAGTGGATGCTGTGGTGGAGAGATTGCATCAGATCTGGGGGCAGGTGGTGGACAATTTGAGGTTGTCCCAGGAGAAGACTCAGCTTTTTGCCAACCGCCACCGTCGTGTTGGTCCTCGGCTTTCTGTTGGGGATTTGGTGTGGTTGTCTTCTCGTTTTGTCCCTATGAGGGTCTCTTCTCCTAAGTTTAAGCCTCGGTTTATCGGCCCGTATAAGATATTGGAGATTCTTAACCCTGTTTCCTTCCGTTTGGACCTCCCTGCATCCTTTTCTATTCATAACGTTTTTCATCGGTCATTATTGCGCAGGTATGAGGTACCGGTTGTGCCTTCCGTTGAGCCTCCTGCTCCGGTGTTGGTTGAGGGTGAGTTGGAGTACGTTGTGGAGAAAATTTTGGACTCTCGTGTTTCCAGACGGAGACTCCAGTATCTGGTCAAGTGGAAGGGATACGGCCAGGAGGATAATTCTTGGGTGAATGCATCTGATGTTCATGCCTCCGATCTGGTTCGTGCCTTTCATAGGGCCCATCCTGATCGCCCTGGTGGTTCTGGTGAGGGTTCGGTGCCCCCTCCTTGAGGGGGGGGTACTGTTGTGAATTTGGATTCTGGGCTCCCCCGGTGGCTACTGGTGGAATTGAACTGGTGTCTTCATCTTCTCTGTTCACCTGTTCCCATCAAGATGTGGGAGTCGCTATATAACCTTGCTGCTCTGTTAGTTGCTTGCCGGTCAACAATGTTATCAGAAGCCTCTCTGTGCTTGTTCCTGCTCCTAGACAACTACTAGATAAGTTGGACTCTTGTCCATGTTTGTTTTTGCATTTTGTTCCAGTTCACAGCTGTAGTTTCGTTACTGTGTCTGGAAAGCTCTTGTGAACGGGAATTGCCACTCTGGTGTTATGAGTTAATGCCAGAGTTTTAAAGTAATTTCTGGATGGTGTTTTTTGATAGGGTTTTCAGCTGACCATGAAAGTGTCCTTTCTGTCTTCTGCTATGTAGTAAGTGGACCTCAAATTTGCTAAACCTATTTTCATACTACGTTTGTTATTTCATCTCAACTCACCGCCAATACATGTGGGGGGCCTCTGTCTCCTTTCGGGGTATTTCTCTAGAGGTGAGCTAGGACTAATATTTTCCTCTGCTAGCTTTATTTAGTCCTCCGGCTGGGCTGGGCATCTAGAATCAACGTAGGCATGCTACCCGGCCACTGCTAGTTGTGCGTTAGGTTTAGTTCATGGTCAGCTCAGTTCCCATCTTCCAAGAGCTAGTTCCTATATATGCTTATGCTATGTTCTCTTGCCATTGAGATCATGACAGCTCCCTCAAGCCAATGTCGCCACTCCTCGAATGCCCACTTCATAGCTAGCAGCTCCCGATTGCCAACATCATAATTACGCTCAGCAGGCGAAAACTTTCTAGAAAAGAAGGCACATGGCTTCATCACAGTGCCATCAGAACTTCTTTGAGACAAAACAGCCCCTGCTCCAATCTCAGAAGCATCAACCTCGACCTGAAAAGGGAGCGAAACATCTGGCTGACGCAACACAGGGGCCAAAGAAAAACGACGTTTCAGCTCCTGAAAAGCCTCAACGGCCGCAGAGGACCAATTCACCACATTAGCACCTTTCTTTGTCAAATCAGTCAAAGGTTTAACCACACTAGAAAAATTAGCGATGAAGCGACGGTAAAAATTAGCAAAGCCCAGGAATTTCTGGAGGCTCTTCACAGATGTAGGTTTAGTCCAATCATAAATGGCCTGAACTTTAACAGGGTCCATCTCGATAGTAGAAGGGGAAAAAATGAAGCCCAAAAAGGAAACCTTCTGAACTCCGAAGAGACATTTAGACCCCTTCACAAACAAGGAATTAGCACGAAGGACCTGGAATACCATTCTGACCTGTTTCACATGAGACTCCCAATCATCCGAAAAGACCAAACCATCATCCAAATATACAATCATGAATCTATACAGGGTCTCAGAGAACCATCCTTCTTGGCCACAAAAAAGAACCCTGCTCCCAACGGTGATGAAGACGGGCGAATATGCCCTTTCTCCAAGGACTCCTTTATATAACTCCGCATAGCGGCGTGCTCTGGCACAGATAAATTGAAAAGTCGGCCCTTAGGAAACTTACTACCAGGAATCAAATTTATAGCACAATCACAATCCCTATGAGGGGGTAGGACACTGGATTTGGGCTCATCAAATACATCCTGGTAATCCGACAGAAACTCAGGGACTTCAGAAGGAGTGGAAGCAGAAATTGACACCAATGGAACATCGCCATGTACCCCTTGACAACCCCAACTAGACACAGACATTGATTTCCAATCCAATACTGGATTATGAACCTGTAGCCATGGCAAACCCAACAAGACCACATCATGCAAATTATGCAACACCAAAAAGCGAATATCTTCCTGATGTGCAGGAGCCATGCACATGGTCAACTGAGTCCAGTACTGAGGTTTATTCTTGGCCAACGGCGTGGCATCAATTCCCCTTAATGGAATAGGATACTGCAAAGGCTCCAAGAAAAAACCACAGCGCTTGGCAAACTCCAAGTCCATCAAATTCAGGGCAGCGCCTGAATCCACAAATGCCATAACCGAGTAGGATGACAAAGAGCAAATCAGAGTAACAGACAAAAGAAATTTAGGCTGTACAGTACCAATGGTGACAGACCTAGCGAACCGCTTAGTGCGCTTAGGACAATCAGAGATAGCATGAGTGGGGTCACCACAGTAAAAACACAGCCTATTCTGATGTCTGTGTTCTTGCCATTCAGTTCTGGTCAAAGTTCTATCACATTGCATAAGCTCAGGCCTCTGCTCAGAGGACACCGCCAAATGCTGCACAATTTTGCGCTCACGCAAACGCCGATCAATTTGGATGGCCAAGGACATTGATTCATTCAGACCAGCAGGCGTGGGGAACCCCACCATAACATCCTTAAGGGCTTCAGAAAGACCCTTTCTAAAAATTGCTGCCAGGGCACACTCATTCCATTGAGTAAGCACAGACCATTTTCTAAACTTCTCACAATATATCTCCGCTTCATCCTGACCCTGACACAAAGCTAGCAAGATTTTCTCTGCCTCATTCACTGAATTCGGTTCGTCATAAAGCAATCCAAGCGCCAGAAAAAACGCATCTACATTAAGCAATGCAGGATCTCCTGGCGCAAGGGAGAATGCCCAATCTTGAGGGTCGCCACGCAACAAAGAAATAATAATTTTTACTTGCTGAATGGGGTCACCAGAGGAGCGGGGTTTCAAAGCAAGAAACAGTTTACAATTATTTTTGAAATTCAGAAACTTAGATCTATCCCCAGAAAACAAATCAGGAATTGGAATTCTAGGCTCTAACATCGGATTCTGAACTACATAATCTTGAATGCTTTGTACCCTTGCAGTGAGATGATCCACACAAGAGGACAGACCTTGAATATCCATATCTACACCTGAGTCCTGAACCACCCAGAGGTTAAGGGGAAAAGAGAGACAAAACACACTGCAAAGAAAAAAAAATGGGTTCAGAACTTATCTTATCCCTCTTTTGAGATGCATTAACACTTTATGGCCAGCTGTACTGTTATGGACCTGGTGGTTAGGAGCACCCGGAATGACCTGATGAGTAAACTCAAAATCGGAACTAGCTCTGGGAAGTGGGAACTCTGCTGACCGCAAACCCTACTCCTATCACACACACTAGAAATAGCCGTGGAGCGTACCTAACTCTCCCTAGATGCCTCTTCACAGCCTAAGAGCTAACTACCCCTAAAGATAGAAATAGAAGCCTAACCTTGCCTCAGAGAAATTCCCCAAAGGTAAAGGCAGCCCCCCACATATATTGACTGTGAGTTAAGAGGAAAGTCACAAACACAGGAATGAAACAGGTTTTAGCAAAGGAGGCCAGACTTCACTAAATAGTCAGAGGATAGAAAAGGGAACTATGCGGTCAGCACAAAAGACTACAAAAAACCACGCAGAGTAAGCAAAAAGACTCCCCACACCGACTCATGGTGTGGAGGTGCCACTCTGCACCCCCAGAGCTTCCAGCTAGCAAGGGAATATCATGATAGCAAGCTGGACTAGAAATTAGCAGTACTAAGAAATATATTCAGGAAGCAGTAACAACAAATGAACTAGCAAAGACTTAGCTTCTGCTGGAGTAGACAGGGGTCCTCAGAGAAGTCCAAGAGAGATCTGAACCAATACTGAAACATTGACAGCTGGCATGAAGTAACGATCTAAGTGGAGTTAAATAGGGAAGCCAGCCTAGCAATAAACAAGAGCAGCTGACAAAGCCAACCTCAGTGACCAGCAGTTCCGCTCAAAGCCACCAGAGGGAGTCCAAGAGCAGAACTAACCAAAGTACCATTCATGACCACAGGAGGGAGTCCGAGAACGGAATTCACAACAGGAGATGACATACAGGTATATACTATATACAGGAGATGATATACAGGTATATGCTATATATAGGAGGAGATGACATACAGGTATATAGTATATACAGAAGAGATGACATACAGGTATACACTATATACAAAAGGAGATGACACATAGGTATATACAATATACAGGAGGAGATGACATACAGCAGGTATATACTATTTACAGGGGAGATGACATACAGGTATATACTATATACAGGAGATGACATACAGGTGTATACTATATATAAGGGAGATGACAAACATTTATACACTGAGGGGAAAATGAGAGGTGTGAGGTGAAAATGAAAAGGTGTGAGTGCAAAATGAGAGGAGTGAGGGAAAATAGTGGAGTGATCGGAAAATCACAGATGTGAGGTCGAAATGACAAGTGTTAGGGGGGAATGAGAGGAGTGAGGGGGAAAATAAGAGGAGAGAGGGGGAAAATGAGAGGTGTAAGGGAGAAAATGAGATATGTGAGGGGGAAAATGAGAGGCGTGATGGGAAAATAAGAGAAGTGAGGTGCTATAACTAACCACAGATATTTACTATGCCCAGGCAACGCCGGGCTCTTCATCTAGTAGATTTATAAAGGCTATCAAAGACAGCATGATTGGTGACTGCAGGAACACCTAGGTATTAAGGTTCGGCCTACCGTAATGTATATTCCTATGTTGTTGGCCATTCTGTAGAAGAGAATTGCTTTCACAGCCAGTTTTGTTTGACACTAACCAGTTAAACGTTACTCTCGCTGATGTTACTCCTATCCATGCTGTCATACCTTCCATATGTATTCAGTCATCTTTTAGATTAGCTAGGTCATTTACATCTGAGTACGTATCGAAAAATCTGAGCAGTCAGCGAATTTGGTAAAGATACAAAGCCACTCATGTCTGACATACTGCAATGATTAGACAGGTTTTATATGGCATTAAATCCCCCGGAAAATGTGATGAAGTATCTTAAAACATGAAATGTTTCAGAAACTCCACATGAACTTCATTTTAATTTCCAGTGAAGTTTCATCATATATGGATCCTGTGCCGAGATTTTTCTTCAAATACTTTGAATGAGAAATCAGGTTTGCCTATAATAAAATGCATGGAGTGGATCCCCAGATGTTTCAGGATTGAGGTCTGAGCTGAAACCATAAAAAATTACTTCCTAGCAGTGTTGTATATTTTACGTAAAACCCCTGATACTCATGTCTGGTGGTTGAAGAAAGATAAAATGGGATATTTTTTGACCTATTCTTGGCTCTTACCTTCTTCAGCTTTCTTAATGTTTTCAGTGTCTAAAGTTGGCCATTTATTGCCTAGTCCTTTTGTATTTCTGGCATAAGATCTAATGAATAGTTTTATTAATCCAGTAGCCTTTAGCTTGAAACTTTTTCCTTCAGGATAGCAAATTTGTTTCATAAACCCCTACTTAAAAATGTGTTGATAACAAGTTCACCATCTTAATGATGTTCATCCACTTGTGGTAATCAGAGGCAGCCTAGTGCAGAACATTCTATGATTCTACATTTCCATTTAGTGAGATGGTACTTACAAAATGTTGTATATTAATAAGGTTATGGATTAGTGGAGAAATCCTGGGGTCCAGCAAATAGCATTAATGCTGACAACTTGAACAGGAAATTCAAATGATTGTTTTCTGATTAACCTTATCCTAAGGGGGTGTATTGTTATTTCTATATCTGATCCAGAGGCATATCTTGGAAGGGGGCATAGCCATCAGGGGGGCGCAGTCGGGCCGCCTCAAGCTGACCACCGACACAGAGAAGATATAGCACACCGGCTGCCAGTGTTTATTAATACTCGCATCTAACAGATGTGAGTACAATTGAAGCTCTGAGCACCGGGTGAGAGCGATACCAGCAGCGTGATCAGGTCATGTGATCACTCTGCTGATGTTACTGGCCCGCATTGCAGAGGCAAACACTGGTGGTAAGTGCTCCAGTGGAGCTGAAGACACTGAAGATTAAGTACACGGGGAATTTATTGTGGGTATGGGAAGATTTGGAGTGGTAATGGGGAGATTTGGAGTGGGAATGGGGAGAACTGGATTGGGGATGGGGAGGAGATTTGGAGTGGGGATGGGGGGATTTAATGTGTGTGGGGAGATTTGGAGTGGGGATGGGGAGATTTAATGTATGTAGGGAGTTTTTTTGAAGTGGGGATGGGGGATTTAATGTGTGTGGGGAGATTTGGATTGGTGATGGGGGATTAATGTGTTGTGGGAAATTTGGAGTGGTGATGGGGGATTTAATGTGTGGGAGGAGATTTGGACTCAGTATGGGGGATGTAATATGTGTCGTGGGACCTTTGGAGTGGTGATAGGGGATTTAATGTGTGAGAGGAGATTTGGACTGGGGATGGGGGGATTTAATGTGTGGTAGGAGATTTGGACTGGAGATGGGGAGATTTAGGGCATGTATGAGGAAACAGTATGGGGGTATGTATGATGAAGCAGTATGGGGGATTGGTGCAGACCCAGTATGGTGAGTGGGGGGATGGGTGCAGACAATATGGGGGTGAATGGGGTAATGTATGCGGACACAGTTTGGGGAGTGAGGGTGATGGGATGTGTGCAGACACAGTATGTGGAGTCGGAGGTATGTGTGAGCAGTCAGTATAGAGAGTGAGGGGGTAAATATATGAGGAGACAGTATGGTAAACAGGGGGATGTAAGAGGAGACAGTATGTGGAGGAAGGGAAATAGTGTGAAGAGACAATATGGGGAAGAAAAGAGAGTGGGCACAGAATAGGCAGTGAGTAGTGGGGGCATAGCATGGAATGACAATGCAAGGAGGGTAGTATGCCAAGAAGGGGGGAATGTGATGAGAGGGAACAATATAAAGACTGGGACCTATAGGGAGGACACAGTGTGAGAGGACAGTGTGAAGAGGGGGCCCAGAATAGAAAGGAGAGGTCAGTGTGAAGAGCATGTACCATAAGAGGGACAGTGTGGGGGTCATATTTTGTGCAGACAATATAGTGAGAGGCAATTATTTATTCATGGGCTTTGTACAGGGCAGATATTTTTATTCAAATAAATTCATTATAATTACACTGCTATCTTTAAGGGCATCATGTGGAGATTTGCTGCAGAAGACCGGAGAAGATGGTAGTCTGCAGAGACGGCTGTGGATGAGAAAACTCATTGGGTCTGGAGAAGATGAAGAAAAGAAGAATGACTCTAGTCACAACATCATCTATAAGGTACATGAATGTAAATATTATTTGTGATACTAACTAATTCTCAAGTTTTTACTTATGTTAGGAGCATTAAAGGGGTTGTTCAGGTTTGTGCTGAGTCTGCATTCATTCTATGTGACTGCAGACTTCTGAATTCTCACAGTGCTCCCTGCATGCTGTTAGGATTCTCTCGTACTGCTAATTTACATACATGCAGTCATGTGCAGACTAGACATGAGTGGCCTCACTCAATGAAAATTAATTGAGTAAGGCTGGGCACGTCTAGTCAGAATGTGGCCAGAAGTATACAAATCACATGCTTGTGCTGACATGACTGTCCATTCTTGCCACCAGCAAGGGAGAATCCCAAAATTGCGCAGTGCATTCGTTGTAAGAATTAAGAAGCCTGCGATGTCAGGATTCAGCTCTGCAGGTTCCAGTAGTCGTCACATGGATACTTCACTCATATGCAATTTTTATACTTATGTTCCTGTGGCAACGAGCTTCTCTTCCTGCTTCTCTGAGTTTTTCACTGAACATTGAGAGCATTAGGGAAAGCAGCTTGTTGGTACATGACTAAGTGTGCAAATCGCATAGATGCTTGGGGAGGGGGGGCGCCAAACTGAATTCTTTCCCTGTGTACCAGAAAACCTAGATACACCTCTGATTTGATCCCTCTCAGATGACCTCTGCTGCAAGATAGCACCATAATTGCATTGAAGAAGGGTTGAGGGATGCAGGCGTGGTCTTTACATTAGTCTGGCTGGGAATTGTCCACTGCTTAGATAGGGAGTCTAACTACAGGGTTCTGGTTATCTGCTGTAATTAGCTCTCCTCTGTGAACCTTTAGCAAGATCATGTCGTATTTAACTTCTAGCTGCCAGTCATAGTTTGTTACAATTGGGGATCTGTTTCTTTGCGTAGCTCTTGTAAACTGAACATTCTGGTGCTTTTATCCTGACCTTTGCTCATTTTTCTGTTTACAAAACTATTTCACTGGCCTTCACTTCCTGGTAACAACCCAACTTGGCTACTCTGCTAGCTCGGTCCAGAAGGCAGCAGCTACTTCATAGGCATAACCCAAGGTGCCCATCGTAAATCTAGATCCCTTAATTGAGCTTTAAAGGGGAAAGGCCTGGATTTCTCTGAAACCTGCTAAGGCAAAGCCTAACCTTAGAAGCTCTATTAAGAGCTGCCATCCATCCACTAACAGAGCTAAATTACTTAATGCTTACATGCATTTTTTTTAACCAGGACAATAAGCACTCAATTGCATAATCAATAAAGATAGCTATCTGAATAACTCTATGTGGGAAAACTAGGAGGTAAAAATTGTTATAGGGGATTAGTCCCCTATATTATTATCTGAATAGTTTAAATTGAGTTATGTTGTGAAAGATTTCCTTTAAGGTAGCCCTATAAATTAGAGACATAAAAAAATAATCTTAGAAGGATCTGCCTAATTTCTAATTTGTATGGGTGTTTTGCATCCTGGGGGCACCACACACAATAGATAGCTTTTACTTGTGCAATAGTTCAGTCATCAGCTAGCTCTCAACTCATCCATATACACAGGGGTGAACCTAGCCTCTCTGCTGCCTGAGGCAAAGTGCAGAACGGCGCCCCCCCATAGTAAATTTTTTAAAATAGGTAGGAATAAATCTGGTTCATGCAGATTTATATCTATACTGTAAAAATGAGGACAATAGTGGACATTTTAATTTAGAGAAATAGAAAAAAAGATCTCCAAATACAAGGATGTTAGCGCCCTCACACATACATACATTAATGGCAATGGCAGGCCTGGCACAGGCATACAGACACACAATGATGGGTGCAGAATCGTGGTCCTGTAGGCAGACATAGTCATGCATCCTTAGAGCACAGGAGGCAGACACTGATTGCCAACCTATTATCTCTGGCACACACCTACAAAACTCTGGGCAGCTCCAATGTGGTGGCTGCCTTGCACAAACTAGTCAGACATGTCCACCATGCAGCATCGTCCACACACCACATGCAACAACATGCAGTCTGAGCAACAACAAGCCGCCACTGCACTAAGCTGGTAAAATGGTGCGTCTTCCCCAACAGACCACGCTTCCTTCTCCCAAAACGCTTAGCCAATCACAAGCACCACACAATGGGCTGTCTGGAGGTAATAGCAGGGGCCTTCCTATTGGGTTTAGTAAGGGATGTGGGAGTGGGAAGGGGGACGAGCGCAACCAACGCAAAATTGTCTGGGTCACATAGTTACATATCTCACAACTTTTCTGCCATTATAAAGTGATTTTCCTCCTATTGACTCCCCTAGATTCCTCTTTCATTACCGCCATAAAGTATGATGCCAACAAAGGTGCCCCGCAAACACTATGATCCCCCACAGTGATTCCTCCACACGCACAGAATGATGACCTTACTGTACCCCCTCAACTATCCCGCCACAGTATGATCCCCAACTGTGAGCCCCATACAGTCCTCCATACTGTATAAAGGACCTATGTACAGTAAAACGGCCACTAACACAGCCCTCCATAAAGTAAAAAAGGCTTCCTCACAGCCCTTCAAGTATTAGCATGCCCCCTACAGAGCCCTCCAAATATTATAATTACTTCCATATAGTATAATTGGCTTCATATAGTTCTCCATATATTATAATGCACCCCCCATAGTCCTCCACATAGTATAATGCACCCCCATAGTCCTCCATATATTATAATGCACCCACCATAGTCCTTCATATATTATTATGCACCCCATAGTCATCAAAATATTATAATGCACCCCCATAGTCTTCTATATAATATAATGCACCTTATAGTCATCAATATATTATAATGCACTCCCATAGTCCTCCATATATTATAATGCACCCCCATAGTCCTCTATATAGTATAATGCACCCCTATAGTCCTCTATATAGTATATTGCCAGCGTGCGAGATTGTATCAAAGGATACAACCTTTGACGTATATGAACGTCAAAGATAGTGAAGGGGTTAAATTACGTTATATACAGCACACAGATACTGGACAACACATGCTCATTACATACACATCATACAGTCACACAGACACACACATCATACATGTCCTTAGTACACACATGCTATTAACAGATGCACAGCAGGTACACATCATATACAAAGAACATGCATGCAGGACAAGTGTACATACACACATCTCAGCATTCTCACAAGATAGCTAAACACACAAACAGACACAGCCCCCCCACACACACAAAGAGATACAACACACACACACCCCACACACATGCAGACACACACATAGACACAACCCACAGTCAACACAGAGACACAACCCACACTGACACACAACAGACAACCCACACACCACTGGGAGAGACACAACCAACATACCACAGAGAGACACAACCCACACACAGGCAAACACACCACAGACACAACCCACACATCACACAGAGACACAAACTACACATATGCAGGCACACACACACAGACACACAACCCACACACAGACACACAACTAACACACGCAGACACAACCCACACACCACACAGAAAGACAGCCTACACACAAAGACAGACAACTCACACACAAAGACAGAGAGATATAACCCATACAGACACCCAACCCACACACAGACGTGCAACCCACACACAGACCACACAAACATACACACAACCCACACACCATACAGAAAGACACAACCCACACACCACACAGAAAGACACAACCTACACACAAAGACATAGAGACACAACACACACACAAACAACCCACACAGACATGCAACCAACACACAGACTCAAAACCCACACACAGACACACACAGGCACACAACCCACACACAGACACACAACTAACACATGCAGACACAACCCACACACCAAAACAGAAAGACAACCTACACACAAAGACAGAGAGACAACCCACACACAATGACAGAGAGACACAACTCACACACAGACATGCAACACACACACACACACACACATATACACACAAGCAGACACAGACATGCCACCCACTCACAGAGACTCAACCCACACACAGACTCGCAACCCATACACTACACAGAAAGACACAACGTACATTCCAAGACAGAGACCCAACCCACAAAGAGATAAACAACCCACACACAGACACACATAAACACATGCAGACACACACAGACACAACCCACACAAAGACAAAGATGCAACCCACATACAGACACGCAAGCCACACAGACACATAGACACAACCCACACACACAAACGTAGGTATACACACTCACGCAACCCACACACAGACATGCAACCCACACACAGACATGAAACCCACACACACAGACCCTACACAACCCACACACACACAACCCACACAGACATGCAACCCACACACAGACACACACACAAGCAGACACACAGACGCAACCCACACACAGACATGCAACCAACACACAAACATGCACATAGACACACACAGACACAAGCAGACACACACAGAGATGCAACCCACACACAGACATGCAACCCACACACAGACACGCAACCCACACACACAGACACAAAGACACAATGTACACTCAAAGACAGAGATGCAACTCACACACAAAGACAGAGAGACGCAACCCACAAACAGATACACATAGACACACACATAGACACACACAGACACACACACAGACACAACCCACACACCACAGAGAAAGACACAACGTACATACAAAGACCCAACCAACACACAAAGAGAGACACAACCCACACACAGACACACATAGACACACGCAGACACACACAGACACAACTCACACAAAGACAGAGGCGCAACCCACATACAGACACGCAACCCACACAGACACATAGACACAACCCACACACACACAAACATAGACACACACACGCAACCCACACACAGACACGCAACCCACACACAGACACAGACACAACGTACACTCAAAGACAGAGACGCAACCCACAAACAGATACACATAGACACACTCATAGATACAAGCAGACACACAGACACACACAGACACAACCTACACACCACACAGAAAGACACAACTTACATACAAAGACAGAGAAGCAACCTACACACAAAGACAGAGAGACGCAACCCACACAGACACGCAATTCACACACAGACACGCAACTCACATAAACACACGCAGTCACACACAGACAGAGAGACACACACAGACATACACAAACAGACACAAGCCACAATCACAGCCCACACACATGCAGACTCACACGTAGACACACTCAGACACAACCCACACACCACACAAGACACAACTTACACACAAAGACAGAGACGCAACCTACACACAAAGACAGAGAGACACAACCCACACAGACACACAACCCACACACAGACATGCAACCCACATAAAAACACACGCAGTCACACACAGACACAGAGACACACACAGACACACACAAACAGACACAAGCCACAAACGCAGCCCACACACATGCAGACCCACACGTAGACACACTCAGACACAACCCACACACCACACAGAAAGACACAACGTACACACAAAGACAGAGATGCAACCCACGCACAAAGACAGAGACACAACCCACACACAGACACATACACTCACCGGCCACTTTATTAGGTACACCATGCTAGTAACGGGTTGGACCCCCTTTTGCCTTCAGAACTGCCTCAATTCTTCGTGGCATAGATTCAACAAGGTGCTGGAAGCATTCCTCAGAGATTTTGGTCCATATTGACATGATGGCATCACACAGTTGCCGCAGATTTGTCGGCTGCACATCCCAAAGATGCTCCATACAAGGCAGGATGGATCCATGCTTTCATGTTGTTTACGCCAAATTCTGACCCTACCATCCGAATGTCGCAGCAGAAATCGAGACTCATCAGACCAAGCAACGTTTTTCCAATCTTCTACTGTCCAATTTCGATGAGCTTGTACAAATTGTAGCCTCAGTTTCCTGTTCTTAGCTGAAAGGAGTGGTACCCGGTGTGGTCTTCTGCTGCTGTAGCCCATCTGCCTCAAAGTTCGACGCACTGTGCATTCAGAGATGCTCTTAGGCCTACCTTGGTTGTAACGGGTGGCGATTTGAGTCACTGTTGCCTTTCTATCAGCTCGAACCAGTCTGCCCATTCTCCTCTGACCTCTGGCATCAACAAGGCATTTCCGCCCACAGAACTGCCGCTCACTGGATTTTTTTTCTTTTTCGGACCATTCTCTGTAAACCCTAGAGATGGTTGTGCGTGAAAATCCCAGTAGATCAGCAGTTTCTGAAATACTCAGACCAGCCCTTCTGGCACCAACAACCATGCCACGTTCAAAGGCACTCAAATCACCTTTCTTCCCCATACTGATGCTCGGTTTGAACTGCAGGAGATTGTCTTGACCATGTCTACATGCCTAAATGCACTGAGTTGCCGCCATGTGATTGGCTGATTAGAAATTAAGTGTTAACAAGAAGTTGGACAGGTGTACCTAATAAAGTGGCCAGTGAGTGTAGATACACGAAGACATGCAGACAACCTACACACCACACAGAAAGACACAGCCTACACACAAAGACAGACGCAACCCATGCACAAAGACAGAGACGCAACCCACACACAGACAAACAACCCACACAGACACATGCAGACACACACAGACACACATACACAAGCAGACACACACGCAACCCTTACACAGACATGCAACCCACATGCAGATACACACATAGACACAATACACAATCTACAAACAAAGACAGAGAGATGCAACCCACACAACCCACACAGACACACGCAGACACACACAGACATGGAACCCACACACAGACACACAACACACAGACACGCAACCCACACACAAACATATGAAGACACACATATAGACACACAGACACGCAACCCACACACAGACATGCAACCCACACACACACAGGCACAACCCACACACCACACAGAAAGACACCAACCTACACACAAAGACAGATACGGAACCCACACACAAAGAGATGCAACCCACACACAGATGCTCACATATACACGCAAGCAGACACAGACATGCAACCCACACACAGAGACACAACCCACACACCACACAGAAAGACACAACGTACATACAAAGACAGAGACCCAACCCACACACAAAGAGGGACACAACTCACACACAGACACATGCACACACACACAGACACAACCCACACAAAGACAGAGACACAACCCACATACAGTCACGCAACCCACACAGACACATAGACACAACCCACACACACACAAATGCAGACACACACATGCAACCCACACACAGACATGCAACTCACAGACACGCAACCCACACACAGACACGCAACCCACACACAGACCCTACACAACCCACACACACAGACACAACCCACACACCACACAGAAAGACACAACCCACAGATACAACCCACCACACACAGACACATGGAGACACACACTCCTTTGTACTACAGGAGTGAGGCCTGGTGTACATGTACAGCTTCCCCTGCTCACAGCAGCTGAGTCCCACACCCACTTTCTCTGCCAGGATTGCTCAGCAGGAGATCTGTCACCTTCTTGACTGGAGCTGCTTCTCCTCAGCATCTTCCAGCACAGGTGGCTCCTCAGATCTTATTTCCTGGCTCTCACTTCTTCTCTTCAAAGACGCACCATGCAGGAAGACAGGAGCACTGGCCAATCAGCTCTTCTGTCAGTGATGTGAGAGTGATCATTGGCCAGTGTTCTACTCTTGCAGGACACCTCCCCTCTCTGAGTTGCTGAACCCAGAGCGTAAAAGCCACCGCACACCAGACCAGTAATCAAAGTGCATAGTCCTCCAGTATGAAGCCTGCAGCAGCACACCAGGAGATAGCAGGATGTCAGGGAGAGAAGAGCGCCAAATGCAGGCACAAGCCGGCATCTGGAAGAATGGCTCCCCGCAGATGCCGCCCCTTTTTTATCAGCAGGTGGCGCCACCTGAGGCAATCGACTCAAGTTGCCTCATGATAGGTGCACCCATGCATATACAGGAACATTTGCTCTGCCGAACGCTCTTTGGTTTTCTATGAGAATGCCATTCCTAAACTTTACTTTCAGTGGCTTATCTGACATATAATGAAAGGATTGTTAAAAATGAGACATGTTTGATTCTTATCTTCCCCGGCAGAGAGTCAGGGGCCCCCATACACATTAGACTGTCAGCCAAGCCTTTACTCCTGATGGTGGGAAAGGAATTATCATGTTGGATGCTGTATATGTCCAATCTTTTGCTTTAACAGAAAATTAGCTGCTTCCAAAGCTGTCTGGAAATGGTTTGTTCTGCACACTACATTTAACTAATGGCATGCTTAGCCAAATGTAACATCTATATTTATAGTGAAATTGACCAACAGCTTATTACAGTTTATGGCCAGATTCTGATGCTGTTATGTTAGACAGTTTGGATTCTGCAGCATTGGAGGAGTACAGTACACTTGATGATGCTTGATCAAGGGAAAAGAGCCTGTAAGTACAGTCCATGTTCAGCCACCGATGCTAGACTGCAGTGGTGGCTGTTCACTCACACCATGAAATAAATAAAACATATTCTAGCAACGAATAACTATTAAAGGAAAAGGGCATCATTTTTGTAACAAGTACATTGGAAACTTCTTTTTACAATCACACCCATATTTTAAGATGCTAATAACCCTTACATAGTGAAATTTCACTTTAAGTACAGTAGCACACCTTTACATTTTTCTGTCCTATCAAAAGTGTGCATTTAGAAAAAACAGAATCGCTGAGTGTAATAGATATAGATGGACAATACTCAAGTTTTTTCTTAAATTGAAAAAAATCAGACATAAGCTAAATCCTTTTAATAATATTGAAACACTCAGTAACACAAGAGTGTAAAACAATGAGATTTTAGAATCAAAGGTGTACATTTTTCCTCCTATATAAATGCATGCTTGGTAAGTTTACAGACCGCTCTAACTGCCTAATTGGGTTGCAAGGGCTATTTCATCCATATTGCAATGACAGAATGTCACTGTCAGGCATCATTATTCTTTAAAGCCGTATCCACTGTTATTTTTTATCCAGCTGTCTCCATGGACAGTGAGTGTCTAATATAAAACACGTGCAGAAGATTCACTTCAGGGCATTTGTTGATGTCTCATTACTTTCTATACCCTGTTTGTTTGCAGAGTTTACAGAAAGATGGCTTGACCCAGATATGCACAGTGTACATAAGGACCGATTTGCTCTGTAGCCAGAAGATCTGAGACCATTCTCAAGCATTTAACATTTTATTTAAATAAAAAAGCAATCAGGACGTAATCTTGCATGAAAAAAATAAAAAAAAGTAGGTTATCATGAAATGGGCCACATAAATAAAAATCCTGGAGAATGGACAAACTGATGCCAAGATAAAAATGAGTATCCCAAATGAAGCCATTAGTGCGAGTACAGTAGCTGGAAAGTAAAAGGATGTTACATCTAACGAGGTCTATTGATTGATTGAAGCGTTAAACTCATTTATATATTTCTGTGCCATTAACTTCAAAAGTACAGTCAAAAGTATTGTCTTTAACGTAATGATGATCTGCTTAAAAATAAATCTTTATATAGAGGACTGTGCATATATAGATCACACTGTGTATAACTTTATATGCTAAGTAAAAAAAGATAGCTAGATCTCAAAAAGTGCAGTAAAACTCTGTGTGCCTCAAAATATAAGCAAACATTGTAGATAGTAAATATAAACTGCATTACTGCCACATAAAATACACACTTAGAAAATAGAGGTATTTAGCGCACAAATTGGCAATTTTTTATGCCAGCCAGATATGAAAATACAACCATTCATTGGTTGGACCTTATGCCCATCTGTGGTCAGAATCTTACAAATTTAATGGGCACGTAGGACACAATGCAAATTCTAAGCAGAGGACGATGCGGGGGGGAGGGCTCAGTCAGATATGAAAATAGTCACCACTTCCAATTGTGCTCTACAATAAAGCGTGACCAGCACCTGCTGACTCAATGGAGTAATAGTGAAAATGCAGCATTTTAGATAGATAATGAACTTTCGGCATCTTTATGTTTATACCTTCCAACAAACTGTTCCTAAGACTTTCAACTTAAAAAAAAATGTATAAAAAACTTGTTAGTTTGCCCATGCCAAGACATTGTGTTCTAACAGTTCAGTTTTATTCCATAGCTAATGAGTCACAAAATGAGAAGACAGCATTCATTTTTCTAATAAATCTGAAAAAGCATTGATTGATGGAGGCAGGGTTGGACATTACTTTGCTAGAACCTGTTCAGCCACGCAGGTGCCCAAGATGTAAAGGGGCCTATTTCCACCTTCAGAGGTGGTGCATTATGAAGAGTTGTTTGACTGCACAGGGAATATACAGTTGTGTTCTATAGAATACATACCCAGGCAGAATTTTTGCTTTCTTGGCCTTTTTTCAGACAATATGAATGATAACACCAGAACTTTTTCTCCACTCATGGTTAGTGGTCGGGTGAAGCCATTTATTGTCAAACGACTGTGTTTTCTCTTTTTAAATCATAATGACTACCAGGAGTTTTAGAGCACTTCATGCTTCCCTCTGCCGACAAGCTTTTTGGAGATGGAAATTTCATTCTCCAGCAGGACTTGGCACCTGACAAACTGTCAAAAGTACCAATACCTGGTTCAAAAATAAAAGTATCACTGTGCTTGATTGGCCAGCAAACTCGCCTGACCTTAACCCCATAGAGAATCTATGGGGTGTTGTCAAAAGGAAGATGAGAGACACCAGACTCAACAATGCAGATGAGCTGAAGGCTGCTATCAAAGCAACCTGGGCTTCCATAACACCTCAACAGTGCCACAGGCTGATCGCCTCCATGCTCTTACCAAGTATTGAGTGCGTTTACTGAACATACATTTCAGTAGGCCAACATTTCGGATTTTAAAATCATTTTTTCAAGCTGGTGTTATAAAGTATTCTAATTTACTGAGATAATAACATTTGGGTTTTCATTGGCTGTAAGCCAAAATCATTAACATTAACAGAAATAAACACTTGAAATAGAGCACTCTGTTTGTAATGACTCTCTATAATATGAGTTTTACTGTTTGTATTGAAGAACTTAAATAAATTAACTTTTTGATGATATTCTAATTTTGGGAGATGAACCTGTATAACAAACATTACATACTCACCTGCCCTAGACCCACCCTTCACCTGTCCTTCTGCCACTATATCTGAGGAATGGGATGGGCCAAAAAAGTATGAGAAGATAATATTATTTGTTACCCATCTTCAGCCCTTGAGAGAAGACAGCAAAATGGCAGCCATCTAGCCACTGTTTTGCTGGATTCTTGTGAACCAAATCCCAGAATTGTTGGATTCACCAGGAATTTAGGGGTAATCAGTAACAAATTAAAGGGAATCTGGCCCTAGGTTTTTGCCACCTCATCTGAGAGCAGCATTATGTAGGAATAGAGACCTGTTCCAGTGATATATCACTTAGTATACTGGGTGCCGCAGTAACAATCAGAATTATTAGATGTAGCATGCAGTGGAGTTTATAAAGCTAATTGCATCCACACCAGGCTCTCTATGTACATTCTATATTGACAGTGAGCTGCTAATCAGTGGTGGGGGTGGAGTTGGACCAGGATTCACACAGGCACCAGTATGGCAATGATAATCTGCTGCTGTTAAACAACTCAGTGTGTTAAAACAAAGCACACTGTCTAATAAGTGACACATCACCAGAATCAGCGTCTACCTGACGCTGCTGTCAGAATACATAGCAAAATCCTACTGACAAATTCCCTTTAAATGAATTTATTCAGACATCTCAGCAAAGGGTACATGGAGAGCTACAATGATAATCAGTTTAACATTGAACCTCGTGGAGGTCCATAGAACAAAAGAGGCCTGAAATATGGGACAGAGTGAGGCAATTGAGAGTACAATGTGTACAGAAGAGGGCTATTGTGAGCCTGCAGAGTGCCAATATGCCTCTGATTTCATACAAATGTTTTTTTTATCATGGATTCATGTGAAATTTGTGAGAAAAGTATATTGTGGCACGTTCCAAAGCATCTAATATTGTGCCGGTGTTCTTTCCTGGAAGCAATTCTTTAGTGGTAAAAGGACAGTGCCTCTGTGAGGCACTATACAGGAGATTTAGACCCAAAGGGATTTTGTTTGCTTCTACTCAGGGAGGGTATATAAATGTGATTGTGTGCATGACCTCAAAAAGGGACTTGATGTTACTGAATCGGTATTAATATATGCAAGAGGTTACAATGTCCACTGAGATTTCAGCTGACATTTCTTTAGTTTGAAATATATTGTTAATAATATTTGATTTATATAGAAAAATATATTCTAAATTCATGTATGTGAGAACATACTATATACATTAATATCAAAATTGCTTATTGAAGTTCAATATAAGGTGAGGGAATATAGCCTAAAATAAGTCACGTTACAGGGAATAAAACCTTGACGTCACCACACTTGGAGGAAAATTTTGAAGAGTACGTCAGCGCCGAGAAACAAGCTGTATGTAGTTTACTGAGTAATCTCTTTTGAGAATATGGAAAGGCATAAAAAAGCCACAATACCATCCACACAAGCAAAAATCAGCTCCATAAGATGCTTCATGTTCAAGAACTGGAGCATTAACTCTGTTTGTTGAATACATTTAAGGAATTGATTGAGCCTTTTATTCCCGGCAGGTTTACCCTGCCCACAAACTACAATTATTTATCTCTGTACCTGTCCTTATGTGTAGGCAGAAAGAGCTTGATAGGTACTAATCGTTTTCTTAACCATGAAATGCTTAAGTGCATCTGTCTCTTTCAAAAGGCATGAAAAATGATAAGCTTTGCAACAGTGAACTCTAGCGGTGCAAACTGAAAATGGCTCACAAGCCTTTCAGCTGTTCATTGTTCTGGGACTAGCAGATGTCACAAAATAGAACATGTTCCACATAAATCTACATTAAACAGCAGACAAGAAAAAAAAAATTAAGAGGAACTGTAGGTGAAAATGATGTGAAAATGATCCCAATCTGTGATTAGCCATATGGTACTGCATATAAAAACGTTTCGTGAAAGATACAACCTGTTCTACTTTCATTACTTATTCATTCATTTTTAATCAATAATGAGTTGATTACATTTTCTTTGTTAAGGGCCCCAAACATCTATTTATTAAGGCTCAGAGGTAGGTGATACAAAGCTGTACAGACTCTGCATTCCTCTACAAAGTGTTAATTAGTAATCGTCGTGTTAATTTGTATTTCATAAATCAACAGTACACATGAAAATGAGCAATTTTGTAATATATCTAGTGATGAGCCAGCATAATCGGTAATGGTGTACTCGTGGTATTCGGCGAGCACCGAGCATTTCCGGGTTTGCTCAGCGGGTGCTCGGTCCACGCTGGATGTTTGGCGCTCTTTAGAGAGCCAATTAGCGTGCAGGGATTGTCTGCCACATACTGTAATGCCGTAGCCATCTTGGTTGTGGTCTTGCAGTGATTGGCTGGCCGCACAGCATCATCAGGGGTATAAGAGACCTGGCGCCGCCATGCTCGTCACATTCATCTCTTGAGTCAGACAGTGTAGGGAGAGGTGCTGCCGACATAGGGTCAGATTTGGTCACTTGCAAGAAATACGTCCAAGTCTCGCAGGTTAAAACCCTTCTATGGCACCGGCACTCCAGAGCGGAGCGTGCGGCCGCACAGCAATACATAGAGCTGCACGCTCCACTCTGGAGTGCCGGCGCCATAGTAGGGTTTTAAACTGCGAGACTCAGACGTATTTCTCGCAAGTGAGAAGGAGCCCTATGTGTGTATATACCATCATATTTTACACAAATCCAGCTAAACCAACAGTCCTTCTAAGGAATAATTGCAGAGTATATAGATTGCAGTGCTAGCTAGGCAGGGGAGTGTACGCCGCTCTATACATATCAGTGCAAGGCATGCAGGCACTGTATGTGTGTATATAGATATCATTGCATACATCATTCCACTACTTTCTGCTGCTGCTGCCTATTACATATATACCTAGCCGCAGGTATCAGTGGCTAGGAAGAAACTTTTTTTGCACCTTAATCCTGATTATTTTATTCCAAAGCAATCCAGAGCCCCCCTTCAGCCATCACATCTGAGTGCGCAGAAAATCCTGCCATTTTTTGTGGTACTGTAGTATTTTTTGGAGTGCCTTATCCAATTTTTTACACCATTTTGCTGTCCCAAAAATATTTAGCTGCAGTTCAGATATTTAACACCGTTCGCTTACCATTGCGCTAAACATTGTACCATTTCAGGCCTACATAGAAATTTTTTTGTTGTGTCATAGCCTGCTTATTGACACAATTTGGGTGGCAAAGCAAAAAATAAACACAGGCCACATATTGAACATTGTGGTATCTCCTTGAAATGCCTCTTCTATCTGTGAGCTAAAAATTGTGGCATTTGAGGGCTTCATTCAACTGTTTTTGCTCTGTCTTACCCTAATTCTATACAGTATTTTTCTGTAAAAAACAAACAAAAATACAGGCCACATATTGAACATTGTGGTATCTCTGTCAAATGCCCGATCTATCTGTGGGCTACTAATTTGTGCATTTCAGGGCTCCTTTGAACTGTTTTTGCTGTGTCTTACTCTAGTTATTAACAACACTTTGGTAAAAAAATATATTTTAAACAGTGGTTTTTACGCACACTGATCACATATAAGATTGCTCCAAATTCAGCCATTTCTAGTGAACGTGGAAAATATTGTAGTAGTCCATTTAAAATGGGCAAGGCCCGTGGCAAGGGACGGGGAAGTGGACATGATGCTGATGGTTTGAAAACACAGTCAAAACTAATTTCACTGCACATTAAACCTCAAAAAATCAGAGTTTTCAAATACATCCCTGAGATATATTATTTTCCAGGGAAAAAAGGATCCATTGCAACAATAAAAATGTATAATTTTATTATATCGTATTAAAAATAGTAATTACAAATGCAAGCAGTTAGAACAAACAATGGCTTGCTAACAATACGGTTCAAATAAGCAAATGCATCACATATGTAATATACACACCAAGGCAAAAAATATATATGGCATGAACTCAGCTAACTGATGCAAAAATTTCTGCAGTCAGATAATCATCCAGAAAAACACCCAGATATATCACTATAAGGCCGGCGTCACACTCAGCGTATGAAAATACGGTCCGTTTTTTACGGCCGTAATACGCAGAAAAGTCCCCAAAATAGTGATCCGTATGTCATCCGTAGGCAGGGTGTGTCAGCGTATTTTGCGCATGGCATCCTCCGTATGTAATCCGTATGGCATCCGTACTGTGATATTTTCTCGCAGGCTTGCAAACCGACATCTAATGGATTTATTGCTCAAATGTTCATTAAAACATATATACAGTATATATATATATATATATGTCATTGAGACACATATATATATATTCTGTATTTATATTTAATTCAGCGCGATATATGTGAAAAGCCGGTAATTCAATTGCCGGCTTTTCATTTCTCCTTCCCAAACCCGACATGATATGAGACATGGTTTACATACAGTAAACCATCTCATATCCCTTTTTTTTTTTGCATATTCCACACTACTAATGTTAGTAGTGTGTATGTGCAAAATTTGGACACTGTAACTTGTAAAATAAAGGGTTAAATCACGGAAATAATTGGCATGGGCTCCCGTGCAATTTTCTCCGCCAGAGTGGTAAAGCCAGTGACTGAGGGCAGATATTAATAGCCTAGAGAGGGTCCATGGTTATTGGCCCCCCCTGGCTACAAACATCTGCCCCCAGCCACCCCAGAAAAGGCACATCTGGAAGATGCGCCTATTCTGGCACTTGGCCTCTCTCTTCCCACTCCCGTGTAGCGGTGGGATATGGGGTAATGAAGGGTTAATGTCACCTTGCTATTGTAAGGTGACATTAAGCCAGATTAATAATGGAGAGGCATCAATTATGACACTCATCCATTATTAATCCAACAGTACGAAATGTTTAATAAAACACACAGATTATTACAAAGTCCTTTAATGAAATAAAGAAACAGGGTGTTGTAATATTTTATTAGACTCTTAATCCACCTGAAGACCATCGTCCTGAAACAAAGTTAAAAAAACAAACAACAATATTCCATACCTTCCGTCGTTATGTCCCACGATGTAAATCCATCTGAAGGGGTTAAATCATTTTACAGCCAGGAGCTGTGCTAAAGCACTCGCTCCTGCCTGTAAAACCCTGGGTACTGAATGGAAAGCAGTTTGATCTGTAGTTACCTTGAGTTGCAGTGAGGCGCCCTCTGCTGGATGTCCTCATATGAACTCGAGCGTGGGAACTTTTCCAAGGCTCCAGTTCATGAGGACTTCCAGCAGAGGGCGCATCACCGCAACTCAAGGTAAGTACAGATCACCCTGCTTTCTATTCAGTACCTGGGGTTTTACAGGCAGGAGCGAGTGCTTTAGCACAGCTCCTGGCTGAAAAATGATTTAACCCCTTCAGATGGATTTACTTCGTGGGACGTGACTGATCATCGGAAGGTATGAGATATTCTTGATTTGTTATTTTTACTTTGTTACAGAATGAGGGTATTCAGCTGGATTAAGAGAATTATAAAATATTACAACAACCTGTGTCTTTATTTCATTAAAGGACTTTGTAATAATGTGTGTGTGTTTTATTAACCATTTCGTACTATTGGATTAATAATGGATAGGTGTCATAATTGATGCCTCTCCATTATTAATCTGGCTTAATGTCACCTTACAACAGCAAGGTGACATTAACCCTTCATTACCCCATATCCCACCGCTACACGGGAGTGGGAAGAGAGTGGCCAAGTGCCAGAATAGGCGCATCTTCCAGATGTGCCTTTTCTGGGGTGGCTGGGGGCAGATGTTTGTAGCCAGGGGGGGCCAATAACCATGGACCCTCTCTAGGCTATTAATATCTGCCCTCAGTCACTGGCTTTACCACTCTGGCGGAGAAAATTGCGCGGGAGCCCACGCCAATTTTTTCCAACATTTTACCCTTTATTTTAGCAGCTACAGTGCCAACATTTTGCACATACACACTACTAACATTAGTAGTGTGGAATATGCACAAAAAAAAGGGATATGAGATGGTTTACTGTATGTCTAAACCTGTCGAGTTTGGGAAGGAGAAATGAAAAGCCGGCAATTGAATTACCGGCTTTTCTCTCTAACACCGGTGCGTATTTCTCACAGGTCACACTGCTGGTCCATGTGTAATCCGTATTTTTCTCTCCCCCATAGACTTTCATTGGCGATTTTTTTGCGCAATACGGTGACAAATGCAGCATGCTGCGATTTTGTACGGCCGTACAAGACCGTATAAAACGGATCAGTAAAATACGGCTGATAGGAGCTGGGACATAGGGAATCATTGGGCCGTGTGTTATGCATATTTTACGGACGTAGTTTATGCGCTCATACGTCCGTAAAACTCGCCAGTGTGACGCCGGCCTTAGCCCCTTTTGAGAAATTCCCTAGACAACTAGACACCTTGTAAGTAACTTGCCAATCTCTTGCTAAACCAGGGGGAAATGTTTGTCAGCCCATACACTTAGTGTCTCTTCAGACACCACCACTAGAACACGAGGGTGAACGTATTCCATGATACAATAGCCACTCTAGTTTTTGGCAAGGGTGTTTATGATGCCTGTAAAAATAAATAAAAAAAATTATGTGTAACCCCCAGGGGAAAATGTTTGTCATCCCATACACTTAGTGTATGGGCAATTCAAGTATAGGAGACCCGCTCCTTTATAAAGGGACCATTTTTTTGTGAGGCCATCCTCCACATCGCTTTCACAGGGCACTGGAGTGCCTCCTAATTTTTTGCAGGCCTTGCATTCACTGCATAGGCAAACACTATGGGAGACCCACTTCTTAATAATGGGAACATTGTTTTCAGGAGGCCCATCTCTATGTGTCTTCCAAGGCTTATTGGGATGCATGTGAATTTGGTGCAGGGCAGGCCTTGCATTCATTGAATAGGCAAATACTATGGGAAACCCACTCTCCTATAATGGGAACATATTTTCAGGAGGCCCTCTGGTAGGTCTCGTGAAAGGGGTATTGGGATGCGTCATAATTTTTGGCAACCCAGCCACTCACTGCATAGGCAATAACATTATAGGAGACCCACTGTTTAATAATGGCCCTTTAAGAATATTAATGCCGCCTGATGCCACTATAAAAATAGGCTTTGTGAGTTTAAGAGTCCCTCCTCCATAAATGAAACAAGATGTGTGTGATGATGTGTCACATAACACATGGCCAGCTAGGGTTGCTAAATGCTACAATGACATTTCACAGTGAATGCATTTGTATTGGTTGAAAGCAATGCTACAGTTGAAAAATGCATCAAAAACGCTGCGTATGAACATAGCCCACGTGGTGGAGGTCCATTTTTTTAGGGGGGGGGGGGGGCTTATTTTGCCTTACATACAAATTATTATCATGGAAAGGATGTTCCTTAACATATTTCCCAGGAAAATCCATTTTGGTTTCATTTTTGTATGTTTTAGTGTGCGACTGTAAAAGTGGCATCACACTGACAACATTGGTGACAGCTGTGACCTAGGAGTTACAAATGCTTCCACGGGTCTTCCACATGATGTTCCCTTGTCATTTAAGCACTGTTCCCATCGATCTCAGATGTTTTTAGATCCTAAAAGCACTCCCAGGGGGGATTGCAGCAAAAATGTTTGGGTTTCCCATAGACTTACATTGGGCTCATTGGTCGGGTCAAGTACCTGAGTATTTCAATTTGCTCGACTCGAGCAACGAGCACCCAAGCATTTTAGTGCTCGCCCATCACTAAATATATCCTATCAGAGAAATTAACTTCTTTTTCTGACAAAGTTGGTCATTATCAAAATTCTCATTTCTGAGGTAAGACCTGTATTCAGTGAAGACTTTCCCATTACTGAGATAGGAGATGGCAGGTGCTACTGGTAAGTTTGTATCTAGATAGGAGAGGTAGGAGTGACAGTGGAGCTCAGCCTCTAGCTCCTCCCTCCTTCCATCTACATAGAATTGTATCTGTATTCTCTGTTAAGATATATTATAAAGTTTCCTATTTTCATGTGGACTATTGATTTATTAAATAAAAATTAAAACAACAATTATTATTTAAAACAGTTTTTGGTTTCCAGGAAAGTTGTGTCCACAGCTGTGGTTTGTTATAAAAGAAATAAACTGCTTTGCCTATCCTCACCGGGTGGTTCAGTGATGATTCTCTGTAGCTGCTCAAAGTGCCTGTTGTGTTGTGAATTTACCTTTTGGCTCCCTCTAGTGGCTACTAGTGATTTGACTCTGGGTATGTCATTCATCCCTTGTATGCTCACCTGGGTCGTTAGGTCAGGGGTGTTGCTATATAAGCTCCCTGGACCTTCAGTTCAATGCCTGGCAACGTTTATATCAGAGCTAATCTGTAGTGCTCTTGTCTACTGATCCTGGTTCCTGTTTGATTAAGCTAAGTCTGCTTCCTTGCTTTTTGCTATTTGTTTTGGTTTGCATTTTTGTCCAGCTTGTATATAATCTGTTTCCTGACCTTGCTGGAAGCTCTGGGGTGGCTGGTGTTCTCCCCCCGGGCTGTTAGACGGTTCGGGGGTTCTTGAATCTCCAGCGTGGATTTTGATAGGGTTTTTGTTGACCATATAAGTTATCTTACTACATTCTGCTATTAGTAAGTGGGCCTCTCTATGCTAAAACCTAGTTCATCTCTGTGTTTGTCATTTCCTCTTACCTCACCGTTATTATTTGTGGGGGGCTACTATCCTACTTTTGGGGTCTATTCTCTGGAGGCAAGAGAGGTCTTTGTTTTCCTCTTCTAGGGGTAGTTAGTCCTCCGGCTGGCGCGAGACATCTAGCGACCAACGTAGGCATGTTCCCCGGCTACTGCTAGTGTTGGCGTTAGGAGTAGATATATGGTCAACCCAGTTACCACTGCCCTATGAGCTGGATTTTTGTACGTCGCAGACTTACTTGTTTCTCTGAGACCCTCGCCATTGGGGTCATAACAGTTTGCCAGGCCAGTATTAAATGTTAAATGCATTGCAGAAGCGGGATTATAAGAAAGAAAGTTCTGAGTTTTTTTTTCTCTCTCTCATTTTTTTTTTCTTTTCCCCTTTACCTCTGAGTGGCTTGTGTTTGCTGCAGACATGAATGTCCAGACCTTGATTACAAGTGTGGACCAGCTTGCTGCTCGTGTGCAGGGCATACAAGATTATGTTATCAGAAGTCCTATGTCAGAACCTAAGATACCGATTCCTGAACCGTTTTCCGGAGACCGATTTAAATTTAGAAATTTCAGGAATAATTGTAAATTGTTTTTGTCCCTGAAACCCTGTTCATCTGAAGACTCCGCTCAGCAAGTAAAAATTGTTATTTCTTTTTTACGGGGCGACCCTCAGGATTGGGCCTTCTCGCTGGCGCCAGGAGATCCGGCATTGGCTGACATTGATGCGTTTTTTCTGGCGCTCGGTTTGCTTTATGAGGAACCCAATCTTGAGATTCAGGCAGAAAAGGCCTTGCTGGCTATGTCTCAGAGCCAGGACGAGGCTGAAGTGTATTGCCAAAAATTTCGGAAATGGTCCATGCTGACCCAGTGGAACGAGTGTGCATTGGCTGCTAATTTTAGAAATGGCCTTTCTGAAGCCATTAAGAATGTGATGGTGGGTTTTCCCATTCCCACAGGTCTGAATGATTCTATGGCCCTGGCTATTCAAATCGACCGGCGGTTGCGGGAGCGCAAAACCGCTAATTCCCTCATGGTGTTGTCTGAACAGACACCTGATTTAATGCAATGTGATAGAATCCTGACTAGAAATGAGCGGAAAATTCATAGACGCCAGAATGGCTTGTGTTACTACTGTGGTGATTCTACACATGTTATCTCAGCATGCTCTAAACGTCTTACTAAGGTTGTTAGTCCGGTCGCCATTGGTAATTTGCAACCTAAATTTATTCTATCTGTAACTTTGATTTGCTCACTGTCATCGTATCCTGTCATGGCGTTTGTGGACTCGGGTGCTGCCCTGAGCCTTATGGATCTGTCATTTGCCAAGCGCTGCGGATTTGTTCTTGAGCCATTGGAAAATCCTATCCCTCTTAGGGGTATTGATTCTACGCCATTGGCAAAAAATAAACCGCAGTTTTGGACACAGGTTACCATGTGCATGACTCCCGAACATCGGGAGGTAATACGTTTTCTTGTTCTGCATAAAATGCATGATTTGGTTGTTTTGGGTTTGCCATGGTTACAGACCCATAATCCAGTCTTGGACTGGAAGGCTATGTCAGTGTCAAGTTGGGGCTGCCATGGAATTCATGGAGATTCCCTGCCCTTGTCTATTGCTTCTTCTACGCCTTCGGAAGTTCCGGCGTATTTGTCTGATTATCAGGATGTCTTCAGCGAGTCTAAGTCCAGTGCACTGCCTCCTCATAGGGAATGTGACTGTGCAATAGATTTGATTCCTGGCAGTAAGTTTCCTAAGGGGAGACTGTTTAATCTGTCGGTACCTGAACATACCGCGATGCGTTCATATATCAAGGAGTCTCTTGAGAAGGGGCATATCCGTCCTTCTTCTTCCCTTCTTGGTGCGGGATTCTTTTTTGTGGCCAAAAAGGACGGATCTTTGAGGCCTTGTATTGACTATCGGCTTTTAAATAAGATCACTGTCAAATTTCAGTATCCTTTGCCGCTGTTGTCAGATTTGTTTGCCCGGATTAAAGGTGCCAAGTGGTTCACCAAGATAGACCTTCGTGGTGCGTACAACCTTGTGCGCATTAGGCAGGGCGATGAATGGAAAACCGCATTCAATACGCCCGAAGGTCATTTTGAGTACTTGGTGATGCCATTCGGTCTCTCTAATGCACCTTCAGTTTTTCAGTCCTTCATGCATGACATTTTCCGGAAGTATCTGGATAAATTTTTGATTGTTTATCTGGATGATATTCTGTTTTTTTCTGATGATTGGGACTCGCATGTGGAGCAGGTCAGGATGGTTTTTGAGATTCTGCGTGAAAATTCTTTGTTTGTAAAAGGCTCAAAGTGTCTCTTTGGTGTACAGAAGGTTCCCTTTTTGGGGTTCATTTTTTCCCCTTCTGCTGTGGAGATGGATCCAGTCAAGGTCCGAGCTATTCATGATTGGACTCAACCCTCGTCAGTTAAGAGTCTTCAGAAGTTCTTGGGTTTTGCTAACTTCTACCGTCGTTTTATCGCAAATTTCTCTAGCGTTGTTAAACCGCTGACGGATATGACCAAGAAAGGCTCTGATGTAGCTAACTGGGCTCCTGCTGCCGTGGAGGCTTTCCAGGAGTTAAAACGCCGGTTTACTTCGGCGCCTGTTTTGTGCCAGCCTGACATCTCACTTCCCTTTCAGGTTGAGGTGGATGCTTCGGAGATTGGGGCAGGGGCCGTTTTGTCGCAGAGAGGCCCTGGTTGCTCTACTATGAGACCTTGTGCCTTTTTCTCTAGGAAGTTTTCGCCGGCAGAGCGAAATTATGATGTGGGCAATCGGGAGTTGTTGGCCATGAAGTGGGCATTTGAGGAGTGGCGTCATTGGCTCGAGGGTGCTAAGCATCGTGTGGTGGTCTTGACTGATCACAAAAATCTGATGTATCTCGAGTCTGCTAAACGCCTGAATCCTAGACAGGCCCGCTGGTCATTGTTTTTCTCCCGTTTTGACTTTGTGGTCTCGTATTTACCAGGTTCTAAGAATGTGAAGGCCGATGCTCTGTCTAGGAGCTTTGTGCCTGATGCTCCTGGAGTCGCTGAACCTGTGGGTATTCTTAAGGAAGGAGTTATCGTGTCTTCTATTTCTCCAGATCTGCGACGTGTGTTGCAGAGATTTCAGGCTGGTAGGCCTGACTCTTGTCCACCTGACAGATTGTTTGTGCCTGCTAGATGGACCAGCAGAGTCATTTCCGAGGTTCATTCCTCGGTGTTGGCAGGGCACCCGGGAATTTTTGGCACCAGAGATCTGGTGGCCAGGTCCTTTTGGTGGCCTTCCTTGTCAAGGGATGTGCGGTCATTTGTACAGTCCTGTGGTACTTGTGCTCGAGCTAAGCCTTGCTGCTCTCGTGCCAGCGGGTTGCTCTTGCCCTTGCCTGTCCCGAAGAGACCTTGGACACACATCTCTATGGATTTCATTTCTGATCTTCCGGTGTCTCAGGGCATGTCTGTCATCTGGGTGATATGTGATCGTTTCTCCAAGATGGTCCATTTGGTTCCTTTGCCTAAGCTGCCCTCCTCTTCTGATCTGGTTCCTGTGTTCTTCCAGAACGTGGTTCGCTTGCACGGCATTCCTGAGAATATTGTGTCGGACAGAGGATCCCAGTTTGTTTCCAGGTTCTGGCGATCCTTTTGTGGTAGGATGGGCATTGAGTTGTCGTTTTCATCCGCTTTCCATCCCCAGACTAACGGACAAACGGAGCGAACTAATCAGACTCTGGAGGCTTATTTGAGGTGTTTTGTCTCTTCTGATCAGGATGATTGGGTGACCTTCTTGCCGTTGGCTGAATTTGCCCTTAATAATCGGGCTAGTTCCGCCACCTTGGTTTCGCCATTTTTCTGCAACTCTGGTTTCCATCCTCGTTTTTCCTCGGGACATGTGGAGCCTTCTGACTGTCCTGGGGTGGATTCCGTGGTGGATAGGTTGCAGCGGATCTGGGGGCATGTGGTGGACAACTTGAAGTTGTCACAGGAGAAGGCTCAGCGTTTTGCCAACCGCCGCCGCGGTGTGGGTCCCCGACTTCGCGTTGGGGATTTGGTATGGCTGTCTTCTCGATTTGTTCCTATGAAGGTCTCCTCTCCCAAATTCAAGCCTCGCTTCATTGGTCCTTACAAGATATTGGAAATCATTAATCCTGTATCCTTTCGCCTGGATCTTCCGGTGTCGTTTGCCATCCACAACGTATTTCATAGGTCCTTGTTGCGGCGGTACGTTGTGCCTGTGGTTCCTTCTGCTGAGCCTCCTGCTCCGGTGTTGGTTGAGGGCGAGTTGGAGTACGTGGTGGAGAAGATCTTAGATTCTCGTCTCTCCAGGCGGAGGCTTCAGTACCTGGTCAAGTGGAAGGGCTATGGTCAGGAGGATAATTCCTGGGTGGTCGCCTCTGATGTGCATGCGGCCGATTTAGTTCGTGCCTTTCACGCCGCTCATCCTGATCGCCCTGGTGGTCTTGGTGAGGGTTCGGTGACCCCTCACTAAGGGGGGGTACTGTTGTGAATTTACCTTTCGGCTCCCTCTAGTGGCTACTAGTGATTTGACTCTGGGTATGTCATTCATCCCTTGTATGCTCACCTGGGTCGTTAGGTCAGGGGTGTTGCTATATAAGCTCCCTGGACCTTCAGTTCAATGCCTGGCAACGTTTATATCAGAGCTAATCTGTAGTGCTCTTGTCTACTGATCCTGGTTCCTGTTTGATTAAGCTAAGTCTGCTTCCTTGCTTTTTGCTATTTGTTTTGGTTTGCATTTTTGTCCAGCTTGTATATAATCTGTTTCCTGACCTTGCTGGAAGCTCTGGGGTGGCTGGTGTTCTCCCCCCGGGCCGTTAGACGGTTCGGGGGTTCTTGAATCTCCAGCGTGGATTTTGATAGGGTTTTTGTTGACCATATAAGTTATCTTACTACATTCTGCTATTAGTAAGTGGGCCTCTCTATGCTAAAACCTAGTTCATCTCTGTGTTTGTCATTTCCTCTTACCTCACCGTTATTATTTGTGGGGGGCTACTATCCTACTTTTGGGGTCTATTCTCTGGAGGCAAGAGAGGTCTTTGTTTTCCTCTTCTAGGGGTAGTTAGTCCTCCGGCTGGCGCGAGACATCTAGCGACCAACGTAGGCATGTTCCCCGGCTACTGCTAGTGTTGGCGTTAGGAGTAGATATATGGTCAACCCAGTTACCACTGCCCTATGAGCTGGATTTTTGTACGTCGCAGACTTACTTGTTTCTCTGAGACCCTCGCCATTGGGGTCATAACACTGTTGCTCTTTGCAGGGCTGACAACAGGTAGACTGGAAGGCAGTAAATCAATGTGCTCAAAAGCTCTGCCCGTGTAGACTGCACAAGCCATTGAATTAACTAATTGGTTGCAGTTCTGTTATTGTGACTAGAGATGGGCGGACCTGTTGATGTTCAGGTCCATCAGGTTTGGCAGAAATAAAAAAAAAGTTTGATTTGGGTACCAGAATGGTATCCAAACTTGAACCCAAACCCAAATATACAGTGTTTCCCACTCAGCCATCTGTACGACACTGCGAAAAACACCAGCACTATTTGGCGATAATGCTACCTGTTACCAACGTTCACAGCGCTGTGGTTCCCACACTACTACACAGATGACAATGTATGAGTCAGCAGCTGTGACTGGTGGTGAAAATTTTAACACCGGTCACAGGCGTCGGCTGACGAGAGTACTAATCATGATCGTACGTCTGGTCTGCCTGATAGCAGCGAGAGCAAGCATCGGCTGATGAGTGTAGTCACCAGCCAGCAACTGTCCATTTACCTAATAAATAAAAAAACAAAAAAATGGAGTGGGGTCCCCTCTGTTCTTGATTACCAGAGCAGGCAAAACCGACAGCTGCGGGCTGTATCCCTCAGCTGTCAGCTTTATCTTGGCTGGTTATCAAACATAGAGGGGTCGAATCCAACCCAATTTTGACAGTCAGCTAAGCTAAAGCAGACAGCTTGGGGCTGGTATTCTCAGACTGGGAAGTAACCATGGATATTCTCCCTCTGCAGCCTAAAAATAGTAGCCTGTAGCCACCCCAGAAAAAAGTTGCATATATTAGACACCCCAATTCTGGTGCTTTACAGGATTCTTCCCACTTGTCCTGGTTCGGTGGGTGATAATTTTGGGAGTTAATGTCAGCTGTTTTATATTCGCTGACATCAAACCCATGGGTTAGTAATGGAGAGGTATCTACACTTTGCCCACACAGTAAAACTTTGAAGGGTACGTGTATAGACACTAGGTGTTTGGTACAGATGTGTAACTTTACATATCTGGTTTGCCCATCTCTAGTGACATTAGAGCTGCAGACAACAACAGCAGAGAGCAGATAGATGATTTAAAAACACTAAACCTGCCGCCACAGTGAGTTTCCGGCAGCTGAGAGGAAATAAACTTTATTCCTCCTGGCAGCTTCTGACTTTCAGTCATAAAGATGAGACCGTAGCATAGGAAGATGCAGATGGAACAACAATATCTCAAGTTTCTGGACTGTCATTGCACAGGCTGGAGCCATGGGAGGGTCACTTACAGTGATCGAGAGCGGCTCATGGTACCAGAAAAACTGTTATTGAAGGTGCAGAAGCCGAGGAAGAAATGGAGGATGAGGAGGAAGAGATGATGGACATGCAATAGTCAGGAGATGAAGAGGATAGTGATCACCTCTCCATTGTCTGTGGTTGGTGGAAGGGGATGGAGGAAGAAACCTTGAGTGTTACCCTGCCACCAAAACACCATGGGCTGAGAACTCATGGAAGCGCTTGACACACGAGAGTCTTCTTGCTGCACTCTCTGCAACATGATGCCTGTATTCTTAGGGTTAGAAATAGTGCTGACTACTGGGTTGCCACTCTGTTAGGTCCATGGTACAAGAGTAAATTTAGCCTGATGCTTCCCTCCTTGAAAGGCAAACATGCATGCTGGAATATCGTAACACGCTTGTAGTCAATCTTAAGAGTGGTTTTCCCCAAAGTAGCAGTGAGGCTCTTATTATGCATCACAGTTCTAGACATCATCGCAAAAACATTAGCAGCAGCAGTGTAAGTGGCATCAGAAATTTCTGTTAGTCGTTTCTCAAATTTTTTTTAGACAAGCCTGTGCACCAGCAGAACAGCAAGTCTAACACCTTGTGAATGACTGGAGAGGATGGTGCATGAGTATCTGAAGCTCAACATCAATGCCTTCAGGGGGCAATTGGACCTGTTTGCCTTTTGGTCTTCAAAAATGGAAGAGTGGTCTGAGCTCTTCAGTCACGCCTTGGAGGTTTTGTCATGCTCGGCAGCCAGCGTTCTCTCGGAACATGTCTTTTGTGTTGCTGGTGGTGTCCTGATGGATAAGTGCATCCGGCTATTCCCTGAATGTGTAGACCACCTAACTTTCATCAAAATGAAGAAGTCATGGATCTCCAATGACTTTTGCACCCCAGTCGCAGACGATGGTGTAGTTTTTAGTATCATGCATTGAACTCACATTATTGCAGTCTGTGACACCTTTGTCATCACTTCTGTGCCTGCTGTTGCTACTGCTTGTAGTGAGTGTGTCATAGGCCTATTACACTGCTTCTACTCTGAGGAAATTGATAACACTTTAGTGGGGTGTGACAAAAAAATTTAAAATGTGGAGACTCCAAGTTGGGTCTCCATCTGGTAGGTTGTCTGTGTAAGTAGGGTTCCAAGACAAGCAAACCTGCACTTTCTTTCACTCAACTACCTGTGTTACTTCCCTTACTTTTTTCTACCAATAGTACTGTATAAAACTGATTGTGCCATCTAAATGTGGCTGGAAAAAGAAAATTGGAGATGTTGCATGAGGCATTAAGGCTCCCAGCTAAGAAGGCTTAAACTGGTCCCTTAACCACCAGGTCCTCATTGAAATGATAATTCAAAGCTGTAAATGTTGGCCCAGACCCTGATATATCATTCATGGCCCACTACTGACTGCTGCTGTGCCATTAGCAAATTTCTACTGTGGGTCAATCGGTGACACTTTTCATGGTGTCTACCCCTAATTTTAGGAATCGTTGTTTTTGCAAAAACAAAGAATCCTTTTGAGTGCGGCTGTTACTTTTTTTCCTGTCATGTGATCTGGACTCTGTCCAGGTTCAGCCTGCACCTAATATCCCAGCAGAGTACGCGTCATTCATTTTTTCAATTTACCTCTAATTTTAGTTGTTTATGAAGCTTTTGGTCACCCTTTATGGTGCTAAATGTGTATATGTTTGGTTTGGCCTCCCATTGAATATGGTTGTGTTCGGGTACATTAGTCAAACTGTTTGGAAAATCGAACTGAACCATAAAAGGTTCGCTCTTCTCTAGCTAGTGGTGCCTGTTCTGTAATGGTGTTGCAGCCTCTGCAGCCTTTCAGAAAAACTGTGTATATACTGACAGACCATGTGACACTTAAATTGCACACAGGTGGACTTCCTTTCATTAGGCATTTGACTTATGAAGTAATTGCTTGTACCAGAAATTTTAAGGGGCTTCATAGCAAAAAGGTGAATTCATATGTACATGCCAATTTCTAGTTACTTGATCCCATGAATTTAATTTATGCCCAAATATTTATCAAACAGGAAGTACAGAGGTTTGTACTCACTCAGCTGCTCTTGAGGAAGGCATAGGAAGCGGTTTTCATGCAAGTCCAGGCAAGTTTATTTAACTTCATAAACAGCTCCAGGTGGCAAAACAAAAAAACAGAGCCTTTTCTGGCACAAAGTGAACACAAACTGAAAACAAATAGTTTTGTCAGTTACAGAAACTGTCGGTGCACTTAACTAGGCGGCAGTGGGAAACTGCTGGTGACTTAGCTAGTCTGTTGAAGTGGTGCAGCTCCAAGACTCATTGTTATCCTCCACACTGAGCTGAAGTGTTGTCAGCACTCACTCTGTGCTTCTGTCCTGGGAACTCCCTGTCCTCATTCAAAGGAGGACAGCACATGTGGCACCCCAGGAGTTCAGGTACCACAGTGGTATTGCCTTCCTCTGGGGGAGGGTAATGTCATGCCTGGCGACAGGAGGAATCCCTTTGGCAGGTAACCTTACATGCAACACATTCTGACTCCAGGCCAGAAGGGGGAGCTCTACACCCGACTATAGGGGAGCTGTTCTCTCTGGTCGGGAGGATGAGTCAGTTGCTAGGTAGTTGCTAGGCAGACAAGCAGACAGTTGACAGTTGGTAGCAGACAGTGAAGGAGCACAGAGGTACTTAGGAGCTAGAGAAAGACTGCTACTGGGCCTCTGTAAGCTGAGTGCAGAAACTGGGTTCCGAGAGCCCGAGGCTGAGGGGGACTGCAAGCCCCACGGCAGAACCGGAGGGCAGAAAGCTAAAAGGGACTTGCACATATAATACTTGAGGTACAGCAGCAATCAGAGTCCAGAATCACCTTGAACAGAGACCCAAAAGAGACGGCTCAAGTTGCCTACCGTACAGGTACTGTCCCTGGACAGGGAAGAAAGAGGGCCTTGTTAGAGAGCTACAGGTAGCAAGGAACCACAGACCAGCGCATAGTGGAAGGCTCCCAAACTGACCTGTCAAGGGGATTTCCACCTGTCTTCAGGCTGCCTGGACTCCAGCTACACCTGTTACCGGTACTCTGGACTGAAGCTGAATACAATTTCAGTAAACCAGGTAAAGACTGCAACCGCGTGTCCTCCAATTATTTTCAGCATTCACCATCCCTGCCAAATACATCGGGAGCCCTGGGGACACCGCTTCACCTGTGAGAAGCAACACCATCTTTGCTGCAGCACCATCGCCCCCAGAGGACCCCTTTAACCAGCATCAGTCACCTCTGACCAAGAACCACAGGTGGCGTCACAAACTTTCCTTATTTCCGCAACCCCTTTAAAGACCATCCCTTTTACTTGGGTGCCCAAGACCACGGACTGGGTCGCTGCCACCGTGACCACCCCTTTAATTGCGACCTGACCCGGTACCGAGTACCCCATGGCCCTGACGGGCGACTCACGCACACATTGCCCAGTGCAGCTAGCTATTTCCTTCTTCTCCAATCTCCAGCTTGCTTAACCAATTAGTCCTTTCCTCTGCTGCTCCTACTCTACCAGGTTGAAAAGAGCAAAGGTTTGTGGGAGTTGTAGTCCAAGGCAATGAGGGATTGATGTTTATTACTGTGAAACTCTGCTTGAATTGGGACATAATTTACTGAGACCCAGGCTTTTTATTTTTTCATTAGCTTAATTATAGAACAGCTGACCATAAAAAGAGTGAAATACTGGCACTGATTAAGGCGTGTAAAATTTGTACGTAATGCCGGCATGGACCCGTAGAAGCGCATAAGCGCGAAACGGCCGTCGTCCGTCTCGTCTCTGCACATCCCTGCTCCCCTCACAAGCCCAAGCCGTCCTATGTGCCACATCCCACTGAGGATATGTATGTTTGAATAAAGAACAGAAGAAATACACGGGGTGAGTGCTGCAACTTTTTTCTTTCTTATATGCAATTCTTAATTATAGAACACTCACTTGTAGTTTTTATTGATATCATTTTTGGGTGCATACAGTGTTTTGATCTCAATATAGAAATTTTTGCAGAAGTGTGGCAATTCTATTGTTTCAAATTTTATTTAATTTCTTTAACACACGGATTAAATAATTTTATATTTCAATATATCGGACCTTTATGGGCATAACTGTATCAAATTTTTTTTTCTGCATTTTTTAAAGGGAACCTGTCACCCCTAAATCGAAGATGAGATAAGCCCACCAGCATCAGGGGCTTATCTACAGCATTCTATAATGCTGTAGATAAGCCCACGATGTATCCTGAAAGATGAGAAAAAGAGGTTATATTATACTCACCCAGGGGCGGTTCCGCTGTGGTCCGGTGCGATGGGCGTCGCGGTCCGTTCCGGGGCCTCCCATCTTCTTACGATGACGTCCTCTTCTTGTCTTCATACTGCGGCTCCGGTGCAGGCGTACTTTGCCCTGTTGAGGGCAGAGCAAAGTACTTTAGTGTGCAGGTGCCGAGAAAGGTCAGAGAGGCCCGGCGCCTGCACACTGCGGTACTTTGCTCTGCCCTCAACAGGGCAGACAAAGTATGCCTGCTTCCAAATAAAATATAAAAGTTTAATCCAACATATTAAAATGAGGAGACAACTCCTGGGACGGCATCATACACATAGTAAGGCGAGCGACGCGTTTCAACCAAGCGGTTTTTATCACAGCTGATCTGCTAGATGACATATCCGGTATATATACAATATAACACCAATCAAATGCTAGAAAAATGTCATGTGATACAATTCACAAAAATGCCCATTAAATTAAACATACAAAAATTCAAAACAATAATGTGCAGAAAAAATATAAATATATACAATGGATAATAAGTAATACATCATGAATAAAAACATTAAGAAAACAAATGAAGAAAAAATGATGAAGAAAGAATGGGAGGACATTGCTAATAATGGAACATTAGTTCATTGCGTTTGTTCAAACCACCTGGAAACCTAGTACCTAGATTGAAAATCCAGAACGCTTCTCTGGTAAGTAACGCTCTGTGAATATCTCCACCTCGCGGAGGTTTTTTAATTTTCTCAATACCTGTTACTTTTAAAGATGCTGTATTGCGGGAATGAAAATCAATAAAATGCTTCGCCACCGAAGAAATGGTGCGACTATTATTTGTAGTGCATTTAATGTCATACAGATGTTCCGATATGCGTTTTTTTAATTTCCGAGTAGTACATCCAATATATGATTTGTCACAAATTGTACAATCAATTTTGTAGACTACAAATCGTGTGTTACAATTTATAAATGTTTGAATTTTATATTGTTTTTTATTTCCTCCGGTACCAAAAAACTTGACGGTAGTGAGATGTCTACACGTGGTACAATTAGTTACATTACATTTATAGCAACCTATACAATGCAACCAAGTATTAGTTAAATGTTCAGAAGAAAAATGATTAGGAGATATTATATTGCCTAAAGTAGGCGCTTTTCTGGCTACTATATTACATCCCTTAGACAAAATTTGAGCAAGAGTGGGATCTTCACGCAAAATGGGCAAAGCTCCATTAATAATAGTTTTAATTTGATTGAACTGTGGACTGAATTGCAGACACACATATGGTTTATTGCCTGTATTAGTTCTATTTATAATTTTCTTTTTTTTATTATTGTTTTTATTATTATCGCTTGTTCCACTATCCATTTCCAGAGGGATAAGACTTGATTGTTCTTTCTGATTTACTATATGTGCTGCTCTGTCTAACATCCAGTGCGGATATCCACGTTCTAAAAATTTTTTTCGTGATTGAATAAGATCTTTAAATAAATCATTATTATTATTACAGTTTTGCTTCAATCTCGTGAATTCACCCACAGGAATTGCCTTTACTGTATGCTTAGGGTGACTACTTTTGGCATGAAGTAGCCCATTACCTGCTATTGGTTTTGTGAAAGTTCGTGTAGAAATAAATTCACCAGAAACCCCTGTTAATTCCAGATCTAAAAAGGAAATCTTGGATACAGCCTGAACATAAGTAAATTTTAAATTAAAATTGTTGTCATTAATATAATTTACAAAGTCATGTATGGCAGATACATCTCCACGCCAAATGAACAGCGTATCATCTCACTTCCGTCAAGTTTTTTGGTACCGGAGAAAATAAAAATCAATATAAAATTCAAACATTTATAAATTGTAACACACGATTTGTAGTCTACAAAATTGATTGTACAATTTGTGACAAATCATATATTGGATGTACTACTCGGAAATTAAAAAACCGCATATCGGAACATCTGTATGACATTAAATGCACTACAAATAATAGTCGCACCATTTATTCGGTGGCGAAGCATTTTATTGATTTTCATTCCCGCAATACAGCGTCTTTAAAAGTAACAGGTATTGAGAAAATTAAAAAACCTCCGTGAGGTGGAGATATTCACAGAGCGTTACTTACCAGAGAAGCGTTCTGGATTTTCAATCTAGGTACTAGGTTTCCAGGTGGTTTGAACAAACGCAATGAACTAATGTTCCATTATTAGCAATGTCCTCCCATTCTTTCTTCATCATTTTTTCTTCATTTGTTTTCTTAATGTTTTTATTCATGATGTATTACTTATTATCCATTGTATATATTTATATTTTTTCTGCACATTATTGTTTTGAATTTTTGTATGTTTAATTTAATGGGCATTTTTGTGAATTGTATCACATGACATTTTTCTAGCATTTGATTGGTGTTATATTGTATATATACCGGATATGTCATCTAGCAGATCAGCTGTGATAAAAACCGCTTGGTCGAAACGCGTCGCTCGCCTTACTATGTGTATGATGCCGTCCCAGGAGTTGTCTCCTCATTTTAATATGTTGGATTAAACTTTTATATTTTATTTGGAAGCTGGATCATTTTTTGTTTTTTGGACATTTTCACGTCACGTCAGGACGGAGATCCGTGCTTCCTGCATTCTCTCGGTGTGCTGGCTCCCTGCCTTTTGAAAGTATGCCTGCGCTGGAGCCACAGCATGAAGGCAAGAAGAGGACATCATCATAAGGAGATGGGAGGCCCCGGACCGGACCGTGACGCCCACCGCAGCGGGACCGCCCCTGGGTGAGTATAATCTAACCTCTTTTTCTCATCTTTCAGGATACATTGGGGGCTTATCTACAGCATTACAGAATGCTGTAGATAAGCCCCTGATGCCGGTGGGCTTAGCTCATCTTCGATTTTGGGGGTGACAGGTTCCTTTTAACTGCTTTAGTTTTTATTTGGGAAAAGGTAGCCCGGTTCACTATGTATTGATTTAGGCCTTCGCCGGAATTTTTTGGAGAGTCTGAAAACTATACATTTTTGGAAAGGTTATAGTATAAGCAATACGAAAAACAATGTTTCCATTTGCCCCGAGTCCCACGTGACCGCCATATTGGATTTTACAAAATGGCTGACGTAAAACCAATTTTCGTTAATATCTCAGCTTATAAATAACATAAAAATAAAATTTGACAGCTAAACATACATTTTAGGGCTAAGAAATGCAATATTACTAGTTGCAGATGTGTTTTAGATATTTACTACAGCAGTTTTTTATAATTAATTAGTATTGACATAATAATACATAATGACAGGAATCACATGTTTTTTTTTTCTTTTATTACAGGAGTTGAACATGACAGACAAACCACAAGCTACTGAAGTCACTTGTGAAGGTGAGGCACCTATCAACTGGAAGCTATGTATGCTCTGTCAGTCTTCCAATGGCAATGAGAAGTTGGTGCAAAATCCTCGGATACAGTCTTACCAGCGCGTTTTGGACATAGTAGCAGAGAGGGCAAGTTTACAAGATGGCAACTATGTTGATATCCATCGACGGATTAGCAACAGGAAAGACACAATCGCTACACATCAGGCAGTCTACCATCGAAGTTGTTACACAAATGCAATTAACAACGACCAAATACAACGAGCCCGGGACCGTTATGCACATGCATTAGCTACTGGTAGCCACATTACCAAGAAACGAGGATTAAAAAGAGGACGTGCTGAAATGGACGAATCAGGTTCATTAACATCTGACTCTTCATCACCATTCACGAGGTCACATACATGGCCACTGGATAAGGAAAAATGTTTCTTTTGTCAGAACGATGAGAATGAGAAGCTTTATAATGTGAGGACAGTCAACGCAGGGAAATCGTTGAAACAAGCTATTGAAACATCAGATAATTTAACACTGAAAACAAGACTGAACACATGCATTGCACCAGGGGATGCACATTCTATTGACGTCCGGTACCACAAAAGCTGTTGGACAAAGCATGTTTTTCATGGACAACGAGAACGTAGTACCAACAGAACAGACCACAAAGAACCCTTATTACAACGTGCAAGTCTGCTAGAGTTGCTAAACCTAGTGGATATTCAAACACAGAACCAATCATATCTATCTATACAAGATATCGAAACCACTTATTTGAATATGCTTGGTATAGAAGGCGTGGAAAATCACAAACCTACATTCACTAGAAAGTGGCTCAAAGAAATTATAATGAATGCCTTGCCACATCTGAAATCCTGTCTTTCAAAAAACAGAAGGGAATCAGCAGTTCTTTATTCACCAGAAGCCTGTGAGGAAATCATGGTTAATTCTGCAATGGAATGTCGTAGTGATGATGCAGACAACATGCAGACAATCTACAAAGCAGCACAGTTAATTAGGAAAAGCATTGCTAATTTTACAACGGAAGTCAATGATAAAAACACCATAACGGTCACTAGTGACATACACGACGTTCCAGCAGAATTATATTCCGCTATCCGTTGGATCATAACAGGGCCGATTAACAGCCTTGAAACTCAAAGAAGGACCAAAATTGTTGACCGAGCAGCACTCACTATGAGTCAGAACATCATGTATGAATTCAAATCAAAACGCCAGGTCAACTACAAGCCAAAAACCGAATCATCAGTATTCAGACAACCCAACGCACGAGAAAACCCACAGGTCCTGGGGCTAGCTCTGACTGTTCATCACACCACTCGCGATAAGAAATTAATGAATCTTCTTAGTTCACATGGGTTTTGTGTTCCCTATGGCCGTACCCTACGAATGGAAACTGCTTTGGCTAATGCTGTTGTAGAAAACACCCGAGAGTTAAAAGGTCTTTACGTGCCACCATTCTTGAAGAAGGGTACCTTTGTGTTCTTTGCAGTTGATAACACAGACTTTGCAGAGGATACCCCTGATGGGAAAGGAACCACACATGGAACTATTACTGCTGTATATCAGCAAGTAGATGCTGTTGGAGAACCAGTTGCACCACCCTTGAAGATAACAGATGCCCACACTTTATCTGTCACTCCATACCATGTACATATGTTGCACTGTGACAAGCCAAAAGTACAACATACCCAAAGATCAGAACACTTTGTCACAAACAAGGAAATATCAGGTTCTTCCCAACTTTCACAATTTGGATGGATTGTTGCTACTGCTGTATCCAGAATGCAGCAACTAGAGAAAGCATCGAGCAAAATTCCTGGATGGTCAGGATACAACTCACTGTTGTCCGAAAGCAAGCGATTTACCAACGTTGGAGCCTTACCACTGCTACCAGAGCTAGCACACGAGTGGTCAACCTTGCTGACTGTGATCATGCAAGCAAGTGAACTGAGGAAGTTGACTGTTGGTGAAGATCATCCCACTGTTATTTCATTTGATATGGCTCTGTATGAGAAGGTTGTCCAACTTCTAGATGCAAGACCTGATCTGAAATGCACCGTTGTTCCACGACTGGGAGAGCTACATGTTGTAATGGCTGCCCTGCGCGCTCTGGGTACCTCTACGGAGAACTCGGGTATTGATGATGCATGGATAGAAGGTGATGTGTATGGGTCTGCAACAACAAGGCAAATACTGAAATGTACCCATTACAAGCGTGCTCTTCATGCTCACACATATACATATGTTGCTCTGTATGAACTTTTGCTGGACGAGTTCTTCATTGATAATCCAGAACTAAAACAGGTGTGTTTGATGGCAACAGAGGGAATTGAAGCTGCCTGTTCTGAGGAAAACAAGAACACAAAAAGTAAGTCAGTGAAACAAGCAAGCACTTCCCTACTAGAGGCCTTGACCACTGCTGACATAATCACAGTCTTTCAAACATGGGTGAAACAGAGATCCAAAAATGCAATGTTCAAGTCAATGATGAACTACCTACAGCGAGTGGAAACAATCCTTTTATTTGTTGCTGCAACCAGGAATGCAGACCTTGAGCTTCATCTTCAAGCCGGAGAGCAGCTCAGCAAGCTCTTCTTTGCATTTGACCGGATGAAATACAAGCGATTGTGGCCAAGGTATATCACGGACATGCATGACCTTAAAATAAATCACCCTCAAACATGGGAAGAAATGAAAGCGGGTAACATTTCAGTCATGAAAAGTGCTATCCCATTTGTATCCATTGGGGCGGACCATGCATGCGAGCATCTGAACAAGCTGATGAAAATCCATGCTGGCATAGTCGGCATCTCGAACAATGCCAATGCTCGTCAGAGATTCTTCATGGCCACACCTGAACTCTCCCGAGTTGTCAAAGAATATACCAGACAGTTTGATTTAGAACGTGACAAAACCAGAGAGCATCACGATCTTGGGCCAAGTGCAGTCAAGAAGTGTCATCATGTTATTGACAAGATTAAGGAAGCAATTTTGAAACATGGCAACCCATTTGCTGTTGTAGGTGACAAGTTGCACAATGTAATCACCCATGCCTACATCCCTGATGAGTACGTAAAAATGATCCTGAATGCAGATGAGACAGGTCAAAAGCTGTATGAAGACTATGTGTTGGCGCGAATCAATGGGGATGTTAGCCTATGGGCACCAGTAAAGAAGGAGAACAACAGGATGTTCATGTCGGCAAACAAGAAAACCACAGTAAAACTCCGAGACAAGACTGTTGATCTTAAGGAGACCAAGGACTTGTATGGAAGAATGATGGTTTTGGCAAGGTCCAACAGAGACATAAACCAGAAAGTGGCCATTGGGAACTACGAATTCACTCTGACCCCAAGAGCCTTTTTTGCTCCAGATGGTACAATGTTACCATGCCATGACAAATCAAAACTGATCAGTCTCCTTAACAAGTTGGTTATAGTAGAAACTCCACAGAAAGATCTGCAGCCAGAAGATAGGATGGACACAAGATCAGATGCTCCAAGTCGCAAGATAGCCCTGGTAGATGGAATGGTTCTTCTGCAAAAGATGGCCAAGAAACCGGCAACACTAGTGACAGTCAAAGATCTCAGTTACTGCTTCAATGACAGGCTTATGTCTCTCACAGAAAATTACGATGAAATAATCCTTGTGTTTGATACGTATAGGGAAAATTCTCTCAAGGATGCTACCAGGGATAAAAGAAGAAAAGGAAAGGCACCAATTCAGTACCAGGTCAGAGATGAAACAAACATTAATCATATTCCAATGAACAGGTTCCTTTCACATGACAAGACAAAGGCTGACCTGACCAACTATCTTGCTGCAAAGACTCTAGAGTTCAACAGTTCATCACAAAAACTGGTCATCACTTGTTCTTCAGGGTGTACCAGGAGCAACAAAAACTTAGTTTTCGACGACAACAATCACGAAGAAGCAGACACACTGTTGATCTACCAAGCTGTCTTGGCAACACAACGAAACCCACCGGATGCAAGGATGGTTTTCTTCTCCCCTGATACCGATGTACTGGTGTTGGTCATAGCTAACTATGACCTCATGCTGAAGAATACATCGATTTCAATGGTCTCTGGGATGATCGAGATAGAGCCAATAAGGCGAGTCATAGGGGCAGACAGAGCAAAGGCTTTGACAGCCTTCCATGCATTCACTGGTGCTGACACAACTGGAAGGTTCTCTCGAATTGGCAAAGCAATCTGGCTGCAAGCTTACATGAACGCAACACCAGATGTAATCAGTTCTCTGCAGATGCTTTCGACTGAAAAAGAAGTGAGCGAAACTATGTTGTCAACTCTTGCTACCTTCGTATGTTTTGCTTACTCTCCAAAAGGCATTTTTATTAAGAATATTCCCGAACTGCGATGGCATCTATTTTGCAAGCATATGGCAGAAAGTGACAGGTTACCTCCTACACTCGGAGCTCTAAAACAACATGTCCTCAGAGTCCATATCCAAGCCAGAGTGTGGGGACAAGCTAACATTGCTTTGCAGGATTCTCAGCTGGATCCCGAGAAGAATGGCTATCACAAAGGGTTGGATGGACAGTTGAAACCAACCATGACAGATGTTCTTCCAGCTCCAAAAGCAATAATCGAGATGATTAGTTGTCAATGCAAACATGACTGTTCTTCTTCAAGGTGTTCGTGCCGAAAAAATAACTTATCCTGTACCGATCTTTGTCAGTGTGACAGCGAGTGTATGAATGACGAGGACACTCAGACCAAATATGAAACTGATGATGACAGTGATGGTGGCGATATGTAAAGACACTCTGGTTGTTCAAAAGTTAAAAACATTAACTCTCTGCTTTTCGAGTTCGAAAATTTGTTCAAATATAAACCGATACAATTTGTAGTCGTATATAGAGTATTTATTTGGATACCACTGCATTTCTTAGTACTCAAAATGTATGTTTAGCTGTCAAAATTTAAGTTTTACGTTACTTACAAGCTGAGATATTAACGAAAATCGATGTAAATCAGCCATTTTGTAAAATCCAAGATGGCGGCCACTTAGGACTCGGGGCAAATGGAAACATTGTTTTTCTTATTGCTTATACCATAGCCTTTCCAAAAATGTACATATTTGAAACTCTCCAGAAAATTCCGGCGAAATTACATAGTGAACCGGACTAAGGGGTGGATTTAAACTTTTTTTATTTTTAATCAACTTTTTCACATGCCTTGAATGTGTGATTGCTTGTTTGTTTGCATTAATTACTGGAATACTGTAATATTGCAGTATATAATTACTGATTCCCACTATCAATTGTGCTTCATAGGAGTACAAAAAATGCAGCTTTTAGTAAGCTTCTGGCTGCCATGGCAGTAGTTTGGCTCATTGCAGTTTTGGGCATTGTGCAATCATTCCATTTCAATACCACTGTCAATCATTGACAGCTTCATTTAAATTACTAAACAGCAACGATCAAAGCTTGATTTGGTCCCTGCTGTTAGTGGCAGGTGATGGCTGTATAATACAGCTGGAACCTGCCAAGTAATGAGAGGGATCAGATCCTAAGTCTGCTGCATATACCAGCAACTGACTTACAATGTACCAGTACATCCTACATTAGAAAACAGTTAAATTAAGTGATTTGCAGAATACATACTTAGCATATTGTCAAATGAGATTGATCTGTGTGAAACTACTTTGACAATTTAACTGCTATGCTTCTTAGTTTTCTTCAAGTTGGATTTGGGAGCATGTTGAAAATCCTGTAGCTGACATTCACCCCAGGTGCATTTTTCTTTGGTTTACTTTTATTATTTATACATATAGGGGCTGATTAGTCAAAGTGTTTATTTACAAAATCTTGAAAAGTAGAAAAATTTGGTCATTTTCATGTCAGGTTTGACCAGCTCTGCCAAAGTAGGTGGAAAATGGATGGAGCAGGCTGTGACTGTGCCCGGTCACTGAATTAAAAAATGTTACTCTACTACTTATGCCAAAAATGTTAGAATTTCTGACTTAGCACATGGAGGCGCATGCCACTAAGAACATACGTCAAATTAATTAAATGGTGTGTGCATCTTAATGAATTCAGTGCACCCTTCTCCGCCATGTCCCTTCTTTAAGACTAATATGCAATGCCTATCTTAATGTATTGGTCCCTTAATTTTAGAGTACCATTCCCCTTTGTAAATAAGTCAAGTCTTAACAGACATTTTTTAGTTTTAGTTGTTGTTTGTGTTGATGATCATTAACCCCTTAACAACCAATGACATGCAGTGTCTATCATAGGGTGCCTCCCCCTGTTTGGTACGGGCTCCGTCAATAAGTCCGCACCTTTTATGGCACAGGACAGCTGATCTCATCAGCTGTCATGTACCTCTAACAGCTGAGAGTGGAATCGCGATCCACATGCATGTTAAATGCCACTGTCAATCTCCGACAAGGGCATTTAACATGCACGTGCAGGAAGCGTGTCGCAAACCACTCCCAAACAGCGATTGTGTCACATGACTGCAGGCTGCCGATATGTAGGCATTACAATCCGAGATCTGCAGGAGATCCCTGTGGTTGTCATAGCCCAATAGCAAGTAAGCATTGCCCTGCTCTGTGAAGCATAAGCTATCAAAGTACTGAAGCTTCAAATCTCCTATGGAGACAATTGAAGCAGGTGAAAAGTGAAAAGAAATGTTTTTCAAAATATTAAAAAATATAAATGCTTAAATCACTCCCATTCACCCCATTCAAAATAAAACAATGGGAAAAAAATAAAAAATACACATATTTGGTAAAGCCGTGTTCAGAATCGTCAGATCTATCAATATATAAAAAGAATTAATCCGATTGGTAAACGTCGTAACGCACAAAAAATCAAAATGCCAGTTATATTTTTGGGCACCACAACATTGCAATAAAATGCAATAGCAGGCGATCAAAAGATTGGAGCTACACTAAAATGGCATCAATAAAAATGTCAATTTGGCACACAAAAAATAAGCCCCTAGCCAGCCTCTGATCACGAAAAATGGAGACGCTACTGGTCTCGGAAAATGGCAACTTTTTTTTGTCAGACTTTGGATTTTTTATTTTACCAATTAAATAAAAAAAAAATATACATGTTTGGTTTCTTCAAACTCATAATGACCTGGAGAATCATAATGGCAGGACAGTTTTAGCATTTAGTGAACATGGTAAAAAAAATTGTAGAATTGCACTTTTTTTGCAATTTAATGGCACTGTGAATTTTTTTTTCTTGTTTTCCAGTACACTATTTTGTAAAACCATTCATGTTGGTCAAAAGTACAACTCATCTTGCAAAGAACAAGCCCTCACATGGCCTTATTAACAGAAAAATAAAAAAGTGATGGCCCTGGGAAGGAGGGGAGCAAAAAATGGAAGTGCAAAATGGAATACACCTGGTCCTTAAAGGGCTAATGAAAGTTGTCTCTCATAAAAAAAGATTAAAGGAGAGTTAAAAAATATAAGTCCTTCTCAGATTGTGAGAAGCAGGTGTTGAATGGATCAGTTTTACATGTGAATAAATGATAATAGTATAGAGTAGAATCAAAGCAATCATAGCAAGTTATGTGATGAAGGGCTTGATCTTAAAGAATGAAGCAGAGTTGCCAAGATTAAGCAAGTTCTTACTAGAAGGTCAAAAGAATGGCATTGTTGGTTCAAGTAATAATAGCACTTTTCCAGCTCCTGGATGCATCATTCATTGTTGTCATGGTTACTAAGAGCAAATCATTATACAAAATGAACATTAATGCAGTTTATCTTCTTGGTTTTATGCCCTTTTAACTTTATTTTTTTTGTGTGCAGTTTGTGCTAAATCACGATCTAGCCTTAAGAGCTATTGTGTCATAAATGGCAGCCAACTATCAGCTTTTAAACTAGAATGAAACTCTGGGCAAATGTTCATCACTGGTAAAGCTGATATTAAGTATTACGGTAATTTAACTTACTGTACTAGGGCTGTCTTTCACTCTGGTCTCAAATAGACGTTTCCATGGTGTCTTGTATACAACAGGTCCTTAACACCACAGGAAATGTCAAAATGGTTTCTTTTTACTGAACAGTAAAAGTTGCCAAAACAACTTTCCTTTTTGAATGTTGCTTGATGGTCTGCAGTTATTGGCTGATAAGTCACCTCACCAACATCTTGACTGCCCACCTCTGAATAGGTCTATAATTCTTATGATACCAACACTTTTCTTCTCAGTTGAAGCTTATTAGTATTTAGGATTTGAAAGCACAAAGAATAATCTGAGCAAATAACATTATTTTTATGTATACATAGAGTCGGACCAGGGTGCCTAGGAGTCCACCAGTGGAATTGACTCCAGGGGCCCACACTACAGCTACCATAAATGGCTTTATTCTTTGTTCATTTTTTGACCTCACTAACACATGTGTCTTTTAGCAAACTATACAGTGTGCAAAAGAGAACTGGATTGTGCACTGCACTATTTCAAAGTGTTTCTTGTTAAGCAACTTATGTATTGTAGCTGATAAGGGAATCTGTGATTTACAATCAGTAGTTTTTCTCACACATGGACATTCCTTGTCCTCAGTAAACCACCCAGTCCTTCAGAAGCTTAAGCAATATTCAGAGTTAAGCAAAATGCTACCCAGCATCTTCAAATGGAAAAGTTTACTAGAATGAATCCACCTATGCCCCCCATCTATCCACCCATATAAGGTCTTTAAGAATTGACTGACTTGAAAAATACACTATAAAGAGACAATAAGTGGTGGTGTAAAGAATAATCACCCCAATAATGTATTTCTATTTGGAGATTCTGGTGAACATGTGCTTCACTTTAGTCTCACATTTATCAATTTTTTTCTGTCTTTGTTATCATAGTGATTGTGATATCCGGCAGGCACTGGGAAGAGCTGGACAGATTTCACAGGATATGCCTGATGCAGCCAGATGCTCCCATTGACTAATATGCGAGGCCATCTGGATCTGGCATTGGGTTGGCAAAATGACCAGACATCAATCCTCAAAAGATGAAACAGACAAGGTCCTAAAAAAGGGGATCACCACAACAAGGATATGGCAAAAAAATATATACACAGCTTTATTGAAATATATATATACAAACAAGGGTAACAAACACATAGACATATAAAAACACTTAAAAAGCATACAAATGCTATACACAACAGCCCCTAATACGGCCGTACCCCACATAGGACTCGAGTCATGTACATATGATGTAATTACCTAGAACCAAATTGCTAATAGAATGAAAGAAATAGGCCAAGCTACCTAGGCACTCCCCTGGGTACTGCAAATGGAAACAGACCACTAATAGTGTGAATGCAAAATAGCAAAAGTATAAAGCCCACATAGACATACAAATCCCTGCACTGCAAGTGCTAGATAAGGGAGACACATGCACAAACCTGCCTAACATGTAGAGACGACAGGTGTGTGTACATTACGCTACATAAATGTCAAGCAGCAAAAAATATAACAGCATAGTGCCTCAATAGCATGTGACCAACAATCTAACATGCCACTATACAGAAAAATAGCACCAAGATAGTGTGAGCTGTAGAGATAGCATATTACCCAGGGCACATGATGCCCAAGCCTATAGCGCCTGGAAAAAGAGTCCTAATGTGGGCTACAAGGAGACCCAACGCGTATCGCCACCACACCGGGCAGCTTCGTCAGGGGTAATCTAAAGACTAAGTGCTTGCCCCTTATATAGCAAATAAATGAAAAGCATTACCATAATCAGCTGTGCTGCTGCTAGATCGGCCGCATGGAGTAGTATGAGTCACACCAACATGGAGAATCTCCCCCATCTGAGCATGCTCCGGCATCGAACGCTGATTGGTATGAAAATACAGTTGCCGGGGAGACAAGAAAAGCTTCCAGAGTTTAACCCTTCGGTATGAGGGAGCCACTACATGCATCGCGCTGCAATGTCATCCATAGCTGCAGCAAATGCAAGTGCCGGCTGGCACATACCGATCAGATGTCAGTGTCACACATGTGCAGCCTGGAGCAATGCTGGGATCGCTCTACACAGGCTCCTATGTCGCATATTAATGAATGCCCAAACCGAGTAATCCAGGCAATCAAAGCACACAAAATCGTTTGAAAATAGAGGTGCCCACACAGTATAAGACATAATGTATCCACCATATTGGCTATGCAAAAAACCATAGGATACCAATAAGATGAATGAGCGCAAATTACGCTACATAAATCCAACCAGTTAACCACCAATAACCCATATGTTCCGAAACTGCGTAACGATCGCACAGCGCATGCTCCTGCGCCGCATAGTGATAGAAACCTGCAAAGAATATCAGGACTGTCAAGACGCATTAAGATGAGCCAAATACACTGTATGAGCTGTCATACTGCCAATAAAGTATGTGAGTGCTAATGCCATGAGAGGGAACCTCTCCATGCACAACGCTACGATGCCACCCATAGCTGCAGCAAGTACAAGCGCCAGCTAGCACATACCGATCAGATGCTGTTGCCACATAAGTATAGCCTGGAGCAATACTGAGATCGCTCTACACAGGCTCCTGCGTAGTATAATAAGAAATACCCAAAGTAACCCAGGCCATCAGGATGCCATTCAGTGAGCACTTCAAAGTAGAAGTGTCCACACAGTGTAGAACACATCCACTGCAGTGACTGTGCAGGAATGCAATAAAACACCAATCGGATGAATGCATACAGCCACCGCTACATAACTAACCAGTTAACCCCTCATGTCCTGTGTGTTCAGGAGCAGCGTAACAATCGCACTGCGCATACTCCTACGCCGCATAGGTTTAGGAGCCTGTATAGAATAACCAGGACTATCAAAACGCTTTAGATGGACCCTATTTGCTGTAGGGTTACAACCTAACCCCATAGAATGAGAAATACACTAACGCACATGAACTTACAACGATATTATAATGGAAGGTACACAGTGGACAAGAAACTCACAGACTATCAAAGGTATAGTTGAGGTGCCAAATATTAGAGGGCATTTACAGTAAACCCCACAACTATACCCGAAAGGCCTTATTAAGTGTAGTGGCACAGGGGAGCCAATCTGAATACCCGAATATCCTGGCCCTAAGATGTGTCACACATGTGCAGCCTGGAGCAATGCTGGGATCGCTCTACACAGGCTCCTATGTCGCATATTAATGAATGCCCAAACCGAGTAATCCAGGCAATCAAAGCACACAAAATCGTTTGAAAATAGAGGTGCCCACACAGTATAAGACATAATGTATCCACCATATTGGCTATGCAAAAAACCATAGGATACCTGTAGGATGAATGAGCGCAAATTACGCTACATAAATCCAACCAGTTAACCACCAATAACCCATATGTTCCGAAACTGCAGACATCAATCCTCAGCATGCTGCCATTTCCGACCTCCAGTTTTGCTGGCTCATGACCGGCCTCCCATTACACAGATCTGCAAAAAATATTTTTTGTAATCATTGCAGGTGACTTTCTACTTTTCTGAATCATCTTTTTGCCCTGATTCCAAAAATGTATATAGTTGTTCTGTAGGACTTATAGTTTCCATGAAGCAGCATCATTATTATAAGGTATAGAAAATATACTGGTGACATTAAGAAAACAGTAATCTGCATATCAGAAAAAAAATGCTTCACCTTACAAAACAGTTTTTATTGAACTAAAATAATTTCACATGCAAAATAGAAACCAAAATATGAGCAGAAATTAAAAGTGCTTGACATTAGATTATCGTTGATACGATTTTTCAGGGTTGTCCCCATATAACATCCAACAGTAATCTGCCATCATTGAGTCATTCCAAAAACCCTGGTAGCGGTGTTCCATTACTTTACTGTCCTGGTGAAACTGCTTGCCTTGTTCATAGCTTAAATCCCGAAAATTTTGAGGGAAGAAATCTAAATGTCAATGCAAAAAGTGCATTTTCAGAGACATGCGACATTCAAGACACTGGCATGCATTTAGCAGTTCCTCAACACCTTCAACATATTCTGGAGATTTTTGTTTGCCTAAGAAGTTAATACACCGACGACTGTAACCTAGTGGCATGTGCCCCATCGTATGCAAGTCTGTTTTTGGGCTACTGGGAAAGACAGATTTTCCAGGGCGAGGAGGCACAGGCTGGTTTTGTTACATTGATGACATTCTTATGATTTGGAATGGTAGCGAGACCAGCCTGACCAGATTTATGCAAGAACTTAACAACAACCTTTTTAATTTAAAATTTACCCATACGTGGCATGCAAATAAAATTGATTTTTAGACATTACCTTATATGTTGCTGAGGATGGCTCCATTGAGACCGATTTGTATCAAAAAGAGACATCTGTAAACTCTATGTTGCATGCCTCCTCGACACATAATTATTCAGTTATTAAAGCCATCCCAGTTGGACAATTCTTGAGAAATAGGCGGGTATGCTCTACGAAGTCCCGCTTTGAGGCCGGAGACACACTGGTGCGAGATACGGCCGAGTCTCGCTGGTTAAAAGCAAGCTGTGGCACCTGCACTCCGGAGCGGAGCGTGCAGCTGCGTAGCATCACATGGAGCCGCACGCTCTGCTCCAGAGTGCCGGCCGTATCTCGCACCAGTGTGTCTCCGGCCTAAGAGACAGTCTGCAATCCTGACTGAACGTTTTAAGGCCCGAGGTTACAGTCGTCGGTGTATTAGGGCAGGATATGGACAAGCTAAGTCATCATGAAGGGAGGATTTGATGCTACAATCTAAGAAATCTAAACCTGAGAATGAGTCTGCAGTTAGGTTCATTTCCACCTCTAATTGTCACTGGGGCCAGATCCGTGAGATACTAAATAAACACTGGCCTATTTTGCAGACGGATAATGTGTTGGCACCACATTTAACAACGTTCCCACTAATGACACAACTCAGGGGAAAAAAATTAAAGGATAACTTAGTGAGAAGTCAATATGTGGCCAAAAATAACTTTTTCAATGTGAGTAACCCCAAACAGCGCTGCTTTCCCTGCGGTTCATGTGTCACGTGTCCTAACATTCTGAAATGTGGGACCTTTAAGACATCTGACGGGAGCAGGGAATTTAAAATTCGAGAATTGATCTCATGTAACACCACATTTGTGGTATACTATGCTACGTGTCCCTACTCCCTGATTTATGTTGGCCTCACGTCCAGAGAATTAAAGGTTAGGACACGCAAACATGCACGGGACATTATGGCTGCCAAAGAAGTAATGGATATATCCACTCTGAAGACTTTGCCAAAGCATTTTTGGATGTGTCACGGATCTGACCCAAGTGGCCTAAAGGTGAGGGGTACAGATAGGATTCATGGAGGAATCAGGGGTGGCAATATGACCAAAATATTGGCGCAATGCGAATGCAAATGGATTGTCACCCTTGATACCCTTGCCCCTAAGGGACTCAATGAAAAGTTGAGCTTTGCTCCCTTTTTGTGATTGACTTTGCCCCATGTTATATTTCCACCACTCTTTCGTCCCGCATATGCATATTAGATTTAAAATCTGATATATATCATATATGTCTTTCCTCTCTCTATAATGAGTCTGCTCCCTATTCCTTTTACTATTTTAATCTGTATATTTATTGTCTTTTTGTGTTTTTTTTGTCTTTAGTTTCATTTTGTCAAGTGGCCATGGCTCCAGATGCCATAGGAGCTATGATGGACCCATCCTCTCTTATATGGTTGCTCTAAAGAAAAAAAGAAGACCTCCCTCTTCATTCTTTCACCTTTTATATGTATCATATATTTCTCCTATTTGGTTCACTAAATACTATGCACTATTGTCACTTTAACTTTTTTCTAAATTATTATGTATTATTATCACTAATTTGATACACAGTGATTACCACCTTTATAAATTTTCTAGTCTTGTGGGAGGTTTTTGAGTGTAAGATGTGCTCATCTTGCAATACTGTCCTCTTAGATATGGCCACACCTGTGGTCTTCTGTAATATGGCTGCCGATGGAGCGTACGCGCGCTTGTTATTCCTAGCGTTCATCTCCCCCACAGCTATCACTAGATGTGGAGTGCGCATGTCACATGACATCACGCAGTGGGTTTCCACCCACATGTGCGCTCCACTTTGACAGCTTTGATGGTGACGTGCTCTGGGTGCTGGCGCGAGTGCGCCGCTTATCCGCCATACTTCACTTTATTGTATATTTAAACACAAGAGACTGACAATGTATTAACCCCTTTTGAAAAAGCTGTACCGCGAAACGCATGTCAGGGGCTGCCGGGTGAGGTGGGGACGCTCCCCTGATATTCTTATGGGTAAGCATGCATCTTTGAAAATATTTTGGGGTTCATTGGGCCAATATTAAATTGATGTATTGTGATTTTCACTATTGAAGGCTTGTGGGAGAATTTATGAATTGTGCATTAGATGCTTGCATCCCGGGGATGAACTCTGTTGTCCTTCTCCAACCCGGTCTACCATCATGTCTCCTCTGTTTTATCTCTTGATCTATATACATTGTATACAGCATGTATATTTGAATACTTTTCATGTGTTTTCTCAATAAATAAATTGTATATTATATATTTCTAATATGTTGTTTTGGACATTTTTGCTCCATTTTTTCTTGATTATAACTTAGAGAACTACCTGGCCCTGGACAATTGATTGTGCAAATCAGGAATAAGTGGGAGGGGGTAAGTATTCCTCATGGTGATCTTGGTTAATTCTTGAAAATCGAGGCTTGGGCGTAAACCACCATCGTTTTTCTTCACAAAATAGAATCCCACTGCCACAGGAGACACAGAGTGGTGAATGTGCCCTTTACGAAGACTACCAGAGATATTCTCCTTCATAGCAGCCCGCTCAGGGCCGGAGAGATTGTATAAATGGGCCTTTGGCAGTTTGGCCCCAGGGACGAGATTAACAGCACAATCAAATGGATGGTGTGGTGGTACAACCTCAGCCTCCTTTTCAGAGAATACATCTTCAAAAATCCTTCAGGTATTCCGGAATACCCTCCAGACTGAAGGATGACACAGACATATTAACAAGGCAATCTTTAGAACAATTAGGACCCCAATTAACAATGCCCTGAGATTCCCAATCAATGATCGGGTTATGTCACAGTAACCAGGGAAACCCCTACACCAGTCCCGCAGGTAGATTGTCCATAATAATACATAATAATACATGTAATATGTTCTTGATGACAAGACCCCACCTTAAGGATAAACTCCTCTGAGATAAACTTAACAACATTCTTAGTGAGGGGTGTTTTATCAATGGCCACGATATTAATGGGAGTTTCCAACATGACTGTCCCAATCTTACATTTGACCACCAAATCAGAGTCAATTAAGTTCAAAGATAACCCACAGTCCACAAAAGCTGAAGTGGAGGTACAACCGTTCTTGACACAAAGCTCTACTTCCAAAAGTAGTTTAAGAGATGAGGACAAAGGTACCTGAGAGTCTGGGCAACCTCCTCGACAGTTATCCAGATTTAGGCATTTCCCAGCACCTTGGGAGTCAAAGGACAGGAGGGACAGTCCTTCTTCCAGTGTCCCGGACTACCACTACAACAGTAGAAGCAGAGTCTCCCATCACGTCATGGTCTCCTCTCCCTTTCCTTGATGGTGGTGACCCCCTCCTCCATGAGCTCAGACTGAAGCATAGCATCAGGGTTACTCAGAAGCAAAGGACCTTCTCGCTGCATGACACCCCTCTCCCTTAGTCTTTGATCCATCCGGATGGCCTAAGTCATAGCCTCCTCTAAAGAACCAGGTGGCGTATGGAGAGCCAGAGCATCCTTCAAATGGTTACAGTCCTCACTGGAACTGGTAACTGAGTGCAGAATTGTTCCATGAGACCTCTGGGGACCATCATCTAAACTCCGAGCAATACCATTCGGTTGAGAGCTTTCCCTGAGCAAGACCCATGACAGTATCCTTTGCCACCCTAACACAGTCTGGTTCATCATAGATAAGTCCTAGGGCCTCAAAAAACCTATCCACCAACATCGTTCAGGGGCAGTGGAGGACAATGAGAAAGCCCAAGATTGGATACCTTCCCAGAGTAAGGAAATAATTATTGCCACCCGCTACTCTCATCCTCAGAGGATCGAGGTCTAAATGAAAACAATAATTTGCAACTCACCATAAACGTACAAAACTTTTCCTTCTCACCAGCAAAGGTGTCAGGATGCTTGACCGAGGGTTCGGGAGAGTGCAGCATCTATTGAATCGCCAGACCTGCTGACAACATGGGGGTGGCACCCTGCACAGTTTTAACCTTCTCCATCAAATCTTTCTGTTATTGAGTATGGGACGTGGTCAGGGCCCTTGTTCCACCGACAATTCCTGCATCATCTGCATCAAACTGAACACCTTGCCTGACAGATTGCGCAATGGATCCATAGCCAGGGGGAAAAAATGAATAAACCCCTCTAAATAAATTGTTCAGTTATAATTAGTGTTGAGCATTCCGATACCACAAGTATCGGGTATCGGCCGATACCACAAGTATCGGGTATCGGCCGATACCACAAGTATCGGGTATCGGCCGATACTTGCGGTATCGGAATTCCGATACCGAGATCCGATACTTTTGTGGTATCGGGAATCGGAATCGGAAGTTCCCAGTGTATGGTTCCCAGGGTCTGAAGGAGAGGAAACTCTCCTTCAGGCCCTGGGATCCATATCCATGTAAAAAATAAAGAATTAAAATAAAAAATAGGGATATACTCACCCTCTGACGTGCCCTGGTAGTAACCGGCAGCCTGCTTTGCTTAAAATGAGCGCGTTCAGCACCTTCCATGACGTCACTCCTCATTCTAGGAATTTAGGACCTGAGAATGACGTCGCGGCTTGTGATTGGTCGCGTGGCGGTCACATGAGCGGCACACGACCAATCAGAAGCCATGACATCATGGAAGGTGCTGAACGTGCTCATTTTAAGCAAAGCAGGCGGCCGGTTAACAGCGGTAAGGTGCAGGGGCCTCCGGACGGGTGAGTATATCAATATTTTTTATCTTAATTCTTTATTTTACACATTAATATGGATCCCAGGGCCTGAAGGAGAGTTTCCTCTCCTTCAGACCCTGGGAACCATCAGGATACCTTCCGATACTTGGTGTCCCATTGACTTGTATTGGTATCGGGTATCGGTATCGGCGATATCCGATACTTTTCGGGTATCGGCCGATACTATCCGATACCGATACTCTCAAGTATCGGATGGTATCGCTCAACACTAGTTAGAATGTAATGCCTGCTGCAAACTTTTCTCCAGTGACAAAAAGAGCCACCTAAAATCCATTCCAACACACGTTTTTTACTAATCTGAATCTTCTATGTTTTCAAACACGTTTCTTACCTAAATTTTGCTATTCTTCTCTGATTGATGTTCAGAATCATCTAAGCGCATAAGCATTTGCCTTTTTTGTCCTTCTGTTTACTGTGTCTTGATTCTGTCACTGTCCGTCACTTTACAAGTAGCTGAAAGATACATGTGTTGAATGCATCAATGAAATATTAAAGCGTTATGAATGATTCATTGCAAAAGTGAGCAAGCATAAGAACATTTCATTTATGTGGACAAGATGGCAATTGTATTAGTAAAAAAAAAGAGTATGCGAACTGGGAAGATATGTCATAGTCAATCAAATATGCACTTTCGCATTATACTGTTAAACATACCTGAACAAATGTTTTATGGCATTATCAAAATGTGACTTTTGATCTCCAAGAGAACAAGACTGTGGTAATTTGCCAAAAGATATGTTCCACTTATGTCAAGCTAAAATAAACATTTACTTTATTATTCAGTATGTAAAATTCTTGAAAACATGTTGACTTGTTCTTTCTAACATAATGCACCTTGCATATACTCATATAATGCACAATTGAATGCTCACATTTTATCATTTTGCATAATATATGTATGATTTTAACATTCTAAAGTGAGAACTTTATGAGAAGAGTGTTGCTACATATTTACCGTATTTTGTGGACTATAAGAAGCACGTTTTTTCCACAAAATTTTGGAGGAAAGTGGGGTGTGTGCCTTTTAGTCCGGATGTACCTGGCTCTGGGAAGGGCAGCAGTGGAGTAGCAGGTCACAAGAAGCAGGAGCATTTCTGTGGCTAACACGTGTGCCCACTATTACAGAGAATGAATATGCACTGCTCCCCATGTCAATAATCCCTTCCACATCTCTAAACTGAAGCAGGTGATGAGAAGTGGGTAGGACTATGGGCATGGGGAGCAGTGCATAATCATTTTCTTTAATAGATGGCACACGTTAGCTGCAGTCGCTGGCTTCCTGCTGCGGTTGGGCAATCACATGTTCCCGCTATTAAAGAAAATTAATGTTCACTGCTCCTCCCGCCCATAGTTCTGGGAGTGGGGAGCAGTGACTATTCTGACAGATTATATTGCTATGTGCGGGCGCATGGCATTGCACACTGAAGTCAGTTGCAGACATCATAATAGAATGCAGTGCTGTGAGTAAAATCAGTTATTTTTTTGTGTGTGATGGGGGATTTATATATTCCATGATGGGGTGTCATATAAACCAGCATGGGGAGGCCATATATACCAGGATGGGAATCATGTATACCAGAATGGGGATCATGTATACCAGGATGGGGGACATTAGTACAGAATTGGGGGACATAACCTCCAAAACAGTGTCAGCCGATCCCACCCATAGCAGTGCATCATGATCAAATTTTTGGCTTCAATATATTTTCCTTCTCTAAAACCTGGGTGTCTTATAAATTGGTGCACTTTATAGTCCGCAAAATGCAACATCTACCTACTGTATGTAAAACTTGTCTGATTGTTGGTTTGGTCAATTTCTCTTGCAGTACAGAATGGATCAATATGCACAATTCTTCTAATCTGACAATTCCTCAGTGCAGATGTTCAGTTCTGTGCACCTTTTCTTGTCATTCCAACTCTTTTGTTTTTTTCCAGTCGCTGGGACATGATAAATTGAACAGTGCCAACATCTCAGCCTACAAGCATGGTAGATAAACCAATATCTATCACTTCATGGATTCTATTCCTTTCAGTTTACGACAAGTGTCAATAACTGGTATATAGAGATGGGTGGACCCCTGGATGTTTGGGTGCTGCTGGTTGGTTTGGCCGAACAGTTAAAAAGGTTTGGGTATGAAATCAGTTCCTGAACCCCATGCACTTGAATGGGGGGTCCGAACATCCAGTGTTTGCCATGTTGTCATGTGTATTTCAGCACGGCAAACACTTCCTCTGATCAGCAGTAAAATCATTACCACCTGTCAGACAGCCACGGTTCCCATGCTGTCAAATAACAGCATGAGCCCACAGCTACAATCAGAAGTAAAACATTTACCTACAGTCACTGGCATTGACTTTTGGGACTACCTCTCTCATCAGTCTATGCCTGATGCTACTAATAACAGAGAGCAGGAGCAGCTGATGGGAGTATTCATTAGACAGTGCCTGCACTTTAAATAAATAATGCAAAAAATAAACGGTGTGGGTTCCCCTCAATTTTTGATAACCAGCCAACAGATGTGACAGTTTAAGGCTGCAACCCTCAGCTGTCAACTTAAGCAAGTTTGGTTATTAAGAATAGAGGGGTCACCACTGCATTTTTTTATCTTTTTAAATAAATCATTTAAAAAATGGAGTGGGGTCCCCCACATTTTTGGCAACTAGCCAAGTTAAAGCAAACAACTGGGGGCTGGTAGCATATGGAAAGCGGCCGATAGCACTTCAATATATAGATGCATGTTCCAACTCCAGTGGACCCAATTGGAGATATAGCAATCCAAAAACAAAAAGGAACAGTATCCAATCCAGGTGAAAAGGCTTTTTGAGTGTAGGAGTACATAAACTAAACTTTTACAATATTTGAATGAGGTCTGCCAGTTGTTGTCTGTGTTATCCTACTTATATTTTGTCCTTGCTTTGCACTGTGTGCAAAGCCTTTATTAGTGTAGATGTTCCACAACTACACTTTCTTAATTATTTTACGAGGCATTCCAATTGGTGCCTTCAATTATGTATGGATGACTCTCCTTATATTTTTTTCTGGCTTTGCACTGTGTCCTGAGCCTTTATCATTGTAGGAGTACCACAACTACACTTTCTTTATATTTGAATGATGCATTACATTTGGTGCCTTCAAGGGTGTATGGGTGATCCTGCTTGTAAATTTTGGCAGGCTTTGCTCTTTGTGCAGACTTTATATGAGCATGTGTGTACCACAACTCCACTTTGTTCATAATATGCAAAAGGAAAAAAGGAAGCATATGGCCTATAGCCTTCTATTGAATCCATATGCCACTCTATGCACGCATTCAGACATAAGCTGTTGGCTCCTGTGAACTTCTCAGAGGTCATTTAAGTTATCACTGGTGTCTAAGGATCCAGACCCCACCAATCTACAGATATTTAACCCCTTTACTCCCAATGGTGGTTGCATGTTAATGACCGGGCCAATTTTTACAGACCACTGTCCCTTTATGAGGTAATAACTCTGGAACACTTTCATGGATCCCGGCGAATCTGAGACTTTTCTTGTGACATATTGTACTTCATGATAGTGGTAACATTTCTTTGCTATGCCTTGCGTTTATTTGTGAAGAAAATGGAAATTTGGCAAAAATGTTGAAAATTTCGCAATTTTCCAACTTTGAATTTTCATGCCTGTAAATTACAGAGATATGTCACACAAAATGTACTCTACATATTAAGTAACATTTCCCACATGTCTACTTTACATCAGCACAATATTGGAACCAAAATTTAAACAGTGATTTCTCATTTTTACAACACCGTTTTCTTTTAGGGACCACATCACATTTGAAGTCACTTTGAGGGGTCTATATGATAGAAAATACCCAAAGGTGACACCATTATAAAAACTGCACCCCTCACTGTGCTTAAAACCACATTCAAGAAGTCTATTAACCCTTCAGGTTCTTAACAGGAATTTTTGGAATGTTTAAAAAAAAATGAACATTTACCGTATATACTCTAGTATAAGCCAAGATTTTCAGCCCACTTTTTTGGGCTGAAAGTGACCCTCTCATCTTATACTCGAGTCATTGTCAGCGGATGGGTGGGGGGAGAGTCGGCGGGGAAGCGTCATGGTGACATACTCACCTACTCCCGGCGCAGTCCCTTTCAGCGTCTCACTGTCAGATGGTCTCCGGGAGCCGGCCGCATCTTCCTGTGTTCAGTGGTCACATACCGCTCATTAAAGTAATGAATATGCGTCCATATTCATTACTTTAATGAGCGTTACCACGTGACCGCTGAACACAGGAAGATGCTGCCGGCTCCCGGAGACCATCTGACAGTGAGACACTGCCAGGGACCATGCCAGGAGCAGGTGAGTATATCGGGGGAGGTGAGCATTGCGCGATAGTCACCTTCCTCATTCCATCGCTGCGCGCTGCTCTGTCTTCCGTCCTCTAGCTGTGACTGTTCAGGTCAGAGGGCGCGATGATGCGATTAGTGTGTGCGCCACCCTCTGCCTGAACAGTCAGTGCAGATGGAAGACAGAGCGGCGTGTGGAACGAGGAAGGTGACTATCGCAAGTGCCGGGGGCCTGAGCGAAGAGAGGTGAGTATGTGATTTTTTTATTTTAAAGGGAACCTGTCACCCTGTTTTTTGAAGATGAGCTAAAAATAGCGTTAAATAGGGGCAGAGCTGGGCGTTACATTAGTGTCTTTGTGTGCCTTTATTACCCACCTATGCTGCCGAAATACCTTTGTAAAGTCGCCGTTTTCTGCTGTCACTCACGCTGGTCTGGTCCTATGAGCGTGGTGACAGCGCTGTTTCTCCCCCAGAATCCTGCTCATCATTACGTTGGTGGCGTAGTGGTGTGCGCATGTCCAAAAGGCTAATCCACTGCCCAGATGATGAAAAACAGCGCGATCTGCGCTATTCAGCCGTTTACCGGTGGGCGCGGCCATCTTTCCTGTGGCCGCGCGTGCGCAGATGGAGTGCTCTGCTGCCCAGGGCTTCAGGAAAATGGCTGCCGCGATCTCCATCTGCGCACGCGCGGAATCCCGCAGCCATTTTCCTGAAGCCCCGGGCAGCAGAGCGCTTTTCATGTTTTTAATATGGCTTGCTATGCCTGAATAAAGTTTTTTCATTTCTTCATCAGTGGTGTGCTGCTATCCTCTCAATTTTTTCCTTGTTTGGCTGTGCTCACTAGCCTTGCGAGCACCCACCTGCCTTCTTATTTGAAGCTCCTAGACCTCCTTCTCCTGTATACTTTTGTAACTAAACATATACCATAAGGAAAGTCAAGCATAAGCTGGGTGTACTATGTCTGACCATCACAGTCAATGGCTCCGCAGTGCTTCTGAATGCTTCATATGTATTTTTTCAAGTGTTTGGTCAAAGCAAGATCATAATGTCTTTTCTACATTAGGAACAGGCCGGTGGAATTAATGTGCAAAACGGAGAACCCCAGTTATACAAAGGATCGGTTTGGGCATTCAATCCACTTGTCTGTTCCTAAAGCAGAAAAAATAAATGGAATTTCCCAAAGCTTCATTCACTTGTCTGTGTTTAAACACGTACTTGAAAAAATGGTACTGATGTCATCAGTGTATGGTCTGTGTGTCTGTTTTTACCATCAGTGTCATCAGAACTTTTCCACATATGGATATATAGTCTTCTATGCTTTGCAATGTTAAAGATATACAGTACTGCCCACAGATTGTACACTGATTATACACTAATGCCATCCGTATGCTGGACGTGTTTTTAACGTACCCATAGATATGTATTGACACTCAGTTGTGATACCAGAGAAAAACCGACATGTCTCCCTGAGTTTAGCACGGACACGCGCTCTGTGAAAAAAGACAGACATGTGAATGGCACCAAATACTATAATGGGTACGTGCTGTATCTCTGAAAAAGAATAGAACATGTACGTGCAACATGGCCGTCTGAATGAGGCCTTAGGCAGATACGAAAGAGACTTTACAGATTTACTAAATATGCCCCAAACATGTGAATATGATTTTCCACTCAAACTGTTCTAACCACACATATCCTCACACCACATTTCACTATCACACATAGACGCACATGTACAACACATACTGTATAGAAACAATTCAGGGACAGACTGGGACTAAAGAGCTGTCCAAGCATACAAACCTACAACAGTCCATATACAATATCATCCCTGCATAATGTGCAATGAAAATTGAATTGTTTTATTTGGTCATTTACCCAGAAACAAAGATTTTTTTTTCAAATATTTTAGATAAAGTGCTTTGCTATCTCTGGCACTTGCATTGAGATTGAATGGAGCAGAGGTGCACATGCTCGACTTTCGCTCCATTCAGATGGAGCTCTTAACAGAACCATTCTCAGCATTGGTGGGGGTACCAGTGGCCAGTCTCTCAGTGATTAGGAAGTTATCTTCTATCCAATGATTACAGGATAACTTAAAAACGTGGCAGAGTAGTCATGGACCAGTCTTCTTCCGGGCTGCTTTGTCGTCGGGGCATGACTGTCGGAATCATGCCGATTGACAGATGGCTCCCACAGTTATGCAGCGAGGAGCGAGATGTCTTTCAGCCTGATGCCAGCAGTCACTCCACATCAACAGAGCAGAGCAGAAGGGAATATGCTACACTGTCTAGGTGATGCCAATGGAATCCACAGAATCGCCGGCAGGAGCGGTCAGTGACCACTCTGTGCCAGCAGAGATCAAAGCAGGGTACAACAGGCAGGTAGTTAGCAACTAACTGCCTGTTAGTACTTAAGCCCATAATAGAAAAAAAATATTCCTGGATAACCCCTTTAACCAGCTCCACAAACTTCTTTCGTTCTGAGACAGTCCACTAAACTCTCAAACACAGTTGTAGCTGGGGATTCAGCTGGGGGTAGGGACAAACATATGAGTAGACCCAAACCAAATAATTCTGATTACAACTATGGTGGCACACCCTAAAAGTGCCTATAGGGGAACCTGAGCAAATGACCCCACCGTTACTGAAAATAAATGTCTATACAAAGGCCAACACTGGTATTACGGTGATGGAGATCATATAGTGGTAGATCACAGTCCTGCAGATTACAGAACAGTTATAGATAGTAACTTACAGCTAATGTTCTTTGTGATAGAGTCGTTCACTTTTCCTGTTTTTTTTCTGTCTGGCCCAGGTCAGCATGGCAATTTCTCCATTCACAGCTCATCTGCAAAGATTACAAGAAACACATCTGTCTTCTCACATTTACAGCAACCTCCCCATCTATTCATAACCTGCAGAAACTCATCATACTGCTGGTATACCAATGCTGAACCACTGCTGCCGTATGTGTCCATATTACTGCACCTGCTTTGTGGTACAATAACAGTGCTCATCTTACTGCCATAATATAATGCCCACCTCTGTGCCTCTTACATAGTAATAATGCCCTCTAGATTGTAAAATTGCCCTCTAGAAAATATTAATGCTCTGTGCAAGTGTCCTAGAAAACAGTGTACACATTTTGCCCCTATCATGTAATAATGCTTGATGGGCCCACAGCTCCCCTATATAAAACCCCCACAGCTCCCCATATGCAGTATAATACTCCTACAGCTTCCCTATATGCAGTATAATACCCCCACTGTGTCACTATATGCAGTATATAGCCCCCATAGCTCATTAAATACAGTATAATGGGCCCACAGCTCCTCTATACAAAATAAGATTGGCTAGTAGCTCCCCTGTACACAGTATGATGGGTCCACAGCTCCCCTATATATAGTATGATTTACTCAATTCTCCCCTATACATACTATGATGTCCTCACTGCTCCCTTAAAACAGAGTACAATGCCTACAAAGTATCCTCACACTGTATAATGAACACCAAACTGCATAATAGCCTTCACGCTGTATGATGGTCCCCTCTGTAGTATCCAACATTTTATGATGGTCCTCACAGTAGTCCCCACTTTAAGGGCCCTAACATTAGCTCCCATACTGTATGAGGGCCCCCACTATATGATGCCCCTACATTAATCTCCAAACTGAATATTGGTCTTCACATTATCTCCCGTACTGTATGAGGGTCCCACACTATATGATAGCCCCACTGTTAATTTGCCCCTCACATTAGCTCACATACTGTATGAGGGCACTCACATTAGCTCCCATGCTGTATAATGGTCTCCACACTTTGAAGTGCCCCAACAGTAGCTCCTAAAACGTATGAGAGCCCCCTACCCAACTGTATGAAGGTCCGCCACACTCTATGATGCCCACAGTGTAACACCAAAAGTTTTAAAAAAAAACAGCATATACTCCCCTATTCCAGGATCTCAGCCCATTGATATCACTGCACTACCACTCTGAGCTATGGCAGGATGATGCATTGGCCAAGGTGTTCTGACCTTCCTGTGCATGTGCCAGTCTCTCGACCATGGCATAATTCTGCAATGGCTGAAAGAGGTAGTGCAGGGACATTGTATCTCCCTGCTGTGACAGAGTTTAACTGTATTATTGTGCTATAATAATAATCTTTATTTTTATATAACACAAACATTTTCCGCAGCACTTTTGCACACATTATCATCGCTGACCCCAACAGGGCTCACAATCTAAATTCCCTATCAGTGTGTCTTTGGAGTGTGGAAGTAAACCGGAGTACACACACAGAGTAGAAAGTGAAGCATACCCCCAGCCCTTCATAATTGATATGGTAGCTTTCCACCAATCTCACATAATAGACATTGCAGCAGACCCCCAGACTCTGATAATATACATAGCAACAAATACAAACCCCCAGCAACCCTAATAATACACATTGCTGCAGACCTCCCCAGCCTATCATGAGATACATTGCTACAGGCCCCCCATAATATACATTGCTGCAGCTGCCCCCCAAAAATACGCAAATACGCATTGTTGCAGACACCCCCAGCCCATCATGATAAACATTGCTACAGCACCCCCCCGAAAAAAATATATAGCTGCAGCACCCATAATTATACATTTCTGCAGACCCTCATAATTTTAACCCTCTGTCCAGCCCACCACAGTGCACGGTACAAGTTACTCACTACCTGACACTACACATCCATTTTACCATTAATCTTCTGTCTAGGATCTCCTTGTGCAGAAAGAGTGAAACCCTGAAACAAAGCACAGGAGAGGGAGGTGAAGCCAGCAGTTCTGCTCTGCACAGGGCCTGGATTACAGAGATAGAGACAACCGGGAATCTCCTTCAGCTGGCCGCTCCTTGACATGGCCATGCATAGCTGCAAATCAACACCACTGATGTGGCCAGGTAGTGACTCTGAAAGGTACAGTGCCGCCCAGTAGATGTTGAAGCAGCAGACAGTCCTAAACAGCTGCTGAGCGACTAACCCAAAGGGCATTGCCCGCCTGTCCACCAGCCATCCTGCCCCTAGGTGCATGACAGAGTTCGGAAGGAAAAGTAGTGCTGTTTAACTTTTCAATGCAAAATTGGCTGGAATTGAGATCGGACGCCATGTCGCGTTTGGAGAACCCCTGATGTGCCTAAACAGTGAAAAACCCCCACAAGTGACACCATTTTGGAAACTAGACCCTCAAGGAACTTATCTAGATGTGTGAGCACTTTGAACCCACAAGTGCTCCAGAGAAGTTTATAACGTAGTGCGAAGAAAATAAAAAAAATCCTATTTTTTCCACAAAAATGATTTTTGCCCCCAATTTTTCATTATACCAAGGGTAATAGGAGAAATTGGATCAAAAACATTGTTGTGCAATTTGTCCTAGGTATACTGATACCCCATATGTGGGGCTAAACCACTGTTTGAGCGCATGGCAGAGCTCGGATGAGAAGGAGTGCAGTTTTACGTTTTCAACGCAAATTGGCTGGAATTAAAATCAGACACCATGTCAAGTTTGGAGAGCCCCTGATGTGAAGCATTCTTTCATACACAGGCCAGGTTTATTGGGGCAGGTGCCGCAATAAACCTTTTGGTAACATATTCGGGACCTCTTTTATGACTTACCTTTTTTCCACTTTGAGGGACCTCCCTCGGGAAATGCTGACCTGGTACGATACGAGCACCTTCAGTTCCGGAACTACTGAGGCCTTATCTCCAAAGATTATGACTTTGATCATTGCCTCCTGGAAATTAAGGTGTGACATATCTGTTTTACCTGCACATTGTGAGAGCAGGAAAATGTTGAGCCATTGCCATCTGTATGATGTGCATGGCCAGCTTCTTGTACCACACCTTGGCCTTTCTCAAAGCACTGTATGGCTGGAAGAGTTGATCAGAGAGATCAAGGCCTACCATGTTTTGTTTTGCAGACCTGTGCAGATGTACCTCATGCAGTGCCAAGGGTGCTGCCATCACCATGTATGGTGGTCAAGAAAAAGACATCCTTCTTGTTCTTGTACTTGACCACCAGCAGGTGGTCGCTACTTTGGGCTCTGCTGTTACCCCTTCTGAGCATCTGCTCAATTAGCATTTTTGGGAGGACTCTCTGATTTTTGCGGACAGTACTGCAGGCTGCGGTACCTCGTGCAGAGAGGGATTTGAAGAGTGGGATGTTGGTATAAAAGTTATCCATGTAGAGGTGATAACCTTTATTCAGCAGTGGGTGTACGAAATCACACACAATTTTCCCACTCACTCCCAGGACAGGGGAGTTTAATCCAGGTGTCCTTCTCCTCACACACTCTAAACCTGTGGGTGTACCCTGAGGTACTCTCACAAAGCTTATAGAGTTTAAGTTCCATACCTGGCCGTCTTCTTGGGCAGGCACTGATGGAATTTGAGCCTCCCCTTGAAATGAATTAAGGACCTATCCATGCAGATGTCCTTTGGGGCACGTACACTGCAGCAAACTTTTTGTTGAAGTGTTTGATGACCGGCCAAACTTAGAACAGATGGTCAAAGCTGGGGTCATCTCAGGAAGGACATTGTGCATTATCCAAGCAAAAAAAGGGAGTGTATCCAGCAAGCGTAGAAGGAACAGTGATACACATTTATGCAAAGAACTTCTCAATATTTAATGATTTCAAAGTTGTTATCTGGCATCTTGCAATCTCAGAATAAATAGTATATCCATTCAGTTTGAAAAGGGGAAACACTCCTCTCCACACATGTGCAAATAATTTGGCTGATGCAAATCAGTCCACCTCCAGGATCTATCTCTTCCCTGAAAAATCATACAGTTTTAAAACAGAAATATAAACTGTTTCTTTCTGTTAGTGAAGAATCAAAAAACAACACTTGTAATGAGATCACAAGGATTTCCATTATACTACATAGTATTGTTAGTATTTATGCATTTTGCAACCAATATATCCTGCAGATAAAACCATTATAGGAGAAAAAAGTCAGTGAAAAGAAAAGTGTAAAACAGCAGACACAAGCTCTGACGAGTGAACTGCGTCACTGTTCAAAGATCGCCGGCTGCTGGATGTGCACACAGAGGTGGTGAAAAAGAAAAGTGTCTAAAACAGCAGAAACAAGCTGCGATGAGTGAACTGCATCACTAATCAAAGCTGGGCAGCTGCCGAGTGTGCACACGGAGGTGGCAAAAAAGAAAAGTGTCTAAAATAGCAGACACGAGCCCTGATGAGTGAACTGCGTAATTAATCAAAGCTCAGTGGCTGCTGGATGTGCACATGGGGGTGGCGCTAAAGAGGGGTGAAAAAGTGGAAAACAGCAGGCAGGTACAAGCTCTGAGGAGTGAACTGCATCACTACTCAAAGCTCAGCGGCTGCTGGAAGTGCGCATGAGGTGGCGCAAGGGGGGTGAAAAAGAAAAGTGAAAAACAGCGAACACGATTGCTGATCAGTGAACTGTGTCACCAATCAATGCTCGGAGGCTGCTAGATTTGCGCAAGGGGTGGCGCAAAAGGGGATTGAAATAGAAAAGTGGAAAACAGCGCGGTCACACCGCGGCTGTGCACTGTGATTGGCGTGATCGATGTAATCGTCGATTGCGCCGATCAGTGGGTCCAGGCCATGCCTGGCATTGCCAGGCACCAGCTTAGGATCGGTGCTCTTGGAGCACCGATCGTAGGTTGGGACATCAGTGTTTCAGGCAATCTGATTGCCTGAAACACTGAGAAATGCTGCGATTGGCTGTTGAGAATTGAACAGCCAATCACAGCGATCATGGCTATGAAAGGGCGGCGACACACCAAGGGTGATGACACCATATACCCAAAGGTAAGATGGTGTCGGAATTTTAATGCAATCACCGAGAATTTGGTCACAGACTCGCAGTAAGAAAAGATGTAATATTCCGTCCATGTTCAAATAGGCCCATGTCACATGGATGGAATATTACTTCTGATGTCAGAAAGGGGTTAAGAATACTTATTTTACTCTAAATTTCCACATATTCAGTTTAAAGGAAATTGGTCATTTTTTACAGATGTGGACAAATCAGTTTTTGATTTTCATACAAACAGTAAAGATAAATATTATGAAAGAAAAAATACTAACACATTGCATTTGCGGTGATATATAATTTATAAAACAATGTTCTGTTGATTTAAACAGGTCAACATTTTCTATTGAATACAATATTAATGTGCTTTGGAACCACTTTAGCATAGCTTTGAAATTATCTGAACATGAAAGAGATGCAAAAGCAGAATGAGAGAGGTTAATTAAAAGATATTCTATCCTTAGAATATCCTCATCTGCTAGTACATTTGCCAACATAGGGAAGGGCTGCTGTAAAAAGTTTTTTACCTTTTAGGCAACATTTATAGTAACAATAAACCGACTAATGTTATCTGCATGAATTGCCCCTATTGTGAGTTTACATTATAAAAGTGTAATAGAAAGACAAAATAAGTCTATATTTTACACTTCATAAGGGAATCTGTAAGAGTATGTTTCCACGGTCAGTAAATGCTGCGGATTGGACACTGCGCACAGCTGAAGCGTCCAATCTGCAGCGGCCAGATGTTACAGCATAGTGGATGGGATTTTATGAAATCCCATCCCCATTATGCGTGCAGGAAAGTATCCGGCATCCCTGCATACACGCACATGCAGCGCGTCTTTTTAGACCGCAGCATATCAATTTATATATATCACAGTCAAATGTATAGGATGCATTGTTTCCACATGGTTCAATGAACACATGCGGAATCATCGCGCGTACAAAAGCTGGCAGTGCTTTGGACGAAGCGGACATGTGCAGCAGAATGATGAAGAGTGACAAAGTTAGAAAGTTCAAGCAGTTAACTGGAAAGCGGGTACCGCATTTAGAAATCTCTCTGACTTCTTCATAAGGAAAACCACAGAAAGGTACACACAACGACAGTCTCATTTAAACAACACAGATATTGAAACACTGGTGCCAAGACAATGAAAAAATGCCCATTGGGGGTGTGAATAGCATTTTTTAAAGATAAACAAAAAAAATGCTACAATGAAAAAAAGTAATGCATATTGAATTAAAAGTTGAAAAAACAAAACTAAATGATGCAGTAGGGAGAAATAAATAATGTGTGTAACATTATAAAAAAAGATAAAGAGATAAAAAGAAAAAGATTTTATTAAAAATGAGAATGAAAGAAATCAATTTCAGAGTGTACAGAATTAAAATAATGAATGATTGAGAGAATAGAAGAAGTGTGGGAAGGGAATTCTCTGTATTGAGTTGGGAGTGTGAAAAGAGGAACACTAGAGTTGACCTCACAGAGCAGCAGGAGAAAGGTATTTTCAGGTAAGCTGGTGAGAAAGAAAGTAAGATTGGAGGTCACCAAATAATGCCACTGAAGAAGTGATGCTGAAAGAAAAAAAATGCTAAAAATGAAGTGAAAAATAAATATAGTGAAAAACAAAGAGGAAAATGAAGGTGCTATGAAGATTATGAATGATTATGGTACAGAAAAAAATATATAAAAGTGTTGGAGATCAATGAAAGGTCAGGAAGTTGCCCAAAAAGGCTACGGGTAAGATGGAGAATTGATTAAAATGAAACAAAAGAAGGTAATACCCCAAGTGAAAGTGTCATGTGCCATAGTGTGGGAGACTGTCAGGATAGTGGAGAGCATATTTGTAAGTAGGAGGTAATCTGTTAAATTGAGGATGAGTGGAAGAAATATAAAGATTCTTTACAGGGGAGGAATAAAAAATGGGAAATAAAAAGAAATGTGCGTGTTTTCAAGAATGAAATAAAATTACTCAATTATGCTCTGTGAGATTTATATGCTGTATATACAAATGTGATAATTGGATAAATAAGTGAATAATAATGAGTTACTATAGTAGTAAGATGTAGGCTAAATTTTGGGAATATTATGTGATAAAGGATATATATGTAAATCACTCTATCACCCTAATGACCTAAGACTAACTTCCTTTATGATTTGAACCTCCCATTTCAATTTGACATACTTGTTTGATGCTGCTCTAGTTCTCTGAATTGCACTACCCCAAACAATCCAGTAAATTTCCAGCATTCACAGTATTAAGTGTGCTATAATGACACATTTCTTTAGATTAGCATATAACCTAGCTTCACCAATCTAACGATCGCCTGTTCTCCCTTCCTTTCTCTTTGATCTGTTCTTATACAAATGTTAGCTGTTGACTGGTTCATGCAGCTTTATTTGAGTACCCTTGGTATTACTTTGATAGCTGAGCCACACAAGCATTTCTTTACCTTTTTGCGAGCAGGGTCCTAACTCCTCTTGGTAGTTGTTGAATTATTTGTCTCACAGTGATGTCTTATATTTTCTGGACAAGACCCCTCTGAATTGTAAAGTGTAGAATCTGTTGGCTCTACAGAAATAAAAAAATATTTTTTGTTATCTTTAATATTATTACTATGGAGTGTGAAGAGGAGAAGAAGACAAGGGAAAGAAAGCAGTATGATCAGTTTTTAATATTTTTAATTTAGTGATGAGCGAGTGCATTACTATTCGCTATTCACACGGATAGTATGGTACTCAGGTTACTCGTTACATTGCGAGTATTTGTGTACTCGCCTTGCTATATTCGGATGTTGCGCTGTGCAGTTTTGGCATCTCCTTTGCAGCCACTAAATATGCTGGGCTTATTAACCAATCACAATGATGCCACAGACATCTTGGTTGTGACATTACTGTGATTGGCAGGCTGCCCAGCGGCATAGGGTTTATTTAAGCCCTGCCGCAGCCATTTTGCGCACATTGCACCGGAGCCTGTGTTCTACAAGCATAGGGAGAGATCACTCAGCAGCTAGGGAGTGTCTTTAGGCCTCTTGATAACATAAAAGTCATTTTCAGGGCTACCTGCAGTGTATTCTAGGTCAGTAAAGAGTAGGGAGAGAGAGATACTCGAGCAGGGAAAGCTTAACCCCTTACCGATATCGGGCGCACATTTACACTGATGTCAGGGTCCCGCCCATTGATGTGGGCTCTGGCGGTGAGCCCACATCTTTCTGGAAACATGTCAGCTTGAACAGCTGACATGTGCCCGCAATAGCTGCGGGTGGAATCGCGACCCACCCGTGGCTATTAACTAGTTAAATGCTGCAGTCAAACTTTGACAGCTGCATTTATATCACGCTTACGGCCATCGGGCAGGAAATGCGCACACCAGTGACACCGTCACATGATCACGGGTCACCGGTATGTTGGCATGACAACCAGAGATCTCCTGGAGACCTCTATGGTTGTCAGTGCTAGCTTGCTGTGAGCACCACCCAGTGGTCGGCGCTCATAGCAAGTGAGCAATTCTGCTATATAGAGGCGATCTGAACATCGCCTCTATGTAGCAGAGCCAATTGGGTTGTGGCAATAATGGGCGATCAAAAGATCATATCTGCACCTAAATGGTATCTATAATAACGTCAGCTTGGCACGCAAAAATAACCCCTCACCTGACCCTAGATCATGAAAACTGGAGGCGCTACGAATATGTGAAAATGGCGCAATTTTTTTTTAGCAAAGTTTGGATTTTTTTTCACCACTTACATAAAAAAGAACATGTTTGGTGTCTATGAACTCGTAATGACCTGGAGAATCATAATGGCAGGGCAGGTCAGTTTTAGCATTTAGTGACCCTAGTAAAAAAGCCAAACAAGAAACTAGTTTGTAATTGAACTTTTTTGCAATTTCACTGCACTTAGAATCATTTTCTCGTTTTCTAGTACATGACATGGTAAAACCAATAGTGTCGCTCAAAAGTACAATTTGTCCCGCGAAAAACAAGCCCTTACATGGCCATATTGACAGAAACAAAGTTAAGGCTCTGGGCAGGGGTGGATTAAGGGTAGCCAGGGCCCCTGGCTGTTCAGACACTGTGGGCCCCCCCGGTCATGTGACGGGGTCATGTGACGGGGGTCATGTGATGGGGGTCATGTGATACCCGAACCAGATTATTCCAGAAAAATGGCCGGGCCCTACTCTACTGTGACCTATTAAATATTTGTTAAAATCTGCAATACAATTTAGGTATATTTTGACCAATAATATCACATACAAGGAACAAATACCACCGCGCCATGACCAGACCACAAATTACAACAACAGTGATCGAATAATATCACATACAAGGAGCAAATACAACCGCACCATGTCAAGACCACATATTACCACCACTTGGTGACCAAATAGCACATTCAAGGGACAAATACCACAACACCATTTCCAGACCACATATTACCACCACATAGTGACTGAATACTACAATACTGATCATTAATAAAAAAAAAAAAAAACACAATACTATCACCATAAGTGCCAGTATTCACAGGAGATCTGTACTTAGTATGCAGTGTCTGTGTAGAGGTAATACAGAGACCACTGGTGACATTATACACAGGAGCTCTGTATATAATGTATAGGTAATACAGCTGATCACTGGTGACATTGTACACAGGACCTCTGTATATAGTATACAGTGTATAGTGTCAGTGTATAGGTAACACTGACTCACCAGTGACGTCTCTAGGTGAAGTCCTCCATCTTTCATCCAGCACAGACCGCCATCATTTCATCCAGCCAGGACTCGTTTCTGCAGGAAATAACACAGTTATCTCGAGCTCTGCTTGTAGAACACATTACTTAATTTTTCACAACTTCTAAATTACACCACATGGAGAAAAAAAGGCGACATAGTGTCACTCTGCACAGTAACAGGACCGCCCCCCCCATTTAAAACAGTATACTCCAAAAATAAAATAAATACATCACTGCAGTAATAATATCCCTTAATTAGCCCCTATGGTAATAATATTCCCCACCCTGGCCCCGTGTGTCTCATTCCTGGCTCCAGCCATATGTTCTCCCATCCTGCACTCATGAGTATCCATTCTACCCATATGATCTCCCCATCCTGCCTCATCTGTCTCCATCGTATCCATCCTGCCCCATGATCCAGTCCTGCCCCATGTCTTTCATTCTGCCCCGTGTCTCCAATCATGCCCCGTGTCTACATTCTGCCCATGCCTCCAGTCCTGCCCCCAGTGTGTCCAGCAATCTGCCCCAGTGTGTCCAGCATATTACCCCCAGTGTGTCCAGCATATTACCCCCAGTGTGTCCAGAAATCTGCCCCAGTGTGTCCAGCATATTACCCCCAGTGTGTCCAGCAATCTGCCCCAGTTTGTCCAGCATTGCCCCCAGACAGTGTGTCCAGCAATCTGCCCCAGTGTGTCCAGCATATTACCACCAGTGTGTCCAGCAATCTGCCCCAGTATGTCCAATTGTCCAGCATTGCCCACAGTGTGTCCAAAAAAACACCAGAACACAGGCAGGGATGCTTACCTGTTCAAGGCCTCCAACAATTGCACTAACCAGGGTGCACCAGGCCCAAGTAAAGATAGCAAACAACACAGGTGCAAATAATACCGATGCAGCCAACCTACAATCAGGAATTGGCTGCTTGGAGCACCCGTGCAAAAAAATAGTCTGTATGTGGCATGTTCACACAGGACTGCAAAGTATATGGTGAAAAGCCTATTAATGACGCCATATATATAGCGGGCTAACCATGATGCATCCTGTGTGAACAGAGGCCACAGTGTACAGAGCCATCTAGGGCCCAGGCGCACCCTGGAAAAATGTACAGTGCACCAAAAACATAACAATGTATGCAAGGTATTGGTTGATATTATGGCCACAATATTGAAGCTGCCAACCCACGTCAAGGGTCCTTGTATCTTGGCAGTCCTAATCTAAAAAAACACCATTGGAGGAAAACCTCCACTAAACTAAATTTTTTTGCATGGGTGCTCCAAGCAGCCAATTCCTGATTGTAGGTTGTCTGCATCGGTATTATTTGCACCTGTGTTGTTTGCTATCTTTACTTGGGCCTGGTGCACCCTGGTTAGTGCAATTGTTGGAGGCCTTGAACAGGTAAGCATCCCTGCCTGTGTTCTGGTGTTTTTTTGTTTAGTTTAGTGGAGGTTTTCCTCCAATGGTGTTTTTTTAGATTAGGACTGCCAAGATACAAGGACCCTTGACGTGGGTTGGCAGCTTCAATATTGTGGCCATAATATCAACCAATACCTTGCATACATTGTTATGTTTTTGGTGCACTGTACATTTTTCCAGGGTGCGCCTGGGCCCTAGATGGCTCTGTACACTGTGGCCTCTGTTCACACAGGATGCATCATGGTTAGCCCGCTATATATATGGCGTCATTAATAGGCTTTTCACCATATACTTTGCAGTCCTGTGTGAACATGCCACATACAGACTATTTTTTTGCACGGGTGCTCCAAGAAGCCAATTCCTGATTGTAGGTTGGCTGCATCGGTATTATTTGCACCTGTGTTGTTTGCTATCTTTACTTGGGCCTGGTGCACCCTGGTTAGTGCAATTGTTGGAGGCCTTGAACAGGTAAGCATCCCTGCCTGTGTTCTGGTGTTTTTTTGTTTAGTTTAGTGGAGGTTTTCCTCCAATGGTGTTTTTTTCCACAGTGTGTCCAGCATTGCCCCAGTGTCTCCAGAATTGCCCCAGTGTCTCCAGCATTGCCCCAGTGTCTCCAGCATTGCCCCCAGACAGTGTGTTCAACAATATGCCCCAGATTGTCCAGCATATTGCCCCAGAGTATCCAGCATTGCCCCCAGTGTGTCCAGCAATCTGCCCCAGTGTCTCCAGCATATTACCCCCAGTGTGTCCAGCAATCTGCCCCTGTGTATCCAGCAGTCTGCCCCAGTGTCTCCAGCAATCATCTGCCCCAGTGTGTCCAGCAGTCTGCCCCAGTGTGTCCTCTAGCATTGCCCCAGTGTGTCCAGCAGTCTGCCCCAGTGTCTCCAGCATTGCCCCAGTGTCTCCAGCATTGCCCCAATGTCTCCAGCAATCTGCCCCAGTCTATCCTCCAGCATTGCCCCAGTATGTCTTCTAGAATTGCCCCAGTGTCTCCAGCAATCTGTCCCAGTGTGTCCTCCAGCATTGCCTCAGTGTGTCCAGCAATCTGCCCCAGTGTCTCCAGCATTGCCCCAGTGTCTCCAGCAATCTGCCCCAGTGTGTCCTCCAGCATTGCCTCAGTGTGTCCAGCAATCTGCCCCAGTGTCTCCAGCATTGCCCCAGTGTCTCCAGCAATCTGCCCCAGTGTCTCCAGCAATCTGCCCCAGTGTCTCCAGCATTGCCCCAGTGTCTCCAGCATTGCCCCCAGTGTCCAGCAATCTGCCCCAGTGTCTCCAGTATTGCCCCAGTGTGTCCAGCAATCTGCCCCAGTGTCTTCAGCGTTGCCCCCAGTGTGTCCAGCAATCTGCCCCAGTGTCTCCAGCATTGCCCCCAGTGTCCAGCAATCTGCCCCAGTGTCTCCAGCTGTTATGGTTCTCAATGGCAAGAGAACATAGCCCAGCATACATAGGAACTAGCTGTTGGAAGGATGGAAACTTAAACTGACCATGAACTAAACCTGCCGCACAACTAACAGTAGCCGGGTAGCGTAGCCTGCGTTTTATCCCTAGACGCCCAGCGCCGGCCGGAGGACTAACTAATCCTGGCAGAGGAAAATATAGTCCTGGCTCACCTCTAGAGAAATTTCCCCGAAAGGCAGACAGAGGCCCCCACATATATTGGCGGTGATTTAAGATGAAAATGACAAACGTAGTATGAAAATAGGTTTAGCAAAATCGAGGTCCGCTTACTAGATAGCAGGAAGACAGAAAGGGTACTTTCATGGTCAGCTGAAAACCCTATCAATACACCATCCTGAAATTACTTTAAGACTCTAGTATTAACTCATAACATCAGAGTGGCAATTTCAGATCACAAGAGCTTTCCAGACACAGAAACGAAACTGCAGCTGTGAACTGGAACAAAATGCAAAAAACAAACAAGGACAAAAGTCCGACTTAGCTGGAAGTTGTCTGTTAGCAGGAACATGCACAGAAAGGCTTCTGATTACAATGTTGACCGGCATGGAAGTGACAGAGGAGCAAGGTTAAATAGCGACTCCCACATCCTGATGGGAACAGGTGAACAGAAGGGATGATGCACACAAGTTCAATTCCACCAGTGGCCACCGGGGGAGCCCAAAATCCAATTTCACAACAGTACCCCCCCCTCAAGGAGGGGGCACCGAACCCTCACCAGAACCACCAGGGCGATCAGGATGAGCCCTATGAAAGGCACGGACCAGATCGGAGGCATGAACATCAGAGGCAGTCACCCAAGAATTATCCTCCTGACCGTATCCCTTCCATTTGACCAGATACTGGAGTTTCCGTCTGGAAACACGGGAGTCCAAGATTTTTTCCACAACGTACTCCAACTCGCCCTCAACCAACACCGGAGCAGGAGGCTCAACGGAAGGCACAACCGGTACCTCATACCTGCGCAACAATGACCGATGAAAAACATTATGAATAGAAAAAGATGCAGGGAGGTCCAAACGGAAGGACACAGGGTTAAGAATCTCCAATATCTTGTACGGGCCGATGAACCGAGGCTTAAACTTAGGAGAAGAAACCCTCATAGGGACAAAACGAGAAGACAACCACACCAAATCCCCGACACAAAGCCGAGGACCAACCCGACGCCGGCGGTTGGCAAAAAGCTGAGTCTTCTCCTGGGACAACTTCAAATTGTCCACCACCTGCCCCCAAATCTGATGCAACCTCTCCACCACAGCATCCACTCCAGGACAATCCGAAGATTCCACCTGACCGGAGGAAAATCGAGGATGAAACCCCGAATTACAGAAAAAAGGAGACACCAAGGTGGCAGAGCTGGCCCGATTATTGAGGGCAAACTCCGCTAAAGGCAAAAAAGCAACCCAATCATCCTGATCTGCAGACACAAAACACCTCAAATATGTCTCCAAAGTCTGATTCGTCCGCTCGGTCTGGCCATTAGTCTGAGGATGGAAAGCAGACGAGAAAGACAAATCTATGCCCATCCTAGCACAGAATGCCCGCCAAAATCTAGACACGAATTGGGTTCCTCTGTCAGAAACGATATTCTCCAGAATACCATGCAAACGAACCACATTTTGAAAAAACAGAGGAACCAACTCGGAAGAAGAAGGCAACTTAGGCAGGGGAACCAAATGGACCATCTTAGAGAAACGGTCACACACCACCCAGATGACAGACATCTTCTGAGAAACAGGAAGATCCGAAATAAAATCCATCGAGATGTGCGTCCAAGGCCTCTTCGGGATAGGCAAGGGCAACAACAATCCACTAGCCCGAGAACAACAAGGCTTGGCCCGAGCACAAACGTCACAAGACTGCACAAAGCCTCGTACATCTCGTGACAGGGAAGGCCACCAGAAGGACCTTGCCACCAAATCCCTGGTACCAAAGATTCCAGGATGACCTGCCAACGCAGAAGAATGAACTTCAGAAATGACTTTACTGGTCCAATCATCAGGAACAAACAGTCTACCAGGTGGGCAACGATCAGGTCTATCCGCCTGAAAATCCTGCAAGGCCCGCCGAAGGTCTGTAGAAACGGCAGACAATATCACTCCATCCTTAAGGATACCTGTAGGTTCAGAATTACCAGGGGAGTCAGGCTCAAAACTCCTAGAAAGGGCATCCGCCTTAACATTCTTAGAACCCGGTAGGTATGACACCACAAAATTAAACCGAGAGAAAAACAACGACCAGCGCGCCTGTCTAGGATTCAGGCGTCTGGCGGACTCAAGATAAATTAAATTTTTGTGGTCGGTCAATACCACCACCTGATGTCTAGCCCCCTCAAGCCAATGACGCCACTCCTCAAAAGCCCACTTCATGGCCAAAAGCTCCCGATTCCCAATATCATAATTCCGCTCGGCGGGCGAAAATTTACGAGAAAAAAAAGCACAAGGTTTCATCACGGAGCAGTCGGAACTTCTTTGCGACAAAACCGCCCCAGCTCCGATTTCAGAAGCGTCGACCTCAACCTGAAAAGGAAGAGCAACATCAGGCTGACGCAACACAGGGGCGGAAGAAAAGCGGCGCTTAAGCTCCCGAAAGGCCTCCACAGCAGTGGCAACGGATATTGATATTTAACCGTGATTTTATTCAAAAGCCGATAATCAATACACGGCCTCAAAGAGCCATCTTTCTTAGACACAAAGAAAAAACCGGCTCCTAAGGGAGATGACGAAGGACGAATATGTCCCTTTTCCAAGGACTCCTTTATATATTCTCGCATAGCAGCATGTTCAGGCACAGACAGATTAAATAAACGACCCTTAGGGTATTTACTACCCGGAATCAAATCTATGGCACAATCGCACTCCCGGTGCGGAGGTAATGAACCAAGCTTAGGTTCTTCAAAAACGTCACGATAGTCAGACAAGAATTCAGGAATCTCAGAGGGAATAGATGACGAAATGGAAACCAAAGGTACGTCCCCATGCATCCCCTTACATCCCCAGCTTAACACAGACATAGCGTTCCAGTCGAGGACTGGGTTATGAGATTGCAGCCATGGCAATCCAAGCACCAACACATCATGTAGATTATACAGCACAAGAAAGCGAATAATCTCCTGATGATCCGGATTAATTCGCATAGTTACTTGTGTCCAGTATTGTGGTTTATTACTAGCCAATGGGGTGGAGTCAATCCCCTTCAGAGGTATAGGAGTTTCAAGAGGCTCTAAATCATACCCACAGCGTTTGGCAAAGGACCAATCCATAAGACTCAAAGCGGCGCCAGAGTCGACATAGGCATCCGCGGTAATAGATGATAAAGAACAAATCAGGGTCACAGATAGAATAAACTTAGACTGAAAAGTGCCAATTGAAACTGACTTATCAAGCTTCTTAGTACGCTTAGAGCATGCTGATATAACATGAGTTGAATCACCACAATAAAAGCACAACCCATTTTTTCGTCTAAAATTCTGCCGTTCGCTTCTGGACAGAATTCTATCACATTGCATATTCTCTGGCGTCTTCTCAGTAGACACCGCCAAATGGTGCACAGGTTTGCGCTCCCGCAGACGTCTATCGATCTGGATAGCCATTGTCATGGACTCATTCAGACCCGCAGGCACAGGGAACCCCACCATAACATCCTTAACGGCATCAGAGAGACCCTCTCTGAAATTCGCCGCCAGGGCGCACTCATTCCACTGAGTAAGCACAGACCATTTACGGAATTTTTGGCAGTATATTTCAACTTCATCTTGCCCCTGAGATAGGGACATCAAGGCTTTTTCCGCCTGAAGCTCTAAATGAGGTTCCTCATAAAGCAACCCCAAGGCCAGAAAAAACGCATCCACATTGAGCAACGCAGGATCCCCTGGAGCCAATGCAAAAGCCCAATCTTGAGGGTCGCCCCGGAGCAAGGAAATCACAATCCTGACCTGCTGAGCAGGATCTCCAGCAGAGCGAGATTTCAGGGACAAAAACAACTTGCAATTATTTTTGAAATTTTGAAAGCAAGATCTATTCCCTGAGAAAAATTCAGGCAAAGGAATTCTAGGTTCAGATATAGGAACATGAACAACAAAATCTTGTAAATTTTGAACTTTCGTGGTGAGATTATTCAAACCTGCAGCTAAACTCTGAATATCCATTTTAAACAGGTGAACACAGAGCCATTCCAGGATTAGAAGGAGAGAGAGAGAGGAAGGCTGCAATATAGGCAGACTTGCAAGTGATTCAATTGAAAGCACACTCAGAACTGAAGGAAAAAAAAAAATAATAATTTTTCAGCAGACTTCTTTTTTCTCTCCTTTCTCTGCCAATTAATTTAACCCTTTGTGGGCCGGTCAAACTGTTATGGTTCTCAATGGCAAGAGAACATAGCCCAGCATACATAGGAACTAGCTCTTGGAAGGATGGAAACTTAAACTGACCATGAACTAAACCTGCCGCACAACTAACAGTAGCCGGGTAGCGTAGCCTGCGTTTTATCCCTAGACGCCCAGCGCCGGCCGGAGGACTAACTAATCCTGGCAGAGGAAAATATAGTCCTGGCTCACCTCTAGAGAAATTTCCCCGAAAGGCAGACAGAGGCCCCCACATATATTGGCGGTGATTTAAGATGAAAATGACAAACGTAGTATGAAAATAGGTTTAGCAAAATCGAGGTCTGCTTACTAGATAGCAGGAAGACAGAAAGGGTACTTTCATGGTCAGCTGAAAACCCTATCAATACACCATCCTGAAATTACTTTAAGACTCTAGTATTAACTCATAACATCAGAGTGGCAATTTCAGATCACAAGAGCTTTCCAGACACAGAAACGAAACTGCAGCTGTGAACTGGAACAAAATGCAAAAAACAAACAAGGACAAAAGTCCGACTTAGCTGGAAGTTGTCTGGTAGCAGGAACATGCACAGAAAGGCTTCTGATTACAATGTTGACCGGCATGGAAGTGACAGAGGAGCAAGGTTAAATAGCGACTCCCACATCCTGATGGGAACAGGTGAACAGAGGGGATGATGCACACAAGTTCAATTCCACCAGTGGCCACCGGGGGAGCCCAAAATCCAATTTCACAACATCCAGCATTGCCTCAGTGTCTCCAGCATTGCCTCAGTGTCTCCAGCATTGCCCCCATTGTGTCCAGCAATCTGCCCCAGTGTCTCCAGCATTGCCCCCAGTGTCTCCAGCATTGCCCCCAGTGTCCAGCAATCTGCCCCAGTGTCTTCAGCATTGCCCCAGTGTCTTCAGCATTGCCCCAGTGTCTTCAGCATTGCCCCATTGTCTCCAGCATTGCCCCAGTGTGTCCAGCATATTGCCCAGGGCCCCCCGGATTGCCGTTCGCAAAAAAAAAAAAAAAAAAAAAAAGAGTTCTCCTCACCTGACCTGTGCTCCAGGGGGCGAGCTCCCTCCAGCAGTGCACACTCGCCGGCGACTGACAATGACGTCAGACGCCGGCGACCTGTGCGCTGCGGCCGACTTCAGCAGCCAGCCTCCAATTGGCTGGCGGCTGTTGTTAACTATTGACGTGCGGGCGCGTGCCTGCACGTCAATAGGAAACCGCCGCAGCGCTGGAAGGGGCCCGGTGAGCAGATGAGAATGGGCCCGATGCGGGCCCCCTCTCTCTGCCCACCGGGTCTGGGGGCACATAAATGCCGGCGGGCATTCAGTCACACTCGGGCAGATTATCAGAGGGTCAATCTGTGTGGTAGCCCAGGGCCCCCCCACACAACTGGGCCCTGGGCTACCGCCCATATTGACCCTCTGATAATCTGCCCCTGGCTCTGGGAAGAAGGGAAGCGAAAAACGAAAACGCAAAACCAAAAAAAGCTCTGGGGGTTAAGGGGTTAAAGGAGCCTGTCACTAGCTCCATAATACCATCATAAAATAGCTCTTATCATAGCTGAAGGCACACAACAAAGTCAGAGTACAGGGAGGGAGATATTGTGTATTAGGTAGGGAGAGTTTAAAGTGTTCTTCCAGTGTCCATCTTAAAACAACTCTTGTTAGAGGCAAATCAATATTTTTCCAGCACACAGACTACTAGCATTTAGTGCTGCCTTTTTTTAAAGCACCGGTCTATTTTCCCTGCTGTTTTTGGGGTCAGAGCCTGGCTTCTACTGTCCACACTAGTCCACTTAAAAAGGCGTTTAGTGCACTACTCAAAGCAGTTGTCCAAACATTTCCTACTTCCTGCTACCAAGCACGCACCAGGCCATTTACCCCACTATTTTGGCTGTGACTTGGACAGCAGACAAGGTCTCTACGCATTTGTCAAGCATCATCAAATCTTCCTCGACCACACAGTCTACTGTTGATATACAGAAGGCTGGCCCATCCAATTCTGAAGCTGGTTCTCCTTCCTCCTACCATTATCAGTCACAGGAGACCCCAAGCTTAGCCACTCCGAGGATCTGTTTGCTATGTATCCTTTGGTTGGCTCTGGCCTATCACCGTGCAGCATTGAAGAGGGACATGAGGAGGTGGCGTGTGTTGATGCTCAAGTATTTGAGGACCTACGGCCAGAAGAAAGCAACTTGGAGGAACATCATTTACTGTCTCCAGAGGTGGAGGCTGATAATGATGAGACACAGTTGCCATCAGGTCAGCATACAATGTCAACTGGGAAGGAGGATGAGATGGAAGACAAGGAGGTGGATTTTGAGTCCACTAATCCGGCATGGACCGTTGGCATGCATAGCCATCACAGCAACACAGAGGAAGATGGATATGTAGCACCAACACAGGCACCAAGGGGCCGTGGTTTGCACACAGTCAGAACTGGGTCAACTGTTCCCGAGAGCATCCCCGCTGTGCGCCAAGTCAGGGCAAGTGGGTGTTTAGCCGCTGTGTGGAATTTTTTTCAGAAAGTCCTTCAGAGAAAAGCATTGTAGTCTGTAGCATCTGCCATATCAAGTTGAGCAGAGGCCAGGTCAAAGGCAACCTGAGCACCACCAGTGTGCGAAACCACATGGCAGCCAAGCACCCCAATAGGTGGGCGGAACACCAGGGTCCAAATCTGTGTTTGCAGGTCAAACATCTGCCATTTCACCTGGGCTATGTCCTTCAGAAAGTGCTGTTCAGAAAGGAGGCAGTCATACCTCCTACTCACAAGCTGTGGTTGCTCACACAAGAAACATCAACCACATCCACTTCCTTGTCCCAGCAAAGTGTCCAATTGTCCGTGCCTGAGAGCTTGAAAAGAGAGCGTAAATACCCAGCCATGCACCTACAGGCACAAATACTAAACTCGCACATTGCCAAATTGCTAGCTATAGAGATTATCTCTTTATATAAGACATAATTTCAGTTCTTTCACACTTTTTTGTTAAGCATATAATTCCACATGTGTTAATTCATAGCTTTGATGCCTTTAGTGCAGCGCCGCCATCAAGGCATTACAGCCATGACTGGCTTATGGGGCCCGGTGGGCAGAGGGGTCCCGCATCGAGCCCCATCTCATCTGCTCACCGGGCCCCCCCTACAGGCGCTGCGGCATGCTATTGACGTGCGGGCCCGCACCCGCACGACAATAGTTAACAGCCGCCAGCCAGTCGGAGGCTGGTAGCTGACTTGAGCCGCAGAGTGCATGTCGCCGGCGTCTGACGTCATTGTCAGAGTGCGTGCTTCACCTGCGTGGAGAGAGTGAGCTTCGCCCGCCGCAGGAGCACAGCCAGGTAAGAACTTGTGTTTTTTTTTTGAGAGCGGCGATCCATGAGGCCCCGAGGCAGAATGCTGGATACGCTGGGGCAAAGATGCTGGACACAGGGGCAGAATGCTGGATACGCTGGGGCAGAGATGCTGGACACAGGGGCAGAATGCTGGACACGCTGGGGCAGAGATGCTGGACACAGGGGCAGAATGCTGGACACAGGGGCAGAATGCTGGACACGGGGGCAAAATGCTAGACACAGGGGCAGAATGCTGGACATGAGGGGCAGACTGAGACATGGGGGCAGAATGCTGGACATGAGGGCAGAATGCTGGACAAGAGGGGCAGACTGAGACATGGGGCAGAATGCTGGAAACGAGGGGCAGAATGTGAGACACGGGGGCAGAATGCTGGACACGGGGGCAGAATGCTGGACATGAGGGGCAGAATGTGAGACACGGGGGCAGAATGCTGGACACGGGGGCAGAATGCTGGACATGGGGGCAGAATGCTGGACATGAGGGGCAGAATGTGAGACACGGGGCAGAATGCTGGACACAGGGGCAGAATGCTGGACACGAGGGGCAGACTGAGACAGGGGCAGAATGCTGGACATGAGGGGCAAACTGTGAGACACGGGGGCAGAATGCTGGACACGAGGGGCAGAATGTGAGACACGGGGCAGAATGCTGGACACAGGGGCAGAATGCTGGACACGAGGGGCAGACTGAGACACAGGGGCAGAATGCTGGACATGAGGGGCAGACTGTGAGAAACGGGGCAGAATGCTGGACACAGGGGCAGACTGTGAGACATAGGGGCAGAATGCTGGACATGGGCAGAATGCTGGACACGAGGGGCAGACTGTGAGACACGGGCAGAATGCTGGATACAGGGGCAGAATGCTGGACACAGGGACAGAATGCTGGACACCAGGGCAGAATGGAGATACAGGGCATGACTGGAAACACTGGGGGCATGACTGGAGACAGATGGGGAAGAATGGAGACACAGGGGGCATGATTGGATACATGGGGCATTATTGGAGCCATAGGGGGCAGAATGGAGATACACGGTATGATTGGAGATACAGTGCAGGACGAAAGACATGGGGGCATGATTGGAGACAGATGGAGCATGGTTGGAGACAGATCGTGCAGGATCATGGGACAGGATGGATACGATGGAGACAGATGGGGCAGGATGGGGAGATCATATGGGGCAGGATGGATACTCATGAGGGCAGGATGGGTGAACATATGGCTGAAGCCAGGAATGAGACACATGGGGCCAGGATGGGGGATATTATTATTACTATAGGGGCTAATTAACCCCTTTCTGTCATTGGATGTACTATTCCATCCATGTGGGGTGGGCCCTACTTCCCAAGGACGGAATAGTACGTCCAGCGCGATCGGCCGCGCTCACGGGGGGAGCGTGGCCGATCGCGGCCAGGTGTCACCTGCCTATCGCAGCTGACATCCGGAGCTATGTGCCACGAGCGGTCACGGACCGCCCCTGGCACATTAACCCCCGGCACACTGCGATCAAACATGATCGCAGTGTACCAGCGGTACAGGGAAGCATCGCGCAGGGAGGGGGCTCCCTGTGTGCTTCCCTGAGACCCCCGGAGCAGCGTGATGTGATCGCGTTGCTGCGAGGGTCTCCTACCTCCTTCCTCGCTGCAGGTCCCGGATCCAAGATGGCCGCGGCATCCTGGTCCTGCAGGGAGGGAGGTGGCTTACCGAGTGCCTGCTCAGAGCAGGCGCTGGTAAACCTGCAGTGCTCTAAGTCAGATTGGTGATCTGACAGAGTGCTGTGCAAACTGTCAGATGACCGATCTGTGATGTCCCCCCCTGGGACAAAGTAAAAAAGTTTTTAAAAAAATTTCCACATGTGTAAAAAAAAAAAAAAAAAAAAATTCCTAAATAAAGAAAAAAAAAAAAATTATTCCCATAAATACATTTCTTTATCTAAATAATAAAAAAAAACAATAAAAGTACACATATTTAGTATCGCCACGTCCGTAACGACCCAACCTATAAAACTGTCCCACTAGTTAACCCCTTCAGTAAACACCGTAAGAAAAAAAAAAAAAGGAGGCAAAAAACAACACTTTATTATCATACCGCCAAACAAAAAGTATAATAAAACGCAATCAAAAAGACAGATATAAATAACCATGGTAACGCTGAAAGCGTCATTTTGTCCCGCAAAAAATGAGCCACCATACAGCATCATCAGCAAAAAAATAAAAAGTTATAGTCCTCAGAATAAAGCGATGCAAAAATAATTATTTTTTCTATAAAATAGTTTTTATCGTATAAAAGTGCCAAAACATAAAAAAATGATACAAATGAGGTATCGCTGTAATCGTACTGACCCGAAGAATAAAACTGCTTTATCAATTTTACCAAACGCGGAACGGTATAAACGCCTCCCCCCAAAAAAATTCATGAATAGCTGGTTTTTGGTCATTCTGCCTCACAAAAATTGGAATAAAAAGCGATCAAAAAAGTCACGTGCCTGAAATTGTTACCAATAAAAACGTCAACTCGTCCTGCAAAAAACAAGACCTCACATGACTCTATGGACTCAAATATGGAAAAATTATAGCTCTCAAAATGTGGTAATGCAAAAAATATTTTTTGCAATAAAAAGCGTCTTTCAGTGTGTGATGGCTGCCAATCATACAAATCCGCTAAAAAACCAGCTATAAAAGTAAATCAAACCCCCCTTCATCACCCCCTTAGTTAGGGAAAAATTGAATAATTAAAAAAACGTATTTATTTCCATTTTCCCATTAGGGTTAGGGCTAGGGTTAGGGTTAGGGTTAGGGATATGGCTAGGGTTAGGGCTAGGGTTAGGGCTAGGGTTAGGGTTGGGGCTAGGGTTAAGGGGTTAAGGCTACAGTTAGGGTTGGGGCTAAAGTTAGGGTTGGGGCTAAAGTTAGGTTTAGGGTTTGGATTACATTAACGGTTGGGAATAGGGTTGGGATTAGGGTTAGGGGTGTGTCTGGGTTAGAGGTGTGGTTAGGGTTACTGTTGGGATTAAGGTTAGGGGTGTGTTTGCATTAGGGTTTCAGTTATAATTGTGGGGTTTCCACTGTTTAGGCACATCAGGGGCTCACCAAACGCGACATGGCGTCCGATCTCAATTCCAGCCAATACTGCGTTGAAAAAGTAAAACAGTGCTCCTTCCCTTCCGAGCTCTCCCGTGCGCACAAACAGGGGTTTACCCCAACATATGGGGTATCAGCGTACTCAGGACACATTGGACAACAACTTTTGGGGTCCAATTTCTCCTGTTACCCTTGGGAAAATACAAAAATGGGGGCTAAAAAATAATTTTTGTGGGAAAAAAAGATTTTTTATTTTCACGGCTCTGCGTTATAAACTGTAGTGAAACACTTGGGGGTTCAAAGTTTTCACAACACATCTAGATAAGTTCCTTGGGGGGTCTAGTTTCCAATATGGGGTCACTTGTGGGGGGTTTCTACTGTTTAGGTACAATAGGGGCTCTGCAAACGCAATGTGACGCCTGCAGACCATTCCATCTAAGTCTGCATTCCAAATGGCGCTCCTTCCCTTCCGAGCCCTCCCATGCACCCAAACGGTGGTTCCCCCCACATGTGGGGTATCAGCGCCCTCAGGACAAATTGGACAACAACTTTGGGGGTCCAATTTCTCCTGTTACCCTTGGGAAAATAAAAAATTGGGGGCGAAAAGATAATTTTTGTGAAAAAAAATGATTTTTTATTTTTACGGTTCTGCATTATAAACTTCTGTGAAGCACTTGGTGGGTCAAAGTGCTCACCACACCTCTAGATAAGTTCCTTAGGGGGTCTACTTTCCAAAATGGTGTCACTTGTGTGGGGTTTCAATGTTTAGGCACATCAGTGGCTCTCCAAACGCAACATGGCGTTCCATCTCAATTCCTGTCAATTTTGCATTGAAATGTTAAACGGCACTCCTTCCCTTCCGAGCTCTGCCATGCGTCCAAACAGTGGTTTACCCCAACATTTGGGGTATCGGCGTACTCACGACAAATTGTACAACAACTTTTGGGGTCCATTTTCTCCTGTTACTCTTGGTAAAATAAAACAAATTGGAGCTGAAGTAAATTTTTGGGGAAAAAAAGTTAAATGTTCATTTTTATTTAAACATTGCAAAAATTTCTGTGAAACACCTGAAGGGTTAATAAAGTTCTTGAATGTGGTTTTGAGCACCTTGAGGGGTGCAGTTTTTAGAATGGTGTCACACTTGGGTATTTTCTATCATATAGACCCCTCCAAATGACTTTAAATGAGATGTGGTCCCTAAAAAAAAATGGTGTTGTAAAAATGAGAAATTGCTGGTCAACTTTTAACCCTTATAACTCTCTAACAAAAAAAAATTTTGGTTCCAAAATTGTGCTGATGTAAAGTAGACATGTGGGAAATGTTACTTATTAAGTATTTTGTGTGACGTATCTCTGTGATTTAATTGCATAAAAATTCAGTTGGAAATTTGCTAAATTTTCAAAATTTTTGCCAAATTTCCATTTTTTTCACAAATAAATGCAGGTAATATCAAAGAAATTTTACCATTATCATGAAGTACTATATGTCACGAGAAAACAGTGTCAGAATCACTGGGATCCATTGAAGCGTTCCAGAGTTATAACCTTATAAAGGGACAGTGGTCAGAATTGTAAAAATTGGCCCGGTCCATAACGTGCAAACCACCCTTGGGGGTAAAGGGGTTAAGGGATATTATTACTGCAGTGATCTATTTATTTTATTTTTTGAGGACACTGTTTTAAATGGGGGGGCGGTCCTGTTACTGTCTAGAATGACACTATGTCGCCTTTTTTTCTTCATGTGGTGTAATGTAGAAGTTGGAAAAAATTAAGTAATGTGTTCTGCTAGCGGAGCTTGAGATAACTGTGTTATTTCCTGCAGAGACAAGTCCTGCCTGGATGAAGTGATGGCAGTCTGTGCTGGATGAAAGATGAAGGACTTCACCTAGAGACGTCACTGGTGAGTCAGTGTGTTACCTATACACTGACACTATACACAGTATACTATATACAGAGGTCCTGTGTATAATGTCACCAGTGATCACTGTATAACCTCTACACAGACACTGCATACTAAGTACACATCTCCTGTGTATAATGGCACTGATGGTGATATTAGTATTGTGGGGTTTTTTTTATTACTGATCAGTATTGTATTCAGTCACTATGTGGTGGTAATATGTGGTCTGGACATGGTGTGGTGGTATTTGTTCCTTGTATGTGCTATTATTTAGTCACTATGTGGTGGTAATATGTGGTCTGGTCATGGTGCGGTGGTATTTGTTCCTTGTATGTGATATTATTGGTCATTTTAAAAATTGAAAAATAATTAAAAATATACCTAAATTGTATTGCATATTTTAACAAATATTTAGTAGGCTACAGCAGAGTAGGGCCCGGCCAAAAGTGTCTACCGTGTTATGGTGGTGGCTTAAAAAATCTTTTGGCCAAAACAAAAGCTGCTGGCTATATGTGTGATATGGTGATGGGAACTGTAAGGATATGTGCACACGCTGCGGATTTTGCTGCGGATCCGCAGCAGTTTCCCATGTGTTTACAGTATAATGTAAACCTATGGGAAACTAAATCCGCAGTGCACATGCTGCGGAAAAAACCGCACAGAAATGCAGCGGTTTACATTCCGCAGCATGTCAATTCTTTGTGCGGATTCCGCTGCGGGTTTACACCTGCTCCAATAGAAAACTGCAGGTGTAAACCCGCAGCGGAATCCACAATAGAAACCGCGATAAATCCGCAGGAAAAACCGCAGCAGTTTTGCCCTGCGGATTTATCAAATCCGCTGCGGAAAATTCCGCAATGGAATCCGCAGTGTGTGCACATGGCCTTAATGTGTGATAGGTGAGAAGTGGAGTTTTTCCAAGAGAGAGCGGTGGGACTGTAGACGGTTCGAGGGATGGAGGCGGGGCTGGGGTGGAGCCTGGGTGGAGTCTCAAGGGGGCCCCAAAAATTTTGCCAGTATGGGGCCCCAAAATTTCTAGTGGCAGCCCTGCTTCAGTGTGAATGTACTATTTTCATAGTCATGAAAATACAGAAAAATCTTTAAATGAGAAGGTGTATCCAAACTTTTGGTCTGTACTGTATATGCATGTAATGTGGGAGCCGAGAAGAAATAAGTAACCGCCCAAATGTATAAGTAACAGCAGTCCCTCCAAAACACATATTACAGGGCCACCTGAGGCCTCTCAGCTCAAATATCAACATACCTACTGGTATGTTGTAGCTGGCCTTGTAAAGTGCTTGAGAATAGCTAACTAAAATGATGTATGAGAGAGGGACCTACAAAATGTATAAGTCAGGGACCGCACAATTGTAAAAGGCTAAAAAACTACAACAGTATGTGTGAACAAACGTTAAAAGTGATTATGCAGGAAAAACTGTTTCTTAACCTTTTTCATGTGTTAAGCACAAACTAGGTTAGGTTTGGTAGTTGTTCTTGTTTATCTGTAAAAGTGGCGTAATACTGCGACAAACTTAAGGCCCCGTCTCACATAGCGATTTACCAACGATCACGACCAGCGATACGACCTGGCCGTGATCGTTGGTAAGTCGTTGTGTGGTCGCTGGGGAGCTGTCACACAGACAGCTCTCTCCAGCGACCAACGATCAGGGGAACGACTTTGGCATCGTTGAAACTGTCTTCAACGATGCCGAAGTCCCCCTGCAGCACCCGGGTAACCAGGGTAAACATCGGGTTACTAAGCGCAGGGCCGCGCTTAGTAACCCGATGTTTACCCTGGTTACCAAAAAAAAGACACACACACCGATTCAGCGATGTCAGCGGGACCTCAACGACCAAAAAAAGGTCCAGGCCATTCCGACACGACCAGCGATCTCGCAGCAGGGGCCTGATCGCTGGTACGTGTCACACATAGCGAGATCGCTACTGAGGTCGCTGTTGCGTCACAAAACTAGTGACTCAGCAGCGATCTCGCTAGCGATCTCGCTATGTGAGACGGGGCCTTTATTCCCAGAAACCATATGAGTCAGAAATGCATGCAGGCATATTCTCCAGGCTCTTCCCATTCTGTTTCATCACTTTCCCATCCATTTCAGCCTTTTCCTCAGGCCCCCAGGCCCTTTGTAGGGTCCAGCAGAAAATTACTCGTACTTCCCATTGACTTGCATTGTACTCGCTATTTGGAACTAATACGCGATTTTTACAAAGTACTCGTATCGAGTATAGCGATTATGAATATTATCATCACTAGTTTAATTATAAGTCTTTCCTACTTTACTGAATAATTCAGCTTGATAATGGATCAAGGAATTTGTTGATCCAGGAAATCTGTCCCCTGTGTATTTTTGACCATCCTCTATACTGTTGTGACATGCACACAGTCATGCTCCCAATAAGGTACACATTTAGTAAGAAACAAAGTTTAAGCTATATGGCAACTTTGACTGTGACACGAATGCAGTATGCACTACTATATTACATCATAATGACGGTTGTATTCCACATGACATGTGTCCCAGCCTAAAGCTTCATATTCAAGACTGCATTTAAATGGGACTATATTTACGGCCATATAAAAATGTATCGCATTTATGGGGACTTTTCATGTAAAATCCAGATTATATGACTTTGTCCAGTATGTAACACCCTATTTAGAACTATAGTCTAAAAAAGTGAAATGAAATGGGTTTTAAACAAAAAGCAAATTATTCATTGGTTAATGAAGTTTTTCAGAGTTATTGAATGAATGAATGAATGAATTAATTAATGAATTAATGAAAATAATCCTGAGCAAATGTGAAGTCAAAATCCCTCAGAAGCTGAAAACTGCATTGTTAATCCTTCCTTCACAAAACTAACAATTGTATTTAATCAAAACGGTGCTCTGTGGCTTTAACCATAATTGTTCATTCCATACATCTCTATTCAAGTGCTGCTAACCACATATATGAACATTGTGACATTAAAACTAATGATTCCTAAATAAAGTAGAGGCAAATAGTAAAGAGGTAATTGAAAATATGATGACTACCAGAGCTGAATCCTACAGTAAAATGGAGAGAAATACAATAAAACATAATCACACAGCTTAGCACAGTGATTTGTAAATTAGCTTCTTATTTCTCTTAGAGGCACATAATTTCTTTAGTGCAGCAATAATTAATTTATATCTAACAAGCTCATGCAGAAGCAATTGAGGGCCATAGCTTCAGTTTTACTATTATCACAAGCAATCAATGCATCTGTGTAGAAGCAGCTCCCTCTAGTGCCTACACATTCATGTTGCTTGCAAGTTAAAGATTAAAAGCAGAAAAACAGAAAATACTGTATCACAGTCAAATAAAAATTAAACAATAAACATAAACCATATATTTAAGGGTTACATACTTGTTATATTATGTTTTAGCAGGATTTTAGTATTTGTAAATAAGATAATATGCTCTTGAGTTGTAGCTCTTCTCTTGCCGGGGAAAAATATTGTTTTACATCCTAATGCATTATTTCTAAATAACCTAATCAAAGTAAAGTTGTTTGTTTGAAAATAATCTGACCACCGGTGTGTAAAGCCTCTTTCACACTTCCGTTTTTCAGCTCCCGTCACAATCCGTCGATTTTTGAGAATGCAGGATCCTGCAAAAAAATTTGCAGGATCCTGCATTTTCTCATAGACTTGTATTAGTGACGGATTGTGACGGATGGCCATCTGTTTCATCCGCCGTGCACTGGATCCTGCTTTAAAAAAAAACGGTCCGTTGGGCAGAGAAAACGTTCAGAGGAACGTTTTTCTGCACGTCAGAAAATTGGTCAGCGACGCTGCCTGTGAAAAGCAAGAATCCAGCGACAGGTCCCGTCTTTTCAAACTGAGCATGCGTGGAAGAATTTCCCGTCATTTCAATTTCTCTTTTTACTATTGATGCTGCCTATGCAGCATCAATAGTAACAAGATATAATGTTAAAAATAATTAAAAAAATAAAACATCGCAGTATTCTCACCTACTGTCATCCCGCGCAGCGTCACCGATGCTCCCGGCAATTAGCGTTCCTAGTAATACATTGTGAAATCTCGCGAGACCGCAACTTCTCTAGAGATTTCGCAATGTATTACTAGGAGCGGTAGCTGCCGCGAGCATCGCTGCACGGGACGCCGGTAGGTGAGAATACTGCGATTTTTTTTTTTTTAACCTGGTTTGTGTTGTGTATGCGTTTTCGCAGCGGAAACCACTGCGAAGGCGCATACACAACAGGTGCACATAGCCTTGATGGGTCCGTCAGAAAGACGGGCCCAGTGCACCCGTTTTTTACAATCTGCACAGGATCCGTCTTTTCAACATTTTGACGGATCCTGTGCAGATTGTAAAACCGGAAGTGAGGAGGAAGCCCAAGACTTGCTCTAACTACAATCCAGTAGTGCTGTAAAGCTAGGTTTACATATGGCTGATGCTGGATTTTTTGTTTTCTTCCATTGTATAGCAAAAGTTCAGATGGACATTGATACAAGACATGACCTCATGGTCTACAATGGAATCATTCCCGTCTATCCAGCACATCAGCTTTTGGTCCACACAGGGCAGGTGCCTGTCTGATGGCTTGATCACAACATTTCAAATAACAATGGCATCTTGTCACAGACCAGCAAATGGGTGTAAATGTTAAAAAAGGACGGATGGCAGCTGATCCATTTTTTCATCAGTTTTGCAATCAATTCTGATCCATTGAGTTACATCGGACTCGAAAAAACTGAGTCTGATGCAACAAAATTACTGTATGTGAACCCTGTCTAGCTATGGTTATTGGTAGTTGATTTGAAATAAAATATAAGTATTGAAACTTCAGATTGAATCTGATTAGGAACTGATACCATTGTTTGCAGTGGGATTATTCCCACCTTTCTGGTACATTATTTTTTTTCACTTCAGACACGTACAGGTGTGGTTGCTTGATCATAATATTTAATTTAACATCTGGCCCAAGTTCTGTGTGATTGAATCTTGTAAAAGCCCAATGGCCATCCTGATGACATTTTTGCATTAGTTTTCCCATCAGGTCTGATTCATTGAGATGGATCAGGCTAAAAAAATTGAGTCTGATGCAAAGGATACATGAGAGCTTTCTAACTGTGGCATATATACTTCGTTGATTTAAAGTGAACCTGTCATGTCCCCTGTGCTCCCAGAACCATCATTAGTTGTGTCTGCATATATAAATTCCCTGCCTAACAGTCCCTGTATTAAGTCTCTGTACTTCCGATAATGTGCATTATGCCTCACTGAAGCCGGGATGCATACATCCGGCTTCAGAGGATCAGTAATGAGAGGGGAAGAAGCCGGAATGCAAGAAGTAAGTAAGAATCAGCGGGTGCCCTAGTCCACTAACGAAAACCATATGGACCAGGGATCATCCCACCAAAAGCCCACTCTCCTATAACCGTGGACGTAATTCTACTCAGACTACACAGTGAAAAACAGTGTAGCAATACTTTATTGAACCTCAAAGCAGGCAAATAACACATAGAACAGTCCCAGCAAAACACCCAAGATGGTGAAAATTACAGAGTCTCCTGACTCGCCAGGATAAGAGCCGCTTCCAGAGCCGACTACCACCACCTGTGGCATGTACAGAGAGGAGTTAACGACCAGCTTAGGAAGATGACAGTCCATTGAGGTACAAGGCCAGGTGACAGGAGGGTCATAACATGGCTTGTTGTGAAATTGGATTTTGGGCTCCCCCGGTGGCCACTGGTGGAATTGAACTTGTGTGCATTATCCCCTCTGTTCACCTGTTCCCATCAGGATGTGGGAGTCGCTATTTAACCTTGCTCCTCTGTCACTTCCATGCCGGTCAACATTGTAATCAGAAGCCTTTCTGTGCATGTTCCTGCTACCAGACAACTTCCAGCTAAGTCGGACTTTTGTCCTTGTTTGTTTTTTGCATTTTGTTCCAGTTCACAGCTGCAGTTTCGTTTCTGTGTCTGGAAAGCTCTTGTGATCTGAAATTGCCACTCTGATGTTATGAGTTAATACTAGAGTCTTAAAGTAATTTCAGGATGGTGTATTGATAGGGTTTTCAGCTGACCATGAAAGTACCCTTTCTTTCTTCCTGCTATCTAGTAAGCGGACCTCGATTTTGCTAAACCTATTTTCATACTACGTTTGTCATTTTCATCTTAAATCACCGCCAATATATGTGGGGGCCTCTGTCTGCCTTTCGGGGAAATTTCTCTAGAGGTGAGCCAGGACTATATTTTCCTCTGCCAGGATTAGTTAGTCCTCCGGCCGGCGCTGGGCGTCTAGGGATAAAACGCAGGCTACGCTACCCGGCTACTGTTAGTTGTGCGGCAGGTTTAGTTCATGGTCAGTTTAAGTTTCCATCCTTCCAAGAGCTAGTTCCTATGTATGCTGGGCTATGTTCTCTTGCCATTGAGAACCATAACAGTTTGACCGGCCCACAAAGGGTTAAATTAATTGGCAGAGAAAGGAGAGAAAAAAGAAGTCTGCTGAAAATTTTTTTATTTTTTTTTCCTTCAGTTCTGAGTGTGCTTTCAATTGAATCACTTGCAAGTCTGCCTATATTGCAGCCTTCCTCTCTCTCTCTCCTTCTAATCCTGGAATGGCTCTGGGTTCACCTGTTTAAAATGGATATTCAGAGTTTAGCTGCAGGTTTGAATAATCTCACCACGAAAGTTCAAAATTTACAAGATTTTGTTGTTCATGTTCCTATATCTGAACCTAGAATTCCTTTGCCTGAATTTTTCTCAGGGAATAGATCTTGCTTTCAAAATTTCAAAAATAATTGCAAGTTGTTTTTGTCCCTGAAATCTCGCTCTGCTGGAGATCCTGCTCAGCAGGTCAGGATTGTGATTTCCTTGCTCCGGGGCGACCCTCAAGATTGGGCTTTTGCATTGGCTCCAGGGGATCCTGCGTTGCTCAATGTGGATGCGTTTTTTCTGGCCTTGGGGTTGCTTTATGAGGAACCTCATTTAGAGCTTCAGGCGGAAAAAGCCTTGATGTCCCTATCTCAGGGGCAAGATGAAGTTGAAATATACTGCCAAAAATTCCGTAAATGGTCTGTGCTTACTCAGTGGAATGAGTGCGCCCTGGCGGCGAATTTCAGAGAGGGTCTCTCTGATGCCGTTAAGGATGTTATGGTGGGGTTCCCTGTGCCTGCGGGTCTGAATGAGTCCATGACAATGGCTATCCAGATCGATAGACGTCTGCGGGAGCGCAAACCTGTGCACCATTTGGCGGTGTCTACTGAGAAGACGCCAGAGAATATGCAATGTGATAGAATTCTGTCCAGAAGCGAACGGCAGAATTTTAGACGAAAAAATGGGTTGTGCTTTTATTGTGGTGATTCATCTCATGTTATATCAGCATGCTCTAAGCGTACTAAGAAGCTTGATAAGTCAGTTTCAATTGGCACTTTTCAGTCTAAGTTTATTCTATCTGTGACCCTGATTTGTTCTTTATCATCTATTACCGCGGATGCCTATGTCGACTCTGGCGCCGCTTTGAGTCTTATGGATTGGTCCTTTGCCAAACGCTGTGGGTATGATTTAGAGCCTCTTGAAACTCCTATACCTCTGAAGGGGATTGACTCCACCCCATTGGCTAGTAATAAACCACAATACTGGACACAAGTAACTATGCGAATTAATCCGGATCATCAGGAGATTATTCGCTTTCTTGTGCTGTATAATCTACATGATGTGTTGGTGCTTGGATTGCCATGGCTGCAATCTCATAACCCAGTCCTCGACTGGAACGCTATGTCTGTGTTAAGCTGGGGATGTAAGGGGATGCATGGGGACGTACCTTTGGTTTCCATTTCGTCATCTATTCCCTCTGAGATTCCTGAATTCTTGTCTGACTATCGTGACGTTTTTGAAGAACCTAAGCTTGGTTCATTACCTCCGCACCGGGAGTGCGATTGTGCCATAGATTTGATTCCGGGTAGTAAATACCCTAAGGGTCGTTTATTTAATCTGTCTGTGCCTGAACATGCTGCTATGCGAGAATATATAAAGGAGTCCTTGGAAAAGGGACATATTCGTCCTTCGTCATCTCCCTTAGGAGCCGGTTTTTTCTTTGTGTCTAAGAAAGATGGCTCTTTGAGGCCGTGTATTGATTATCGGCTTTTGAATAAAATCACGGTTAAATATCAATATCCGTTGCCACTGCTGACTGATTTGTTTGCTCGCATAAAGGGGGCCAAGTGGTTCTCTAAGATAGATCTCCGTGGGGCGTATAATTTGGTGCGAATTAAGCAGGGGGATGAGTGGAAAACCGCATTTAATACGCCCGAGGGCCACTTTGAGTATTTGGTGATGCCTTTTGGCCTTTCAAATGCCCCTTCAGTCTTTCAGTCCTTTATGCATGACATTTTCCGTGATTATTTGGATAAATTTATGATCGTGTATCTGGATGATATTCTGATTTTTTCGGATGACTGGGACTCTCATGTCCAGCAGGTCAGGAGGGTTTTTCAGGTTTTGCGGTCTAATTCCTTGTGTGTGAAGGGTTCTAAGTGCGTTTTTGGGGTTCAAAAGATTTCCTTCTTGGGATACATTTTTTCCCCCTCTTCCATCGAGATGGATCCTGTCAAGGTTCGGGCTATTTGTGATTGGACGCAACCCTCTTCTCTTAAGAGTCTTCAGAAATTTTTGGGCTTTGCTAACTTTTATCGTCGATTTATTGCTGGTTTTTCTGATGTTGTTAAACCATTGACTGATTTGACTAAGAAGGGTGCTGATGTTGCTGATTGGTCCCCTGCTGCTGTGGAGGCCTTTCGGGAGCTTAAGCGCTGCTTTTCTTCCGCCCCTGTGTTGCGTCAGCCTGATGTTGCTCTTCCTTTTCAGGTTGAGGTCGACGCTTCTGAAATCGGAGCTGGGGCGGTTTTGTCGCAAAGAAGTTCCGACTGCTCCGTGATGAAACCTTGTGCTTTTTTTTCTCGTAAATTTTCGCCCGCCGAGCGGAATTATGATATTGGGAATCGGGAGCTTTTGGCCATGAAGTGGGCTTTTGAGGAGTGGCGTCATTGGCTTGAGGGGGCTAGACATCAGGTGGTGGTATTGACCGACCACAAAAATTTAATTTATCTTGAGTCCGCCAGACGCCTGAATCCTAGACAGGCGCGCTGGTCGTTGTTTTTCTCTCGGTTTAATTTTGTGGTGTCATACCTACCGGGTTCTAAGAATGTTAAGGCGGATGCCCTTTCTAGGAGTTTTGAGCCTGACTCCCCTGGTAATTCTGAACCTACAGGTATCCTTAAGGATGGAGTGATATTGTCTGCCGTTTCTCCAGACCTGCGGCGGGCCTTGCAGGATTTTCAGGCGGATAGACCTGATCGTTGCCCACCTGGTAGACTGTTTGTTCCTGATGATTGGACCAGTAAAGTCATTTCTGAGGTTCATTCTTCTGCGTTGGCAGGTCATCCTGGAATCTTTGGTACCAGGGATTTGGTGGCAAGGTCCTTCTGGTGGCCTTCCCTGTCACGAGATGTACGAGGCTTTGTGCAGTCTTGTGACGTTTGTGCTCGGGCCAAGCCTTGTTGTTCTCAGGCTAGTGGATTGTTGTTGCCCTTGCCTATCCCGAAGAGGCCTTGGACGCACATCTCGATGGATTTTATTTCGGATCTTCCTGTTTCTCAGAAGATGTCTGTCATCTGGGTGGTGTGTGACCGTTTCTCTAAGATGGTCCATTTGGTTCCCCTGCCTAAGTTGCCTTCTTCTTCCGAGTTGGTTCCTCTGTTTTTTCAAAATGTGGTTCGTTTGCATGGTATTCCGGAGAATATCGTTTCTGACAGAGGAACCCAATTCGTGTCTAGATTTTGGCGGGCATTCTGTGCTAGGATGGGCATAGATTTGTCTTTCTCGTCTGCTTTCCATCCTCAGACTAATGGCCAGACCGAGCGGACGAATCAGACTTTGGAGACATATTTGAGGTGTTTTGTGTCTGCGGATCAGGATGATTGGGTTGCTTTTTTGCCTTTAGCGGAGTTTGCCCTCAATAATCGGGCCAGCTCTGCCACCTTGGTGTCTCCTTTTTTCTGTAATTCGGGGTTTCATCCTCGATTTTCCTCCGGTCAGGTGGAATCTTCGGATTGTCCTGGAGTGGATGCTGTGGTGGAGAGGTTGCATCAGATTTGGGGGCAGGTGGTGGACAATTTGAAGTTGTCCCAGGAGAAGACTCAGCTTTTTGCCAACCGCCGGCGTCGGGTTGGTCCTCGGCTTTGTGTCGGGGACTTGGTGTGGTTGTCTTCTCGTTTTGTCCCTATGAGGGTTTCTTCTCCTAAGTTTAAGCCTCGGTTCATCGGCCCGTACAAGATATTGGAGATTCTTAACCCTGTGTCCTTCCGTTTGGACCTCCCTGCATCTTTTTCTATTCATAATGTTTTTCATCGGTCATTGTTGCGCAGGTATGAGGTACCGGTTGTGCCTTCCGTTGAGCCTCCTGCTCCGGTGTTGGTTGAGGGCGAGTTGGAGTACGTTGTGGAAAAAATCTTGGACTCCCGTGTTTCCAGACGGAAACTCCAGTATCTGGTCAAATGGAAGGGATACGGTCAGGAGGATAATTCTTGGGTGACTGCCTCTGATGTTCATGCCTCCGATCTGGTCCGTGCCTTTCATAGGGCTCATCCTGATCGCCCTGGTGGTTCTGGTGAGGGTTCGGTGCCCCCTCCTTGAGGGGGGGGTACTGTTGTGAAATTGGATTTTGGGCTCCCCCGGTGGCCACTGGTGGAATTGAACTTGTGTGCATTATCCCCTCTGTTCACCTGTTCCCATCAGGATGTGGGAGTCGCTATTTAACCTTGCTCCTCTGTCACTTCCATGCCGGTCAACATTGTAATCAGAAGCCTTTCTGTGCATGTTCCTGCTACCAGACAACTTCCAGCTAAGTCGGACTTTTGTCCTTGTTTGTTTTTTGCATTTTGTTCCAGTTCACAGCTGCAGTTTCGTTTCTGTGTCTGGAAAGCTCTTGTGATCTGAAATTGCCACTCTGATGTTATGAGTTAATACTAGAGTCTTAAAGTAATTTCAGGATGGTGTATTGATAGGGTTTTCAGCTGACCATGAAAGTACCCTTTCTTTCTTCCTGCTATCTAGTAAGCGGACCTCGATTTTGCTAAACCTATTTTCATACTACGTTTGTCATTTTCATCTTAAATCACCGCCAATATATGTGGGGGCCTCTGTCTGCCTTTCGGGGAAATTTCTCTAGAGGTGAGCCAGGACTATATTTTCCTCTGCCAGGATTAGTTAGTCCTCCGGCCGGCGCTGGGCGTCTAGGGATAAAACGCAGGCTACGCTACCCGGCTACTGTTAGTTGTGCGGCAGGTTTAGTTCATGGTCAGTTTAAGTTTCCATCCTTCCAAGAGCTAGTTCCTATGTATGCTGGGCTATGTTCTCTTGCCATTGAGAACCATAACAATGGCTTCTCCAAACATCTCCATTAATCTAGGTGACTGGTGGATCCCATTCCTGGCTTTCACAAACATATCCATGGGGCTCAAGTGACCGGTGGGTCCAAATCCTGACTATGCCCAAACGTATCCATGGGTTCACTGATGGTCAATGGAGCAGATCTGTATTCTTTCAACTGGAGCTAAACTGACATCCTATAGAATGTCAAATCTGTGTCCCTCATGATGGAGCCATGACTAGTGATGAGCGAATATACTCATTACTCGAGATTTCCCGGGCACGCTCGGGTGACCTCCGAGTATTTTTTAGTGCATGGAGATTTAGTTTTCATCGCCGCAGCTGAATGATTTACATTTGTTAGCCAGCATAAGTACATGTGGGGGTTGCCTGGTTGCTAGGGAATCCTCACATGTAATCAAGCTGGCTAAGAGATGTAAACCATTCAGCTGAGGTGAGGAAAAATCTCCGAGCACTAAAAAATACTCGGAGGTCACCCGAGCGTGCTCGGGAAATCTCAAGTAACAAGTATATTCGCTCATCACTAGCCATGATGTCTTGGCTTCTGTTCTGTAAAGTGATCCTGGCTGTGGTTTTGTACAGAATCTCTGATTATCTGGATCTTTGGATCTCTTTGATGGCTTGGATATTCTGTTACAGAGGCTTATATCCTTTTTACAGTTCACAACTGTTCTACAAGCCATCATTCACAGGTAAAGGGGAAGGGGTGATGAGAGTAACTTGCATTATTTGATTATTTAATCCATATTCATAGTTTTTCCTCATCTGTTTTGAATGTCAACAAAATACATGGCATGGCATAATGTATAATCAACATATCAGCAAACATCATTGTTCAGTGACTCTGCATCCCTGTTTTGCAAAGATAACAGTACAATAAGCTGTAGGAGCTGATATAAGGTAAATATGAGATAAATAACAACCATTTGTCAATTTACAAATATCAATTTAACCTACAAGAAGAGTCAACATTTCAGACTCTTGACCGACAAGAAAGAAACACATAAATTCAATAGTCAACATATAGATAACAGTCTATTCCTCCTGGCTTACTAAAAATCGATGTCTGCTTAATTAAGATAAAATGCTGTGTCATCACAGTAAGTATAGCTCTACTGATGACGCAGCGCTTGTAAGTTATGTTATCACACCCATAGGGGCATGATAACATGCTAAGTGGGCCGACTAGTCAGGGGACACTAACTCCCCCATGACTAGTCAAAGCCCTCATTTAAATAAAAAAACAATCTTTAGAAATACTTTTTTTAAAAGATCTGTTTATGTATGCAATGTAATACAGAGACTGTTAGGCGGGGAATTTATATATGCAGACACAACTCCTGGTGGTTCTAGGGTCATGGGGGACCTGAGAGGTTCCCTTTAAATCTAATCTCAGTATTAAAAATTTTCATTTTTACTTTGATTATTCTGTACTTCATGAATACTAGCCAGGTGTACCATGATCCTAAGCTGTATTTACACATGCATTCATCTTCAGAAGCCAGTTTTTGATGCAGTTTTTAAAGCTAAATCAAAACTAGATGCAAACTTATTATTAAACTAATTATGTAATTTACTGGATTATCATATAATATTAATTTTTAGTCATAGAGATAATCAAATATTTTGAAATTGGAAAACATAGGTTGCATTGATTTTTTAAAATTTAATTTGTACGAAATCGCAAATCTCAAGTGCTGCTAAGCCTATAAATGCCAAGCAAAGATGAGTAACAAACTGAGTTCTTGTAAGAAAAACTGTATTGAATCCCTTTCTAGCGCTTTAATGAAAGCACAAACTAAAAAATGTCAAACGACCTAAATGTATATGACTATAGATAAACAGTTAGTAACTGTTGGTAAACAACTGCCTGTTTAATAATAGACAGCACAAATAGATGTTTCTTGCAATTTAATTTCAAAGAACCTTCACTCATTGCCTGTAAGTTCATGAACATTTCTGAATTTTCCTACACTGGGGCCAACTTAGAATTCACAGGACTGGGCTCACATTTGCATTCAGGAAGGCTGCGTATGACTGCGTACTTCCTCCTTGAAGCTCTGCCTACGCACCACCTACTTCTGTATGCATCCTGTGTTTCCCTGTGTACCTATCTTTAAAATTTTGCACTTTCGTGCTGTCGAGGCAACCCCCCGTATCGACACATGCAGACACATCCGCATACAACACATGTCCCTGAGTACCCAATGTTAAAGATAGGTACGCAGGGAAGCACAGGACTCATACAGAAGTAGGCGGAGCGTAGGAGGAGTTTCATGGAGGAAGAAGGGAGGAAGTGCACAGCCATCCGCAGCCCTCCTGAACGCAAATGTGAACCTAGCCTTAGACTGTAGTCTACATTGACTGACCATGCATTTTATAATGATGCAAGCAGGAATCTGAACTTGATATTGGCTATCCATTCTATTCCTTATTCTTTGCGTATCACCTTCTCTATCCATGTGACTAAGTGCAACAAATGACACTGCTGAATGGAAAACCTCTATTGGAGAATTTTGATGTTGCAGCTGAAAAACTGATACTACAGATACTTCATCATCAAAAGAATTAGCCATTGTTAATGTGAATTAAATTCTGCTGAACCTTCAACCCTTGTTTAAGTGATGCCTTCTAGAGATAACTGTTCAATATTGATTGACCATCTCTTGAATATCAATATGGAGTAGAAAAAGGGATGCGGCTCTAACCCAGTTGTAGCAAAATTAAAGTCCTTTATTTACCATCCAATGGTTGAAGACATTTGTTAGGAGTCAGCAGGTGAATGCGAGGGTGCGGGGAGTGCGGTATGGACGACGGCCGTTTCGCTCGAGTAGCGCTTCCACTGGTCCAGGTGTGTGATTAAAATGATGTAATTTCCTTTATAGTGGAAACTGACTATCAAGTATTACAAAAAACATTATAAAATATTGTGCAAAACATGTATCACAATAAAATAAAATAAAAACAATCACATCATAATTGCAGCGTACAACATACAATGATTATAGAAATACTGTGTGTTCTGTCCATTTTAACAAGGACAGTATGGTTCCAATTATCCATTAAAAAGTTTTAGTACTATTAGTGTTTTGGGTTTGCAGTGTTATAGCACCACCCAGTGGTGGTTAAATTTATAACCTGTGTTTTTCAGTAATAATTAGAGTGTTGTATTGTGGTGTTGCACCAAGGTATCATGGGATGGGGAAACTCCATTTTCTCTCTGTGTATTTCCCTGGACACACGTGTTAATCTGCTGTGTTGGAACTACCTCACTTACTTGCCATCCTGGTTAAGTTTATCCGGTAAGATTGTTATCCCTGTTCTTGCAATACAGTGTTCTACAGAATGTGATTACTGTATAGCAACTAGTACTTAGGAAATCTATTATCTGTGACTTACTGTACGTAGTTATATATAGAAGTTGCATCATCCTGTATACTTTTCTATTGGTTGTAAAATGTCAGCTGTGTTGTTATTTGGCTCAATACTTATCCATATCATTTGTATTCTTATAGTTTTACAGCGCTCATGTTTACCAATAAACAAGTTAGACTACAGAGAACAGTCTGCTTATCTGGGAGACAGAAGTGGTTTATGCCGTATGTCGGATCACACACCGTATCAACGTGTATGAAGACAGAACACTGTGAGATCTAGTCTATCATTTAGTCCGATTGTACCTTGAGCATTTGCTCTTATTATCCATCAGGCTTCATGTTTCAATAATAATTTGTTGTGACTACATCCTTGTGGAGGATATTTAACTATTTCTAGTCCTGCGAATCATAATAATTTTGGGTTAGAATTATGTTTTTCCTGCATGTGTTTTATTAATCTTAGTGATCCCTTGCCAGAAGTTATGGAGTTGTAATGCTCCCAAAATCTTGTGGCCATGGGTCGAATAGTTTTTCCAATGTAATAAAAGAAGCAAGGGCAGTATAGTTTATAGACAACAAATTTACTTTTTCATTAAATGAAATCACATACTGTATGCTGGATTGGACCAATGTGCAATGGATTTTCTACCACAAAGAAAATGGGAGACGTTTAATAACATCCTGAATAGGACATGTGCACAATATATACCCTATGGGAATAAACATACTAGAAATAGGAGGAAACCACCATGGCTAAATAGAGCTGTAAGGGGTGCAATAAGGGACAAAAAGAAAGCATTTAGAGAATTAAAGGAAGTAGTTAGTGATGAGGCATTAAATAAATACAGAAAATTACATAAATTCTGTAAAAAGCAAATCAAGGCAGCTAAGATTGAGACAGAGAGACTCATTGCCAGAGAAAGTAAAAATAATCACAAAATATTCTTTACCTACATAAATAGTAAGAAACTAAAAAATGATAGTGTTGGCCCCCTTAAAAATAGTCTGGGTGAAATGGTGGATGAGGATGAGGAAAAAGCCAATATGCTAAATGACTTTTTTTCATCAGCATTTATACAAGAAAATCCCATGGCAGACAATATGATCAGTGATAACAAAAATTCCCCATTAAGTGTCACCTGCTTAACCCAGCAGGAAGTACGGCGGGGTCTAAAAATCACTAAAATTGACAAATCTCCGGGCCCGGATAGGATACACCCCCGAGTACTGCAGGAACTAAGTACAGTCATTGATAGACCATTATTTTTAATCTTTAAAGACTCCATAATAACAGGGTCTGTACCACAGGACTGGCGTATAGCAAATGTGGTGCCAATATATAAAAAGGGGACAAAAACTGAACTCGGAAATTATAGGCCAGTAAGCTTAACCTCTACTGTGGGTAAAATCCTGGAGGGCATTCTAAGGGATGCTATACTGGAGTATCTGAAGAGGAATAACCTCACGACCCAGTATCAGCATGGGTTTACTAGGGACCGTTCATGTCAGACTAATCTGATCAATTTCTATGAAGAGGTAAGTTCCCGACTGGACCAAGGGAACCCAGTGGACGTAGTGTATATGAACTTTTCAAAAGCTTTTGATACAGTGTCACACAAAAGGTTGATACATAAAATGAGAATAATGGGGATGGGAAAATATGTGTAAGTGGGTTAAGAGCTGGCTCAGGGATAGGAAACAAAGGGTGGTTATTAAAGGAGCACACTCGGACTGGGTCGCGGCTAGCAGTGGGGTACCACAGGGGTCAGTATTGGGCCCTCTTCTTTTTAACATATTTATTAATGATCTTGTAGGGGGCATACAGAGTGGAATTTCAATATTTGCAGAGGACACTAAACTCAGCAGGGTAATCAATACAGAGGAGGACAATTTTATATTACAGGATGATTTATGTAAACTAGAAGCTTGGGCTGATAAATGGCAAATGAGCTTTAATGGGGATAAATGTAAGGTCATGCACTTGGGTAAAAGTAATAAGATGTATAACTATGTGCTTCATTCTAAAACTCTTGGCAAAACCGTCAATGATAAAGACCTGGGAGTATGGGTGGATGACAAACTCACCTTTAGTGGCCAGTGTAAGGCAGCTGCTACAAAGGCAAATAAAATAATAGGATGTATTAAAAGAGGCATAGATGCTCATGAGGAGAACATAATTTTACCTCTATACAAGTCACTAGTGCGACCACACTTAGAATACTGTGTACAGTTCTGGTCTCCGGTGTATAAGAAAGACATAGCTGAACTGGAGCGGGTGCAGAGAAGAGCAACCAAGGTTATTAGAGGACTGGGGGGTCTGCAATACTAAGATAGGTCATTATTACACTTGGGGCTATTTAGTTTGGAAAAACGAAGGCTAAGAGGTGATCTTATGTTAATGTATAAATATATGAGGGGACAGTACAAAGACCTTTCTGATGATCTTTTTAATCATAGACCTGAGACAGGGACAAGGGGGCATCCTCTACGTCTGGAGGAAAGAAGGTTTAAGCATAATAACAGACGCGGATTCTTTACTGTAAGAGCAGTGAGACTATGGAACTCTCTGCCGTGTGATGTTGTAATGAGTGATTCATTACTTAAATTTAAGAGGGGACTGGATGCCTTTCTTGAAAAGTATAATGTTACAGGGTATATATACTAGATTCCTTGTTATGGTGTTGATCCAGGGAACTAGTCTGATTGCCGTATGTGGAGTTGGGAACGAATTTTTTTTCCCCAGTGTGGAGCTTACTCTTTGCCACATGTTTTTTTTTTGCCTTCCTCTGGATCAACATGTTAGAGCATGTTAGGTTAGGCTATGGGTTGAACTAGATGGACTTAAAGTCTTCCTTCAACCCTAATATCTATGTTACTATGTTACTATATGTAAATGGCAAGAATTACAATTCCCACATTTATAATTTCCTTGTGGAGAGCCTTTTTTTAGCCAATTATTTTCCACTGGCATTAGGCGATTATGTACCAACAAATCAGCCAAATTTTGTGTTTGTTTGCATGCGAACTGTGGGCAATTAATGCTTATTCTAGATAAGTCTCTATCTGTTTGTAACACATGCCAATTTTTTTGAATAGCTCCAGCGTCGGACTGGAGCACCTTGGGCCCACCAAAGAAAATCATTCTTGGGGCCCACTAAAAAAGCACTAACGTCAGAGTATAATATAAGATAGTTCACAACTTAATTATGTAGCAAGGGTTGGGGTAGCCCCCTCACAGAATATAATGTAGCACCCTCATAAAATATAATGTGGTCCCCTCTCATTGAATATAATGCAGCACCCCACAAAATATAATGCAACCCCCTCAGGTATGACGCAGTCCCCACCAAAGAATATAATGTAGCACCCCCATAGGGTATAATGCAGCCCCCCCTCATATAGTATAATGCAACCCACCACAGAATATAATGTAGTCCCCTGAGAGAATGCAGTTCCACCACAGAATATAATGAAGCCCCCCCATAGAGTATAATGTAGCCCCCTCATATAGTATGATGTAGCCCCCATAATATAATGTAGTACCCTGAGAGAATAATGTAGCCCCACCACAGAATATAATGCAGCCCCCCATAGAGTATACTGTAACCCCTCATATATTATGATGTAGCCCCCCATAATATAATGTAGTAATTCAGTTCCCCCACAGAATATAATGTAGCTCCCCAGGGCCATATTTAGAGTTTCTGCTGCCCTAGGCACTTTTAGTGCTGCCTTCCCCTTTGGTGAGTATGACACTATCGGCAGTGACTTTGGCAAGAATCGCTGATGTGAAAGTCACCTTTTGCAGCAGATCCAGCAGTTTTTCTGCATCTGCCACGTAACAGATCACTGACAGCAACACTGCGTTTGGCCTCATTCATTCCCTATGGGATTTGCGGCACTTGCCGTGATGTGGCAAATGCAGTACCATACCTCCCAACTTTTGAAGAAGGGAAGGAGGTATAAAGTTTGCGACACGCGTAGTACGCCACGGCAAATTTTAGGCCACGCCTCTGACCACACCAATTTTGCAACTAGTCACACCCATATCCACGTCCCAATCACAGCCATTTAGCACTGCTGATCACACTGTTTTATATACAATAATTATAAACAAAAAAAAATATGGCCACACAGTGCTCCATACTGTATAATGGCCACACATGATGCTCAATACTGTATAATGGCCACCACACATGATGCTCCATACTGTATAATGGCCACACACAGTTCTCCATACTGTATAATGGCCACACATGATGCTCAATACTGTATAATGGCCACACATGATGCTCCATAGTGTATAATGGCCATACATGATGCTCCATAATGTATAATGGCCACACAGTGCTCCATACTGTATAATGGCCACACAATGCTCCATACTCTATAATGGCCACACATAGTGCTCCATACTGTATAACGGCCACACACAGTTCTTCATACTGTATAATGATCCCACATGATGCTCAATACTGTATAATGGCCACAAATGATGCTCCATGCTATATAACGGCCACACATGATGCTCCATACTGTATAATGTCCATTTGCCGCACATGATGCTCCATACTGTATAACGGCCACACATGATGCTCAATCCTGTATAATGGCCACACACAGTTATCCATACTGTATAATGATCCCACATGATGCTCAATACTGTATAATGACCCCCCTCCTGTATGCATGGCTCATCTCCTTCCCATCCCATATGCATGGCTCATATCCCCCTGTCATGGTTCCCAATGGCAGGGAATTAAAAACCTAACACGGGCAAAAACAGGACGAGCTCTAGGGTGATGGAACCTGAGCTGACCGCGATCCTGAACCTCAACACTCAACTAACAGCAGCCGGGGAACGTTCCTGGGGGGACTCTAGACGTCTCGCGCCAGCCGGAGATCTAGCTACCCCTATCAGAAGAATCACAGACCTATCTTGCCTCCAGAGAAATATTCCCACAGAAATAGCAGCCCCCCACATATAATGACGGTGAAATGAGAGGAAGGCACAAACGTAGTTATGAAAACAGATTCAGCAAAATGAGGCCCGCTTAAGCTAGATAGCAGAGGATACAAAAGGTGAACTGCGCAGTCAGCTTAAAACCCTTCAAAATACCATCCTGAAATTACTTGAACTCATGTGCCAACTCATGGCACATGAGTGGTAATTTCAGCCCACTAGAGCAACCAGCAGCAGAGAATTACATATCTGCAAGCTGGACTAAAAACATGAAAGCAAACATGAAACAGGGAAATCCAGACTTAGCTTGTCTTGAAGGCCTAGGAGCAGGTAGCAAAGGTAACAGAGACACACTGATACATTGATAGCCGGCAAGGGAATGACAGGAAAGCCAGGTTAAATAGGAAACACCCAGCCTCAGATGGACAGGTGGAAACCAGAGACCGCAACCCACCAAAGTCACCCAGTACCAGTTGTAACCACCAGAGGGAGCCCAAAAACAGAATCCACAACAGTACCCCCCCCTTGAGGAGGGGTCACCGAACCCTCACGAGAACCCCCAGGGCGATCAGGATGAGCTCTATGGAAGGCGCGGACCAAATCAGTCGCATGAACATCAGAGGCGACCACCCAGGAATTATCCTCCTGACCATAACCCTTCCACTTAACCAAATACTGGAGTTTACGTCTGGAAACACGAGAATCCAAGATCTTCTCAACAACATACTCCAATTCTCCCTCCACCAGCACCGGAGCAGGAGGCTCAACCGAAGGAACAACGGGCACCTCATACCTCCGCAATAACGACCGATGGAACACATTATGAATAGCAAACGATGCTGGGAGATCCAAACGAAAAGATACAGGGTTAAGAATCTCCAAGATCTTATAAGGACCGATGAACCGAGGCTTGAACTTAGGAGAAGAGACCTTCATAGGGACAAAACGAGAAGACAACCACACCAAGTCCCCAACAAGAAGTCGGGGACCCACGCGGCGACGGCGATTAGCAAACTGCTGAGTCTTCTCCTGAGACAACTTCAAATTGTCCACCACCTGATTCCAAATCTGATGTAGCCTGTCCACCACCATGTCCACTCCAGGACAATCCGAAGGCTCCACCTGACCAGAGGAAAAACGAGGATGAAACCCCGAATTACAAAAGAAAGGAGAAACCAAAGTAGCAGAACTAGCCCGATTATTAAGGGCAAATTCGGCCAGTGGCAAAAAGGCAACCCAGTCATCTTGATCAGCAGAAACAAAACACCTTAAATAAGTTTCCAAGGTCTGATTAGTTCGCTCCGTCTGGCCATTCGTCTGAGGATGGAATGCAGACGAGAAAGACAAATCAATGCCCATCTTAGCACAAAACGTCCGCCAAAATCTAGACACAAACTGGGATCCCCTGTCAGAAACGAGATTCTCCGGAATCCCATGCAAATGAACCACGTTCTGAAAAAATAAAGGGACCAACTCAGAGGAGGAAGGCAACTTAGGCAAGGGTACCAAATGAACCATCTTAGAAAAGTGGTCACACACAACCCAGATAACGGACATTTTCTGTGAGACAGGGAGATCTGAAATAAAATCCATGGAAATGTGCGTCCAAGGCCTCTTCGGGATAGGCAAGGATAACAACAACCCACTGGCCCGAGAACAGCAAGGCTTAGCCCGAGCACACACTTCACAAGACTGCACAAAGGTGCGCACATCCCTTTGACAAGGAAGGCCACCAAAAAGACCTGGCCACCAAGTCTCTAGTACCAAATATTCCAGGATGACCAGCCAACACAGAAGAATGGACCTCGGAGATGACTCTACTGGTCCAATCATCCGGAACAAACAGTCTTTCTGGTGGACAACGATCAGGTTTATCCGCCTGAAACTCCTGCAATGCACGTCGCAAGTCTGGGGAGACGGCGGACAATATTACCCCATCCCTAAGGATACCAGTAGGCCCAGAGTCTCCAGGAGAGTCAGGCACAAAACTCCTGGAAAGAGCATCTGCCTTCACATTCTTTGAACCTGGCAGGTATGAAACCACAAAATTGAAACGAGAAAAAAACAACGACCAACGAGCCTGTCTAGGATTCAGACGCCTGGCAGACTCAAGGTAAATCAGATTTTTGTGATCAGTCAAGACCACCACACGATGTCTAGCACCCTCAAGCCAATGACGCCACTCCTCAAATGCCCACTTCATGGCCAAAAGCTCCCGATTACCCACATCATAATTGCGCTCGGCGGGCAAGAATTTTCTAGAAAAGAACGCACATGGCTTCATCACCGAGCCATCGGAACTTCTCTGTGACAAAACCGCCCCCGCTCCAATCTCGGAAGCATCAACCTCAACCTGAAAAGGAAGTGAAACATCTGGTTGACATAACACAGGAGCAGAAGAAAACCGGCGCTTAAGTTCCTGAAAGGCCTCCACAGCCGTAGGAGACCAATTAGCAACATCAGCACCCTTTTTAGTCAAATCAGTCAAAGGTTTAACAACACTGGAAAAATTAGTAATGAACCGACGATAAAAATTAGCAAAACCCAAGAACTTCTGAAGACTCTTAACAGATGTAGGTTGTGTCCAGTCACAAATCGCCTGAACCTTGACGGGATCCATCTCAATAGTAGAAGGAGAAACAATGTACCCCAAAAAAGAAATCTTCTGGACTCCGAAGAGACATTTTGAGCCCTTCACAAACAGAGAATTGGCCCGCAGGACTTGAAACACCTTCCTGACCTGTAGAACATGAGACTCCCAGTCATCAGAAAACACCAAAATATCATCCAAATACACAATCATAAACTTATCCAGATATTCACGGAAAATATTGTGCATAAAGGACTGAAAGACTGAAGGAGCATTAGAAAGTCCAAAAGGCATTACCAAATACTCAAAATGGCCCTCAGGTGTATTAAATGCGGTTTTCCACTCATCACCCTGCTTTATCCACACAAGATTATACGCACCGCGAAGATCTATCTTAGTGAACCACCTAGCCCCCTTAATGCGAGCAAACAAATCAGTCAATAATGGCAATGGATACTGATATTTGACTGTAATCTTATTCAGAAGGCGATAATCTATACAAGGCCTCAGGGAACCATCTTTTTTTGCCACGAAAAAAAAACCTGCTCCCAGAGGGGACGAAGATGGACGAATATGTCCCTTTTCCAAGGACTCCTTAATATAATTCCGCATAGCAGTATGCTCTGGCACTGACAGATTAAATAAACGACCCTTAGGGAACTTACTGCTAGGAATTAATTCTATAGCACAGTCACAATCCCTATGAGGAGGGAGCGAATTGAGCTTAGGCTCCTCAAAAACATCCCGATAGTCAGACAAAAACGCAGGGACCTCAGAAGGAGTAGATGAAGCGATTGAAATCAGAGGTGCATCATCATGAACCCCCTGACATCCCCAGCTTAACACAGACATTGTTTTCCAATCCAGGACTGGATTATGAGTTTGTAACCATGGCAGACCAAGCACTAGTACATCATGTAAATTATACAGTACAAGGAAGCGAATCACCTCCTGATGAATGGGAGTCATGCGCATGGTCACTTGTGTCCAGTACTGCGGTTTATTCATAGCCAATGGTGTAGAGTCAATTCCCTTCAAAGGAATAGGAACTTCCAGAGGCTCCAGACTAAAACCGCAGCGTTTGGCAAATGACCAATCCATAAGACTCAGGGCAGCGCCCGAATCCACATAGGCATCGACGGAAATGGATGACAGTGAACAAATCAGAGTTACAGACAAAATGAACTTAGACTGCAGAGTACTAATGGCAAAAGATTTATCAACCTTTTTTGTGCGTTTAGAGCATGCTGATATAACATGAGCTGAATCACCACAATAAAAACACAATCCATTTTTCCGCCTATAATTATGCCGTTCACTTCTGGACTGAATTCTATCACATTGCATAGTCTCAGGTGCCTGTTCAGAAGACACCGCCAACTGGTGCACAGGTTTGCGCTCCCGTAAACGCCGATCAATCTGAATGGCCATAGCCATAGACTCATTCAGACCTGTAGGCGCAGGGAACCCCACCATAATATCCTTAATGGCCTCAGAAAGACCATCTCTGAAGTTTGCAGCCAGGGCGCACTCATTCCACTGAGTAAGCACCGACCATTTCCGAAATTTTTGACAATATACTTCCGCTTCATCATGCCCCTGAGAGAGGGCTAATAAAGCCTTTTCAGCCTGAATCTCCAGGTTAGGTTCCTCATAGAGCAATCCCAGTGCCAGAAAAAACGCATCCACACTGAGCAATGCAGGATCCCCTGGTGCCAATGCAAATGCCCAATTCTGAGGGTCGCCCCGCAGGAAAGATATTACAATCTTGACCTGCTGAACAGGGTCTCCAGAGGAGCGAGATTTCAAAGAAAGAAACAATTTGCAATTGTTCCTGAAATTCAGGAAGGTAGATCTATCTCCAGAAAAAAACTCTGGAATAGGAATTCTAGGTTCATACATAGGAGTGTGAACAACAAAATCCTGTATGTTTTGAACTTTTGCAACAAGATTATTCAGGCTGGAAGCCAAACTCTGGACATCCATGTTAAACAGCTAAGGTCAGAGCCATTCAAGGGATAAGAGGAGGTAAGAAGCAGCTAGACAGCAATTAAGGGCTAGGCAGCAAAACTCTGAGGGAAAAAAAAAAATTTCCCTTCAACACTTCTTTTTCTCCTGCTTCAGCCCAAACAATTAACACTTTGTGGGCCGGCTATACTGTCATGGTTCCCAATGGCAGGGAATTAAACACCTAAGGCTGGTTTCACACTTGCGTTTTTGTCTGCAGCGTTTTTTACCAAAAAAACGCATGCGTTTTTTCCCCCTATATTTAACATTGAAAACGCATGCGTTTTTTGGTGTACGCGTTTGCACGCGTTTGTGAACGCATGCGTTTTTTAACTGCATGCGTTCATTTAATAAAATGCAACTTGTAGTATTTTGAGGGGCGTTTTTTTTTCCCAAAAAAACGCATGCGTTTACATGCGTTTTTTTTGGACAAAAAAATGCATTGGAGTCAATGGGGACGCATGCGTTTTTTTTGACATGCGTTTGCATGCGTTTTTTTGACGCATGCGTTTTTTTTGGCACCATTGAATTAAGTGTAGATAAAGATGTCTAGACACTGATAAGACTCCCCCATAGCAGCAGGGTTATAAAAGGAAGGTGGGGGGAAGTTTCTGGTCACTTCTCATCAGACTCCAAAGAAGACAGCACCCTGCCCGGACGCATTCTTGGACAAGACACAGAGCAATGTGAGTATATCCTAGCCAATGCATTCATTTTCAATTTTTTGGATCTACATGTCCTAATTTCTTCTATTTTTTTTCTTTTAACACACATCAGAATGTCTTCTCCGGTTTCCTCGTCTGATGAGGAGTTCCAGCCACGTCAATCAGAAGTGGATCACGTGAGCGAGGTATGTTTTTTGTCCGTCAGCTTGGTAAGTATTGACTGTCACATCGACACATGAGGCAATTTTTTTTTTAAAATTTTATAGAGCACTTCAACTGAGGGACAGAGAGGTACTGAGCAGCGGAGTCAAGGTCCAGGTGGAAGACGGCAGCGGGTATGTATACCAGGCAGACTGTCCTTATTGTAATATTCTTTTAACTTCCTTTCTGTACCCTTGTTTTTCTATACATATTTCTTATATCATCCTTTTCTGAAAGTTGTCTTTCATATTCCTGCCCTTTCTCATCTTCGTGTCTTATTTTTTCCAAATGTGGTTGAGCAAACTTAAATGATTTTGTTTTAATTTTAGGTTTCACAACGGGACGAAGACCGGATTGATAATGACCTGCTGATCAGTCTGGTCCAGGAGCGAGTCCCGTTGTGGGACAGCCGGGATCAACAGCACGCCGTCAATAGTGTTCTCCGTCGTTTGTGGAGTGAGGTGGCCCAAGCGTTGTGGGATGGCTGGGAGAATTCCCCGCCACGGGTCCGTAATGCATTTGGTAAGTATTGCACGGTAGTGTGAAGCAACAGACCTTGGCCATGCTCTCTTGACTGTGTGTGATGAAAGAAACTTTTCGTAGTTTCTGTCATCACACACAGTCACGAGAGCACGGCCAAAAGTCCTTATTCTGACCATTATATTTTATTGTTATTTCACAGTGGAGAAAGTAAGGACACGTTGGCGTTCCATGAAGGACCGCTTCAACAAGGACCTACGTGCAGAGAAGAGTGCAGCTAGTGGTTCCGGAGCAAGGCACCGGCTCTACAAATACCACCGTGTGTTGGCCTTCCTGAGACCGGTCCTTCTCATGAGAACGTAAGTATTTCTCACATGCCTCCGGTTGTATTGCATTGACATAATCTGTCACTTTTAATTCCACAGGATGTACCGTCTTGTTATAGTTTGGTATTAATTTTCTGTTTTCTTTTTTCACAGCACACACTGCACGACTGTTGCCACAGGTTCTGGAGCGGTCCTTCAGCCGGCAGCCACGGACCCGTCCCAGCCATCCAGCAGCGCAGCACCAGGTGGGTCTTCCACACTCACTGGAGACCAGGGGGCTGGCCCATCAGGTCTTCCCCTTTCGCAGTCCTCTTTCGCTGCACCCATTTTTGCGGGCTCATCCCGGCAGCGACAGAGGGCTTCGGATAGGTCCCTCATGCCCGAGTTTTTACACTTGAGCTCGGTTTTACATGAAGCTATCAAGGCTTTAGGTGACAGAATGGATGTGACCCATAATCTCTTAAATTGCCGCATCCAGGATGTCGCCAAAAGCGTTGATCAATTGAAAGCCGACCTCAAGAAGCCAGCTCATCATTTTTTCAATCAAATCCTAGAGGGCATGTCGGAACACCTTAGCCCTGATCTCCAGCTGAGTGTGATGCAGGCCTGCAATGTTGCTTTTGTGCAGGCTATGCAGCAGAGTCAGAGTCGTAATGTGGCGGCATATCCAACTGTGCCGTCACTGTCACAAGTAAACACTATTCCTACCTCTGCTGCATACCACTGCACGGCCACCTCTATTCCCTCTACAGGTGTACTCCACTACAGCGCCAACACGATGACGAGTGCTGTTGGACATCCCACCGCCACCACCGTGACGACCGCTGCTCCGGCTTGGACCTCCTCCGCTGACACCACGATGACGCAGGACCCTGGCGTGGCTTATCGGCCCGGCACCCTCCCGATGCAGCAGGACCCATCCATGCAATATCGGACCGGCCCACCCCAGATGCAGCAGGACCCAGGCCTGGCATTTCGGACCGGACCCACCCCGATGCAGCAGGACCGAGGCCTGGCATATCTGACCGGACCAACCCCGATGCAGCAGGACCGAGGAGTTGCTTTCCGGGCAGGACACCCCCCGATGCAGCAGGACCAAACCATGGCGTATCGCACCGGGCCCCCCATGATGCAGCACGACCAAGCCATACCTTTCCAGGCAGGACCCACCCTGATGCAGCAGGATCCATCCATGGCTTTCTGTTCCCCCCCACCAGCAATGCAGCAGGACAATGGTATGGGATTTGTTTCCCCCCCCCCAACGAGGCACCAGGATCCTGGAAGGGTTTTTGTTCCCCCCCCCCCCAACGAGGCACCAGGACCCAGGCGGGAGTTTATCTTTCCCCCCATTGGACTCAGACATTGCCGAGCGCTCCACAATGGAGACTGACTGTGTGGAGACGGGTCCTGACGTGTCTCCCGCCCACACTTTACAACATAGCCCAAGAATACTTCCCCCAACCCGGAAAACCCAACGTAAAACTGCCAAAACGCATAAAAAACAAAAAACTTTGATTATTCCTCCCCTATCACCTACCGATGTGTCTCAACCTTCCAGTGTGTCTCAAGCCCCTCATGTTTTAAGCCCCATCCCCGAACTTCCAGACCCTTCAAGTTTTGTTGCCCATTCTCCTGCCACCTCTGCCTCCTCCACGGTGAGCCAGGCTTCAGTTTTGAATACCCCCCAGTTACGTCACTCAACCCCAAGCCGGCGTGGTTCAACCCGGCGCGGTACCAAAAAATAAATTTGTTTTTTTTTTTCCTCAATAAAAAAAAAGTTTATTTGAAACAATTATGTTTGGTTTATTGTGTCTTTCACCGCTCTCAATACACAACAATAAACTTCGTCACACACTTATTCTTTTGGCCTACACATATCTCCAGTAGTATAAAATACCAGACAACATCTATATGTGTTTCTTTAGTATACAGATATGAGTTGGCCAAAAAAATAGTATTTATTTCCATACTCTTATTTTTGTACCTAGTGTAGTGTCACTGTACAAAGATAAAATGGTGGAAATCAAGTTCAGAACTCAACTGAACCGGTCAGATGTCAAAATATATACCTGACCGATTAAGTTGATTACTGCCTTGTATATTCACCATATTCTATATAGCACATTATGTGACAATGGTTGTCAAACAGATGGGACAATTGTTCTCACACTCTACATATCTATGCTCACCAGGCCAGGTGTCAGAAATTGTGAATTCATGATCATGTATATGTTTATCATGAATTTATTATTGCTTACACTTGACTTGATGGATATAGAGACCGTGACAGTCTTGACGCAATGACGTCAACAATATTAGAATTAATAAATAAAAATTTTGTACCATTATTATAAGTATGGGGCCCGTGGTTTATATCATTCTTTGAAAACCAAAATAGGGAGTGCAACAGAGGTAAATTACGATGAAAAATTAAAATTTATTACCTCAACAACTATCACCCACTCCTGGTTTTGGATTACAAAATATGATATACATATCTACTGCCCATCTTTGGTCAACCTTTGTTTAGAGAGGAAAAAGATAGTAGACATGGTGAACACAAAAAAGTTTATTAATTAGAAAAATTTGTATCAGTGTTTAATAATTGGTAAACATAAACATACAACAGGACATTTACACAACATTGTCCTGCCATGACACACGTCCAATATCGGACACAAAATAGGCCGCAAATTGGTCCCGCATAAGACCAACGGCTGCAGTTGACCGCATCGGGTGATGCTGAAAATCAGGCAATGGGTGTGCAACAGGTTCATCAAGTTCAATGTGGGGTCGCTCCTTAGCCATTATATAATTGTGTAGCACCACACAGGCTTTGACCACCTCGTCCACTGTTTCCACTTTTAGATTGATGGCTGTTGCAAGAATGCGCCATTTAGCAACAAGAATGCCAAAGCTGCACTCTACGGTTCTTCTGGCCCTGGTCAGTCTGTAGTTGAATATTCTTCTAGTGTGGTCCAAGTCCCTACTAGAATAGGGCTTCAGGAGATTTTCACACATCTGGAAGGCCTCATCCCCAACCATAACAAATGGCAGCGGTGGGCCTTGAGTGTTGGGGAGAGGCTGTGGAGGGGGAAAATTAAAATTGTTGCCATACAACCGACGGCCCATATCCGAGCTCTTGAAGGTTTGGGAATCATTGCCACGGCCAAAAGCTCCAATATCCACGGCGATGAAGCGACACTCCGCATCCGCTATTGCCATAAGCACTACCGAAAAATATTTTTTATAATTATAAAACTCAGATCCGGTTCTGGCAGGTTTGACAATGCGGATGTGCTTTCCATCCACCGCCCCTAAACAGTTTGGGAAATCACACACGTTCAAAAATGTAGTTGAAATTTCCCGCCACATGTCCACGGTGGGTACGGGTATAAACTCCTCACGGAGTGCATTCCATAACGCACGACAGGTGTCCACAACAATTCCGGAGAGGGTTGAGATTCCAAGGCGGTATTGGAAGTGCAGGGAAGATAAACTCTCTCCTGTGGCAAGAAATCTAGAAGAAAAAGAAACAAAAACAAAAAAATTTAAAATCCGCTCTAATGGTGTTTTTAAAAAAAAAAAAAAAAAAAAAACAAACATAGAAAACATGTCAGAACAACAAAGTTGACGGTCATTGGTTTAGTTTTGGAACGTACCGTAATGTCACTAACAGACGTTCCTCAGGTGGAATCGCTCTACGGAGCCGTGTGTCCTGTCGCCTTATGGATCCTTCAACACGAGCCAGTAAATCCCGGAAAGAATCTTGAGACATTCTGGTATAATCCTGGAATTTCTCCGGGTTGGCATTCAGCTCCGCATAGAGCGTGTGATATGCTCCACGGCCCTCACGCACTTCAATGATGGGGTGCCTCCAAAAACGCCGACGCTGTCTCCTTCTCCATCTTTGGCGGTTTCGGTCTTGCTCCCAAGCAAAAACACAGGCAAGGAAAATCTTGAAGCTGAACTCCAGTTTGAAATAAAAGTTATCCATAGAAAGATCCATCGTGACACCGGAAACAGTAGCAAGCTCTGAAAATTTCTGTCCCCCTAGGGTCTATATATTGAGAGACAATCATATACACCCTCTCTATTCCCATTGGTTGTGTCTGGTTATCTTTTTTTTTTTTTTTTTTTTTTGGAAAAATGTTCAAAAAAACGCAAACGCATGCAAAAACGCATGTAAACGCGTGTAAACGCTGCGTTTTTTAGACACACGCGTTTAACGCATGCATCTAAAAAATGCAGCGTTTACATGCGTTTACATGCGTTTTTGCACCATGCGTTTTTTTTAAAAAACGCATGCGTTCAAAAACGCAAGTGTGAAACCAGCCTAACACGGGCAAAAACAGGACGAGCTCTAGGGTGATGGAACCTGAGCTGACCGCGATCCTGAATCTCAACACTCAACTAACAGCAGCCGGGGAACGTTCCTGGGGGGACTCTAGACGTCTCGCGCCAGCCGGAGATCTAGCTACCCCTATCAGAAGAATCACAGACCTATCTTGCCTCCAGAGAAATATTCCCACAGAAATAGCAGCCCCCCACATATAATGACGGTGAAATGAGAGGAAGGCACAAACGTAGTTATGAAAACAGATTCAGCAAAATGAGGCCCGCTTAAGCTAGATAGCAGAGGATACAAAAGGTGAACTGCGCGGTCAGCTTAAAACCCTTCAAAATACCATCCTGAAATTACTTGAACTCATGTGCCAACTCATGGCACATGAGTGGTAATTTCAGCCCACTAGAGCAACCAGCAGCAGAGAATTACATATCTGCAAGCTGGACTAAAAACATGAAAGCAAACATGAAACAGGGAAATCCAGACTTAGCTTGTCTTGAAGGCCTAGGAGCAGGTAGCAAAGGTAACAGAGACACACTGATACATTGATAGCCGGCAAGGGAATGACAGGAAAGCCAGGTTAAATAGGAAACACCCAGCCTCAGATGGACAGGTGGAAACCAGAGACCGCAACCCACCAAAGTCACCCAGTACCAGTTGTAACCACCAGAGGGAGCCCAAAAACAGAATCCACAACATCCCCCCTCCTGTATGCATGGCTCATATCCCCCCTGTATGCATGGCTTATATTCCCCCTCCTGTATGCATGGCTCATATCCCCCCTGTATGCATGGCTCATATTCCCCCCCTGTATGCATGGCTCATATTCCCCCCCTGTATGCATGGCTCATATTCCCCCCCTGTATGCATAGCTCATATCCCCCTGTATGCTTGGCTCATATTCCCCCCTGAATGCATGGCTCATATTCCCCCCTCCTGTATGCATGGCTCATATTCCCCCCCTGTATGCATGGCTCATATCCCCCCCTGTATGCATGGCTCATATTCCCCCCCTGTATGCTTGGCTCATATTCCCCCCTCCTGTATGCATGGCTCATATTCCCCCCCTGTATGCATGGCTCATATTCCTCCCCCTGTATGCATGGCTCATATTCTACCCCCGTATGCATGGCTCATATTCCCCCCTGTATGCATGGCTCATATTCCACCCCCTCCCTGTATGCATGGCTCATATCCCCCCCCCCTGTATGCATGGCTCATATTCCCCCTCCTGTATGCATGGCTCATATTCCCCCTCCTGTATGCATGGCTCATATTTCCCCCTGTATGCATGGCTCATATTCCCCCTCTTGTATGCATGGTTCATATCCCCCCTGTATGCATGGCTCATATTCCCCCTGTATGTATGGCTCATATTCCCCCCTGTATGCATGGCTCATATTCCCCCCTGTATGCATGGCTCATATTCCCCCCTGTATGCATGGCTCATATTCCCCCCTGTATGCATGGCTCATATCCCCCCTGTATGCATGGCTCATATTCCCTCTGTATGCATGGCTCATATTCCCCCCTGTATGCATAGCTCATATTCCCCCCTGTATGCATGGCTCATATTCCCCCCCTGTATGCATGGCTCATATTCCCCCCTGTATGCATAGCTCATATTCCCTTCTGTATGCATGGCTCATATCCCCCCGTGTATACTTGGCTCACATCCCCCCCTCTATACATGGCTCATATCCCCCCCGTATGCATGGCTTATCTCTCCTCCCCCGCTCCCACTCCTGCTCCCATCTTGCATGGCGCGCCGGCTTATGTCGTCCTTCATCCCCTCGTCCCCCCGTCCCTCATACTCACCTGTTCCACACCGTGCAGCCGCGCCGACATCCCTCTGGCTCTGTCCTGACTTTTGGTGTAGCACCTTCTTCCTGCATGAGTGGTCATGTGATACCGCTCATTAAGGTCATGAATATGTGCATATTCATGACCTTAATGAGCGGTACCATGTGATCGCTCATTCAGGACGAGCTGCAGACACCGAGACCAGGCATCACTGGAGCAGGGTGAGTATCGTCTTCAAGGAGGGTGGGTGGGAGGCGGGCGGCCAGCAGGTGTCAGTGCCTAGGCCCACCGGAGAATCCTCCGGTTCTCCGGTGGGCCATTCCGAGCCTGGATAGCTCTATAAATCTCGTCATCCATTGGACTATGTTTAAAACTGAAGATAAACCTCTGACCCAAATTCTCATTGGAATCATGCTTTTTCTGATGTTTTTTCTTACGTTTCCTAACTGCACCCCTCAAAGTACTTAAAACCACATTCAAGAAGTTTATTAACCCTTTACGTGCTTCACAGGAACTCAAACAATGTGGAAGGAAAAAATGAACATTTAACTTTTTTTGCAAACACTTTAATTCAGAACCATATTTTTTTATTTTCACAAGTGTAAAAACAGAAATTTAACCATACATTTTGTTGTGCAATTTCTCCTGAATACGCTGATTCCCCATATGTGGGGGTAAACCACTGTTTGGGCGCACCGCAGAGCTTGGAAGAGAAGGAGCGCCGTTTGACTTTTTCAATGCAGAATTGGCTGGAATTGAGATCGGATGCCATGTCACGTTTGGAGAGCCACTGATGTGCCTAAACAGTTTAAACCCCCCACAAATGACACCATTTTGGAAACTAGACCCCTTAAGGAACTTATCTAGATGTGTGGTGAGCACTTTAAACCCCCAGGTGCTTCCCGGAAGTTTATAACGTAGAGCCGTGAAAATAAAAAAGTCGCATTTTTTCTACAAAAATGATCTTTTTGCCCCCAAATTTTTATTTTCACAAGGGTAACAGGAGAAATTAGACAACAAATGTTGTTGTGCAACCTCTCCTGAGTACGTCGATACCCCATATGTGGGGGTAAACCACTGTTTGGGCGCACTGCAGAGCTTGGAAGAGAAGGAGTGCCATTTTACTTTTTCAATGTAGAATTGGCTGGAATTGAGATCGGATGCCATGTCGCGTTTGGAGAGCCCCTGATGTGCCTAAACAGTGGAAACCCCCCACAAATGACACCATTTTGGAAACTAGACCCCCCAAGGAACTTATCTAGATGTGTGGTGAGCACTTTAAACCCCCAGGTGCTTCACGGAAGTTTATAACGTAGAGCCGTGAAAATAAAAAATCCTTTTTTTTCACTCAAAAATGATTTTTTAGCCTGCAATTTTTTATTTTATCAAGGGTAACAGGAGACATTGGACCACAAAATCTGTTGACCAGTTTGTCCTGAGTACGCTGATACCCCATATGTGGGGGGAGGGCACTGTTTGGGCACCCATCAGGGCTCGGAAGGGAAGGAGCGCCGCTTGGAATGCAGACTTTGATGGGATGGTCTGCAGGTGTCATGTTGCATTTGCAGAGATCCTGATGTACCTAAACAGTAGAAACCCCCCACAAGTGACTCCATTTTGGAAACTAGACCCCCCAAAGAGCTTATCTAGATGTGTGGTGAGAACTAGGAACCCCCAACTGCTTCACAGAAGTTTATAATGTAGAGCCATGAAAATAAAAAAAATTATATTTTTTCCACAAAAATGATCTTTTCACCCCCAAATTTTTACTTTCACAAGGGTAACAGGAGAAATTGGACCCCAAAATTTATTGTGCAATTTATGCTGAGTAGGCTGATACCCCATATGTGGGGGATAAACCACTGTTTGGGCGCATGGCAGAGCTTGGAAGGGAAGGAGCGCCGTTTTGGAATGCAGACTTTGATAGAATGGTCTGCAGGCATTATGTTGCGTTTGCAGAGCCCCCGATGTACCTAAACAGTAGAAACCCCCCAAAAGTGACCTCATTTTGGAAACTAGACCCCCAAGGAACTTATCTAGATGTGTTGTGAGAACTTTGAATGCCCAAGTGCTTCACAGAAGTTTATAATGCAGAGTCGTGAAAACAAAAAAAAAATATTTTTTTCACAAAAAAATATTTTTTTAGCCCCCCAATTTTTATTTTCACAAAGGTAACAAGAGAAATTGGACCCCAAAAGTTGTTGTCCAATTAGTCCTGAGTACACTGATACCCCATGTGTGGGGGGGGAACACTGTTTAGGTGCATGGCTGAGCTCGGAAGGGAAGGAGTGCCGTTTTGGAATGCAGACTTTGATAGAATGGTCTGCGGGCGTTATGTTGCATTTGCAGAGCCCCAGATATACCTAAACAGTAGAGACCCCCCAGAAGTGACCCCATTTTGGAAACTAGACCCCCCAAGGAACTTATCTAGATGTGTGGTGAGAACTTTGAATGCCCAAGTGCTTCACAGAAGTTTATAATGCAGAGTCGTGAAAATAATTTTTTAGCCCCCAAGTTTTTATTTTCACAAGGGTATCAGGAGAAATTGGACCCCAAAAGTTGTCGTCCAATTTATCCCGAGTACGCTGATGCCCCATATGTGGGGGTAAAGCACTGTTTGGGCGCACGGCAGAGCTCAGAAGGTAGGGAGCACCATTTTACTTTTTGAGCACAAAATTGGCTGCGGCGTTTAGAGACCCCCTGATGTACCTAAACAGTGGAAACCCCCCAATTCTAACTCCAACCCTAACCCCAACACACCCCTAATCCCAACCCGATCCATAATCCTAATCACAACCCTAACCCCCAAAACACCCCTAACCCTAATCCCAAAGCTAATCATAACCCTAATCAAAACCCTAAACCCAATACCCCCCTAATCCTAATCTCAACCCTAACCTCAAAACCTAACCCTAATCCCAATACACCCCTATCCTTAATCCCAACCCTAGCCTTAACCCTAATCCCAAACCTAACCCTAATCCCAAATGTAACCCTAATGCCAACCCTAATACAAATCCTAATCCCAACTCTAACCCTAACTTTAGCCCCAACCCTAGCCCTAACCCTAACTTTAGCCCAAACCCTAACTTTAGCCCTAAACCTAGCCCCAACACTAAACCCTAACTTTAGCCCCAACCCTAGCCCTAAAAACCGACCCCGATCATGTTCTTTGGGGTCTCGGCTACCCCCGGCAGCCAAGACCCCAAAGAACATCCGGGTGCCGGGCGGCGGGCGCACTGCGCATGCGCCCGCCATTATTTCCCCGGAAAAAGATGGCGGCGCCCATCGGGAGCCATGAGGAGCACCGGGGGAGGTAGGTGAGTATTGGGGGGCTATCGGGGGCTATCGGGGACCACATTTCTCTGTCCTCCGATGTGCGATCACATCGGAGGACAGAGAAATTAAATGGCAAATCGCGTTTTTTGTTGTTGTTGCGACCGCCGGTAAACGGTTAATTACCGGCGATCGCAACTCGGGGGTCGGTAAAAAAACCCTGAATCATGTTCTCTGGGGTCTCGGCTACCCCCGGCAACCGAGACCCCAGAGAAAATCCGACTCTGGGGGGCACTATTCACTTTTTCCACAGCGCCGTTAATTATCGGCGCTGTGGTTTAAGTACCCTTAGCGGCCGCCGTTAAAAGGCGTATCGGCGATCATTAAAGGGTTAATTGTGCCATGGATGTCTATTTTCACATCCAAAAATTCTAGTTTTTTGACCAAAGCAAGATGTGAACTGCATATTTTCAGTATTCATGTCATTTAAATATGTTACAAAAATATCAAATTCTTGTTTAGAACCATTCCAGATAATGAAAATGTCATCAACAAATCTCAAGAACATCCGAATATGCTTTAAGAAAGATTAGAGGCATTGGTTATGTATTTTTCCTCGAAAACTGCAAGGAACAGGTTTGCAAAAACGCATGCAACCGGCGTCCCCATTGCGGTGCCGGTTTTTTGCAAATTCTGTCTATAAAGCTGAACGCATTGTGGGACAAAACAAATTCTAGTCCTTCCAGAATAAAGGAGATAAAGTCAGAATCATTATCAGTGTTAATTAAGATTATATGTGTAGCCTCAATACCTTTATTTTGTGGAATTCTGGTGTATAGCTTTATGATGCAGAGCACCGTATTCCAGTAATTGGATACCGCTAGTGACTGATGGCAATACGGATCATATCCCGTGCTATTCGGTGTTGCCATTGACCTGGTGCCATTCATTCTGATTACTCTCTTGAATATGTTTCGGACAGTAATAAGCAGAATTCATCTGTCTCCTAAGCTTCTTGATATTTGTGTCTTAATAAATGCAGGGAGTATAAGTAAACAAGAAACACTACAGACCATTTTATGTTCCCAGTCCTGTGCAGGAGCCCAATCCCGCAGAAGCTTCTCTCAGGAAACTTCACACAACCCTAAAAATCTTTAATATTTAGACAAAAAAATATAGAATTTCCTTAAGGAAAATTGTATTAATGGAATACAAAACATTTTTGTAGGCAAGGTTATCACAATGTTTTCCTCTGTGCCCTGCACAGACACCCAATACTGTACAGGGTTATATCAGGGAACTATACCTAAACCAAAACATCATAAAATATTTACTGCTTATATCAATATTGAGAATTTTATTATAGAAATTTTCATTAATGGAATATCAAGAATTTTTGTTTCCCAAGTTACCACAGTTTTTGCCCTTTCTGCCCATCCCTGAACAAGGTCCTCACCCTGTGCTGGGTTCTACTGGGGGAAAGTCACCCATATACCATAGTGTGTTGGCGTAATTCTGTGCAGTGATCATGGGTTACTTTGCCTCTTATTAGATTGACCAATTAAAGTTGCCTTGACAACATCCTTTGTGATGTTTGATACAATGTTATGCCCTTTTACTGGTGGAAGCATGGAGATGCCCATTGAAGAGGAAGTGGAGGAAATGCATAAGTGTTGTCTGGCGTAAAAGTATTACCAAAACATAAAATTAAACAGGCATAAGATAGATATAAAGCCCTTGGCTGTGACTGTTGCTGTTGATCATGCAGGGGTACTTGCAGTACAATGTCAACTCCAAAGAGTGTTGCCACATTAAAGCATAGAGTTGTGTTCAAAAGTTTACGTATCCTGGCAGAATATTTGCTTTCTTGGCCTTTTTTCAGAGAATATGAATGATAGCACCAAAACTTTTTCTCCATTCATGGTTGGTGGTTGAGTGAAGCCATTTATTGCCAAATTACTGTGATTTCTTTTTTTAAATCATAATGACAACCCAAAACATCCAAAAGACCCTGAGCAAAAGTTTACATATCCCATTTCTTAATACTGTGTATTGCCCCCTTTATTATCAATGACAGCTTGAATTCTTTTGTGGTAGTTGTGGATGAGAGTCTTTATTTTCTCAGATGATATAGCTGCCCACTCTTCTTGGCAAAAAGCATCCAGTTCCTGTAAATTTTCTGGGCTGTCTTGCATTAACTTCATGCTTGAGATCTCCCCAGAGTGGCCCAATGATATTAAGGTCAGGAGACAATGATGGCCACTCCAGAGCCTTCACTTTGTTCTGCTTTAGCCAATGACAGGTTGACTTGGCCTTGTGTTTTGCATCATTGTCATGTTGGAATGTCCAAGTACGTCCCATGTGCAGCTTCCGTGCTGATGAGTACAAATTTGACTCCAGTATTTGCTGATAACATGCTGCATTTATCTTTCCTTCAACTTTGACCAAGTTTCCTTTGCCTTTGTAGCTCACACATCCCCAAAACAGTAGCGTTCTGCCTCCATGCTTTACAGTAGGAATGGTGTTCCTTTCATCATAGGCCTTGTTGACCTTTTTCCAAATGTAACGTTTATGATTGTGGCCAAAAAGTTCAATTTTGGTCTCATCACTCCATATTACCCTGTTCCAGAAGTTCTGAGGCTTGTCTCTGTGCTGCTTTGCTTATTGTAGGTGAGATACTTTGTGGCATTTGCACCATAATGGCTTTCTTCTGGCGACTCGACCATGCAGCCATTTTTCCTCAAGTGCCTCCTTATTGTACATCTTGAAACAGCAACACCGCTAGTTTTCAGAGAGTCCTGTGCTTCAACTGATGGCATTTGGTATTTCTTTGCATCCCAAACAATGTTCCTGGCAGTTGTGGATGACATTTTGTTGTTCTACCTGACTGTGGTTTTGTTTTTACAGAGCCCCTGATTTTCCATTTGTTAGTTACAGTTTGAAAGCTGCTGACTGGCATTATCAATTCCTTGGATATCTTTTTGTATCCTTTTCCTGTTTTATACAGATCATCTACCTTTTCCCATAGATCTGTTGACAATTCTTTTGCTTTCCCCAAGACTCACAATACAGAAATGTCAGTGGCTGGATAAAAGATGCAAGAGTCTGTCTGGATCCCAGAAACTCATTCAGCTTTTATGCACACAGTGATTCCAAGCAAACAGGTCACAGGTTAGGATGTTACTTTTAGTAGCTATTCAAACCCATTTGTGTCAACTTCTGTGCATGTTATCAGACCAAAATCACCAAGGTATGAGAAAACACAATAGTTTGGCAATAAATGGCTTCACCCAACCACTAACCATGAGTGTAGAAAAAGCTTGGTGTTATCATTCACATTCTCAGAAAAAAGGCCAAGAAAGCAAAAATTCTGCCTGGCTATGTAAACTTTTGAGCACAACTATATATATATATATATATATATATATATATATATATATATATATATATATATATATATATATATATATATATATATATATATATATATATATATATATATATATATATATATATATATATATATATAATTGAATATTCATAGTGGGAGGAAAACAGCAAGTTTCTAACACATTCAATTAACCTAGGTCACTGATGATGATATCTTGTCAGCCTTATTCATGACCTCGGAAGTTTGAGATCTTACAACTTCGCCCTTGAGGAACATACTTGGAATTTTATGTTATATTCACATTCACTTATATGTAAATTGCGAAAGAACAAGGCAATAAAAAATCTGTAGTACTGTGCTTCTGTAAAGCTGAAAAAAACATAATGGATGAATATTTGAATTTATTTAATTAAAGTTAGATAAAATTACTAGAACCCGGCATCATTTTCAAAAACATCAGACTTTCAAAATCTTAGATTCTTGCAAAACTATTTTTTAGAGTGTAAAGTTTGCAAAAGTCTGTGACATAATAATATTAATTAAAAAGTAAAGAAAATCCACCTGTGCAATAATGTGGTTAATATAAAATAAAATCATATTTGCCATATAACATCACTCTCTAATTTTCATAATTATGCTAAATATGTGCTGGAGTATTTGCCTCTTGTTGAGACAGTCATTACAGCCCAAAATAAACATCCTTATCAAGGTATATAACTTTTTTTTATATACCAGCATTTCCTGAAACATCTTTGTTTTTATGGCTCTTCTTGCCATTGACAAATTCTTTTTTTTTTAATTGTATGAATATTTGCAGCTTTTTAATGTGTTTTTCCCTTTTAAATATGTTTTGGTCCAGATTTAAGACATTTATAAATGTGTTTTTTAGTACACAAGGGCTGGAATTTTGCACTTAGAAACACAAATGTATTTTTACATGCTTTTTTGCAGGTTCCACCTAGAAGCATTTTGGGAAAGATGTAAAAACATAAATACACAGTAAGCAAAATCACATACAGCTGATAAATGCAACAAATTTACTGTACAAAATTAGCAGCATAAAAACACAAACATGGCCTTATACATAGCAAATATGTTGCAGAAATTTCTGTGAATGTTTTATTCATCTAAATAGGACTTGAAAAAATGAATTGGCTTTCCACTAGAAGTAAGAGGGCTTATTCTAAACCAATAGAACTCTACAAATTTTCTCAAAAATTTGTCTTGTAATGAGTCTGAATTTCAGAAGATTTGATATCAGCTTGGGGACTATGAGAACTTGAAAGACTTTTAAAAACAAAAATCTCTTAAAGTCACCTCTCTTTGGCCCTCTGCATACATGTGCCTACGTTGCCCAGTCCTGAAATTCTCTTCTCTTTCCTTTGAGTATTTCTGCGGGTGCCACCACTGACTAAGCCACACACATTTTCAGTGGATTACAAAAGTATTCTTCGCACCATGGCTTTATACCTATTTTGTTATATTACAACCTGTGTTTAAATATTTTTGTAATCAGATTTGTGCGTGATGCATCAGCAGTCAGCACTAAAAAGTCTAAGTTATTGAAGTAAGAAAAAAACAAAGGCATAACTTAAATTTATAGGATCAAATAACGAAATATTGACATGTGCATTTGTATTTACCTCTTCTGCTACAAAGCCCCTAACAATTACTGGTGCAAGCAATTGCCTTCATAAGTCACATGCTTAGTGAAAGGAAGTCCACGTGTGTGCAATCTAAGTGTCACATAGTCTGTCAGTATATGTGACAGACTACCATTATCAAATTCATTATCATCAAATGGAAAGAAAATGTACTGGCAACTAATCTGCCAAGAGAGGGCCACCCACCAAACCTCTCATCCCGGGTAAAGAGGGGACTAATCAGAGAGGCACCACATAGACCAAAGGTAACAATGAAGGAGCTGCAGAGATACTCAAAACGGAGACTGGAGTATCTGTCCATTCAATCACAGTATGCCATAAACGCAATAGAGGTGGCCAGAAAAAAGCCTTTACTTGCACACAAAAAATGCTAAGGTTCATTTTGAGTTTGCAAAAGACATGTGGAAGGCTTGACAAATGTATGGAGGAAGGTGCTTTGGTTAGATGAGACCAAAATTGAACTTTTTGGCCACCAAGGTAAACGCTATGTCTGGCACCAAATCAACACAGCTCATCACACCAAAAACACCATGCCCACAGTGAAACATGGGGGTGAAATCACCATGCTGTGGGGATGTTTTTTGGCATGATTTTTGGCAGCAGGAACAGGAAACATAGTCTGAGTCATGGGGAAGATGGATGGTGCGAAAAACAGAGATATTCTTAAGCAAAATTTGTTTCAGTCTGTCAGTGATTTGAGACTGGAACAGAGATTCGCCTTCCAACAAGACAATGACCCAAAGAATACTGCTAAAGCACCACTCAAGTGGTTAAAAGGGAAATGAGTAAATGTTTTGAAGTGGCCAAGTAAAAGAACAGACCTTAATAATATTGAGAATCTGTTATCAGACTTGAAGATTGCGGTTCACCAGAAGAAAACATCTAACTTAATGGAGCTGAAACAGTTTTGCCTTGTGGAATAAGGAAAAAAATCACAGTGGCAAGATGAGAAAAGCTCATAGAGACTTATCCAAAGAGGCTTGCAGCTGTAATTGCTGAAAAAGGAGGCTCTATAAAGTACTGACATTAGGGGGTTGAATAGTTACGCACCCTGAAGTTTTCAGTTAATTTTTTGTGTTTGTTGTTTGCTTCACAATAAAAACAAAATCAAATGTTCACAGTTGTAGGCATGTTCTTTACATGAACTGATGCAAACCCTAAAAAATAACGTTAAATTCTAGGTTGGTAGTAGCAAAACACAAAAAGTGTCAAGGGGTGGAATACTTTCACAAGCCATTATACGTGAGGCATAATGCACCTCAATGATATATTATTAACGTGAATGAAATGTGTCCTTCCCCACATAACTATGTGGTGCCTATTTACACCTGGATATGTAGTATAAGAAGTTTGGCACTCCAGATAATAAAGAAAGAAAAAATTATTTCATATACCGTATATACTCGAGTATAAGCTGAGATTTTCAGCCCATTTTTTTAGGCTGAAAGTGCCCCTCTCGGCTTGTACTCGAGTCATTGTCCTGGGGAGGTCAGCGGGGGAGGGGGAGCAGCGGCTGTGACATACTCACCTGCTCCCAGCACGGTCCCTGCATGTCCCTGGTTCTCCGGACGCTGACAGCTTCTTCCAGTGTTGAGCGGTCACATGGTACCGCTCATTACAGTAATGAATATGGACCCAACTCCACTCCCATAGGGGTGGAGCCGCATATTCATTACTGTAATGAGCGGCGGTAATGGTGACCGCTCAACGCTGGAAGAATCTGTCAGTGCCGGATAACCAGGGACGTGCAAGGGACCGTGCCGGGAGCAGGTGAGTACAATGGGGTGGGGGAGCACTGCGTGATCACCTGTCCTCATTCCAGCGCTGCTGTGTCTTCCACATCCTCTGCAGTGATGCTCAGGTCAGAGGGCGCGATGATGTGGTTAGTCCGTACCCTCTGCTTGAACATTAGGGCAGAGGACACAGAAGACACAGCGGCACCAGAACGAGGACAGGTGAATATTACAAGTGCCGGGGGCCTGAGCAACGAAAGGTGAGTGTCATTTTTTTTTTTTTTAATCGCAGCAACAGCATATGGGGAAAATATCTCTATGGAGCATCTTATGGGGCAATAATCAGCATTTGTGCAGCATTATATGGGGCAAATATGTTTATGGAGCATCTTATGGGGCCATAATCAATGTTTGTGCAGCACTATATGGGGAAAATATCTGTATGGAGTATCTTATGGTTCCATAATCAACGTTTGTGCAGCATTGTATGGGGCAAATATCTTTATGGAGCATCTTATGGGGCCATAATCAACATTTGTGCAGCATTTTATGGGGCAAATGTCTCTCTGGAGCATCTTATGGGGCCATAATCAACGTTTGTGCAGCATTTTATTGGGCAAATGTCTCTGTTGAGCATCTTATGGAGCCCTTATTAACCTTTATGCAGTACTGTATGGGGAAAATGTGTCTATGGAGCATCACATAAGGGGTACTCCTGTCTGTTTGTTTCTTCCATTTGTCTGTTTGTCTGTAACGGATATCCCGGGTCGCTGATTGGTCGCGGCAGGCAGGCCGCGAAAAATCAGCGACAGGCTTAGTCTGGCTGTGAATTGGCCCCTCCCTACTCTCCTCCATTCAGTGCCCCCTCCCTACTCCCCTCGAGTCAGTGCCAGTGTGTCGCCCCATCCCGAACCAACTTTTTATTGATGCTGCCTATGCAGCATCAATAGTAAAAAGATATAATGTTAAAAATAATTAAAAAAGAAAAAAAATTGTGCTATTCTCACTTTAGCGAGACCGCTAAGTCATCTGGGTAATTTCACAATGCATCTCTGGGAATGGAAGCTGGCGGCCGCATCGCGAGTCAGGACAGCTTAGGTGGACGACGGAGGGTGAGTATATATTTTTTTAACAGGGATATGGTGCCCACACTGCTATACACTACGTGGGCTGTGTTATCTGCTGCGTGGGCTGTGTTGTATACTGCGTGGGCTGTGTTGTATACTGCGTGGGCTGTGTTGTATACAGCGTGGGCTGTGTTGTATACAGCGTGGGCTGTGTTATATACTACGTGGGCTGTGCTATATATTACATGGGCTGTGTTATATACTGCCTGGCTGCTATATACTATGTGGGCAGTGTTATATACTGCGTGGCCTGTGTTATGTACTACATGGACTGTGTTATATACTATGTGGGCTGTGCTATATATTACATGGGCTGTGTTATATACTACATGGGCTGTGTTATATACTACGTGGGCTGTTTAATATGCTGCGTGGACTGTGCTATATATTACTTGGACTGTGTTATATGGTACGTGGGCTGTGTTATATACTACGTGGCTGTCTGTGTTATATTCTACGTGGCTTTGCTATATACTACGTGGCTGTGCTAAGCGCGACGTACATTCATACATACATATTCTAGAATACCCGCTGCATTAGAATCGGGCCACCATTAGTATTTTAATATGGAGCATCTTATGGGGCCCATCATGAACTGTATGGAGCATCTTATGGGGCCCATCATGAACTGTATGGAGCATTATATGGGGCTCCTGATTCAATATAGATATTCAAAAACACTTAACCTACTTATATCTTAATTAATTTTACTTTTATTGGTGCCTAGTTTTATTTTTGAAATTTACTGGTAGCTGCTGCATTTTCGACCCTAGGCATATATTCGAGTTATTACGTTTTCCCAGTTTTTTGTGGCAAAATTAGGGAGGGTCAGCTTATACTTGGGTTGGCTTATACTCGAGTATATACAGTAGTAAAAACTTTGTTGCGGAAATTCAGTTTGACGTTTCGGTCTTCAGAACTACAAAAGAATATATAACAATAAATATACACAACAGCAAATCGATCCATAAACATATCACAAATGGTAGTCTCTCATAGCAACACAAACTGAAAAAACAGTACAGCTCAAGTCCCATCATAAAGGGGAAAATCAAACTCATTATGTCATCATGAGTCTAATACTATCAGAGAACAGGGCTGAGATTAGTGGTCAGCGCTCAAAGCAAGTGCAGCTTCTTTTTTCCCACATTAAAGCGTGCAAAAAGTAAAAAAATATGAAAAAATATAAAAGTTCAAATCACCCCCCTTTCGCCCCATTCAAAATAAAACAATTTAAAAAAATCAAGCTTACACATATTTTGTTTCGCCGTGTTCAGAATCACCCGATCTATCAATATAAAAAAAGAATTAACCCGATAATTAAACAGCGTAACAAGAAAAATAGTCAAAATGGCAGAAATGCGTTTTTTGGTCGCTGCAACATTACATTAAAATGCAATAATGGGAGATCAAAAGAACATATCTGCACCAAAATGGAATCATAAAAAATGTCAGCAGCTCGGCACTCAAAAAATATGCCCTCATCCAACCCGAGATCACAAAAAATGGAGACGCTGCGGGTATTGAAAAATGGCACAATTTTTTTTAACAAACTTTGGAATTTTTTTCACCACTTAAAATAAAAAAAGATCCTATATATATTTGGTGTCTATGAACTCATAATAACCTGGAGAATCATAATGACAGGTCAGTTTTAGCAGATAGTGAACATGGTTAAAAAAAACAAAACACTGTGGGATTGCACTTTTTTTGCAATTTCACAGCACTTGGAATTTTTTTCTTGTTTTACAGTACACGATAGATATGTTAAAACCAATGGTTTTGTTCAGAAGTACAACTCATCCCACAGAAAACAAGTCCTCCCAAGGTCATTTTGACCACAAAATAAAAAGTTATGGCTCTGGGAAGAAGGGAAGCAAAAAATGAAAATGCAAAATCAAAAATAGCTCTGGTCGTTAAGGGGTTAAGCGTCCATCTGGTAGCCTGATGTTGTTTTTGGGGTCTGCACTTGGACATTTTGGAACATAAATAAATGCGTTAATATGCTCCACAATTTATCTTTCAGCCTTACACAGAAAAATAATATGAGTAATGAAACATGCTCTATATATATGATGCTAGCTTGAAAATCTTACCCACACATCCATTTATAAAGGGAAATTCAACATAATACCTCTGTTAGCATGCGTCATATACTGCTGATATATGCAGCACCCCAGTAGGTGAGCAGAACGCCTGGGTACAAAATCTGTGTATGACAATGAAACCACTGGCCCTTTCCCTGTGTTACGTCATTCCCATTCTGCTGTCCAGGAAGGAGGTGCTGAGGCCTCCAGTCCACAGCCTGCAGTTGCACAGACACAGCAATCATCAACCACATCCAGTTCATTGTCCCAGTGCAGCATTCAGTTGTCCCTTGCCAGCATATATGTCTGTTCACAAATTTTTAGTTAGATAGGGCATACATATTCATTAGCAATTTACATTGTCCGATGCTGGACAAAGACCATTGCTCGATGCTGGACAAAGACCATTGCTGGCTTTTCCAGGCTCCTAAATGAGACTTTGGTCTCTTTATTAAACAGTCGCTTCACTTACATTTTCTAAATTTGGATTCTTACAAAAAAATGGTGGTGGGGTATTGGCCAGTTTCTGTACATTTTAAGCAAGTCTAAGAGGCTGGGTTAATACGCTCCACAGACCTATTCAGGCCACAGCATTACACATATTGGAACATGGTCATTGCCATACTAAGACCTTTACCTGAGCTCTGTAACACTGCCTATCACTTGAGTAATACACTTCACAGACCTCGACACTCTCTGGGACCTATCATGTAATTACTCCATTGTTGCTCAAAACCATGCAAAAACATACATTCTGCCTAGTTGGGTAGTTTCCAGGAGAAGTGCGTTGGCTTGTGCAGATTGGTCAATGGCACTCCTGGCTCTTTCCCTTGAGGAGGCTGTTTCCAGGTAAAATGAGGCTTGTACATGTTCCTGACATGAGTTTCAGGCCTAACAGACTGACCACAATACAGGCCCTCGCTTGCATAGTAACATAGTTCTTAAGGTTGAAGGAAGACTTTAAGTCCATCTAGTTCAACCCATAGCCTAACCTAACATGCCCTAACATGTTGATCCAGAGGAAGGCAAAAAAAACCATGTGGCAAAGAGTAAGCTCCTCATTGGGGAAAAAAATTCCTTCCCGATTCCACATGCGGCAATCAGACTAGTTCCCCGGATCAACGCCCTATCAAGGCATCTAATATATATAGCATGTAACATTATACTTTTCAAGAAAGGTATCCAGTCCTGTTTTGAATTTTAGTAATGAATCACTCATTACAACATCATACGGCAGAGAGTTCCATAGTCTCACTGCTCTTACAGTAAAGAATCTGCATCTGTTTTTATGCTTAAACCTTCTTTCCTCCAGATGTAGAGGATGCCCCCTTGTCCCTGTCTCAGGTCTATGATTAACACTGTATTCCAAATTTAATTCTAGTGCTTTTGGTGTATTGATCATACAGCTCACCGAACTCCTGTATTACATTCACCTTACAGGGGCTTCACCCACTATGAGAATAGTTCCATTGGGATCCGGTGGCAAAAATTAACTGTGGACCTTACAAAATGCAGGTTTCACAGCACATGGTGGCACTCTGCTAATTGTCAGTGAGGGCCGCATAATGAGATGGCAGTGGACATGGTGGTGGTGGCAGAAAAAGCCCAAAATTCAAATTTGTATGTTTGAAATGGCATTGTAAAGGGATGGAGAATATGTATTCCACTATCTTGCTAACTATTTGGCATGAGGGAGGGACCTCCCAAATGTAGGAGTGACAGCCCTCACAAATGTTAAAAGAAATACTAAAGCCGAAGTGCTCTGTGTGAACATATGCTAAAGGGGAGGCATATATTTATTTTTATTTTGTCTTATATACTGTACTGTGTTTTTCTTAGCATTTTTCCCTTAAAAAAAAATATTTGGTTTGGTAGGTCTTTTTAAAAATTCGTAAAACCGACGCTGTAGCCTGACACCATTATTCCCAGATACCATATGTGAGTCAGGAAGACATGCAGGCATCTTCTCCATGCTGTTCCCATTTATTTTTAGCTCTTTCACATTTATTTAAGCTTTTTTTCCTCAGGGCCCCAGACCTGTTTGTTGGATCCAGCTGAAAAATATTCAGCTTTCCCATTGACTTGCATTGGATTCGTTATTCGGTACGAATGCACGGATATTAGAAATTATTTCTGCTGACTTTCCCGAATCCGAAAATTTCACTATTCGATCATCATTATTAGCAATTAAAATATATTAATCTGCATCTGAATGGTTATATTTTGATTGGTCAACTTTGATTTAAATGATGTGAGAAGTTTGTAGGTGCACATTCCCTTGAGAAAGCAATAGTGAAACGTCCTTAGGGCAATAATTAGGGTTGAGCGAAACGGATCGTTCATTTTCATAAGTCGCCGACTTTTGGCAAAGTCGGCGTCTCATGAAACTCGACCCGATCCCTGTGTGGGGTCGGCCATGCGGTACGTGACTTTCGCGCCAAAGTCGCGTTTCAATGACGCTAAAAGCGCCATTTCTCAGCCAATGAAGGTGGACGCAGAGTGTGGGCAGCGTGATGACATAGATCTCAGTCCCCACCATCTTAGAAAAGGGCATTGCAGTGATTGGCTTGCTTTCTGCGGCGTCACAGTGGCTATAAAGGGGCGTTCCCGCCGATCGCCATCTTACTGCTGCTGATCTGAGCGTAGGGAGAGGTGCCGCTTCATCAGAAGCAGGGATAGTGTTTTGCAGGGTACATTCACCCCCAAACCGCTTGTGCTGTAGCGATTTCCACTGTCCAACACCACCTTTTGTTTGCAGGGACAGTGGAAGCTACATTTTTTTTCCTCAGCGCTGTAGCTCATTGGGCTGCCCTAGAAGGCTCCCTGATAGCTGCGTTGCTGTGTGTGTACGTCGCTGTGCAAACCAACTGCTTTTTTCAAAGCACAAATCCTGTTGTTCCTTCCTTTCTGCACAGCTATCTTGTTTGTTTGTCCACACTTTTGTGTGCAGCAGTCCTTTTTATAGCTGCCTGCCATACTTTTCTGAGATTACTGCAGGGAGATAAAGATTGGCAAGTCTGCCTCTGTGCCAGTGCTATGTGTGGCATCTGTCTCTCATTGTGTGCCACCGAAAACCAGTGTGTAATACTGGTCCTTTATTTTTATTTTTATTTTTTTTATTGTTCCTTAAAAAAAAAAAAATTAAATAGTGGGAGATAAAGATTGGCAAGTCTGCCTCTGTGCCATTGCTGTGTGTGGCATCTGTCTCTCATTGTGTGCCACCGATAACCAGTGTGTAATACTGGTCCTTTATTTTATTTTTATTTTTTTTATTGTTCCTTAAAAAAAAATAAAATTAAATAGTGGGAGATAAAGATTGGCAAGTCTGCCTCTGTGCCATTGCTGTGTGTGGCATCTGTCTCTCATTGTGTGCCACCGAAAACCAGTGTGTAATACTGGTCCTTTATTTTTTTATTTTTTTTTTATTGTTCCTTAAAAAAAAAAAAAAATTAAATAGTGGGAGATAAAGATTGGCAAGTCTGCCTCTGTGCCATTGCTGTGTGTGGCATCTGTCTCTCATTGTGTGCCACCGAAAACCAGTGTGTAATACTGGGCCATTTTTTTTTTTTTAAATTCTCCCTGTAAAAAAATAAATAAATAGTGGGAGATAAAGATTGGCAAGTCTGCCTCTGTGCCAGTGCTGTGTGTGGCATCTGTCTCCCATTGTGTGCCACCAAAAACCAGTGTGTAATACAGGGCCATTTTTTTTTTTGGTAAATTCTCCCTGTAAAAAAAAAATTAATAGTGGGAGATAAAGATTGGCAAGTCTGCCTCTGTGCCATTGCTGTGTGTGGCATCTGTCTCTCATTGTGTGCCACCGAAAACCAGTGTGTAATACTGGGCCATTTTTTTGGGGGGGGTAAATTCTCCCTGTAAAAATAAAAATTAATAGTGGGAGATAAAGATTGGCAAGTCTGTTATGATCCTAGTGGCAAGGATCGCAAGTTTGACTAGCTAAGTAACTAAACCGACGACCAGCTCTGGGGAAGTGGTATCTGGATTGACCGCAACCTGATCCTATCCGCAAACAACTATAGGCAGCCGTGGAACGTTACCTGAAAATCCTAGATGTCTCTTCACAGCCTGAGAAACTACCTATTCCTAGAGGGAAAGTAAAGTCCTTACTTGCCTCAGAGAAATGCCCCCAAAGATAAAGAAAAGCCCCCCACAAATATTAACGGTGAGTTAAAGGGAAAGCACAAACGCAGAGATGAAATAGATTTAGCAAATGAAGCCCGCTAACACTAGATAGCAGAAAATAGGAAGGGAGCTGTGCGGTCAATAGAAAACCCTAAGCAAAATATCCACGCAGAGATTGCTCGAGCCCCCGCACCAACTAACGGTGCGGGGGAAGCAACTCCGTACCCCAGAGCTTACCAGCAGCAATAACTACATATTAGCAAGCTGGACTAAACTCATCATACACTGAAATCATATTGCAGACTGATGAGCAAAAAATAATCAAACAGAAACTTAGCTTCTCCAGAAGAGACCGAAAACGAAGATAATCAGGGAAGATCAGAATAGCACTGAATACATCGACAGCCGGCAACAAGTGGAGGTGAAGCAGAGCTAAATAGGAAACTCCCTAGTGCATAACGAGGCAGCTGATTCAGCCACAGATCCGCAGGATAACAAACAAAGCCACCAGGGGGAGCCCAAAAACAAAACTCACACAATACCATGTGTGACCACAAGAGGGAGCCCGAAAACAGAGTTCACAACAGTACCCCCCCGTGAGGAGGGGTCACCGAACCCTCATCAAAAACCCCCAGGGCAATCAGGGTGAGCCACATGGAAGGCACGAACCAAATCAGCCGCATGAACATCAGAGGCGACAACCCAGGAATTATCCTCCTGACCATAGCCCTTCCACTTAACCAAATACTGAAGCCTCCGTCTAGAAATACGAGAATCCAAGATCTTCTCCACCATGTATTCCAATTCTCCCTCAACCAGCACAGGGGCAGGAGGCTCAACCGAAGGAACCACAGGCACCACATACCTCCGCAACAACGACCGATGGAACACATTATGAATAGCAAACGATGCTGGGAGGTCCAAACGAAATGACACAGGGTTAAGGACTTCCAAAATCTTATAAGGACTGATAAACCGAGGCTTGAACTTGGGAGAGGAGACCTTCATAGGAACAAAGCGAGAAGACAACCACACCAAGTCCCCAACACGAAGTCGGGGACCCACACAGCGACGGCGGTTGGCAAAGCGCTGAGCCTTCTCTTGTGACAGCTTCAAATTGTCCACCACATGATCCCAAATCTGATGCAACCTATCCACCACAAGATCCACTCCAGGACAGTCAGAAGGCTCCACCTGACCCGAGGAAAAACGAGGATGAAACCCCGAATTACAAAAAAAAGGCGAAACCAAAGTAGCAGAACTAGCCCGATTATTAAGGGCAAATTCGGCCAATGGCAAAAAAGCCACCCAGTCATCCTGATCAGCAGAAACAAAACATCTTAAATAGGTTTCCAAGGTCTGATTAGTTCGCTCGGTCTGGCCATTTGTCTGAGGATGGAAGGCCGACGAAAAAGACAAATCAATGCCCATCTTAGCACAAAAGGTCCGCCAAAATCTAGACACAAACTGGGATCCTCTGTCGGAAACAATATTCTCAGGGATCCCGTGCAAACGAACCACATTTTGAAAAAACAGCGGAACCAACTCGGAGGAGGAAGGCAACTTAGGCAAGGGCACCAAATGGACCATCTTAGAAAAACGATCACACACCACCCAGATGACAGACATTCTCTGAGAGACAGGGAAATCTGAAATAAAATCCATGGAAATGTGCGTCCAAGGCCTCTTCGGGACAGGCAAAGGTAACAGCAAACCACTGGCACGAGAACAGCAAGGCTTAGCCTGAGCACAAATTCCACAAGACTGCACAAAGGAACGCACATCCCGCGACAAGGAAGGCCACCAAAAGGACTTGGCCACCAAATCTCTGGTACCAAATATTCCAGGATGGCCTGCCAACACCGAAGAATGAACCTCGGAAATAACTCTGTTGGTCCATCTATCTGGGACAAACAGTCTCTCCGGTGGACAACGGTCAGGTCTATCCGCCTGAAACTCCTGCAGCACTCATCGCAAATCAGGGGAGATGGCAGACAAAATCACCCCTTCTCTGAGGATACCAGCCGGCTCAGAATCTCCAGGAGATTCAGGCACAAAACTCCTAGAAAGAGCATCAGCCTTCACATTCTTCGAACCAGGCAGGTACGAGACCACGAAATCAAAACGAGAGAAAAACAACGACCAACGAGCCTGTCTAGGATTCAGCCGCTTGGCCGACTCGAGATAAATCAGATTTTTGTGATCAGTCAAGACCACCACACGATGCTTAGCTCCCTCGAGCCAATGTCGCCACTCCTCAAATGCCCACTTCATAGCCAACAACTCCGGATTACCGACATCATAATTCCGCTCGGCAGGCGAAAACTTTCTTGAAAAGAAAGCACATGGCTTCATCACAGAGCCATCAGAGCTTCTCTGCGACAAAACAGCCCCCGCTCCAATCTCAGAAGCATCAACCTCGACCTGGAAAGGAAGAGAGACATCTGGCTGACATAAGACCGGAGCCGAGGAAAACCGGCGCTTCAGCTCCCGAAAGGCCTCCACAGCCGCAGGAGACCAATTAGTAACATCAGAACCCTTCTTGGTCAAATCCGTCAAAGGCTTAACAACACCAGAAAAATTAGCGATGAAGCGACGGTAAAAATTAGCAAAACCCAAGAACTTCTGAAGACTCTTAACAGATGTAGGCTGAGTCCAGTCATGAATAGCCTGAACCTTGACTGGGTCCATCTCAACAGTAGAAGGGGAAAAAATGAAACCCAAAAAAGAAACCTTCTGGACTCCAAAAAGACATTTTGAGCCCTTCACAAATAAAGCATTGGCATGCAGGACCTGAAACACCATCCTGACCTGCTTAACATGGGACTCCCAATCATCAGAAAAACCAGAATATCATCCAGATACACAATCATAAATTTATCCAGATACTCGCGGAAGATGTCGTGCATGAAGGACTGAAAGACAGAAGGAGCGTTAGAAAGTCCAAAAGGCATCACCAAGTACTCGAAATGGCCTTCGGGCGTATTAAATGCAGTTTTCCATTCATCACCCTGCTTAATATGCACAAGGTTATACGCACCACGAAGATCTATCTTGGTGAACCAACTAGACCCCCTAATGCGAGCAAACAGATCAGATAACAATGGCAAAGGATACTGAAATTTGACCGTGATTTTATTTAGAAGGCGATAATCAATACAAGGTCTCAGGGAACCATCCTTCTTAGCCACAAAAAAGAATCCCGCACCCAGAGGGGAGGAGGAGGGGCGAATAAGTCCTTTCTCCAAAGACTCCTTTATATAACTCCGCATAGCAGCATGCTCCGGCACTGACAAATTGAAAAGTCGTCCCTTAGGAAACTTACTACCAGGAATCAAATTTATAGCACAATCACAATCCCTATGAGGAGGTAGAGAACTGAGTGTGGGCTCATCAAATACATCCTGGAAGTCCGACAAAAACGCAGGGACTTCAGAAGGAGTGGATGAAGCAATTGACATCACAGGAGCGTCACCATGAATTCCCTGACAACCCCAACTTGACACAGACATTGCTTTCCAATCCAGGACTGGATTATGAGTCTGCAACCATGGCAGACCCAACACGACAACATCATGCAAATTATGCAGAACAAGAAAGCGAATCACCTCCTGATGAACAGGAGTCATGCACATGGTCACTTGCGTCCAGTACTGAGGTTTATTCATAGCCAATGGTGTAGCATCAATACCCCTTAGTGGAATAGGGAATTTTAAAGGCTCCAAAACAAAACCACAGCGCCGGGCAAATGACAAATCCATCAGGCTCAGGGCAGCACCTGAATCTACAAAAGCCATAACCGGGTAAGATGACAGGGAACAAATCAGGGTAACAGACAAAATGAACTTAGGCTGTAAAGTACCGATGGTGACAGATTTATCAATCTTTTTTGTGCGCTTAGAGCATGCTGAGATAACATGAGCTGAGTCACCACAATAAAAGCACAACCCATTTTGCCGTCTATAATTTTGCTGTTCACTTCTGGTCAGAATTCTATCACATTGCATAGACTCAGGTGTCTGTTCAGAAGACACCGCCAAATGGTGCGCAGGTTTGCGCTCCCGCAAACGCCGATCAATCTGAATGGCCAGAGTCATTGACTCATTCAGACCTGCAGGCGTAGGGAACACCACCATGACATTCTTAATGGCTTCAGAAAGACCCTTTCTGAAATTTGCAGCCAGGGCACACTCATTCCACTGAGTAAGCACCGACCATTTCCAAAATTTCTGGCAATACACCTCTGCTTCATCTTGCCCCTGAGAGAGGGCCAACAAAGCTTTTTCAGCCTGGTTCTCAAGATTAGGTTCCTCATAGAGCAATCCAAGGGCCAGAAAAAACGCATCCACACGGAGCAATGCAGGATCCCCTGGCGCCAATGCGAAGGCCCAATCTTGAGGGTCGCCGCGCAAGAAAGAAATAATAATCTTAACTTGCTGAACGGAATCACCAGAGGAACGAGGTTTCAAAGAAAGAAACAATTTACAATTGTTCTTAAAATTCAGGAACCTAGATCTATCTCCAGAAAACAACTCCGGAATAGGTATTCTAGGCTCTGACATAGGACTGTGAACAACAAAATCCTGAATACTTTGTACCCTAGCAGCAAGATGATCTACACTGGAGGCCAAACTCTGGATATCCATGTCAGCAGCTGAACTCAGAGCCACACCAAGATTAAGAGGAGGAGAGAAGCTAGACACACAGCAGCTAGACACACGGCAGCAAAAAAAAAAAAAAAATCCTCAAGGCTTCTCTTCTCCTGCTTCTGCCATGCAATTAACACTTTCTGGGCCGGCTGTACTGTTATGATCCTAGTGGCAAGGATCGCAAGTTTGACTAGCTAAGTAACTAAACCGACGACCAGCTCTGGGGAAGTGGTATCTGGATTGACCGCAACCTGATCCTATCCGCAAACAACTATAGGCAGCCGTGGAACGTTACCTGAAAATCCTAGACGTCTCTTCACGGCCTGAGAAACGACCTATTCCTAGAGGGAAAGTAAAGTCCTTACTTGCCTCAGAGAAATTCCCCCAAAGAAATAGAAAAGCCCCCCACAAATATTAACGGTGAGTTAAGGGGAAAGCACAAACGCAGAGATGAAATAGATTTAGCAAATGAGGCCCGCTAACACTAGATAGCAGAAAATAGGAAGGGAGCTGTGCGGTCAATAGAAAACCCTAAGCAAAATATCCACGCAGAGATTGCTCGAGCCCCCGCACCAACTAACGGTGCGGGGGAAGCAACTCCGTACCCCAGAGCTTACCAGCAGCAATAACTACATATTAGCAAGCTGGACTAAACTCATCATACACTGAAATCATATTGCAGACTGATGAGCAAAAAATAATCAAACAGAAACTTAGCTTCTCCAGAAAAGACCGAAAACAAAAATAATCAGGGAAGATCAGAATAGCACTGAATACATCGACAGCCGGCAACAAGTGGAGGTGAAGCAGAGCTAAATAGGAAACTCCCTAGTGCATAACGAGGCAGCTGATTCAGCCACAGATCCGCAGGATAACAAACAAAGCCACCAGGGGGAGCCCAAAAACAAAACTCACACAATACCACGTGTGACCACAAGAGGGAGCCCGAAAACAGAGTTCACAACACAAGTCTGCCTCTCTGCCTGTGCTGTGTGTGGCATCTGTCTCTCATTGTGTGCCACCGAAAACCAGTGTGTAATACTGGGCCATTTTTTTTTTCTTGGTAAATTCTCCCTGTAAAAAAATTAATAGTGGGAGATAAAGATTGGCAAGTCTGCCTCTGTGCCATTGCTGTGTGTGGCATCTGTCTCTCATTGTGTGCCACCGAAAACCAGTGTGTAATACTGGGCCATTTTTTTTTGGGGGGGGGTAAATTCTCCCTGTAAAAAAAAAATTAATAGTGGGAGATAAAGATTGGCAAGTCTGCCTCTGTGCCATTGCTGTGTGTGGCATCTGTCTCTCATTGTGTGCCACCGAAAACCAGTGTGTAATACTGGGCCATTTTTTTTTTTAAATTCTCCCTGTAAAAAAATAAATAAATAGTGGGAGATAAAGATTGGCAAGTCTGCCTCTGTGCCAGTGCTGTGTGGGCAATCTGTCTCTCATTGTGTGCCACCGAAAACCAGTGTGTAATACTGGGCCATTTTTTTTTTTTTTAATTCTCCCTGTAAAAAAATAAATAAATAGTGGGAGATAAAGATTGGCAAGTCTGCCTCTGTGCCAGTGCTGTGTGTGGCATCTGTCTCTCATTGTGTGCCACCAAAAACCAGTGTGTAATACTGGGCCATTTTTTTGGGGGGGGGTAAATTCTCCCTGTAAAAAAAAAAATTAATAGTGGGAGATAAAGATTGGCAAGTCTGCCTCTGTGCCAGTGCTGTGTGTGGCATCTGTCTCTCATTGTGTGCCACCGAAAACCAGTGTGTAATACTGGGCCATTTTTTTTTTTTTTGGTAAATTCTCCCTGTAAAAAAAAAAATTAATAGTGGGAGATTAAGATTGGCAAGTCTGCCTCTGTGCCATTGCTGTGTGTGGCATCTGTCTCTCATTGTGTGCCACAGAAAACCAGTGTGTCATACTGTTAATTTTTTTTTTTTTTAATTCTCCCTGAAAAAAAAAAATAGTGGGAGATTAAGATTGTCATTTCTGCTTGAGTGCCGGTCCTGTGTGTGCCATCTGTCTCAAATTATTGGGGCACAGAAAACCTAGTGTGTAACATTGAGCCTGATTTTCCTTTCAGTGTCAGGCACCTATAAAGGTATATATAAATCCTACAGAAGTTTGAGTTCACCTTATAAGTTGTTTTACAGTAACAAATACCATTACTTTGGTTACATTTTGCAAACAATGAGGAAGTCTAGTGGAATAGGTCGTGGCCGTGGGCGGTCATTGTCAGCTGGTAATGATGGTAGTGGTGGTGGAGCATCAGGTGGTCATGGTAAAAGCAGTACAGCACCTAAGTCTCGAGTTGTTGAGCCAGGTTCGTCGTCTGGCTACACAAGGCCTCGAACGCTCCCTTTTCTGGGAGTAGGAAAACCACTTTTGAAGCCGGAGCAGGAGGAACAAGTATTGGCTTCATTGCTGACTCTGCCTCTAGCTCTTTTGCCTCCTCCTCGGAAAGTGCCAAATGTCAGAGCAGTGCATCGTCAGTGGATGCTCCCGGTCAGGAACAAGTCGCTTCCTTGTGTCCTTCACCCAGAACAACAGTGAAGGATGTGTCAGTCGACAAAACAGGTTACTCCATGGAGCTCTTTACGCATACCGTTCCTGGGTTAGACAGTGAAACAGTTAACAGGCCATGCCCATTAGAAGTTGAATCGGACATGGAGTGCACAGATGCACAGCCACGGCCAGATTACTATGCTGTTCCTTTGACTCAGACCAGAACATTGCCCTCGCAGTGTACTGAGGCAGAATCAAACCCAGCGGAGACTATGGTGCTCCATCACGAACGCTATACCACCGGCTTACACGGTGACACAAACGAAGTTGCACACGACATAGAAGAGGAGGTCATAGATGACCCAGTTGTTGACCCCGATTGGCAGCCATTGGGGGAAAAGGGTGCAGGCGGCAGTAGTTCTGAAGCGGAGGAGGAGGAGCCACAGCAGGCATCAACATCACAACAGGTTCCATCTGTCGGGCCCGTATCTGTCCAAAAACGCGTGGCAAAACCAAAACCAGTTGGAGGACAGCGTGGCCATCTGGTTAAAGAAGCTCAGTCTGCAATGCCTGAAAAGGTATCCGATAGTAGAAAGAGTGCAGTCTGGCATTTTTTTAAACAACATCAGCACAAAGTCATCTGTCAAAAATGTTCAACTACCTTAAGCAGAGGTCAGAATCTTAAAAGTCTAAATTCAAGTTGCATGCATAGACATTTATCCACCATGCATTTGCAAGCCTGGACTAACTACCAAAAGTGCCTAAAGGTTGCAGCACCCTCGGCCAATGAAGCTAGTCAGCAACGCCACATCCCTTCCCTAACTGTAACCCCACCATTTCCCGCAACACCTGCAGTATCTGTGCAGCTTTTGTCTCCAGGCCAAAGCAGTCAGGGAATCACCAGGTTCGTAGTAGGAAACACTGCATGTAGGGCACCGGCAAGAATACCATCTCCAACCCTCTCTCAGTCTGCCATGTCCACCAGCACCACCGCTAGTTCCACGATCTCCAGCTCTCCAGTCCAGCTCACCCTACATGAGACTCTTGTTAGGAAAAGGAAATACTCATCCTCGCATCCGCGTACACAGGGTTTGAACGCCCACATTGCTAGACTAATCTCATTAGAGATGATGCCCTACCGGTTAGTTGGAAGCGAAGCTTTCAAAGCGCTGATGGACTACGCTGTACCACGCTACGAGCTACCCAGTCGACAGTTCTTTTCTAGAAAAGCCATCCCAGCCCTCCAACAGCATGTTAAAGACCGCATCGTCCATGCACTCAGGCAGTCTGTGACTACAAAGGTGCACCTGACAACAGATGCATGGACCAGTAGGCATGGCCAGGGACGTTACGTGTCCATCACGGCACACTGGGTCAATGTGGTGGATGCAGGGTCCACAGGGGACAGCAATATTGGGACAGTTCTGCCTAGCCCACGGTCAAGGAAAGAGTTGGCTGTAGGCGTTCGCCCCCCCTCCTCCTCTTCCTCGTCTTCCTGCAGAAGCGAGAGCTCATCCACAGACCGCAGTCGCACATCCACTCCATCCGCAGCTGCCACTGTTGCACACCAGGTGTGCCATTATGGGACAGCTAGTGGCAAACGTCAGCAGGCTGTATTGGCAATGAAGTGTTTGGGCGACAACAGACACACCGCGGAAGTTCTGTCCGAGTTCTTGCAGAAAGAAACTCAGTCATGGCTGGGCACTGTACATCTTGAGGCAGGCAAGGTAGTGAGTGATAACGGAAGGAATTTCATGGCTGCCATAGCCCTTTCCCAACTGAAACACATTCCTTGCCTGGCTCACACCTGAAACCTGGTGGTGCAGTGCTTCCTGAAAAGTTATCCGGGGTTACCCGACCTGCTCATCAAAGTGCGCAGACTTTGCTCGCATATCCGCCGTTCGCCCGTACACTCCAGCCGTATGCAGAACTATCAGCGGTCTTTGAACCTTCCCCAGCATCGCCTAATCATCGACGTTGCAACAAGGTGGAACTCCACACTGCACATGCTTCAGAGACTGTGCGAACAGAGGTGTCCTGTTATGTTTTTGTGGGAGGATACACATACACGGGCAGGCAGTAGGATGGCAGACATGGAGTTGTCAGGTGTGCAGTGGTCGAAGCTACAAGACCTGTGTCAAGTCCTTCAGTGTTTTGAGGAATGCACACGGCTGGTTAGTGCAGACAACGCCATAATAAGCATGAGCATCCCCCTATGCGTCTGCTGATGCAAAGTTTGACGCACATAAAGGAGCAGGCGTCTGCAGCCGAGGAAGAGGAAAGCCTTGATGACAGTCAGCCATTGTCTGGTCAGGGCCGTGTAGAGGACGCGGTAGTGGGCGAAGAGGAGGAGGAGGACGAGGAGGATGATGGGGATGAGTACTTTTTTAATGAGGAAGCTTCTCCTGGGCCAACAGAAATTAGTGGCGTTGCAAGGCCGGGTTCTGTTTTTTTTAAGGGAGACAAGTGACGTAGATTTGCCTGTAACTGCCCCTCAAACCAGCACAACCGCAGATTTGACAACTGGAACTTGGCCCACATGGCGGATTATGCCTTATGTATCCTCAAAAGGGACCCACGCATTACTAAAATGATGAGCGATGACGATTACTGGTTGGCCTGCATCCTTGACCCTCGCTATAAAGGCAAATTGCAAAATATTATGCCACATGAGAACCTCGAACAAATATTAGCAACCAAACAAGCTACTCTTGTAGACCATTTGATTCAGGCATTCCCAGCACACAGCGCCGGTGATGGTTCTCACACGAGCTGCAGGGGGCTACAGGGCAGAGGTGTTAGAGGTGCACAAATCAGAAGTGGCGTTGGACAGAGGGGTTTTCTGACCAGGTTGTGGAGTGATTTCGCAATGACCGCAGACAGGACAGGTACTGCAGCATCTATTCAAAGTGACAGGAGACAACATTTGTCCAGTATGGTTACTAACTATTTTTCATCCCTTATCGATGTTCTCCCTGAACCGTCATTCCCATTTGATTACTGGGCATCCAAATTAGACACCTGGCCTGAATTGGCAGAATATGCATTGCAGGAGCTTGCTTGCCCAGCAGCTAGTGTGCTATCAGAAAGAGTATTCAGTGCTGCTGGTTCAATATTAACCGAAAAAAGGACTCGTCTGGCTACCCAAAATGTGGATGACCTAACCTTCATTAAAATGAACCACTCCTGGATTTCAAATTATTTTGCCCCACCTTTCCCGGCTGACACCTAGCTTTCCTATAAAAAGGTCTTGCTTGTGGACTGGTCTTACTGAGTGTTCCAATCTCTTAATTTGCAGCAGCTGTTTCTCCAGCATACGACATGTTTACACCTCCCTCAATGGGAAAACTCCCCCCACGGGGCCGCGGTCTCGCCACTTGGCGCAAGCACACGTTAGAGTGCCGTTTGTCTGAAGAGGTGGGTGTGCCCGCTTTTGGTCGACGGCACAGCCACTGGGTCCCTCATAGTACAATAAAGTGTCTCTGGCGGTGGTGGCGCGCACCCAACGTCAGACACACCGTTGTAACATGAGGGGCCCTGGGACGGTACCGCCGGCCACAAGACAGTTCACCCCCCCAGCTCAAACTGTGCTCTACCACGTGCAAAGTTATCTCTGAGAGCTCCACCAATGTTTAGTCTATGCGCTGACATCATTCAATGCCTGGCACTGACAATACCAATTTGTTGACATCTATGATGCTAGTTAAAGTAGTCTGGGTCATTGTCCTATATTGGCACCAGTAAATACTTACTGCCAAATTACTATGTCAGAAACTCAGCAGATGAGCCCACCCCTGTACCTAAGTATGCCACTTTTTTTTGTTGTTGTTGTTGTTGTTTTGCGAGACAATAACATCTATTTATATTTTGTGAGTACTAACTGTGTCAGACACTCCTTGCAATCGTCCTCCGCTGACCACAACAATGCTGCCTGTGTACCCCTGCGAGATAACTCTAAGTGCCTTGAGCCTATTTTTAGTTATCTTAGGCCTAGTAAGCCTGTCTGCGGTCCCTCCTTGCAATCCTCCTCTGCTGACCACTATGCTGCCTGTGTATCCATGTAACCGATTTAAAACTGCCTTGAGCCTATTTTTAGTTATTTTAGGCCTAGTAAGCCTGTCTGCGGTCCCTCCTTGCAATCCTCCTCCTCCGCTGACCACAATGCTGCCTGTGTATCCATGTAACCGATTTAAAACTGCCTTGAGCCTATTTATAGTTATTTTAGGCCTAGTAAGCCTGTCTGCGGTCCCTCCTTGCAATCCTCCTCCTCCGCTGACCACAATGCTGCCTGTGTATCCATGTAACCGATTTAAAACTGCCTTGAGCCTATTTTTAGTTATTTTAGGCCTAGTAAGCCTGTCTGCGGTCCCTCCTTGCAATCCTCCTCCTCCACTGACCACAATGCTGCCTGTGTATCCATGTAACCGATTTAAAACTGCCTTGAGCCTATTTTTAGTTATTTTAGGCCTAGTAAGCCTGTCTGCGGTCCCTCCTTGCAATCCTCCTCCTCCGCTGACCACAATGCTGCCTGTGTATCCATGTAACCGATTTAAAACTGCCTTGAGCCTATTTTTAGTTATTTTAGGCCTAGTAAGCCTGTCTGCGGTCCCTCCTTGCAATCCACCCCCTCCGCTGACCACAATGCTGCCTGTGTATCCATGTAACCGATTTAAAACTGCCTTGAGCCTATTTTTAGTTATTTTAGGCCTAGTAAGCCTGTCTGCGGTCCCTCCTTGCAATCCTCCTCCTCCGCTGACCACACCAATGCTGCCCGTGTACCCCTGGAACCTATTTTAAAGTGCATAGAGCCTATTTCTTTATTTTATGTAATATTAAAAAAGCCATGATGGACTACGCTGTCCCACGCTACGAGCTACCAAGTCGACACTTCTTTTGCAAGAAAAGCCATCCCAGCCCTCCACCAGCACCACCTCCATTGTCCATGCACTCTGGCAATCTGTGAGTACAAAGGTGCACCTGACAACAGACGCATGGACCTGTAGGCATGGCCACGGAAGGTTACGTGTCCATTACGGCGCAATGGGTTAATGTGGTGGATGCATGGTCCACAGGGGACAGCCTACTAAGTCTGTCTGCAGTCCCAAATTCAAATTGTCCTCCACTGTCTAAATCTGAGCTTCAACCTTATGGCTCTCATTAAGTGCTTTTTTTAAAAAAAATGGTGGTTAGGGCCTACTAACGGTGTCTGCCGCTCCCTGGTGTTGTCCTCGACTGTATAAATCTGAGCTTCAACCTTCGGGCTCTCATTAAGTGCTGTTTTTTAAAAAATTGGTGGTTAGGGCCTACTAACGGTGTCTGCCGCTTCCTGGTGTTGTCCTCCACTGTATAAATCTGAGCTTCAACCTTCTGGCTCCCATTAAGTGCTGTTTTTTAAAAAATTGGTGGTTAGGGCCTACTAACGGTGTCTGCCGCTCCCTGGTGTTGTCCTCGACTGTATAAATCTGAGCTTCAACCTTCGGGCTCTCATTAAGTGCTGTTTTTTAAAAAATTGGTGGTTAGGGCCTACTAACGGTGTCTGCCGCTCCCTGGTGTTGTCCTCGACTGTATAAATCTGAGCTTCAACCTTCGGGCTCTCATTAAGTGCTTTTTAAAAAAAAAAATGGTGGTTAGGGCCTACTAACGGTGTCTGCCGCTCCCTGGTGTTGTCCTCCACTGTCTAAATCTGAGCTTCAACCTTCTGGCTCTCATTAAGTGCTTTTTTTTAAAAAATTGGGGGTTAGGGCCTACTAACGGTGTCTGCCGCTCCCTGGTGTTGTCCTCCACTGTCTAAATCTGAGCTTCAACCTTCTGGCTCTCATTAAGTGCTTTTTAAAAAAAAATGGTGGTTAGGGCCTACTAACGGTGTCTGCCACTCCCTGGTATTGTCCTCCACTGTATAAATCTGAGCTTCAACCTTCTGGCTCTCATTAAGTGCTTTTTAAAAAAAAAATGGTGGTTAGGGCCTACTAACAGTGTCTGCCGCTCCCTGGTGTTGTCCTCAACTGTATAAATCTGAGCTTCAACCTTCTGGCTCTCATTAAGTGCTGTTTTTTAAAAAAATTGGTGGTTAGGGCCTACTAACGGTGTCTGCCGCTCCCTGGTGTTGTCCTCCACTGTATAAAGCTGAGCTTCAGTCTTTATGCTTTCAGCCTATAGTATCAGATATTAAACTGCATTTGGCCTTCAACTTTGTTTACGGCCTTCTAACGGTGTCTGCTGCTCCCTGGTGTTGTCCTCCACTGTATAAATCTGAGCTTCAACCTTCTGGCTCTCATTAAGTGCTTTTTTTAAAAAAATTGGGGGTTAGGACCTACTAACGGTGTCTGCCGCTCCCTGGTGTTGTCCTCCACTGTATAAAGCTGAGCTTCAGTCTTTAGGCCTATAGTAGCAGATATTAAACTGCATTTGGCCTACTAATGTGGTTGGGCCCTTAAAACAGTGTCTGCTGCTCCTGGGTTTGCTACTCCACTGAACAAAGCAATGCCGCCTGTTTAGTCATGTTACCAATTTTGAACTGCATTTAGCCTACTTTATTCTTTGGCCCTATATCTGTGTTTCCTCCTCATCCTGCCCATTGCTCAGCCACTGCTAGATGAGTCTGCTGCTACATTGACCTAGACCACTACATTCCCCTTGCACTCTACACAGCCAGAATCTGACCCTGCTGAAGGTAAGGTTCCCCTTCCCACATGTTATACCACCTTACACAGGGACAAAGAGGAAGGTGCAGATGAAAGTGCAGGTTCCTTCATCAGGTGGGGGGGCATACTCGTTGGCGACGTCACTGGCACAGGGCCCCTCAGAGTACGCAAAAGTGTCGCTGCCGGTGGGAGGCGCCCCCGCTGTGCAAACACACCACCATACTTTGAGGGGTCCTGTGCCAGTGCCAATGCGAACGAGTGGGCCTCCCTGCTTGCTCAGGATCACAGCACTTGCAAAGTTGAAATACTTACCTCTCACTGCTCCACCGCCGTGACGTAGTCCACGTTTCCTGGGCCCACTAAAACATTGAACCAGCCCTACCCCCCACAACTTTTGCCAAATGACCCCCAATTTCCAATGCCCAACTATTATTATAAAGTTAATTAAGATTGACAAGCTTCAGAAACAAGAATGGATGTTTTTGGCATTAAAATGGGCACTGTAGGTGTTTTCCTGGCCTCCACTCACTGCCGACTATGCTTCCCCATTGACTTGCATTGGGTTTCGTGTTTCGGTCGATCCCCGACTTTTAGCGATAATCGGCCGACTGCACTCGACTCGACTTTGGACAAAGTCGGGTTTCGCAAAACCCGACTCGATCTTAAAGAAATGAAAGTCGCTCAACCCTAGCAATAATGCATTGTATCTATGGTCTTATGTAGTGCTGCACCTTTGATGTGTCTTTTTCTAAGGCTATCCATTTTTATGACTATTTCTATTTGTCATGAATTTATTCTATTGTTAGATGATAGACAGTATGTATTACTATTTATATTAACTCCTAACTCCCTCATTTACTAATTTATTATTGTGTATCAGATGCACCAGCACTTAATGAATAGCACATTGCTGATTTATGGAGGATTTATAGTTAATTATTCATTATAGGTAGCTTTCAAGTTTAGACAATAATTATAATTTTGTATCATTCTAATACACAGTATACATCGATTTTTGCCTTTGCACTTTGTTGTATATTTAGTGATGGTGCAATTATTTAAAATTGGTTTACATCTGATAATGATTTAATCAGGATCTATTTTGACACACATTTTCTTCAATTTCTTCACTTGTATGATGGCCTTCTATTTGTTTGAAAATATATTATGATACTTGTATGAATTTTCAAAATTAAAGTGATTTTTTATTACACTTGTGGTATCCAGCATTTTCTTTAAGTTAGCTAGACATTTTTGTTGCAAATCAAATCTTTCCCCCAATTGAGTGAATGCCTATAAAACAATTTCTGGATGGTAATCTTCCTACAAAAACTGCCCAATTCAAATGTCTGCAACAAATCCTTTGCATGTACTCTCTGTGGCATCAGTACCTAGGTTTAAATAGATTGTCTACTACTAAGACAACCCCTTCTCAATCTCAATGCTTGCCCCCATTGTAATAAAAACACATACACTCACCTCTTGTGCCAGGGTCATTCCAGCAGTGCCAGTGTGAACCATGGACTCGGTTGGGCTCTCCAGGGTACAATGACGCCATGGACAAGGAAAGCAGTAAACACTATGTTTGTCAAATGAACTTTTAGGGTATGTGCACACGTTCAGGATTTTTCGCGTTATTTTTTTCAATTTCGCCAGGGTTTTTTAAAACGGTTCGTGAGGTGATTTTCAAAAATCATCAAGCTTTTAGTCTCCCCAAGATGACACAGGGGTAGAAAAGTCCTTGCGGATCCAGGATTTGTTCATCTTGATGAACGTTAGTCTGTCTACATTGTCACTGGACAGCCGTGTGCGCTTATCTGTCAGCACACCACCAGCAGCGCTGAACACACGTTCAGAGAGAACGCTGGCTGCGGGGCACGATAAGATCTCCAAGGCGTGAGTGGCGAGCTCAGGCCATTTTTCAAGATTGGAAGCCCAAAATGAGCAAGGGTCCAGTTCCACAGTCATGGCATCGATGTTAACTTGGAGATACTCTTGTACCATCCTCTCTAGGCGTTGGCTGTGCGTCAGACTTCTTGTCTCCTGTGGCCTTGCAAAGGATGGTCTAAAAAAATCTTGAAACGATTGGAAAAAATTGCTGTTACCACCAGATACAATGTTACTGTTACAGTTTGAGTGATGACTCGATAGTCCCACGATTGGCAGGTTAGAACTCAGAGATTCACTACGTGCACCACTGGTGTTTTGTGGAAAAGCAGATGTTGAATTCTGTAACAGTCTCTGCTGATACTCCTGCATGCGTAAATCCCTTTCTATGGCAGGAATTATTTCCCCAAATTTGCTTTTGTACCGGGGATCTAAGAGTGTGGCAACCCAGTAGTCGGCATTACTTCGGATTCTGACAATCCGAGGGTCATGTTGCAGGTAGTGCAGCAAGAAGGCACTCATGTGTCTTACGCATCCAGGAGGACCAAGTCCTTGTTGTCTTTGTGGTGGCGAGGTGAGAATCATGCTTCCATCGTCTGCCCTCTCCCCTCAACCTTGCACAACAGAAATTTAATCAAGGTCTCCCTCATCTGATGAGTCTTCCATGCCCAGCGCCAGTTCGTCCTCCACTTCTTCATCACCTCCTGCACCTTCCTCAACAGTTTGGCTGCTACCATGCGCCCTCGGTAATCCCTCTCCCCCAGCCTCCAATGCTAGCCGCCTTGGTGCTGCCAACATTCTTGACCTTGGAGATATGATCCCTTCCGCATATGACTCCTCCTGTTCCTCCTCCTCCTCCTCTTGTTCCACCACCTGACTCCGAACACTGTGTAAGGTGTGCTCCAGCATGTAAATCACCGGAATGGTCATGCTGATAATGGCATCGTCAGCACTAAACATCTTCATTGCTATTTCAAAACTGTGCAGAAGGGTGCATAGGTCCCTGATCTGAGACCACTCCTGCAGCGTGATTTGCCCCACCTCTTGATCTCATTGGCCCAGGCTATTCGTCATAACGTATTGCACCAGGGCTCGTCGGTACTGCCACAGTCGCTGCAACATGTGCAGAGTTGAATTCCACCGTGTGGGCACATCGCATTTCAGCCAGTGAACTGGAAGGCCCAACGACTTCTGTAGAGATGCAAGTCGTCAAGCTGTGGGATGCGAATGGCGGAAGTGAGCACACAGCGACCGTGCCCTCTGCAGAAGCCCATCTAGTCCGGGATAGTGAGATAAAAATTGCTGGACAACCAGGTTCAAAACATGAGCTATACAAGGCACGTGTGTGACATTGCCCCAGCGAAGGGCCGCACCCAGGTTTGCAGCATTGTCGCACACGGCCTTCCCTGGCTGCAGGTTGAGTGGAGACGACCATTGATGGAACTCAGTCTCCAGAGCTGACCACAACTCCTCAGCTGTGTGACTCACATTTCCCAGACATTTCAATGTAAACACTGCCCTATGCCGTAGAGCCCTGGTGACAGCATAGTGAGGAGGTGTGCAGGATTCCTTCTGCGGAGTTACAACGTGGGTGGCATTACCAGACAGGCTTTGGGTGCAGGTGGAGGACCGAGAGGAGGTTGAGGAGGCAGAAGCAGTGGAGGAACTTCTAGATACAGAGGATCGACGAGCAACTCGTGGGGACAGCAAGACTTGGACAGCAGCCCCTTCTCCTGATGTCGCCATAGTTACCCAGTGCCCAGTCACCGACCTGTAACGCCCCTGCCCATGTCTACTCGTCCAAGTGTCTGTGGTTACAGTTTGGGAACGAAGGTCTACATTATGCTCAGAACCTTCTTCATCTGGGCCTGGATCCGACTCACAAAGATTCTGGGCATCAGTGCAGATCATTTCCTCGTCTGGATTCACAGAAGCTCTGGAGCAGACCTCTGATTCCCAGGCTGTAGTATGCGTAAACAGCTCTACAGACTCAACCATGTGTGCTACCCCATGCTCAGATGGGCAGCTGGAGACTTGGGAGATGTGAGGAAGCAAGTGCGATTGGGGTGACAACTCTGAGGACTGGAGTAGTTGTGATGTTGAAGTTGACATGGAGGAGAGCCCACTTGAACGAGCACTTGATATCCGTTCAAGCGCCTGCTGTTTTTGTGCCTCATCTGGAATTTTTGGCGATGCTTGTAGCGATGGTCGGAAGAAAGGGATCATATCAGATTGTCCACGAAAAGAAGTAGGCATCTTACTTTGGCTGGAAGATGGTCTTTCTTCTGCAGATGTTACTGTTGCTTTACCACCTACCCCACGGACACAACCTTTTTTTCCCTTTCCAACATGCCTATTCCCCTTTCCACCACCAGTAGGCCTTTTGCCACTCATTTTAGTGCTTAATTGGCAACTCTGTATCTGAAGTTGTTGGCACAACAACCGATGGATGAAAACCGAGCAGAACTGAGTGGCCAAACTGTGGTACCAGGCTCAAAACTATCAACTGGATTAGATGCAGGGAAATAGAGATACACAGGCGGTATAGTTTGTTTCACAGGCGGGCTACTCTGCTGACATGCAGACAATGCTACTAGGCCCAAAACTATCAACTGGATTAGATGCAGTGAAAATAGAGATACACAGGTTGTATAGTTTGTTTCACAGGTGGGCTACTCTGCTGACGTGCAGACAATGCTACTAGGCCCAAAACCCCAAAACGATTTATTGGGTTAGATGCAGTAAAAATTGAGATACACAGACGGTGTAGCTAGCTTCACAGGCGTGCTACTCTGCTGACGTGCAGACACTGCTACTAAGCCCAAAACCCCAAAACGATTTACTGGGTTAGATGCAGTAAAAATTGAGATACACAGGCGGTGTAGCTAGCTTCACAGGCGGGCTACTCTGCTGACGTACAGACACTGCTACTAAGCCCAAAACCCCAAAACGATTTAATGGGTTAGATGCTGTAAAAATTGAGATACACAGGCAGTGTAGCTAGCTTCACAGGCGGGCTACTTAGATGACTATCAGACAATGCTACTAGCCCAAAAGGATTGGCTGAGCTAGATTACACCAAATGCTGTGACTAACACTTGCACAGCACTGGCTCAGACCTGCCTGGCAAACAGTGCTATGAACTGCTGTAACCTACCCTGAAAAGGGCTGATATTACAACTAGTTCCAACCCCTGACTCCCTAAACCTATCTCTCAGAAAATTTGCTGGCAAAAAAAGACTCTTTGACTGTATAGCGCCCACAGCAGCAGCGGTGCCGTCTAACACTAAGCTGCAGCAGTGAGGAAATGGTGACGACGGGGCAAATGGCTGGTTCTCATTGGGCAAGGAGTGACAAGTGACATACACAGCCAATGACACATGCCCTTGCTTGTCTGCATCATATGCACATTGCTGTGTGTGGGCGCACTGCTGATAGGCTGAGAGACTGCACCGCCCCTCTGTAAATGCAGGAACGAAAAAAAAATGGAGATCGGCATTATTTCAGCACAGATCCATCCCCCCCCCCGCCCACTATACACTGAAACAGTCCATTAACTATGATAAACAGTTTTAATGTGCAAATCAAGCTAGGCTTTTGGTGAATGAACAGTTATCGAACAGAAACTCGAACAGCCGAATTTTAAGCAAATTGTTCGGGTTCGTAGAACGACTCGAACACCGCCCAAAACAGCTCGAATTTGAAATTGGCAAACAGTTCGACTCGAACACCGCTCATCTCTACTGATTACGCTTCCACCAACCAACAAAATGTAACAGGTTAATTCACACACACCTGGTCAGAACTGACCAGGACCACTTTGATGCGTCACTCAATAGCCATGGAAATGTTTATGATTTTACTATAATTTATCTAGTTGTGCACCCACCTAGTACAGCTATCGAGAATTTACCTGGAAAACTGGAACAATCACATGAATGCCAAGGGTGGCCTATTGGTGATGCAGCACAGTAGCTTACAAACTTCAGTAGATCTCCTTTAATATTGTAGTCTCTGTAAGTCTCTAGTGATTCAGAAAGTTGAGTCTGATGGGCACTGATGCATTCAAGTGCCTGTGTCTGCCTGTCTGAGTCTGGCACCAAACTAACTGTGTTTGAACAAAAAGAAATAATGCTCTCAGCATTACTGGCTAACTGGCTAACACAGTACCAAACCCCTTTTCTTTAATAAATATAAAACCCAGATTGTCACCAAAGAACCCAATAATGCTCACAATAAAAGGCATATGGGAGAGACAAATAGTGAAAAACTCTATCTTTATTGCATACTAGATGGTGGCCCGATTCTAACGCATCGGGTATTCTAGAACATGTATGCGTAGTGTATAGCACAGCCCACATAGTACATTGCGCAGCCAACGCAGTACATTGCGCAGCCAACGCAGTACATTGCGCTGCCAACGCAGTACATTGCGCAGCCAACGCAGTACATTGCGCAGCCAACGCAGTACATTGCGCAGTCCTCGCAGTACATTGCGCAGCCCTCATAGTACATTGCGCAGCCCATGTAGTACATTGCGCAGCCCACGTAGTATATTGCGCAGCCCACTTAGTATATTGAGCAGCCCACATTGTATATTGCGCAACCCACGTTGTATATTGCGCAACCCACGTTGTATATTGCGCAGCCCACGTTGTATATTGCGCAGCCCACGTTGTATATTGCGCAGTCCACGTAGTATATTGCGCAGCCCACGTTCTATAGTCACATAGTATATTGCCCAGCCACGTAGTATATAGCACAGCCCATGTAGTATATTGCCCAGCCCATGTAGTATATTGCCCAGCCACGTAATATATAGCACAGCCCATGTAGTATATTGCCCAGCCACGTAGTATATAGCACAGCCCATGTAGTATATTGCCCAGCCCATGTAGTATATTGCCCAGCCACATAGTATATAGCACAGCCCATGTAGTATATTGCCCAGCCACGTAGTATATAACACAGCCCATGTAGTATATTGCCAAGCCACGTAGTATATTGCCCAGCCCATGTAGTATATTGCACAGCCCTGGTATTATAATGCACAGCCCACCTAGTATATTGCCCAGCCCACGTAGTATATAGCAATGTGGGCATCATATCCCTGTTAAAAAAAAGAAATAAAATAAAAAATAGTTATATACTCACCTTCCGGAGCCCCCGGATCCAAGCGAAGCGGTTACCGACGCTGCTCATGTGCTCCTGTCTCAAGAGTGCATTGCGGTCTTGTGAGATGATGACGTAGCGGTCTCGCAAGACTGCTACGTCATCATCTCGCGAGATCGCAGCATGGACCGGTTACCGGAGCGTCGCGAGCGGGAAAGGCCTGTTGTCGATCCGGGGGCCGACGAACGGTGAGTATATAACGATTTTTTATTATTTTTAACATTAGATCGTTTTACTATTCATTCTGCATAGGCAGCATGAATAGTAAAAAGTTGGTCACACAGGGTTAATAGCAGCGGTAACGGAGTGCATTACACCGCGGCATAGCACGGTCCGTTACCACTGCCATTAACCCTGTGTGAGGGCAGACTGGAGGGGAGTACGAAGCGGGCACTGACTGCGGGGAGGAAGGAACTGCCATTTTTCCGCCGGACTGTGCTCGTCGCTGATTGGTCGTGGCTGTTTTGCCACGACCAATCAGCGACTTGGATTCCATGACAGACAGAGGCCGCGACCAATGAATATCCATGACAGACAGACAGAAGGACAGACAGACAGACGGAAGTGACCCTTAGACAATTATATAGTAGATACGGACAAAAAAAATCTTAAAAGGTGGATAAATCATGGGGAACAAACCACCAAGCCACCTATGTCAAGCAGTCTCCCAGACAGAAGCATCCAATAACTAGAAACAATCAGCAATACAAAAGAATTGCTGTTAGTACATAAGACAATGCAGATATGAATATAAAAATAACTCTGCCTAATGTTATAACATCTATATCAAGAATAATATAATGCCAAGTGGCAGACCCATTCCAGAATAACCGAATAAAAACAACTATCCCAATCTAATCAGATTAAGGAACTAATTAGTCACCTTAAAGGGAAAGCTCAACAGAGTGATCAAATGGGATCGCAGAGGGAGAGACTATCAGACCCTATTCGTTACGCCACACATGATGGCTTCATCAGGGGTAACTGTGTGTGTGTGCACACTCTCACCGTAATCCTTGATTTGGGCCTTAGATTAGGACTTACTAGCCTGTGTCTGGTCACTGTGCCTTGTAGAAATGATCCCAGCTGTTTGACCAAGGAATAATGTGTTTCTAACTGTGCGTTTTATCACAGCTGACTTGCTGGTGATCCCTCCGGGTGTGTCATGGATGTCAGATCCTGGGGATTTCGGCTCAGCAGATGGCGCTCGATTGAGACGTCACACATCCTTCTCCATGAATGCACCAAGCTCTCCCAAGATTGTCATGGAACAAACCCCTTCCTGTGAGGTACTTCCTACAATTTGCGTGCACTGCTCCCTGGCCTGGGGCTCTGTCTGGTTCTGTCCAAATTGCAGTTCAAACCAGCAGAACAAAGTCCATGTAACATAATAAGTCTCTGCCAACAGAATAGTTCTTTGTATTTTCTCCTCACAGAACTGGAGTCATTTCTTCTAAATAAAAAAAAATCCTGCATCAACCAGTTAAAGCCAGAATCATTGATAACTTACAAGGGAAACAGTGGCCTCCTGTGGCCGGTGATTAGTACTGCAGACAACAGATTTCTGAATGTATTTTCCATCTACATTACTAACAAAATAAAACAGCGGCTGCAAATTAGATGCAAATGGTTAATGTTAGGTGATGGTCAGTGGCATATTCCCCATCACCTCAGATAAGCAATCATGCTCCCAAGGCTCCCATGAGATTGTTACGTCACATGAGCTCTGCTCACAATCAGTTTCGGTGTCAGTTTCTCCACCTTCGAATAAAGGTACCGTCACACTCAGCAACGCTGCAGCGATATAGACAACGAGCCGATCACTGCAGCGTCGCTGTTTAGGTCGCTGGGGAGCTGTCACACAGACAGCTCTCTCCAGCGACCAACGATCAGGGGAACGACTTCAGCATCGTTGAAACTGTCTACAACGATGCCGAAGTCCCCCTGCAGCACCCGGGTAACCAGGGTAAACATCGGGTTACTAAGTGCAGGGCCGCGCTTAGTAACCCGATATTTACCCTGGTTACCAATGTAAAAGTAAAAAAAAAAAAACACTACATACTCACCTTCTGATGTCTGTCACGTCCCCCGGCGTCCACGTTGCTGCTCAGAGCTTCCTTCACTGAATGTGTCAGGGACGTCACCGCTGTGCTCAGCTTTACGGCCGGCACTGACACATTCAGTGCAGGAAGCTCTGAGCAGCAGCGCGGACGCCGGGGGACGTGACAGACATCAGAAGGTGAGTATGTACTGTTTTTTTTTTACTTTTACAATGGTAACCAGGGTAAACATCGGGTTACTAAGCGCGGCCCTGCGCTTAGTAACCCGATATTTACCCTGGTTACCATTGTAAAACATTGCTGGCATCGTTGCTTTTGCTGTCAAACACAACGATACACACCGACCTAACGACGAAATAAGGTGCTGGCCTTCTAGCTCCGACCAACGATATCACAGCGGGATCCAGATCGCTGCTGCATGTCAAACACAACCATATCGCTATCCAGGATGCTGCAACGTCACGGATCGTTGTCGTTCTCATTGGAAAGTTGTTCAGTGTGAAGGTACCTTAACTCAAAAATCAAGATAAAGTCAGAGAGCAGGTGCAGTCTTGACTTCCTGTGAATTTGTGATTCTTCCAAAGGAGGAGACAGTGACACCAGTGCTGATTGAGTGCAGAGCTCAAGTGATGTATCAACCTCACGTGAGCCCCAGGAATGGTAGTGCCAACATCACTGGAACAGCGCCAGCACCGGAGGTGAATATAGGCATTGTTATTTTAATGGGGGTTATGCAATCACATTGTCCTGATGGTCTCCATGGAGACCCCTGGCCCCAAGATGGCCGCAGGGTCCTTTTGGGTCCTGCAGGGAAGGTGGCTTCCCAGAGCCTGCAGAGAGCAGGACCTGAGATGCCTCCTTCCCTGCCTGTCAGTCGATGTTCTTGAGTACAGATGCATTGCAGAACTTCAGATCAGCGATCTGAAATAATACAGTGATGTCCCAGGATGGGACAATGTAAAAAAAGTAAACAAAAAAATATTAAAAAGTGTTAAAATATTTTTTACAAAATCCCCAAATAAAGAAAAATAAGATCAAATATTTTTCCAGTATTTATATAAATAAAAAAATGAACAATAAAAGTACACATATTTGGTATAGCCGCGTCCATAATGGCCCGCTCTATAAAACTGTCCCACTAGTTAACCCCTTCAGGAAACACCGTAAAAAAATGAGGCAAAAAAACAATGCTTCATCATCATACAGCTGAACAAAAATTGCAATAATGTGCAATCAAAAAGACTAATGTAAGTAAAAATGGTACCGCTGAAAACGTCATCTTGTCCTGCAAAAAAACAAGCCATCATACAGCTCCATCAGCAGAAAATTAAAAAAGTTATAGCTCTCAGAATAATGTGATGCAAAAATAATTATTTTTTCTATAAAAAAGTTTTTATTGTGTAAAAGCGGCAAAACATAAAATAGATATAAATTGTGTATCACTGTAATTGTACTGACCCAAGAATAAAGTTGCCTTACCAATTTTACCACAAGCGGAACGGTAAAGAAAAAAACCCATAAAGCAATTCCTGAATTTTTGTTCACTCTGTTTCCCAAAAATCGGAATAGAAAGCGATCAAAAAATGTCATGTGCCTGAAAATGGCTCTGCCGGCCAAAATATGGAAAAATTATAGCTCTCAAAATGCGGTGATGCAAAAACTAGCTTTCACAATAAAAAGCATCTTTTAGGCTACGTTCACATTTGCGTTTTGCGGTGCAGCATCAGCGACGCAACACACAACGCATGCAAAATGCATGCACAACGCAGCGTTTTGTGACGCATGCGTCCATTTTTGGCATGATTTTTGGAGCAAAAAAACTGCATCATGCAGCGTCCTCTGTGCCCTGACGCTTGTGCCAAAAATGACGCATGTGTCACAAAATGCTAGACAACGCATGTCCATGCGCCCCCATGTTAAATATAGGGGCGCATGACGCATGCGTCGCTATGCGTCGCCGAACCTGCGCCCGACGCAACGCAAATGTGAACGTAGCCTTAGTGTGTGACAGGAGCCAAACATAAAAACCCGATATAAATCTGGTATCGCTGTAATCGCACCACCTGAAGAATAAAGCCGCCTACTGACTTATACCGCACAAGAAATTGCATAGAAAATAAATAGAACTAATTCACATGCTGTAGATTTTTTCATTCTGCCTCCCAAAGATTGCAGTAAGGCTTGGCACACATTTATCCTATGCTCTGCGCTGAAAGAGATTACATCGGGGTTTCCATGTAAATACATGATTCAGATGGAACCTCTGGTGGAAGATTCCATATAATGAGGCACCGTGGACGCCAACTAACCTGTGATCTGGCAGTGTCCGTCTTTTTAGAATTGAATAAAAGTGCCGTCGGCCACAGTTTTGTATACTTCTGAAAAAGACACCGCTGAACAGAGGCCAGAGTCCAAAGTAACTCTGCTGCCTCATTGTAGTGAATCAATCCATTTTTGGTATTCATCAGTCACGTCACTTGGAGATTTAGATGGAAACCCCAAAGTAAGTGGTCAGCGTAGAGCGCCAGATGTGATCCCAAGCATTATGTAAAATGTTCCCAATAAAAGCAATAACTCAATCCACAAAAAAGCAAGCCCCACTCATGTCTGTCATCTGATAACAGAAATATAGAGGCTTCCACATTACTGGTAGCACAAAGTCTCTGGAAAAGCAAAATGGCTCCTCGTCCCCCAAAATATATTCAGGAAATTCTCCGCTCGCAAATCCAAATGCCCCCCTCCCTTCTGAGCCCCAGTGTGTCTAAAACATATTTTGTGCCCACATGTTTGCCATTTCTGTAGTGATGAGAGCCTGTCTAAATTATGGGTGCAGAAGCACGGGCTGGGCATAACGTACTGGTCACTACAACGGCAGTTTATAATTTCCACTCAGCAACATCCACTGCTGCTTGTTTCTGAAAAACACCCATGGAGTCAAAATCGTCACTACACCTGTCGATAAATTACCAAAGGGGTATACTTTCCAAAATGGGGTTACTTGAGGGGGATTCTGCTTTTCTAGCACTAAGGATCTCTGTATATGAAGCTGACAAACTATTCTAGGAAAATCTGCACTCCAGGAGACAAATAACGCTCTGTCCCTCCCCCGCTACTTCCCTTCTGACCTTTGCACTGTGCCTCAAAAGTAGTTTTCAACCACATATGGGGTATCGGTCAACTCAAGAGAAATTGCAAAACAATTTTTGGGGTCCATTTTCTCCTGTTACTCTTGTGAAAATACAAAATTTGGAGCAAAAAAAGTTTTTTGAGGGAAAAATGTGATTTTTTTAAATATTCACGGCTCTAAGCTATAAATTTTTGTGAAACACCTGTGCCGGTGCCGTTCCAGAGGAGTCAGCATTCACGTTCCCAAGGCTCCTGTGCGGTTGTTATGACACAAGAGCCTGGCACCCAATAAGCGATGGCGTCACTAGCCACGTCTTCGGACAAATCGAACATCAAGAGTAATTCAGTCCTGTCTCTACTCTCACACTTCGACTTGATGTTTGATTTTTCCGACAGCAAAGACAATGATTGGGCTGCCAGGCTCACATATCATAACACCGCATGAGAGTCCTGGGAATGGAACTGTCCCGACACGGCTTTTTTTATTTTATTGGGGGCAAGAATGTGGTATGAGAATGGACTGTCCAAGTAGTCGATGACTTCTTTAAGCTTACTGGTCAAATGCTAACCAAAGGAAATCTGGAGGCTTTTTTGGAAGTAGTTGGCCTGTCCATTGATATTCTGGTAGTCAATGAAGAATATCTAAATTTACAGAGCTCACTGAACTCAACATTTTGAGGATTTTTATGGCAACACATCCATCTAGTCCCAATTTATTATATTACAGTAATTTTTAAAATGGTTTTAACAAACATGGACATTGTAAGAAAGCATCACCTTCAGTAAATTCTTCCACAAGTTTGACATTTAAGTTATCCTTCATCAATTTGAGGAATTTTCTCCTCCTTGCATTTGATGCAGAACTGACTTCAATGAGTATCTGGGAAGATAAACTGACTCGTCATCATGTCATCCATTCATAATGAAAAGCACCGTGCTGTTTGGATAAGGTTTATTAGATTTTGTCAAGATGTAAGTCATTTTGACAAAAATAGTAAAGCTGTTTTAATTTTGAAAAATATAGAACCTGTGACCCCAAAATTGAACATAGCCTTTTTGCAACTGCAGCCTTCTGATTTGATTTGAATATATTAATATATTTTTGTTGCAGATTTACATCATTTATATTTCTTGTTCCAGGAATTAATAAACATAAATTTTGTATACAATTATTATTGTCAAATTGACTACTGCTATCTATCTGTAGTATACAAGAACTTGTAGAACATCCCGTTCCCCACTATTAGCCAGCTGTTCAGGTTCAGATACCAGTCCTTGTTTCCCTCAGCTAGGGCTTGTTCACTTTATGTAATACCATGCTGGGTTACTGAGGTAAGCCACAAACACCTTTGACATCATAACCCGCCAGGATCTTTAAAGCCTAGCATTTTGCTATCACCTGTACTACTTGGGGGTTGCCTCATTATCTGCTTCTCTAAGATATATAGTCATCTCTTCAGCAAACTCCAGCCTGATTTTCAACTATGTACAACTACTTTGAAGCTGAGACCTATGAATTCTGGTGCTATTGAACTTTCAGCTCTTTTGTTATTGGTACCTTATTACAAACTCAACTTTTCTGATACTAGAACAACTCTGCCATTAACCATAGTTTTGCTGCTAGTATACAACTCTTCTATTAACCATTTGTCTGCTGTCTTGGGTTGTTTATACATATACTGTTAAGATGTACAGTATATCTGCACATCTGTGTCAGTTTTTTATTGGTGTTTCCTGCACATCTTGTCTGTGTGCTATCCTGCTGTCCTAGTCCTCAGTGATCCACTTTTGATCCAGCAAGTCACATGCCACTCACCTGACCTACGGCTTAGAGAAACCACCTCACCAGGTGAGTTATAAAATCCACACCTAGTAGTTTTTACTTAGATATGTAAAAACTTGCTTTATCTTTATACACATATGTTTTCTATTTGTTTTTACTTATTTTGGGGGCTTAGAAAACCAGAACACTAATATTTTTTTGTTTTAGTATATCAAGCTACATATCTTTAAAGTTAGATTGTAATAAATTACACATTAACATATTATATGTTGTACTATGTCTGCAGATATCTGGTGTCATGATCTCGCCACTCACTGTGTCCTAAGGACTTCGTGAATGACATCTCTGCCATCCTATGGATTGCAGGGGAGTGCCGAGTTAACAGCATTGTGAGTGACAGCTTGGTCATCCTATAGTACTCAGCCCAATTAGCCTGGGCCTGCTGGAAATCCTCTGGGTGTCACCCTTTCAGGGAGAATGCTTGGCCATTTAGCTGGCTGGTTATGCTGGGACTATCGACAGTCATAGTTTTCATCTCAGTGATGTGTTGCTTTGTGTTCTGTACTCTGATATTCTGATCTTTGTTAACAGACCTTGGATTTGTCTTTTGACTACCCATTTGTATTACCTTTTTTACCTTGACACACACTAAGCTTGGAATTCTGAAACTGGACTGTGACCTGACTACGTCTTTGTCTCTTCTCTCTGTTTATGATGTGCCCTCCTGGCTCTTGACCTTGGACTACTTGACTTCCCTGAAACACGGCTTGCCCTTCAGAAGTGAATCAGCATCACATCTGCACAGTAGAAGTATACCATCTCGTGTTATCAACCATCCAATGAGCAGAATTTTTAATGTCTATTTTGTACTTTTTTGATCTTTGCTAAACCAAATACTATAGTAGTATTTCCATTGCTTGTATAAAAAATTCATTTAGGTTGAAAATATTTGGCTTACATTTTTCACAGTTTTCACATTTGCAATGAGACTAGCAGACTGCTTTAAATGATTCAGTTGATAGAATTCATATGTTTTGATATATTAGTTTTGACTTGGTAGCTTCATGGCAGTTATTGCTTATAGACAGCTGGAATGCGGCATTTTTCCAATCCTTAAAACAATTTATTGGCTTTTTATTTAAAAAAAACAAAGAAAGCCATTGTATAGAATGATTACAAACATGAACACTAGAGATCGGCTTAGGGTACCGGCAATGAATGCACCTAAGTTATATGCTGCATCATGAGTACTATAATTAGAGACCATGAATGCTGCTGTCAGTCATGCCTTAAGCAAAATAGAATCAGGTAACATTTCTTATTGTATCAGGCACTCAGTGGATTGACCCTAAAAAAATGCCATTTTTGTATAACAATTTTTTGCCATTCATGACAATAAAGCATATTGGGCATATAAAGACAAAATTGGCCTTGTTTTTATAGCTTCTCAATGTGGTGAAAATAAAGTAGTTTCAAAACCCCAATTTTTTTTTTGCTTTTTACAAAACTTTTGCCTGTGGCACTTAAGTTTTAAACAAAAAATCTATGTCGATTGTAAGGAACATGTAATTAACAAATGAAATAAAAAATGATTATTGATAAATAGTTCATAAAATTATCAGAAATAATATCCAACTGTCTGGAGCAAGAGAACTTTGTAAAAAAATTATATATTGTTGGACATTGGTTTAGGCATAATGTTTAGTGTTATCTACTTTTGTTTTACTTATGGCTGAACTTATTTTCTATTGGGCGGATATTTTCTTGCTCTAACATCTTTGTACATGCAGTTAGCACTTTAATATGTCATTTGGACCTGCATTAACTCCCATTAGAAGTTTTTTCTCATGGTTCAATGCCTATAAACTTCTTAGAGTAACTGTGTTAGCATTGATCTCTGTCTATACGTTACCAAACTGCGGTGCCATCATTTCATTGGTAGTGTTGAGCATTCCGATACCGCAAGTATCGGGTATCGGCCGATACTTGCGGGTATCGGAATTCCGATACCGAGATCCGATACTTTTGTGGTATCGGGTATCGGTATCGAAACAACATTAATGTGTAAAATAAAGAATTAAAATAAAAAAAATTGCTATGCTCACCTCTCCGACGCAGCCTGGACCTCACCGAGGGAACCGGCAGCGTTCTTTGCTTAAAATGCGCACGTTTACTTCCTTCCGTGACGTCACGGCTTGTGATTGGTCGCGTGCCGCCCATGTGGCTGCGACGCGACCAATCACAGCAAGCCGTGACGTAATTTTCAGGTCCTCAATGCCTAATTCTAGGCATTCAGGATTTTAAAATTACGATCCGGCTTGTGATTGGTCGCGTCGCGGTCACATGGGCGACGCGACCAATCACAAGCCGTGACGTCACGGGAGGCAGGAAACGCGCGCATTTTAAAATTACGTCACGGCTTGTGATTGGTTGCGTGCCGCCCATGTGACCGCGACGCGACCAATCACAGCAAGCCGTGACGTAATTTCAGGTCCTGAATGCAGAATTAGGCATACAGGACCTGAAATTACGTCACGGCTGGCTGTGATTGGTCGCGTCGCGGTCACATGGGCGGCATGCAACCAATCACAAGCCGTGACGTAATTTTAAAATGCGCGCGTTTCCTGCCTCCCGTGACATCACGGCTTGTGATTGGTCGCGTCGCCCATGTGACCGCGACGCGACCAATCACAAGCCGGATCGTAATTTTAAAATCCTGAATGCCTAGAATTAGGCATTGAGGACCTGAAAATTACGTCATGGCTTGCTGTGATTGGTCGCGTCGCGGCCACATGGGCGGCACGCGACCAATCACAAGCCGTGACGTCATGGAAGGAAGTAAACGTGCGCATTTTAAGCAAAGAACGCTGCCGGTTCAATCGGTGAGGTCCAGGCTGCGTCGGAGAGGTGAGTATAGCAATATTTTTTATTTTAATTCTTTCTTTTACACATTAATATGGATCCCAGGGCCTGAAGGAGAGTTTCCTCTCCTTCAGACCCTGGGAACCATCAGGGATACCGTCCGATACTTGAGTCCCATTGACTTGTATTGGTATCGGGTATCGGTATCGGATTAGATCCGATACTTTGCCGGTATCGGCCGATACTTTCCGATACCGATACTTTCAAGTATCGGACGGTATCGCTCAACACTATTCATTGGTTCTAAACCACTATCTAAATAACCACCTTTTTAATATCTTTGCATCTATGTCTTTAAATAAAAAGTTGTAGTTTTATTTACGATAGTTCAGTGTGTGCTTCTTCTTTTTTTTATGGTCTGTAAATGTTCTTATGTGTACTGAGACAACAAATAACAAATATGTTCATAGGATCATCAGCTTCTGGCACAAGAAAAACTTTCACTCCCAGACACTGAATTTGGTTCAAAACTGCCCACAAGATAATGTGTTGTCTTCATACTCAGCAAAATAAGTGACATATCAGTAGAACAATAAAAAAAAATCCTCTACTAAAAGGAGATTAAACATTTTGTGTCTTTCACTTTGAAAACCTTGCCGCTTATCATAGTTCATGTCATCTCATGATGATGAAGATGAAGATGGCTCCGCATTGCTCTCACATACCTCTGTTGATACAGACTTTATGAGCCACTGAACTCAGTGATTATAGGCTATAGCAGTGGTGGCGAACCTATGACACATGTTTCAGAGGAGGCACACAGAGCCTTTCCTCTGGGCACGCACACCATCGCATCTGCACTAGTGGAATTCCGCATTTGATGACCAGGCCCATGAGGGTGAGGAGCCTGGCAACGCCAGCCCTTACTTCAGCAGGATGTCGGGATTACACCAGGATGGAAAGCATATACCAGGATGGGGGAGCATATACCAGCATAGAGAGCATATTCCTTTAAATCTGTTTTCTGATACCCCTGCTCCTATCTGTGGCTGCTCTCTGCTACCTGAGTCTGCTCCCTGCAGCAGATGCCTGCTCTCTGTATGAGTTGGTTTTTCTAAACTAAAACCTCAGTATTCAGGTTAAATATCCATGTTGGTACTTTGAGATAAATATTTGGGTTTTGGGTTGCAGTTACTGCACTCTGTTTCTAAAAGGTTCATCATCACTGAGCTATAGAATTCTGGACAACCCTTCTCCACTGCAGTCTATACACAATCTCCCTGTACAAAACATCGCTGGACCCAGGGAAAATGAGTAATAGCTGATTTTGTTATATTTATTATGATAAGAGCAGGTTTTTTTAACCCCTTTACCCCCAAGGGTGGATTGCACGTTAATGACCAGGCCAATTTTTACAATTCTGACCACTGTCCATTTATGAGGTTATAACTCTAGAACGCTTCAACGGATCCTGGTGATTCTGACACTATTTTCTCATAACATATTGTACTTCATGATAGTGGTAACATTTCTTTGATATTACCTGCATTTATTTGTGAAAAAAGCAGAAACTTAGCGAAAATTTTGAAAATTTTGCAATTTTCCAACTTTTAATTTTTATGCAATTAAATCAAGATATGTCACACAAAATACTTAATAAGTAACATTTCCCACATGTCTAATTTACATCAGCAAAATTTTGGAACCAACATGACTAGATGGACTTAAAGTCTTCCTTCAACCTTAATAACTATGTAACTATGTAACATTTTTTTTTGTTAGGGAGTTATAAGGGTTAAAAGTTGACCAGCGATTTCTCATTTTTACAACACCATTTTTTTTAGTGACCACATCTCATTTGAAGTCATTTTGAAGGGTCTATGTGATAGAAAATAACCAAGTGTGACACCATTCTAAAAACTGAACGCCTCAAGGTGCTCAAAACCACATTCAAGAAGTTTATTAACCCTTCAGGTGTTTCAGAGGAATTTTTGAAATGTTTAAATAAAAATGAACATTTAACTTTTTTCACAAAAAAATTTACTTCAGCTCCAATTTGTTTTATTTTGCTAAGGGTAACAGGAGAAAATAGACCCCAAAAGTTGTTGAACAATTTGTCCTGAGTACGCCGATACCCTATATGTGGCGGTAAACCACTGGTTGGGCGCATGGCAGAGCTTGGAAGCGAAGGAGCACCGTTTGACTTTTCAATGCAAAATTGACTGGAATTGAGATGGGACGCCATGTTGCATTTGGAGAGCCCCTGATGTGCCTAAACATTGAAACCCCCTACAAGTGACACCATTTTGGAAAATAGACCCCCTAAGGAACTTATCTAGATGTGTGGTGAGCACTTTGCCCCATGAAGTGCTTCACAGAAGTTTATAATGCAGAGCCGTAAAAATAAAAAATCATGTTTTTTCACAAAAATGATCTTTTCGCCCCCAATTTTTTTATTTTATCAAGGGTAGGAGAAGAAATTGGACCCCAAAAGTTGCTGCGCAATTTGTCCTGATTCTGATGATACCCCAAATGTGGGGGTAAACCACTGTTTGGGCGCATGGCAGAGCTCGGAAGGGAAGAAGCGCCATTTGGAATGCAGACTTAGATGGATTGGTCTGCAGGCATCACATTGCATTTGCAGAGCCCCTAATGTACCTAAACAGTAGAAACCCCCCACAAGTAACCCCATATTGGAAATTAGACCCCCCAAGGTACTTATTCAGATGTGTTGTGAGAACTTTGAACCCCCAAGTGTTTCACTACAGTTTATAACATAGAGCCGTGAAAATAAAAAATCTTTTATTTTCCACAAAAAATATTTTTTAGCCCCCAGTTTTGTATTTTCCCAAGGGTAACAGAAGAAATTGGACCCCAAAAGTTGTTGTCCAATGTGTCCTGAGTACGCCGATACCCCATATGTTGGGGTAAACCCCTGTTTGGGCACATGGGAGAGCTTGGAAGGGAAGGAGCACTGTTTTACTTTTTCAGCGCAGAATTGGCTGGAATTGAGATCGGACTCCATGTCGTGTTTGGAGAGCCCCTGATGTGCCTAAACAGTGGAAACCTCCCAATTATAATTGAAACCCTAATCCAAACACACCCCTATACCTAATCCCAACGGTAACCCTAACCACACCCCTAACCCTGACACACCCCAAACCCTAATCCCATCCCTATTCCCAACCAAAAATGTAATCCAAACCCTAACCCTAACTTTAGCCCCAACCCTAACCCTAACTTTAGCCCCAACCCTAACTGTAGCCTTAACCCTAACCCTAGCCCTAACCCTTGCCCTAACCCTAACCCTAATCCTAGCCCTAACCCTAACCCTTGCCCTAGCCCTAACTCTAGCCCTAACCCTAGCCCTAATCCTAGCCCTAACCCTAACCCTAGCCCTAATGGGAAAATGGAAATAAATACATTTTTTTAATTTTTTTATTTTTCCCTATCTAAGGGGGTGATGAAGGGGGGTTTGATTTACTTTTACAGCGGGTTTTTTAGTGGATTTTTATGATTGGCAGCCGTCACACACTAAAAGACACTTTTTATTGCAAAAAAACATTTTTTGCGTTACCACATTTTGAGAGCTATAATTTTTCCATATTTTGGTCCACAGAGTCATGTGAGGTCTTGTTTTTTGCGGGACGAGTTGACGTTTTTATTGGTAACATTTTCGGGCATGTGACATTTTTTGATCGCTTTTTATTCTGATTTTTGTGAGGCAGAATGGTGGGGCGTTTATACCGTTCCGCGTTTGGTAAAATGGATAGAGCAGTTTTATTCTTCGGGTCAGTACGATTACAGCGATACCTCATTTATATCATTTTTTTATGTTTTGGCACTTTTATGCGATAAAACTATTTTATAGAAAAAATAATTATTTTTGCATCGCTTTATTCTGAGGACTATAACTTTTTATTTTTTCGCTGATGATGCTGTATGGCAGCTTGTTTTTTGCAGGACAAGATGACGTTTTCAGCGGTACCATGGTTATTTATATCTATCTTTTTGATCGCGTGTTATTCCACTTTTTGTTTGGCGGTATAATAATAAAGCGTTGTTTTTTGCCTCGTTTTTTTTTACAGTGTTCACTAAAGGGGTTAACTAGTGGGACAGTTTTATAGGTTGGGACATTACGGACGCGGCAATACTAAATATGTGTACTTTTATTGTTTTTTTATTTAGATAAAGAAATGTATTTATGGGAACAATATATATATACAGAATATACCGTATATACTCGAGTATAAGCCGACCCGAGTATAAGCCGACCCCCCTAATTTTGCCACAAAAAACTGGGAAAACTTATTGACTCGAGTATAAGCCTAGGGTGGAAAATGCAGCAGCTACCGGTAAATTTCAAAAATAAAAATAGATGCTCCATACCGTTCATTATGGCCCCATAGCTGTGCCATATAGTGCTCTGCATCATTCATTATTGCCCCACAGCTGTACCATAGAAAGCTGTGCCATATAGTGCTCTGCACCGTTCATTATTGCCCCATAGCTGTGCCATATAGTGCTCTGCACCGTTCATTATTGCCCCATAGCTGTGCCATATAGTGGTCTGCACCGTTCATTATTGCCCCATAGCTGTGCATATAGCACTCTGCACCGTTCATAATTGCCCCATAGCTGTGCCATATAGTGCTCTGCACCGTTCATTATTGCCCCATAGCTGTGCCATATAGTGCTCTGCACCGTTCATTATTGCCCCATAGCTGTGCCATATAGTGCTCTGCACCGTTCATAATTGCCCCATAGCTGTGCCATATAGTGCTCTGCACCGTTCAGAATTGCCCCATAGCTGTGCCATATAGTGCTCTGCACCGTTCATTATTGCCCCATAGCTGTGCCATATAGTGCTCTGCACCGTTCATTATTGCCCCATAGCTGTGCCATATAGTGCTCTGCACCGTTCAGAATTGCCCCATAGCTGTGCCATATAGTGCTCTGCACCGTTCAGAATTGCCCCATAGCTGTGCCATATAGTGCTCTGCACCGTTCAGAATTGCCCCATAACTGTGCCATATAGTGCTCTGCACGGTTCATTATTGCCCCATAGATGTACCATAGAAAGCTGTGCTGCTGCTGCAACAAAAATAATAAAACACATACTCACCTCTCTTGCTTGCAGCTCCTCAGCGTCCCGTCCCGGCGTCTCTCTCTCTGCACTGACTGATCAGGCAGAGGGCGGCGCGCACACTATATGCGTCATCGCACCCTCTGACCTGCACAGTCAGTGCGGAGAGAGAGACGCCGGGAAGACAGAGCGGCGCCCGGCGTGTGGAACGCGGACAGGTAAATATGACATACTTACCTGCTCCCGGTGTCCCGCTCCTTCCCCCGGACAGCTGGTCTTCGGTGCCGCAGCCTCTTCCTCTGTCAGCGGTCACCGTTACCGCTGATTAGAGAAATGAATAGGCGGCTCCGCCCCTATGGGATCCACTCCCATAGGGGCGGAGCCGCCTATTCATTTCTCTAATGAGCGGTCCCACGTGACCGCTGACAGAGGAAGAGCTGCGGCACCCGGAGACCGTGGGACGGGCAGGGGGAGCGCCAGGAGCACCGGAAGCAGGTAAGTATGCCTCAGCGCCCTCTCCCCCTCACCCGCCGACCGTGACTCGAGTATAAGCCGAGAGGGGCACTTTCAGCCCAAAAATTTGGGCTGAAAATCTCGGCTTATACTCGAGTATATACGGTATATATTTTTTTTTAGGAATTTTTTTTATTTTTTTACACATGTGAATATATATTTTTTTTACACTATAACATTGCCCCAGGGGAGAGCCCCTGTGAGCCTAAACATTGGAGCTCCCCCACAAATGACCCCATTTTGGAAACTAGACCCCCCATGGAACTTATCTAGATGCATAGTGAGCACTTTGAACCCCCAGATGCTTCACAAATTGATCTGTAAAATGAAAAAGCACTTTTTTTCACAAAAATTTTATTTTAGCCTCAATTATTTCATTCTCACATCGGCAACAGGAGAAAATGGATGCTAAAATTTGTTGGGCAATTTCTCTTGAGTACACCGATACCTCATATGTGGGGGTAAACCACTGTTTGGGCTCACGGCAGGGCTCAGAAGGGAAGGAGCGCTATTTGACTTTTTAAATGGAAAATAAGCTCCAATCGTTAGTGGACACCATGTCACGTTTGGAGATCCCCTGTGTGCCTAAACATTGGAGCTCCCCCACAAGTGATCCCATTTTGGAAATTAGACCTCACATGGAACTAATCTAGATGTGTGGTGAGCACTTTTTACCCCCAAGTGCTTCACAGAAGTTTATAACGCAGAGCGATGAAAATAAAAACATTTTTTTTCTCAAAAATGATTTTTAAGCCCGCAATTTTTTATTTTCACAAGGGTAACAGGAGAAATTGGACCCCAAAAGTTGCTGTCCAGTTTTTCCTGAGTACGCTGGTACCCCACATGTGTGGGGAACTACTGTTTGGGCACACGTCGGGGCTCGGAAAGGAAGTAGTGATGTTTTGAAATGCAGACTTTAAAGGAATGCTCTGCGGTCGTCATGTTACGTTTGCAGAGCCCCTGATGTGCCTAAACAGTAGGAAGCCCCCACGAGTGACCCCATTTGGGAAACTAGACCCCCCAAGGAACTTATCTAGATGTGTGGTGAGCACATTTTACCCCCAAGTGCTTCACAGAAGTTTATAACGCAGAGCCGTGAAAATAAAAAATCTTTTTTTTCCTCAAAAATTATTTTGTAGCCCGCAATTTTTTATTTTCACAAGGGTAACAGGAGAATTTGGACCCCAAACGTTGTTGTCCAGTTTGTCCTGAGTACGCTGATACCCCATATGTTGGGGTAAACCATTGTTTGTGCACATGTTGGGGCTCGGAAGGGAAGTAGTGACATTTTGAATTGCAGACTTTGAAGGAATGGTCTGTGGGCATCATGTTACATTTGCAGAGCCCCTGATGTGCCTAAACAGTGGAAACTCCCCAATTCTAACTCCAACGCTAACCCCAACACACCCCTACCCCCAACTCTTACCCTACCCCCAACCCTAACCCTAATCCCAACCCTAACTTTAACCCTAACCATAACTTTAGCCCAAACCCTGACCCCAACTTTAGCTCCAACCCTAACCTTAACTTTAGCCCAACGCACTTTAGCCCAACTCTAACCCTAATGGGAAATCTGGGGTGAGAAGTGGAGATCAGTGGGGCAGGGGGAGATCAGCAGGGCAGGGGGCATATCTGTGGGGCAGGGAGCAATCTGAGGGGCAGGGGGGAGATCAGTGGGGCATGGGGGAGATCAGCAGGGCAGGGGAAGATCAGTGGGGCAGGAGGGATCGGCGGGGCCAGGGTAAGATCAGCGGGGCAGGGGTAGGATCATCGGGGCAAGGGGGTGAACAGCAGGGCAGGGGGGTGACCAGCGGGGCAGGGGGTGATAAGCGGGGCAGGGGGTGATCAGTGGGGCAGGGGGGCGCTCAGCAGAGGCAGGGGGGCTCTAATGCATGGGGGGCAGGAGAGGCCTGGGGAGATGCAGTATGGAGATGGAGCCAGCAGCAGCAGGTGGGTTGATCAGGGGGGCAGGGGGTGATCACCATTGCAGGGGGAGGGAGTGGAGGCCGGTGGGGAGCGAAGGGCAGCAGAGAGAGTACCAAATGGCAGGTGGCGGTGGTGAGACGGCAATGTGGCGACGGCGGGGCAGCAGAATAGACATCGCTCTGCAGCTCCCATGGAAGGGATCAGGCTGCAGAGCGAGGGCAGACATATTTTACTTCGCCACTCCACATCGGATTGGCATTTGGACTTTCATGACGCATACGTTGCCTCACAGGTTGGGAAGGGGTTAACACAGCCATCAGCAATGTTTACTTTTCTCTTTGTGGTAAAGGCTCTACAATGCACATCCCTGTTTCTTCCACTATAACTTAAAACTATTAGACATTGAACATTTATTAGATCCCCATACTTCTCCATCACAGTCCCTAAATTAATTCATATAATATTTCTAAGCTTAACACAAAAATAACTTTTCCAGGTCAAATTAAAAAGTAGCAGCACTCCTCCAATAAGTTAAAAAAATTAGGTGCCATTTATAGTGCATCTCCAGTAGCCAGATTGGAGAACTGTTTCCAGATCAGGTATCTTTTTCTACTAATTTAAAACATGACATACACTCCCTGACAGAAGTTATGTCGCTTATCCATGTTATGTAAATTAAAGCTTATAACATGACGTTAAATTCATCCATTGGTTGTATAAATTATTCTTTTGAAAACTGAAACTCTCCGAAATGTGGTTTAGGTTACGAAAATAAATTGGCATCAATGCAGAAATATTGATCAGTTAATGGACACAGAATGGTCAGATTTTGGCAAGACAAAAGTTTTGTCGCCTGGTCATATAATACACCCAATCCTAGTTTACATCTTCACCTGTGCTCAGTAAATGATCGCTTAATTAGTGTGTGTGTATAAAAAGAAACCCAGAACCCCAGACCTACACTTGAACTGCAACTTGAGCTCTGACAACATGCCAAAAATCCACTCTGCGACGAAAGCCTGGATTATCAAGAGGCTGAAGACCAGATCCACTGCACAGGTGGCTGGCACCTTTAATGTGTCTCAGCATCAAGTACAAAGAACTAAAAAAAAAGATTTGAAGAGACTGTAGATGTGTTTGACAAGCCCAGGTTCGGCAGACCCCGCAAGACAACTGCTCAGGAGGAATATTTGTTGGTTAGAAAATCCAAAGCAAGCCCCTCTTCCACTGCAGCAGAGCTCCAACAGGCCTGATCACCTCAAGTCCCTGTGTCAACTAGAACAGTTTGTAGGATTCTGTCTCAAAATGGCCTCCATGGTCGAATCAGTGCCCAGAAGCCAGCACTAAACAAAAGGCAAATAAAAAAATGTGTGGCATTTGCAAAGTCCCACAGCCTGCTAAAAAGATGGATGCTGGAAAAGTGGCAGAAGGTGGATTTCTCTGATGAATCTTCAGTAGAATTACACCACAGCCACCGCAAATACTGCAGGAGACCTACTGGAGCCCGTATGGATCCAAAATACACCCAGAAAACAGTTACATTTGGTGGTGGAAAGATCATGGTCTGGGATTACATTCACTATGGGGGTTTCAAAACATTTGCAAGGTGGAAGGCAATATCAATGGCCTAAAATATCAAGAAGTATTTGCTACCTCTTATATTCCAAATCATAAAAGGTGTTCAAATTCTGCAGCAGGATGGTGCTCCATCTCATACATCCATCTCTACAACAAAGTTCCTCCAGGCAAAAACGATCAAGATGCTCAAGGACTGGCCAGCCCAGTCACCAGACATGAACATCATTGAGCATGTTTGGGGTAGGATGAAAGAGGAAGCTTGGAAGACAAAGCCAAAGAATCTTGGTGAACTCTTGGATGCATGTAAGACTGCATTCTTTGCTATTTCTGATGACTTCATTAATAAATTGTATGAATCATTGTTGAAGCACATGGATGCAGTCATTCAAGCTCATGGAAGTCACACAAAATATTAAATATGACTCTAATAGCACCACAACTTCATTCACCAATGTTATGCAACATATATTTGTATTTTAAGTTAATTATTTGTTTGAATATCACATTACTTTCTGTGGACGACAAAACTTTTGTCTTGCCAAGATCTGACCATTCTGTGTCCATTAAGGCTACTTTCACATTAGCGTCGTGCACTGCATTTCGCTATGCGTCGTTTTGCAGAAAAAAACGCATCCTGCAAAATTGCTTGCAGGATGCGTTTTTTCTCCATAGACTTTTATTAGTGACGCAGTGCGACGCATTGCCACACGTCGCAACCATCGTGCGACGGTTGCATCGTGTTGCGTCGGACCGTCGCCACCAAAAAACGTTGCATGTAAAGTTTTTTGGTGCGTCATCTGCAGCATTTCCGAACTCCGCCCCCGCCTCCCCGCACCTCACAATGGGGCAGCGGATGCGTTGAAAAACAGCATCCGCTGCCCCCGTTGTGCGGCGCTTGCACAGTATGCATCGGTGCGCTGCAACGTCGCATTGCGACGTGCAGTGCACGACGCTAATGTGAAAGTAGCCTAACTGATCAATATTTCTGCATTGATGCCAATTTATTTTCTTAACCTAAATCACACTTCGGAGGGTTTCAGCTTTCAAAAGAATAATTTATAGAACCAATGGATGAATTTAACGTCAGGTTATAAGCTTTTATTTACATAACATGGATAAGCGACATAACTTCTGTCAGGGAGTGTACCAAAAAAGAGACATATACAGCAGCATTAAAAATGCAGTAAAAATGCACTCAAAAAATACAATAAAAATGCAAGTGATCTAATTTATCTAATAGGTCCAATAGAGCTCCAGAAATTCTGCAACTTCAAAAACTCACTAAATACTCATCGTTATAACATAGAGTTACAGAAATTATCATCACTGTCCTCATGTGGACTCATAATCTAAATTCCCTATCAGTAAGTCTTTGAAGCGAGGAAGGAAACCAAAGTACCTGCACAAAACTTCCTTAAATGGAACCTGTTAGCAGGATTTTGCACAGTATATGCCAGGGCAGGCCTGGAGGGGGGTCTTCATGTGGTGCTCTGATTAGGTTTTCATATTGCAGACTGCTGATAGGTCACTGATCCCTCAGTCACCTGCCCCCTAGTTTGCATAATGAATGCCTGTACATACTGAAGAAAAAAAAAACACCCTTCTGCAGGCAGGTTCCAGCTGGGGCACGTGCGCTGCAGCATAATCACATCTTTATTGTCCTAGTAATAACGGTTATTATTGAGCAAGAAAAAGAAAAATCAATTTGAAAATGTCGCCCGCCGCGCCTGCACAGTAGCAACTATCGGTGTGTATAGAGATCCGATAGCTGCTATCGTGCAGGCGCCACCTTGCTGGAGAAAAAAAACAATTTCCTCCTCCAAGGTGGCGACGCCCGCACCTGCGCAGTAGCAGCAAACCCTTCTGTGGGCACCTGCCTGCAGAAGGGTTTTTTTTCTTCAGTATGTACAGGTAATCATTATGCAAACTAGGGGGCAGGTCAGTGAGGGATCAGTGATCTGTCAGCAGTAGTGTTGAGCGATACCATCCGATATTTGAAAGTATCGGTATCGGAAAGTATCGGCCGATACCGGCAAAGTATCGGATCCAATCCGATACCGATACCCGATACCAATACAAGTCAATGGGACTCAAGTATCGGACGGTATCCCTGATTGCTCCCAGGGTCTGAAGGAGAGGAAACTCTCCTTCAGGCCCTGGGAACCATATTAATGTGTAAAATAAAGAATTAAAATAAAAAATATTGCTATACTCACCTCTCCGAGGGAACCGGCAGCGTTGTTTGCTTAAAATGCGCGCTTTTCCTTCCTTCCGTGATGTCACGGCTTCTGATTGGTCGTATGCCGCCCATGTGGCCGCGACGCGACCAATCACAGCAAGCCGTGACGTAATTTCAGGTCCTTCTAGGCATTCAGTATTTTAAAATTACGTTCCGGCTTTGTGATTGGTCGCGTCGCGGTCACATGGGTTACGCGACCAATCACAAGCCGTGACGTCACAGGAGGCAGGAGACGCGCGCATTTTAAAATGCGCGCATGTCCAGCCTCCCGTGACGTCACGGCTTGTGATTGGTCGCGTCGCCATGTTGGCCGCGACGCAACCAATCACAGAAAGCCGTGACGTAATTTCAGGTCCTTCAGGATTTTAAAATTACGTTCCGGCTTTGTGATTGGTTGCGTCGCGGCCAACATGGCGACGCGACCAATCACAAGCCGTGACGTCACGGGAGGCTGGACACGCGCGCATTTTAAAATGCGCGCGTCTCCTGCCTCCCGTGACGTCACGGCTTGTGATTGGTCGCGTCGCCCATGTGACCGCGACGCGACCAATCACAACGCCGGAACGTAATTTTAAAATCCTGAAGGACCTAAAATTACGTCACGGCTTGCTGTGATTGGTCGCGTCGCGGTCACATGGGCGGCGCGCGACCAATCACAAGCCGGGACTTCAAGTAAGGAAGTTAAAGCGCGAATTTTAAGCAAACAACGCTGCCGGTTCACTCGCTGAAGTCCAGGCTGCGTCGGAGAGGTGAGTATAGCAATATTTTTTATTTTAATTCTTTATTTTACACATTAATGTTGTTTCGATACCGATACCCGATACCACAAAAGTATCGGATCTCGGTATCGGAATTCCGATACAGCAAATATCGGCCGATACCTGATACTTGCGGTATCGGAATGCTCAACACTAGTCAGCAGTATTCATTATGAATATCTAATCAGAGCACCACATAAAGACTCCCCTCCAGCCCCCCCCCCCAGGCATGAGCATATCATTAACTGAAAACTGAAAATAAAGATTAAACAACAACTAGAAGGCTGATTTCATCACCCAGGTATCATTTTAATTAGTGTAATAGTGCCGACCTGACACTGTGTGTAGGTTACTGTGCACAATCCTGCTGACAGGTTCTCTTTAGGCATGGGGAAAACATACAAACTTCTTGAAAATGTACTTGCTGAAATTTGAACCCAGCACTGCAAAACAACATATCTAACCACTGAGCCACCATGCCCCCCAGGGTATATATCAATATTTATCTGTATACCAAAGCAGTAAACATGCATATACTATAAAATGTTATGCTGCGTCTTGTCTCCCTATCTTGCTGCTCCTGCTGCAACCAATGCAAAGACACACATCTCCTGTCTGCACACGGTGTTTCCTAGTGCTTGATTGTATAAGGCTAAGTTTACACTTTCACGTGGCTGGTCTGCGTATGGCTGCGTACTTCCTCCCTTAAAGCGAACCTGTCACCCCCAAAATCGATGGTGAGGTAAGCTCACCGGCATCAGGGGCTTATCTACAGCATTCTGTAATGCTGTAGATAAGCTGCCGATGTTACCTGAAAGAGAAGAAAAAGACGTTAGATTATATTCACACAGGGGCGGTCCAGCTCCGATGGGCGTCTCAGGTCCAGTACAGCGCCTCCCATCTTCATTCCATGACTTCCTCTTCTGGTCTCCGCACCGCGGCTTCGGCGCAGGCGTACTTTGTCTGCCCTGTTGAGGGCAGAGCAAAGTACTGCAGTGCACAGGTGCCGGTAAGGTCAGAGATGCCGGGCGCCTGCGCACTACAGTACTTTGCTCTGCCCTCAACAGGGCAGACAAAGTATGCCTGCGCCGAAGCCGCGGCGCGGAGACCAGAAGAGGATGTCATGGAATGAAGATAGGAGGCGCCGGAGCGGACCTGAGACACCCATTTGACCGGACCGCAGCGGGACCGCCCCTGGGTGAGTATATTATAACCTCTTTTTCTCCTCTTTCAGATAACATCGGGCGCTTATCTACAGCATTACAGAATGCTGTAGATAAGCCCCTGATGACGGTGAGCTTACCTCACCATCGATTTTGGGGGTGACAGGTTCCCTTTAAGCTCCGCCTACACTCCGCCTACTTCTGCATGCGTCCAGGATTGTCCTGTATACCTATCTTTAACATTGTGTATGCAGGGGCATGCGTTGTATGCAGATGCGTGCAGATGTGGCGTTTTGATGTGCCCGCCAAACTGCACGGGAACGGTCGGCGGGCACGTCAAAATGCCACATCCGCATGCAACACATGTCCCTGCATACCCTATGTTAAAGATAGGTACGCAGGACGACACCGGATGTATGCGGAAGTAGGCGGAGCATAGGCGGAGCTTAAGGGAGGAAGTACGCAGCCGTACGCAGACCAGCCACACGCAAGTGTGAACCCGGCCTTACCGATACAAGAAGAAACACTAAAATAGGGCCAATTTTTGAAAAGGCTTGATGACAACAAGCCAGAACATAATTTGTAGGCTACAAACAATTTAGGTGACCTAAAAAGTCTGATACTGCAGTGGGTTGTTAAATATGCTGTTAGTTACCTCTGGTTACCATCCATTTTCCCCTAGCCAGATAGGTGGTAGTCATTTGAACATTTAAAAGGTTTAAGTGACTTTAAGTGGAACCCACAGTGTTATATACATTTTTGCAATTGCACAAGTATATTCAACACAAAGCAAATTTTAGGGAAAAATGCATTCATTTCTTCCAAGTCTCTGGAAATAATTTTCCTTTAGCATTTGAAAATGTTTTCATTAGCTTCTCCAGTTTTGATTGGAATAATCTCCTAGGTTCAGACTTCCCATTACAAATACTAAGGCAGATTTGCTAACCTTTTCACTATGTAGACAGTCTGAGAATGTGCCAAACTTATCACAGTTTCTAAGTAAAAAACAGAAAAAATGGCACCAAACTATTGACTGCAGTCTGAATCATTCTTTAATATGAAGCATACCACATAATGGTGAGCTAGGTGGTGCATGAAAATGTGTTGAAAACCAAGTGTGTTCAATATTGAAAAATGAAACAGCACTCATCATTGCTTCTTAAAAAGTTAATGTCCTTTATTCCATGTGGTGGGACAATCCTTTAACATGCAGGAGGAGCGGGGAAGTGAAGGAGGACAACAGCCATTTCATGCCTATCCCGGCGCTTGTGTAGGTCCAAAAACCATTAGCTTCTTCAGTTTTGATTGGAATAGTCTCCTATGTTCAAACTTACCGTTACAAATACTAAGGCAGATTTGCTAATCTATTCTATGCTCAGTCAATAATACTTTAGAAAATCTATCTGCTCTTTTTACACTATTCAACATTATGTCAGTGAATTGAGAGTCTATTTGTTACATGACCGCGTTTATGCAAATTGCATACTTGTGGTCACCTGACGACCTGCTTTCAATGTCAATTCTGATGGTGAAACCCGACAGTACGTGCACTGCATGCTGACACGATTCAGAAGTCTGTTATCGCACAGAGTGACTGCAGACTTTTATTTGGAGACTGGACAACCGCTCTATGTCCTGGCCTGCCAAAACAACAGCTACATTCCTCAGTTTTAAAATTGCAATGCCAAGATGAAAAAGCTGCCGAATTATGAAAATCTCAGGATTGATTGACATATTAATGACATATTTATGATGTAAAAAATGGAAATAAAATGATGCAAATAATTATAAATTTATTCAGCATCAAGTATAAACATCACATAACAGTAATAGTATTAATAATAATATTTAATAATAATAATTTTATTTAAATTGCGTCAACATATTCCCCAGCACTTTAGAATTAAGTGGTGACATACACAGACAATTAATTCAATACAAGGTAAGACAGTTACATTAGGAGTGAGGGCTCTACTCGCAAGCTTACAATCTACAAGGAAATAGGGGGAACACAGTAGGTGAAAATGTGCTTGTTGTTTCAGATCCAGCAATTATAATAAATAGGGATTTTTATATAAGGCTGCATGATCCGGTCATCAGCCAGTATGTTTAAATGCAATTACCAAGTGCCGAAATACAGCCATTTATACGCCTTGGCATGCTATCAAGGAGGTTATTAATGGTTGCCTGAGGAATGTTCTGCCATGCTGAAGTCTAAAGGGTAAGGTTTCTCCTTGTGGAGAGTGACATACCAGCTCTGGCTTGTCAAGGTAAGGAGGCTTATTCGCTGTGCAATGCTCCTCTGAAAAATTTAATATGCAAATTACCTCTTCAGAGAGAAAGAGGACTTGAACTCTGTAGCGCCACCGGCCACCTGTTGGAAGTAGTGATCCTACAAGTCACAATCAACCATTTAACGAGTCTTGCAATATGGCTTAGGATAAGAGCCAACAGCCTGAAACACCGTGTCTGCGAATTGAGATACTGATTTGGCTTTTATCCTAAGTCACATTGCAAGACTCTTAAAGGATTGATTGTGACTTGTAGGATTTCTACTTCCAACAGGTGGCACTATAGAGTTGAAGTCCTCTTTTTCTCTGAAGAGGCAATTTGCACACTGCCATGCTGAATGCACCTGGGAAAACAAATCATGAAAATCCCCTGCTGGCAGGTCCCTTTGCATCTGTCAACCAATGATGTCTAAAGGCCCCGTCTCACATAGCGAGATCGCTAGCGAGATCGCTGCTGAGTCACTAGTTTTGTGACGCAACAGCGACCTCAGTAGCGATCTCGCTATGTGTGACACGTACCAGCGACCCGGCCCCTGCTGCGAGATCGCTGGTCGTGTCGGAATGGCCTGGACCTTTTTTTGGTCGTTGAGGTCCCGCTGACATCGCTGAATCGGTGTGTGTGACACCGATCCAGCGATGTTTTCACTGGTAACCAGGGTAAACATCGGGTTACTAAGTGCAGGGCCGCGCTTAGTAACCCAATGTTTACACCCTGGTTACCAGCGTAAATGTAAAAAAAACCAAACACTACATACTCACCATCTGATGTCCGTCAGGTCCCTTGCCATCTGCTTCCTGCTCTGACTGAGTGCCGCCGTACAGTGAGAGCGCAGCACAGCAGTGACGTCACCGCTGCACTCTGCTCTCACTGTACGGCGGCTCAGTCAGAGCAGGAAGCAGACGGCAAGGGACCTGACGGACACCGAAAGGCGAGTGTGTACTGTTTGTTTTTTTTGGTAACCAGGGTAAACATCGGGTTACTAAGCGCGGCCCTGAGCTTAGTAACCCGATGTTTACCCTGGTTACCCGGGTGCTGCAGGGGGACTTCGGCATCGTTGAAGACAGTTTCAACGATGCCGAAGTCGTTCCCCTGATCGTTGGTCGCTGGAGAGAGCTGTCTGTGTGACAGCTCCCCAGCGACCACACAACGACTTACCAACGATAACAGCCAGGTCGTATCGCTGGTCGTGATCGTTGGTAAATCGCTCTGTGAGATGGGGCCTTTAGATTTTCTCACAGTAGCATAAGCAACATGAGACCTGGCATGCATGTGATGAAAAATGGCTCATGTAACACTTAGAAGAAATTGCAGTACCACTGGTTCCATGATTTATCTATTTTGCATTGCTAGTAAATTTGGACATCACATGCAAAACCTAAGGCATAAAACAATTCATCAGAACATTTTTGCATAACATTGGACTGCGAGCTAGATATCCAGCTGCAAGGGTTCATTGACCTTAGCCCACTGCTCTCAATGGCTTTCTTGGCACAGAACAAAATGGCAATGGAGGTTAGAAAGGAGGCCTATTTCCTTCAGTGATTTCCTCTTTAGTCTTGAAGGCAATGATAGCTGAAGAATGGTCCAGAGACTAAGTGAATAACGCCATGAAAAGGCCTTTACGGGGGAAAGTCACGCCAGCGAAACTCCTAGAATTATGATGTGGCATAACATATGGTTAATGGACCACTTTATTCTCCACTACAGGTACACTTAAATCTCAGCATTACATTGATTTTGTGGTGGAACCAGTAGTACAGCTCTTTCTCCAAAGTGTTCCAGGAGCTATTTTCTTAATGACAATGCCAGGCCACATTTTGCTCATGCTACTAAGACCAACCTGTATGACCTAAACATGTTACTATACCCTGAAGTATCTCCGGGCTTGTCCCACATCAACATCAACATCGGGGACATCATATGTTGGAGCAAAGGGAGCTGCCCGCAGCAGATATTGATGATTTGCATTCCGAAGTGCTTTCAGCGCAACAGAAAGTTCCTTAGACAACCATTAATAACGTGATTGATAGTCGACCAAGGCATGTATGTTGTATGTGCATGTATTTCTGTACATAGGTCCATACTTGATCCTGAATAATTCTTTTGTTTGAAAAATTAGTTTTTTCATAGTTTAAATATCATTAACATGTTAATACATAATCCTGTTCCATAATTCCACAATTTCACTTTTGGAAAGAACAGCAGGTATTTTGGCAGGCCAGGGCTTAATCTGCTATGTATGCACACAACATATTTTATACTAAGGCAAACCTGCTTACCTTTACAAACAGAAGACAGTTCAAGTAAACAACGTTTCAGGTACAGATGCAAAAAAAAAAAATTTGCCATCTTTTCATTCATTTTTTGCCACCAGATATTTTATTTATTTCCTTGTATGGATCAGATAAAAGCCCAACATATGCCATAGGTTGCAAGGAGGAATAAAGTCAATTTCCTCCTGTTAGTCATGCTTTCAGTTCAGCTTTAGAATGCTATTAACCTGCAGCTTAAGGCCATACCTGAAGGATAATAGCCTTTGGGGAAATGACCGGTTTCCTTTACCTGTACATAGAATCATAGACATCACATTTAGATGATAGCAGTCAAAATGCTTATTGAATACATCTTTTGTAATTAATATATACACCTGCTCTGGCAAAAACTAAGAGACCACCACATCAAAATGTGGGCATGGCCAGCCCAATCTCCAAACCTGAACCCCATTGAAAACCTCTGGAATGTAATCAAGAGGATGATGGATAGTCACAAGCCATCAAACAAAGAAGAACTGCTTAAATTTTTGCACCAGGAGCAGTGTGAAAGACTGGTGGAAAGACGCAGGAAAGTTGTGATTTAAAATCATGGTTATTCCACAAAATATTGATTTCTGAACTTTTCCTGAGTTAAAACATTAGTATTGTTGTTTCTAAATGATTATGAACTTGTTTTCTCTGCATTATTTGAGACCTGAAAGCACTGGGTTTTTTCTTAACTTTGACTTTTTCTCCTTTTCAAAAAAAATAAAAAATAAAAAATGTATTGCTTGGAAATTCAGAGACATGTTGTCAGAAGTTTATAGAATAAATGAACAATTTACATTTTACTCAATAATATACATATAAAGAGAAAAATCAGACAAACTGAACATTTTGCAGTGGTCTCTTAATTTTTCCCAGAGCTGTAGGTCCAGGTTTTACAGTTTACAGCAGTGGCACAGTATTTGAGGTATGTATTACACTGTAGTTGTACGACACAGGATACTTAATCCCTCCATCTTCCTCTAACTTCCTTGCTTTTTATGGCCTGATATTACCACCTAATTACCTAAGTGCCCATACCTTGGAAGCTCAATGTTTCTTTACTGAAAACTTGTAGAATCTGGCCTACATTTAGCTTCAGTACAAGTAAGTTTTGGCTTACTAATACTGATGTAAAATGCTGACCAAATACAGAATGCGTGAATGTGTCTTTGTGATTACTTGTTTTCGCCAGAGAACCTCAGAAAGTGCATATTTGCTACTGTGTAACAATCACAGGACAGGGAGGCGTTAAATGTCCAAGTAATTAAACTGTAATATAAATAATCTTCCCCTTATTGATATCAGAGAGTGCAAGTGACATCCATACATAACACAATCCACTATACGAAGACCAACTAATACCACATACAAGGTACAAATACCGCCACACCATGACCAGACCACATATTACCACCACCTAGTGACCGAATACAAGAATACATGCTAGGAACAATGCCACCTGTTGTGAATTCTGCTCTTGGGCTCCCTCCGGTGGTTATAAGTGGTAGTGCTGCTGTCTCTGAATCGCAGCATTCATCAGGTGTGTCAAGTTTTTGCAATCCTGACTGGGCTATTTAGCCTTGCTTGACCCTTTAGTCAGTGCCAGTTGTCCATTGTTCCTGGAGGATTCACATCCCTGCCTGCTCTCTCCTGCTTTGCTGTTCATTTCAACAAAGATAAGTTCTGGCCTTGATTTTTGCTGTCCACATGCTGTGGCCTTATTGTTCAGTTCTTTTCCATGTTTTTGTCTTGTCCAGCTTGGTCTGTATAAGGATTTGTAAATCGTTTTGGGGTTTTGGGCTTAGTAGCAGTGTCTGCATGTCAGCAGAGTAGCCCGCCTGTGAAACTAACTATACCGCCTGTGTATCTCAATTTTTACTGCATCTAATCCAGTTAATAGTTTAGGGCCTAGGAACAGTGTCTGCACGTCAGCAGAGTAGCCCGCCTGTGAAACTAACTACACCACCTGTGTATCTCAATTTTCAGTGCATCTAATCCAGTTAATAGTTTTGGGCCTAGTACCACAGTTTTGCCACTTAGTTCTGCTTGGTTTTCATCCATCGGTTGTTGTGCCAACAACTACAGATACAGAGTTGCCAATTAGTTAAGCACTAAAATGAGTGGCAAAAGGCCTGCTGCTGGTGGAAAGGGGAATAGGTGTGTTGGAAAGGGAAATAAAGGTTGTGTCCGTGGGGTAGGTGGTAAAGCAACAGTGACATCTGCAGAAGAAAGACCATCTTCCAGCCAAAGTAAGATGTCTACTTATTTTCATGGACAATCTGATATGATCCCTTTCTTACGACCATCGCTACAAGCATCGCCAAAATTTCCAGATGAGGCACAAAAACAGCAGGTGCTTGAACGGATATCAAGTGCTCGTTCAAGTGGGCTCTCCTCCATGTCAACTTCAACATCACAACTACTCCAGTCCTCAGAGTTGTCACCCCAATCGCACTTGCTTCCTCGCAGCTCCCAAGTCTCCAGCTGCCCGTCTGAGCATGGGGTAGCACACATTGTTGAGTCTGTAGAGCTGTTTATGCATACTATAGCCTGGGAATCAGAGGTCTGCTCCAGAGCTTCTGTGAATCCAGACGAGGAAATGATCTGCACTGATGCCCAGAATCTTTGTGAGTCGGATCCAGGCCCAGATGAAGAAGGTTCTGAGCATAATGTAGACCCTCGTTCCCAAACTGTAACTCCTGTTGGTGGAGACAATGAGGAAGATGATGATGAGACTGAGATAACTGATTGGAACGAAAACTTGACTTTTCGGTCGGGGCAGGAAGAGGTTGGCTCTGAGGACGACAGGTGTGAGAACACACAGGATGATGATGACGAGGTTGTAAACCCCACTTACTGTCAACCCCCAGTCCGCCAGTCCATGAGGTCAGCAGAGGAGGTGGAGGAGGATGCTAGTGACGAGTCTGACGACGAGGTAACGGTGCGCCTTCCTGGACAGAGAAGGAGTACTGGAAGGACGTCAACAGCTGTATCCTCAACCCCAACTATGCCTCAGACCAGAAGTCGTGGTGGCTCTTCAGGTTGCATGGGCTCTAAGCCTTGCATAGCCTGGGAATTTTTTGACATCGCAAAGGATGACCCAACTCATGTTATCTGTAAGATTTGTCAACAAAATCTCAGTAGAGGCCAAAAAATCACTAGCTTGAGTACTTCATGCATGAACCGTCACATGGATATGAGGCATAAGTTGCAGTGGGAAGCTCACTGTGCTACAATGCGGCCTAGTGGGCCGGGTCAACCACCATCTGTTTACCTAAGTACTATTTTTAATGGCATCTGGCCCAGGAAATCCTTTTGGGCCTAGTAGAATTTGGTGCTACTCAGCAGCGTATCCCACCCATGAAGCAAGCTACACCACCTGTTTACCTAAGTACTATTTTGTAACGGCATCTAGCCCTTGAAATCCTTTTGGGCCTAGTAGAATTTGGTGCTACTCAGCAGCATACCCCACCCATGAAGCAAGCTACACCGCCTGTTTACCTAACTACTATTTTGTAACGGCATCTGGCCCAGGAAATCCTTTTGGGCTTAGTAGCAATTTCTGCTACTCAGCAGAGTACCCCACCCATGAAGCAAGCTACAACACCTGTTGATCTAATTACTAATTTTGTAACGGCATCTAGCCCTGGAAATCCTTTTGGGCCTAGTAGAATTTGGTGCTACTCAGCAGCGTACCCCACCCATGAAGAAAGCTACACCGCCTGTTTACCTAACTGCTATTTTTTAACGGCATCTGGCCTAGGAAATCCTTTTGGGCCTAGTAGAATTTGGTGCTACTCAGCAGCGTACTTCACCCATGAAGCAAGCTACACCGCCTGTTTACCTAACTACTATTTTGTAACGGCATCTGGCCCAGGAAATCCTTTTGGGCCTAGTAGCAATTTCTTCTACTCAGCAGAGTACCCCACCCATAAAGCAAGCTACAATGCCTTCTTTCTTTCTCAATCTAACCCCTCGGCTCTGGGGTGTCCACTCTCCCTCCAGCTCTCTCCTTCTCACAGGTGGACTACCGCGTGTTTTCACACTGTGGCGAATCTTTTGGGCCCAGGCGACACATTCGAGGAAGCAACTAAATGCCTCAAATAGTGAGCAGGATATGGAGCACCCCATGGGCAAACAGCGATCTATGTAGTATGCTCCTTCACAGAAGCAGCCCAATAGGAGGACACATTCGGAGGCACAGGTAGTAACCGGAACACCCCCTCATTGTCTGTTTTGGTTATTAGGGTGCCCCTTACCAACTTCTTGACCCGCCTGATTGCCTCGTCAAAGGAGGTACAGTACATAGTACTGTACTTGGTTCCGCATCGATGTTGTCATTTACTGACCTGCCCCTTGGATATGACAAATGGTGGATTAGTCTGAATGTATTGGGTTCATTTTGTGGCACAACTCCCAATGGGGGTACCACTACGTCTTCTAAGGAAAGTGTTCTAAATGGACTCGCCACCATTCTGCCTAAAGATATTTATTTTTTTTATTTTTTTTGTCAAGACGTCTGGGTGTTGGTAGAGTGAGTTTAGATTTTTACTCCAGCCTTTCTTGATTTTAGAAGGGCATGACATGCCTATATCTGTGTCTCCTCCTCCATTTACTCCTCCACCTCTTTTCTTTTCACATGACTATATGTAGTTGTGACTTTTCCATGTGTTTGTTGTGTCTTCTGAGCAGTTTTTCAGCTTTTGGACACCTTTTAAGGTGTTTTATATGTGTTTTCCATGTGTTTGTATGTGTTTGTGTTTGCCTGCCATTGGTTTCAATGGGGTTCAACGGTGTTCGTCGAACATTCGACGAACAGTTCGTCGAACATCTCCCTGTTCGACGAACCGAACCTGAACACTAGGGAGGTGGCTCATCTCTGCTGGTAACACCAGTGCCTCCATTTAATTGCATAACCAACTCTGCATTTTTAGTGGGCTTACTAGCTGATGTAAGAAAAGCTCTGCTTCTGCAGATAGGACAATAATAATATATATTAGCGACTTTACCTGTAGTAGCTCTACAAGCCTCAGTGAGTGCCTTCAACTTTGCCTCCTGTGCTGACATGTGAGTAGGAAGTGATTCAGCTTGGATTAGCTCATGCGAGGTTACTACTACATATCCAGTATAGAATCTCCCATCCTGGTGGTATGTGAAGCTATCTGCAAAAAACTCAAAATCTGCATTAGAAACAGGTTTATCATGAACATGTGCAAAACCCACTGTCTCCTCACTCATCAGTTCTATTAAGTCATGTTTGTGCATCATGCCAAAGTACTCTTCCTCACTTGCTAATTCTGTCACCAATTCCCCCTTTTCTGAATCCACAGGCAAAATGGTAGCTGGATTCAGAACATATCTTTTGAGGGTGACACTCAAGCATAAGAAGAGCACATTCAAGTCTTAGCTGTCTGACCATAGACAGGTGTTTTAGTTGAACTTGAACAAGTATGGCACGGTTGTCATGTCAACACCCGTGGAAGACCCACTGATCACTGGTTCTAATTGTGCTGAGTAGTAAGCCATTGGCCTATGTTTGTTACCACAGCTCTGGCTGCCCCAATGTCAATCAAAAACTCTTCCTTCTTCCCCCTTGGTATTGTTACGGTTGTAATCAAAGTAGGACCAGGTCATGAGGGGACAAACAACAGGGTACAAACTTGCCACTGGGTTGCCAGTTTCCTAGGCCAAGGCAAAGGGGAAAATCAGTCTCCTTTATAGAGTTTTTGCAGTGTTTGGATTAATGACCGTTTTCCCCACAATTCACGCACCGCACTGTTGCTAGTTCATTAGGTCCTTTACTGTGTCTCCACTGTTTTCCACGTGTTCTAGCATATATGACTGGATGCTTGATCCTTGTCTGTTCAACTCCCTTAGCTACTTGCAAAAGGTCTTTTGAGTCCATGTTTCTCCATTCAGGTCTGTCTGACTGTACTGCATTCCGTAAGCCCTTGTTCATACCGTCAAATAATGCATTCATCAGTATTTTGACATCAAGGAGGTTCCTGGCACTGTACCTCATATCTACCCATTTCATCTGAAACTGCCCAAAGTATATCTCTATACACTTGATTTTTTGCTGTATCACTTCAGGAAAGAGTGCAGAACGATCTGATTGTTTCAGTGTAGCCCATTCTTTTTTCAGTGCTTCACAGCACTTCTACCTAGGCCATACAGACTGATCACTCATGGCCCATGCTTGATGATTCGTCATATCTGTATGTGTCTTAATTATGTGTCCTAGTATGTCATCTGCCTCCCCAATCACCAAACTCTCTAGGCCTGCCCAGGTACACTTATATGTCTATTGAATTGTCTGTATTTGTCTGTAAAATGAAAAAGGTTGGCTCGCAGGGTCAGGCAACTGTTTCAACATAGCTAGCTAGTCAGAGGGGCTCCAGGGATTATACTCCTGCATCTGACTTACTCTAGTCAGCCTCCTCGGGTTCTGATGTGGATGGTTGTTTGGTGGTGGAGGTGACCAGATGTTCTGTGAAAGTGACATGATGTTCTACACCTTCCTCTTTCTCAGGGCTACTGTCAGCTTCCTCTCCAAAAGTCTATTTCCCCACTACTGTGTCAGTTTTTTCTGTCACTACACGTGATCTTGTCCAAACAGGATTTAGTGTAACTCACTTAGGGTGGGTGGCAGCACATGTAACACAAGTACCTCTCCAGTCTGGATCTGGCTGACCACAATGTTTAAAAGTCAATCTGTCTTTTTGTACTTCCAAACATTCACACTTTAAAGAAAAAAAATGGGATAAAAAGGTGGATAAACTCTGCGCTGCTTGAAAGGTAGAAGTCCAAATGGATATTCAGATGAAAAGTGGCTTTATTGAACGCGTTTCGGAGTACTATGACTCCTTCATCAGGAAACCACAAGCCACTTTTCATCTGAATATCCATTTGGACATATATCTTTGGGGGCATGTGCACACGCTGCGAATTCCATTGCGAAATTTTCCGCAGCGGTTTTGATAAATCCGCAGTGCAAAACCGCTGCGGTTTTTACTGCGGATTTATAGCGGTTTCTATTGTGGCTTCCGCTGTGGGTTTACACCTGCAGATTTCTATTGGAGCAGGTGTAAACCCGCAGCGGAATCTGCACAAAGAATTGACATGCTGCGGAATATAAACCGCTGCATTTCCGAGCGGTTTTTTCTGCAGCATGTGCACTGAGGATTTCGTTTCCCATAGGTTTACATTGTACTGTAACTCATGGGAAACCGCTGCGGACCCGCAGCTGCAAAAACGCTGAGGTTCCGCAGCAAAATCCGCAGCGTGTGCACATACCCTCAAGCACCGCAGTGTTAATCCACCTTTTTATCCCATTTTTTTTTCTTTACTCTGGCTGGTCACGAGCAGACTGGTGGATCTGCAGCAGCTAATATTTCTGTGAGCCTGTGTTTGGGCTCTATGTGGTGAGTAAAATCAGATTGCAGGTATCTCTTAATACCCAGTTAAGACCCTATTGCGCTTTTACTTTCCTTCCAGCTTTTTATTGAAACATTCACACTTTGGCATGTTTGCCTTTTTCAGTATTGGTCCCACATTTTTCACTGCCTCCTTTTCTTCTCTGTCTTTTACTATCTGTTTAGCTGTTTTGGATACCATCGGTGGCCCTGACTGCAATAGAACAAGTTGCCCATGGCTTCAACTTATTCTTCACACAGCTCACATTTCTGCAAATGCCCTATCAGTGTGCCTGGACCTCATCCACAAGCCACACTCTAGCAAATCAGAACATGCTCTCAAAGTTTAGCGGGAAAGCTCTCGTTGCTCTCTCACCCTCTAGACCAGGGGTCCCCAACCCGTAGCTTGCGAGCCACATGTGGCTCGCCTGCCCCTGACATGTGGCTCACCGATGATCACAGAAAAAAGTCCCTAGGGAGCCGCCCAACTGCCTGTCATACCCACCCAGGGCGGGCATCAGCACCCGGGCAAGTGCCGGGGCCCTGAGCAGGCAGGGGGCCCCCTCGCCGTCGGGGACACTGGCGTGCTATGGTGCCGGCCCCCGTGAGTGGGCCCCCTGCCTGCTCCGGGCTCCGGCACTTGCGATACTTACCTCTCCCGATTCCAGCGCTGCAGCATATTCTATCCTCTGACTGTGACGTTCAGGCCAGAGGGTGTGATGACATCACCAGCGAGCGCCCTCTGCCTGAGCAGTCACAGCGAGGAGCAGGAAGATGCCAACGGTGAGGAGTCCAGAGTAAAGCAGCGTCAAGCAATGAGAGGTGAGTATTTGATTGTTTTTTTTATATTTGGAGCAATATATGGGGCCAGTAATATAGGGAGCATCTTATGGGGCCAGTGATATAGGGAGCATCTTATGGGGCCAGTAATATAGGGAACATCTTATGGGGCCAGTGATATAGGGAGCATCCTATGGGGCAGTAATATAGGGAGCATCTTATGGGGCCAATAATATAGGGAGCATCTTATGGGGCCAGTAATATAGGGAGCATCTTATGGGGCCAATTTAATATGGAGCTTCTTATGGGGCCAATTTAATATGGAGCATCTTATGGGGCGAATTCTATAGGGAGCATCTTATGGGGCCAATTTAATAGGGAGCATCTTATGGGGCCAATTCGATATGGAGCAGTATATGGGGCCAATTCCATATGGAGCAGTCTATGGGGCCAATTCCATATGGAGCAGTATATGGGGCCAATTCCATATGGAGCAGTATATGGGGCCAATTCCATATGGAGCAGTGTATGGGGCCAATTCCATATGGAGCAGTATATGGGGCCAATTCCATGTGGAGCAGTATATGGGGCCAATTCCATATGGAGCAGTATATGGGGCCAATTCCATATGGAGCAGTATATGGGGCCAATTCCATATGGAGCAGTATATGGGGCCAATTCCACGTGGAGCAGTATATGGGGCCAATTCTATATGGAGCAGTATATGGGGCCAATTGCATATGGAGCAGTATATGGGGCCAATAATATATGAAGCATCTTATGGGACTGTTAAAGGGTATTGACATTTAAGATTGCTACTTCCAATAGGTGACACTAGAGTTCAATTTGCATAACAATAATGTAAAATACATAAGGATAGAGTGAAAGCGAAAATCTACATGTTATTATTTGTGCCTTCTCTAGGTTTTTCTATGACTATCTGCATTGTGGCTCTCGACCAACATTCATAGCGGAATGTGGCTCTCAAGGTAAGAAAGGTTGGGGACCCCTGCTCTAGACCTACACAGTGTAGCAGGAAAGCTCTGACAGCTCTCTCACTTGTTAGACCAATTGACTGTAGTCGGAATGCCCAGGTGTGATAGGCCTCTAACCTAATAGACCAGCTCCATGCACAGTGAGAAGACTCACGTAGCTCACTGACCCACTAAACCCGCCGACTGTAGTAGTAAGGTTCACATGTAATAGGTCTCTCAGCTACTAGACCAGCTGTGCAGTTGGCTACCCACTCTGCTGATCCTTAACTAGCTGTACATCAACCACATAACTAGAAGCAGGTGCAATCACACACTGATGACCAACCAATCCCTTCCAAATCTTCCTAAAATAGTCACAATATTTCATTCAGCTTTACTACTGTACTGTCTCTATAAAAGCACACAATTCACAGTAATCAACACAGAAACTCGCATACAGCAGCTTCACCCCTCCCAATAACAACAGTAGCACAAATATTGTGTATAAGAATGTATCAGTCACACAGGAAAAGAAAGAATGCAGCAGTTCTAAGGGGTAACGTTTCTCCTTATGGAGAGTGACATACCAGCTGGCTTGTCAAGGTAAGGAGGCTTATTCGACGTGCAATGCTCCTCTGGGAATTTAAATATGCAAATTGCCTCTGCTGAAAAAAAGAGGACTTAACTCTATAGCCCCACCTATTGGAAGTAGCGATCCTACAAGTCACAATCAACCCTTTAACGAGTCGTGCAATATGACTTAGGATAAAAGCCAAATCAGTATCTCAATTCGCACTGATTCGATACTGATTTGGCTTTTATCCTAAGTCATATTGCATGACTAGTTAAAGGGTTGATTGTGACTTGTAGGATCGCTACTTCCAATAGGTGGCGCTATAGAGTTAAGTCCTCTTTTTTTCAGCAGAGGCAATTTGCATATTTAAATTCCCAGAGGAGCATTGCACGGCGAATAAGCCTCCTTACCTTGACAAGCCAGCTGGTATGTCACTCTGCATAAGGAGAAACGTTACCCCTGAGACCCCACTCCAGAGTCTCTCACCTAGCCAAATCAGTTCTCATGCTTTGCACTGACGAGGGCCAACAGCCCGAAACACCGTGTCTGCGAATTGAGATACTGATTTGGCTTTTATCCTAAGTCATATTGCACGACTCATTAAAGGGTTGATTGTGACTTGTAGGATCGCTACTTCCAATAGGTGGCGCTATAGAGTTAAGTCCTCTTTTTTTCAGCAGAGGCAATTTGCAGCAGTTCTGACAGGCTCTATAGTCTGCTAAACAAACAAACTGTAAAAGCACCACATGGAATCCTGTAGGACTCAGCCCCTTGACATACTACACCCAGGACACCTCTGCACCTTTCACAGTATGGCACGATTCATGCATGCTCATTCAGTAATCTACTTCCCAGCGATCTGAAATCATCTGACCAGTTTTCGCAGTCTCTTATCTCATTTACTCCACCTGATTTAGCTTAAAGTGAGTTGAATGTCTCCTGTCACATACAGTGGACCACACCTAATGGAATCCGTCATCAATCAGGGACTTATTTATTTGTTCCTTATACTCAGTTACTCATCACCCATGTTATTCAGAGGTTTTCATAAACATACATACAAAAATTCACAACTTGCCAACTGCACATAGGAATTAGTACAGAACTTATTAGGATTGTAGTGCTCACTGATACTCCGGAAAGGTAAAAAGCCTCTTACATAAACATAGACACAGATGTAGGCAATGTACTGCCAATCCGAGACTGCCCAACTCTGAACTACGTAACCAGTTAATAGACAGACAGATAATGCAGATAATACTACTAATACAGATAGCTGCTGCTGTGCATGCGCTGGCGGCTCCATCTTGGAGGAGGATTTTTTTTTCTCTAGCAAGATGGCACTGCCGGCGCATGCGCAGCAGCAGCTATCGGATAACATCTATAAACACCGATAACTGCTACTGCGCAGGCACCATGGGTGCAATTTTAAATTTTTTTTAAATATCAGGATAACCTCAACCATAATAATTCTAAGCACATTACACATGCGATTATGCTGCAGCGCAAGTTCCACGGCTGGCATCTGCCTGCATAGGGTTTTCTTTTTCTCTTTTAAGTATGTATATATTAACTAGGGGGCAGGTGACTGAGGAATCAGTGACCTGTCAGCAGTCTTCAGTATAAATAGCTAATCAGAGCACCACATGAAGACCCCCCAGGCCTGCCCCGAAGCACGAGCATATCATTAACTCAAAACTGAAAATAAGGATTAAATAACAACCACAAGACAGATTTCATCAACCAAGGCATCATTTGAAATCAGTATAATGGTGCCAGCCTGACACTGTCTGTTGGTAACTGTGAACAATCCTACTGACAGATTCCATTTAAAGGAATTTCCGCACACTGCCCCCTGTTACCCAGGTCATGATGACTTTTTTATCATGTACCCATAACATAGTTTTTGCAAAACCTCAAAACATTGCATATGAGATAAGAAAGTATTAGATGAAATATGAAATCCTTGACTATGAGACTACAAGGCTTTTTAATACTAAACAAAATGTAGAACAGAGAGGAGAATCATTAAACTTTCTATATCATGTGTATGAAAGATGTGGAGACAGATGAGTAAAATGGACCAGATTCTGAGAAAAATTTAGAAAGAGGTAACAGGGAAGAGTTAGATTGGTGGAGTGATGTGTTGGAACTGTCTTAAGAGATGTGTTTTTACCTAGAGGAGCATTGCGACTTTAAGTCTCCTCATCTCGGCATGCTTAGAATGTCGATCTCCGCAAGGAGAAATGATACTTCTTGGATAAAGCATGCTTAAAAATGTGAGGGTTAGATATTAGTCAGATCATATGGGATAGCGCATTCCAGAAAACTGGCGCAACACGAGAGAAGTCTTGGAGACGGAGGTGCGAGGTTCACATCATGGAGGATGTTAGTTCCAGATCAGTTGTAGGAAAGAGACCTCTGCAGTCAGTCAATATTTTAACTTTTAGCAAACTATGCTCAGTTTTAATTAAAACACCATGTACTGATTTCTGTTCAAAAAACTTCAAATTTGATATTTTATTTAATGAAATAACCTGTTCTTATGATTATTTGATGTGTTTCCCTCACTTGTAAATGTTCTGTAAATTAGTAATGTTATATTTCACATAATATTGTTTATGGGTTGCTTTAGTTCGGTTAACAATAGTAGCTGTTGTTTTTTTTACTGCAACTGAAATGACTCCTTTCTAATGACAGAATCTAATTAAACTTCTTCTCGGTAAAAAAAAAATAAAAATAATGCTGGAAAATGCAAATTAACAAAGCAATTTAGATAATATAAAACAAGCAATTGTGTCTCAATCAGAAAAGCGAATACTAATTTTTAACAGATTTTGAAATTGCGATGCCCTGTCAAACCAGTTTCTTATGCTTCACGCCTAAATAAACATCTCTAAACAGAAAGAATCGCAACAAATTGACTGTTATTTATATGGTATTGTTTTTACCATGAAATTAAATGGCTCTCCCTAATAATTACTGATGAAGTAGATTTCCTGTGAACAAAGTCTATGACAGGGAAAATGCAAGTGTTTAAGGATTTTCGGAGTAATGATTTGAAAGCTTCCTAATGTACGTAAACAAGGGCATGCACAAAAATTGCACCATTTATTTTAATGATGACAAGCTAATTGTAGTTCACACAGAACATCTATATTACATCTTCTCCACTACTAATGAGATGACTTGTTTATTTCAGTGGATTCTGGACTGCAAATTGGCTTGTGTGACCTTGACAGAAAATAACTGATCTGTAGTATTAGCGAATGCTCTGCAATGTTTTAAAGGTTAAGCTGTAATTTAATGATTTCTTTCTGTATAATTTAGAGGTTTATTTGGGAGAGGTAAACCACAACAAATATAAATTTATGATAATTTAGATTACAGCTGTGATAAAAGATTTCATGCTACTGTATTACGTTAAAAAACATATACCTGTAGCAGAACCATTGTTGGACTATAGTGATGAAATGTCCTAAATCAAGTTTTTCAAATAAGGCATATTCTTGGAATCTAATTGGTAGAACCTCAGCAGTAGAGCATATTTACTCATTTTGGCACTTAATGTCGCATCAAATTTTATATTTCATATTATTCATGGGTTTTAGACACCTTTTGAACCTTTTCCGAAAAAGTGGTGCATTTTAGAGAAAAGGGCCATGGACTAAAATGCAACAATGTGTGCCAAAAAATGTAGGCTACCCAATAGGTGGTATACAATTAGACAGAGTGTTTAAAGGTGCACCAACTTGGCTTACAGTTTATAAGAGTATAAACTGCTTCTATTCCTTAAACTGCAGTAAAATCAGTATTGGCAATGGAGAAGTCTTTCTAACTGTCCCCAGTGTTGCACCAATAGTACAGCCTACCCTACAAACAAGAAATTTTTATATTTTAATTTTCCAATAAATAGAGACGTGTTCATTGAGTGTACCTGCAACCTTTGCACGAATTCAATCCAGCTTCTTTCATTGGATGTGCCAAATGCCCCCAACAACAAGCCTTGAAATCCTGTATGTATACTATATGCTGAGGAAAAAGCATAAAAGCATAGTCTGTGTATCAATTTTACACCTCGTTTTAGCATGCACCATTTCAAATCTCACTGTTGTGAGATTAATGCATGACTCTACCTTATACAGAATGTAAGCGGGGAACCGAACCAAAGCCACTAAATAGCAAACACATATATGAACACACAAGGATTCTGCTGGCTACACCATTCCAGGTATATATTTTTTCTTATACCTTACCTGGGCATATTGCATGATCAATAGAAAGATTTATGGCATCATATTGACACCTACTGTATATGGACTTGGCACCTTGTATCCAGATGCACTTGCACCTTATTACATTTTTCGTATGATTTATGGCATCACATTGACACATATATGGAATCGGCACTTTGGATCCAGATGCACTTGCACTTTATTATATTGTGACCTACTTATCTCATGGATTTATATATTTGGATTGACTTACAATTATATTCTTTTGCACATGCAATAGAATCAATATTGCCATATTGATATTTACAGTATATTTTTTAGGATTACATCATAAACCTAGATTTATTAATATCAGTAACAAATCATACTGGGATCTATTGATCCTATGGATCATTATACACATTTCATGCTTTAAATCATGTTGAGGATCTTATATTTTATATATGTGTCATATTCATATACATTGAATAGTTACACAATATTACACATTAACTATGAGACAATAGACATCCAGTAAATTTGCTTTCTACTGACAAGCACATTGCAGCGCTTGTCAATTCAAGGGGCATGCACTCCGAACCATAAGCAGGATTACAGCAGAGGATTATGTGACCCACATCAAGATAAATTCATAGAATCCCATAGATCCCTTTGCTATGTTGGAAGCTATTTACAGATCGTGGCTTTTGCTGTAAAATGTAATTAAGAAAATCTCAGGAAGACTACAACAGCTAAATTTTATAATCGTTTAATCAGAATCATTTTAAATTATGCCAGCTTTGTATTGATTACTATGTAACATAAGTATAAAAGTGATTGGTTAACTGTGAACACAACCAAATCCTCAATTATAAGATGTGTTCACACTTATACAAACCGAAATTTAAATTCACCGCACTCTCTTGTGGATTATCATGCAAAAATTATGAATTTATTATAACATAATCTGGGAGTGTAACAGAATACTGAACAAGGCGACATATGAGATAAAGTTTCGGCTCCGCCGGAGCCTTTGTCACAAAATCGCTGTAAATAAAAGAACAGAAACAAAATAAATAAAGTACGCAAACATAATGTACATTTTACAATGTCTCCAAGAATCCAAGACATCCTAATGAAGATTTGTGCTGTGATCGAGTAGATCAATGTACAACACTTTATACATCCTAGATACACGCAAAAATATGTACATCTACTGTATATGCAAAACCTGTCAAAGGGACATAGGGACGCATATGTATGCATTTTATATGCGTTTTTATCGTGAAAAAACGCGAAAAAATGCAACATGTGCACACAGCCTTAGGTTTTCATTGGCTGTAATAAACACTTGACATAGATTACATATGAGTTTCACTTTTTGTATTGAAGAACTGAAATAAATTAACTTTTTGATGATATTCTAATTTTGTGAGAAGCACTTGTATGTATCACGAAGATTGCTATCTTCCATGATGTAAAAACCCCAAAGTTTCTTTCCAGCATGCTATGTGCTGAGAGGGGTTAAACTGCCGTTGCAGGGTTGGGTTTTTTGTGAGTGGCTGTAACAGATGGGTGGGACAGCTACTGACCATATCTCCCCTCAAATGTGTGGATGGAAATGTTAAATGTCCAGCTACTGAGTTTTTTCTCCAGAAGGCTGGAGCCACGATGGAAAGGACATTTGTATGACCTGTTTATTTTCACTTGTGTCAGAAAAGGCTGTTTTGTGTTGCTATTTTTTTTTCTGGTTCATGAAGCAATAAACCAGACACAGACTTTACTACCAAATGTTCCTGTGTCTACCTCAGTGCAGACAAGTTAGTGGCATTACCACAGTATATACTGTATGTTTATATATACTGTATATGGCCATATATTTTTTTGTTACTTTTTGTATGGGTCACTTCGCTATATTATTTGGAATTGTGAATAAAGATGCCTCATTTTGAAAAATGCAAATATCCTTTTTGTAATTTATTGAACCCCTTCTAACCATTTTTTTTCCAAACAGTTTAACAGTCACTCCAGGAAATAAACAGTCTCTGAAATGAGACAAAGGGTTAAACTTCCCAAGAGAGTAATTTTCAAGAGTGTTATTTTTATTAATAAGCGTGATTTTTAACTACTGCAGCAACAAATTTTACGTCACCTCAGTGAAACAGAGAAGCAGTATGTCCATTTTTAATCCGTATCACCGATTAAACTCACTTATGCAAGTAAGTTACATAGTTACTTAGGTTGAAAAAAGACCTAGGTCCATCAAGTTCAACTTGTCTACACCAATTGTACATTTTGTCACCAATTTAACTATAACCCACAATGTTCTGTGTATTGAGGAAATCATCCAGCCCTTTTTTAAAAACTGTCATAGTGTCTGCCATTACCACCTCTTGTGGTCGGGCATTCCACCATCTGACTGCTCTAATTGTAAAGAACCCTTTCCTATTTAGATGCCTGAATCGCCTTTCTTTCACCCATAATGAGTGCCCCCTGCTCCTAAGTATGGTCCTTGAATGGTCCTTGAATAAGGCATGAGCCAGTCCTTTGTACTGGCCATACATGTATTTTTACATGTAAATGAGATCTCCTCTGAGGCGCCTTTATTCTAAGCTAAACAAGCCCAACTTTTCCAACCACTCATCATATATGAGGCCTTCCATCCCTTGTAATAATCTAGTTGCCCATCTTTGAACTGACTGCGTTCTGAATATCCTTTTTAAAATGTGAATCCCAAACCTGTATCCCATATTCTAGATGTGGCCTCACCAGTGATTTATAAAGGGGTAACAATACATTGGGATTGAGGGATGTTATCAATTTTTATACATCCTAAAATCCTGCTTGCTTTTGCAGCTGCAGCTTGACATTGAGTACTGTTTCCCAGAATAATTGTAACCAGAATACCCATGTACTTCTCCTTTTCTGTAGTCCCAAGTATACTCCTATTTAATGTATATGCAATAATAGGATTACTCCTCCCTAGGTGCATTACTCTACATTTATCTACATTACACCTCATTTGCCAAGTGTTTGCCCATTCTGTCATCTTATCCAGCTCATTTTTCAAAATTGTAAAGTCAAGGTCAGATTTCAATATCCTTCACAGTTTCGAGTCATCATCAAAGACTAGCAACTTACTCTCAGTGAAAACTTGGAAATGAATGGAATGCAGCTTTTGACTTGCGGTGCTGCGCCCCCTGGTGGCATAAACTGATATCAACTCTAGCGTGGGAATTTTTCTGAATATTTTCTCATGCTAGAGTTCATGAGATATAAATATATATATGTGTCTCACTGACATATATAAATATATATATATATATAGATATATGTATATATTTATAGACTGTATATATGTTTTCACGAATATTTGAGCCCATGGATCCATTCAATGTCCATTTTGCAAGCCGGCGAGAAAATCTCGCTGTATGGATGCCATACGGATGACACACGGATAATTTTTGGAGAAAAAAATCGCATTGAATACGGATCACTGTTCAGGAACATTTCTGCGTATCTCGGCCGTAAAAAACGGACCATATTTTTATACGTTAGATGTGACACCGGCCTCAGAGAGGCACACTGCACATGATCAGAAGTGCAGACACCCTGAATCAGTTAAGCACTCATTCATAAATCTGTACTGAAAAGCTGTTGTATTCTCAGAAATATAGACTAGCCTCCCTCAGTCCAAATTTTAACATCATTTGAATCAGATTTTAGGATATCAGTTTAGAAAAGTACAAAGATTAGTAGATGCCTCCATAACACATTGATGAATAGGAATGTAAATATATACATTGCTTCAGACAAGTTTTTTGCACTTTCTTGACTGGCAGCAGTTCAGTGCATACTTCAGCTTATTATAAATGTATTGTCACGTCTGATAATTCATTCATTTAATCAGGACAATTGACAGAACTCTTTTCCTTTGTTTTGCACCTGCATAAGGCCCATTCTCAATATATTGTATTTGCTAATTGGAGAACACAGGTGAGCCCACTTAATACTCTGCTTGATCAGCAGGGTATTTCCCTTTCATCAATTACAACGATGTGTTGGCAGCATTGATAAATCCCTCAGCCATGTACATACTAATCTCCCAGGATTACAAATGAAATAACTCCAGTGTCGACAGCATAAATTTAACCGTTGGAATGAATTTATAGAGAAGCACAATTTCCCTTGATATATAAAGCTTCTAGCATTGAAGCAACAAGTTTCTTTGAGGCTGAGCATTTGTGATTTGTCCTACATTTTCATTTTGTTATTGTGCTCATTCCGACAGGCACATAAATTCCACAGCATAAACAGTAGGCGAGGGATAACAAATTGACATCAAATTTGAAAATGGATTATTACCTACAGGCAAGGAGAACATGGCTACAATGCATCAGTCAATTATACAGATGTCCATTCTGAAAAGGAGTCATTCTCTCTTTAGTCTGTAAGACTTTTTGCATTTAACCTAATTTTTCAGCAAAACTCTGTCAAAGTGTTTGTCTTGAAAATAATATGGCATATTAACATGAGGCAACAGCTTTAAACCCCACAGATCCAGACCTTCAGTGGTCTGAGATAAAAAGCTTCGACATCCCATTCTTCAATCACCTACAGTCATGGCCAGAAGCATTGAATTTGACACCCCTGCAATTCTGTCAGATAATACTCAGTTTCTTCCTGAAAATGATTGCAAACACAAATTCTTTGGTATTATTATCTTCATTTAATTTGTCTTAAATGAAAAAACGCAAAGGAGAATGAAGCAAAAAGCAAAACATTGATCATTTCACACAAAACTCCAAAAATGGGCCAGACAAAAGTATTGGCACCCTCAGCCTAATACTTGGTTGCACAACCTTTAGCCAAAATAACTGCGACCAACCGCTTCCGGTAACCATCAATGAGTTTCTTACAATGCTCTGCTGGAATTTTAGACCATTCTTCTTTGGCAAACTGCTCCAGGTCCCTGATATTTGAAGGGTGCCTTCTCCAAACTGCCATTTTTAGATCTCTCCACAGGTGTTCTATGGGATTCAGGTCTGGACTCATTGCTGGCCACCTTTAGAAGTCTCCAGTGCTTTCTCTCAAACCATTTTCTAGTGCTTTTTGAAGTGTGTTTTGGGTCATTGTCCTGCTGGAAGACCCATGACCTCTGAGGGAGACCCAGCTTTCTCACACTGGGCCCTACATTATGCTGCAAAATTTGTTCGTAGTCTTCAGACTTCATAATGCCATGCACACGGTTAAGCAGTCCTTTGCCAGAGGCAGCAAAGCAACCCCAAAACATCAGGTAACCTCCGCCATGTTTGACTGTAGGGACCGTGTTCTTTTCTTTGAATGCCTCTTTTTTTCTCATGTAAACTCTATGTTGATGCCTTTGCCCAAAAAGCTCTACTTTTGTCTCATCTGACCAGAGAACATTCTTCCAAAACGTTTTAGGCTTTTTCAGGTAAGTTTTGGCAAACTCCAGCCTGGCCTTTTTATGTCTCGGGGTAAGAAGTGGGGTCTTCCTGGGTCTCCTACCATACAGTCCCTTTTCATTCAGACGCCGACGGATAGTATGGGTTGACACTGTTCTACTCTCGGACTGCAGGGCAGCTTGAACTTGTTTGGATGTTAGTCGAGGTTCTTTATCCAACATCCACACAATCTTGCATTGAAATCTCTTGTCAATTTTTCTTTTCCATCCACATCTAGGGAGGTTAGCCACAGTGCCATGGGCTTTAAACTTCTTGATGACACTGCGCACGGTAGACACAGGAACATTCAGGTCTTTGGAGATGGACTTGTAGCCTTGAGATTGCTCATGCTTCCTCACAATTTGGTTTCTCAAGTCCTCGGACAGTTCTTTGGTCTTCTTTCTTTTTTCCATGCTCAATGTGGTACACACAAGGACACAGGACAGAGGTTGAGTCAACTTTAATCCAGGTCAACTGGCTGCAAGTGTGATTTAGTTATTGCCAACACCTGTTAGGTGCCACAGGTAAGTTACAGGTGCAGTTAATTACACAAATTAGAGAAGCATCACGTGATTTTTCGAACAGTGCCAATACTTTTGTCCACCCCCTTTTTTATGTTTGGTGTGGAATTATATCCAATTTGGTTTTAGGACAATTCTTTTTGTGCTTTTTCATTTAAGACAAATTAAATGAAGATAATAATACCAAAGAATTTGTGTTTGCAATCATTTTCAGGAAGAAACTGAGTATTACCTGAGAGAATTGCAGGGGTGTCAATACTTTTGGCCATGACTGTAATTGTTAATACCTATGATTGGCTTCAGAAGTCAGGTGTGTTAGGAGTCGAGTTCCCACCGCTGCACAGGGGGAATCTCGAACCATGTCTGCTGTGGTCTCTCATTCTGCATCAGCCACAGTGGAGCCTGCTCAGCGGAGACGTCGGTCCCAGTGTCTTGCTCAGTCTCACTCTGTGCAAAGGGTTACTGCTGCTTTTCCAGCTTCTGCCATTGAAGCTAGTGCTGGGCAGCGGCGAGAAGACGCTTTTGGGACTAAGTCCTGCTTTTCCCCTTCTGTTCTGAGCATGCCCAGGGCAAGATCACCCGTTGGAGATCGAGGGTCACATGCTCAGATACTGCAGCAGATCCCATTGGTCCTCCAGGAAGGTCCTGAAGGTGCTCAACTTCTGTGGCAGCCTCCCATTGGTCCTTCTGGGAAGGTCCTGTACATGCTGCAGCTATAAAAGGTTTGCATGGCCGCACGGCCATGCGCTAGTATACACTTGTATATGTGTGTGTGTTGCGAGTGAAAGTCGCTGTTAAATCATCCCCTCCCTTGTGTTTGAATGCTCACGTAAGGAGGATGATTGTAATCTAGCGCCCGACTTGTAACCAACACTGGTACACAAACAGCGTCTATTGCTGTGACCGCCAGTGCGGCACCGTGCGCTATCACTGCGCTTTCCAAACCCAAGTCTGGGTGGTTAGTGGCGTCCGCCAGTGTGGCATCGCATGCACTCTCGTCCTATTTAATTATATCAGTTTTGTTACATGCGGTACTGCGGCCCTGTGACTCAACAGGGTTCGCTTCTTTCACACAGGGTGAAGCTAACCCGTGTGTATCCTCATTATACTGCCATATAGTCCGTCATTGCTTAGCAGCAGGTTCCATCTCTGCACGGTGGACCCCGGGCTGCGAACGCACCTTATTCCTTTTCTCTAATTATTTGGTGCGTTCCGCTAGCCCTAACATTGTGAGTGTAAAGGGACATCCTTCTAGCAACATCTGATGTCATCCAGTCATCTGGCATTTAGGTGAATGGAATTTAACCATACTAGAGCTTACACAGATAAAAGAGAACAGCCGTGCAAAAACAGCATATGGCACTTTGCAGTCTAGTAGCTCATCATAATGAACAATTCCACCGGCTTTGGAGGTGAAAGTTGACCTCCTTACCTATTTAGCCACTTTGCGGTTGCACAGGTTGCACCAATGCAATGTCCCCTCCTGTAATCATATTTCTTCCTGATCAGGCGGACACTGGATCCACGAGTGGTAGTGATGGTAGTTAAGGCTTAATTTATTATGTTATCACCAATTGTTGTACCAATTACTTTTTTCTAATAGTCTAACAACCCTTTTAAAGCATATCTGTCACCATATTTCATAGGTCAAACTACATGCATCACTAGCTAAACCTGATAAGGATGGTGTACATACTTGAAAAATCTATGTCAGAATAGCTGTGTTTTTAGGAAACATTAATTTACATTTCTGCTCAAATATCTTGATTGGCATCTCTTCAATCTCCCCCCTACTGCTGAGATCTCACAATGCTCATTACACTCTGCAACTGTTAGTCATCCTATGTGAATGAAGATTGAATACTTAGAGTCATGAGCTATTTAATTCTATAGTTGAACTCATCCTCAAATCATTAATAAATAAACATTGTTAGGTTGCAGTCAGATGGCCATGTTACTCACACAAGGATTGCTTTCCAAACCTCGGCATGTCCGTCGGCTTTCCTGACCTGAGAGTGACAGCTACATAGAAATACATGCTATTATGGCATATTTACTATCATTGTTAGGAAAGGCCAGTTGATGCAAATTTCCCAGCTTTATAAAAACCCAACCTCCTCTAACATTGTGTTACAAAACAGCAGCCATGGGTTCTTCTAAGCAGCTGCCTAGTACTCTGAAAATGAAAATTGTGAAGTCCCACAAAGCAGGAGAAGGCTATAAGAAATGAAAGTGTTGTTTTCAAGTTGTCTTTCCTCAGCTCGAAATGTAATTAAGAGATGGCAGTTAACAGAAACAGTGGAGGTCAAGATAAGGTCTGGAAAACCAAGCTACATTCCAGTGAGAGTTGCACGTAGCATTGCTAGAGAGGCAAATCAGAATGTACACTTGACTGCAAAAGACCTTCAGAAATATTTAGCAGACTCTGGAGTTGTTGTACATTGTTCTTCTATTTAGAGTCACTCGCACAAATATGGCTTTCATGGAAGAGTCATCAGAAGAAAATCTTTTCTGCATCCTTACCATGAAATTTAAAGTCAGAATATGCAAAAGACCAGCTAAACAAGCTTGATGCCTTTTGGAAACAACTCCTGTGGTATGTGTGGAGAAAAAAGGGCATAGAATTTCAGGAAAAGAACATCTTGATAACCATTAAGCTTGGGGGTGGATCAATCATGCTTTGGGGTTGTGTTGCAGCCAATGGCACAGGGTACATTTCATGGGTAGAAGGAAGAATGGATTCAATTAAATTTCAACAAAATAGTTGAAAAGAAGATGGCTTCAACAAATTGATAATGATACTAAACACACGTCAAAATCCACATTAGATTACCTCAAAAGGTGCAAGCTGAAGGTTTTAAAATGACCCTCACAGTCCCCTGATCTGAACATCACTGAAAATTTATGGCTAGACCTCAAAATAGCAGTGCATGCAAGACAACCCAGGAATCTCACAGAACTGGAATAATTTTCCAAGGAAGAATGGATGAAAATCCCTCAAACAACAATTCAAAGATTCTTGGCTGGCTATAAAAAGTGTTTACAAGCTGTGATACTTTCAAAAGGTGGTGCTGCTAATGTGATTTATGCTAAAGTGATTTATGCTTTTAAATATTTTAATGTTTTTAGACTGTTTTAACATTTTTTTCAACCTTATTTTTTAGTCCTTATAGGGGACAAAAACTTGTGAGCAATTCAATGCTTATACTCAGGGCCGGTTTTACGCAAAGTGGGGCCCTAGGCAAAAGTTAAAATGGGGCCCAAAATGCTAACATATTGCACATCACACAGAAGCATTTCTGTTGTATTTACATGTGCTGCGTTCAGGCCGCTAAACGAGCGTGATCGACAAAATTGAAGCCGTTCGCTTGTTTCCCGGCCTCTTTACACCAACTGAGAAACAATGATGGGGACAGAACAATCACTATTAGATCAATCTGTCTCCATTCAGTATCATTTTATCAGCAGCATATCTACAGTTTACATCGGCGATGTGTTGCTGAGAACAATGATTTCTGTTCCGGCATAAACAATTCAATCTTGATGAACAGGCAACATTTTGCTTGTTTAGTATAATACACCCCATAGTCCTCCATATAATATAATGTGCCCCATAGTCATCCATATAGTATAATGCACATCCCACAGTCCTCCATATAGTATTATACACTACCCACAGTCCTCCATATAGTATATTACACTCCTCATAGTCCTCCATGTATTAAAATACACTGCTCAGTCCTCCATATAGTATAATACTCACCTCATAGTCCTCCATATAGTATAATACACTCCCCAGTCCTCCATATAGTATAATACACTCTTCAGTCCTCCACATAGTATGATACACTCATTATAGTCCTCCATATAGTATTATACACTCCTAATAGTCCTAAGTATAGTATAATACACTCCTCACAGTCCTCCATATACTAAAATAAACTCAGTCCACCATATAGTATAATACATTCCTCAGTCCTCCATATAGCATAATACACTACTCAGTCCTCCATAGAGTGTAATACACTCCTCATAGTCCTCCATATATTAAAATACACTGCTCAGTCCACCATATAGTATGATACACTCCTCATAGTCTTCCATATAGTATAATACACTCCTTATAGTCCTCCATATATTTAAATACACTCAGTCCTCCATGTAGTATAATATAATACTCAGCCCTCCATATAGTATAATACACTCCTCATTGTCCTCCATATAATAAAATACACTGCTCAGTCCTCCATATAGTATAATACACTCCTCAGTCCTCCATATAGTATAATACACTCCTCATAGTCCTCCATATATTAAAATACACTGCTCAGTCCTGCATATAGTACAATACGCTCCTCAGTCCTCCATATAGTTTAATACACTCCTTGTAGTCCTCCATATAGTATAATACACTCCTCATAGTCCTCCATATATTAAAATACACTCAGTCTTCCACATAGTATAATACACTACTCAGTCCTCCATATAGTATATTATACTCCTCATAGTCCTCCATATATTAAAATACACTGCTCAGTCCTCCATATAGGATAATACACTCCTCATAGTGCTCCATATAGTAGAATGCACTGCCACAGTCATCCATGCAGTACAATACACTCCTCATAGTCCTCCATATATTAAAATACACTCAGTCCCCCACATAGTATAATACACTACTCAGTCCTCCATGTAGTATATTGTACTCCTCATAGTCCTCCATATATTAAAATACACCGTCCTCCATATAGTATAATACACTCCTCAGTCCTCCATGTAGTATAATGCACTCCTCAGTCCTCCATATAGTATAATACACTCCTCATAGTCCTCCATATATTAAAATGCACTGCTCAGTCCTCCATATAGTATAATAATGCAGCCTTTATAGAATATAATGTAGCCCTCTCAAAAAGTATAATGAAGCCACCTATACAATATAATCTTTCAATGGATGCGATTTAAAAATGGAACGGCAATTGGACAGCACTCAACTAATCCAAATGCCATTTTCTTGAAAAAATTCTCCACTGGCTCAGAAATTTGCATCAGCCCAATGCAGGAAGTTGTAAGCCAGACTGATCCTTGCAAACTATAACAAAAGCACACACCTCCATGGAGATCAGAACCATGGCACATCACATCAATGTGAAGATGCTAATTGTCAGTGCAGGAGCAATAAGAATTAGACGATATGCTGTGAAGGGTAAAGTTTGTTGATTGTATGTAATATCCTGAACCCAATTTTCAAATATGATTTTTTTTCACTTTTCTTTAAAAAAATGAATGATATCACCCACTGGTGGCACAGCTGCCATGATACCTACACTTGTGAGTGGCAACAGAGGTCCAAAAGTGACTCAGCGACCTCAAGAAGGCCATATCTATATGAATTATTTTCATTTTCTGGCCAATATTCTGGATCTCCTCCCCTAAGTTTGTGATTTTGTTCCCTTTGTTGACCATATTTTAAAAATTTAAGTCCATTTTGTGAAAATGTAGATTAAATAATGTATACTTTGTTTTTGCAGAGCCGACTCCAACATACGTGACAGGCAGACAGCATCAGAGACTGATGCCACCCTCTTGGAGCTCGTGAGTGAATCTGGTGAGGATGCAGGAGCAACAGCAGTCGAATCCTCTGATTCTGCCACCCCAACAACACCAGCACCCTCCACATCAGCAGTTGCAGCCAATGGTCAACCAGCACCAAGAACAGCACCAGCAATAGGCACAGATGAAGTGGAAGAGTGGCAAAGCAGCAGCCGAACAATTCGGCTGGACAACTCTTCAGTTGCAGCCCTCATTCCCAAAAGACTTTGCTGTATGTAACCATGACTATGTGGAAACATACTGTATTTTGATTGGTTAATCACTACGATAATTCTATGTAAGTAATGCAATTATTGACTATTATGGGGATTCTTTTCCATCTGTTTATCTCACAATATGTGGCTACTGTATATTAATGTTTGGGATCATATTCATTGTAATGATGTTTTTGTAATGGATGAATTCCATGTAAGTAGATTTAGACTTTATGGTGATTGGTGTGTATGTGGGTAATCCACACTATATAAAGCAGCCCTGTGTGTCATTGTTTGGACTTGAAAAAGACCTACAATAGGTCGAAATGTTGTTATGTCATGGTGGAATAAACTTTGTTTTTTTGGAACTAATCACCCTGGATTGGACGCTGTCTACTTACCTTTATACTGTTGTTCCTCCAAGAGGGTTCCTTGGAATTTTGAAAGAGTATCAAGCCTAGTGAGTGCTGCCCTGAGTTTGGGAATGATACAACTGGCAATAAATTCACTTTAAAGCAGAGGTGTCAAACTGCATTCCTCGAGGGCCGCCAACAGGTCATGTTTTCAGGATTTCATTGTATTGCACAGGTGATAATTTAATCACCTGCACAGAATGATTCCAGCACCTTGTGGAATGCGAAGGAAATCCTGAAAACATGACCTGTTGGCGGCCCTCGAGGAATGCAGTTTGACACACACCTCTGCTTTAATGGGTCCAATGTAGATTTCCAGGATAGCTACCCTTATTAGATGGCATATTTAGATGTAAATTAATTTTCTTTATTTTAACAATAGAGCTAGTACATATATTATACATTGAAATGTTTTTATTTAGAAAGTGCTAGCATACTTTTGTCTATAAATAAAAATGGTTACATGACCTGTTATATTGGGTTAAGAACTGTGGTCCACACAATGATTACAATCAAATATTTTTCATGTTAAATCATATCTACTAATGGAGAGAAATTCAGTTATTATTAGTGTAAGAGAAAAAAAGAGCATAGTGGAATGCGTTGTAATGGATGTAATTCATTTCACCCTATTTCCTCTAGAATATAATTACAGGTTAGATACTTCGCATTAAAAGGCCTGTATATTTATCATTTGTACTGCCTTTATTGCCTGATTGTTTTTCAAATTGATCTCAAAATATATAAAAAAAATTCTTTTTACACACCAGTGACCCTTTACTGTAATGACGTTCATGTTAATCAAACCTTAAACTAATTCAATGGTAGCAAAATCTGGAATTATTATTCATTTATACATTGAGCTATTAACTTTGATATTTCCTGTAAAGCCTCTTGATAGCTTCTGTACCTGCTTCACACCAGCTGAGAGACTGATTGGTGATTCAGGTCATTGTACTATAACTGATATGACTAAATATTAGTAGAACCGTGGTTTATGCAAAATGAGCTGTTAACTTTCTATAATATGAATACATTAATCGTATCTCTATACAGTCGGTTCAGTAATTATATAGTTTATAAACTGATACTCAAATCCTATCAAATAGCTCTGCTTTAATATGTCATTTGGTGAAAATTCTTCTGTAAAGGATATGTATTCCTTTAATATTACTTACAATGTCCTTGTTTATAATGAGCCATTCAGTTGCAATCAGCTTTAGAATTTCCTCAGCAGGTGATTCAACACTCCCATTTCTTTCCTTGTGATTTCATATTTTATTCTGAGTATGAGCAATAACAATTCCTTTCTCTTTGCCCAATTTACACCATATTATATCCCCTGGCTAAGCTAGCACATTGCATTATTTCAGCGTTCTTAATTTTAAACACAGTGACCTTATGACTATTAATAATGGCTCTTTCATTCAAAGCTACCCAACCATGTTTCAAATTAAACATAGTCTATCATTAGAGCCACTAGTCTAAACACATTATTTTATGCCCTCAGAAAGGCTCATTTGCAAATCTTGCCCTTGCGCTTTCCTTACAACCAGCTCATTTTTCTCATTTTTAATGCTCGTTTTACGATATTTCTTACATATTTCTAAACTTATTTGATTGTCAGAGAGGTTCATTGTTTGATTGATCCACTATTTCATGCATGTCTATTTTTTTAAATAGGTGTTTATTTACAGAATATCATATTCTCTGAATATGGAAATTCTAAAATGTGTTGTCCATTATTTAACCCCTTCATGACCTTGCCGTTTTTTGCAATTCTGACCAGTGTCCCTTTATGAGGTAATAACTCAGGAACGCTTCAACGTATCCTAGCGATTCTGAGATTGTTTTTTCGTGACATATTGGGCTTCATGTTAGTGGTAAATTTAGGTCGATAATTTCTGAGTTTATTTGTGAAAAAAACGGAAATTTGGCAAAAATTTTGAACATTTCGCAATTTTCACATTTTGAATTTTTATTCTGTTAAACCAGAGAGTTATGTGACACAAAATAGTTAATAAATAACATTTCCCACATGTCTACTTTACATCAGCACAATTTTGGAAACAATTTTTTTTTTTGCTAGGAAGTTATAAGGGTTAAAATTTGACCAGTGATTTCTCATTTTTACAACAAAATTTACAAAACCATTTTTTTTAGGGACCACCTCACATTTGAAGTCAGTTTGAGGGTTCTATATGGCTGAAAATACCCAAAAGTGACACCATTCTAAAAACTGCACCCCTCAAGGTGCTCAAAACCACATTCAAGAAGTTTATTAACCCTTCAGGTGTTTCACAGCAGCAGAAGCAACATGGAAGTAAAAAATGAACATTTAACTTTTTAGTCACAAAAATGATCTTTTAGCAACAATTTTTTATTTTCCCAAGGGTAAAAGGAGAAACTGGACCACGAACGTTGTTGTACAATTTCTCCTGAGTACGCTGGTACCTCATATGTGGGGGTAAACCACTGTTTGGGCGCACGGCAGGGCTCGGAAGGGAAGGAGCGCCATTTGACTTTTTGAATGAAAAATTGGCTCCAATCTTTAGCGGACACCATGTCGCGTTTGGAGAGCCCCCGTGTGCCTAAACATTGGAGCTCCCCCACAAGTGACCACATTTTGGAAACTAGACCCCCCAAGAAACTTATCTAGAAGCATAGTGAGCACTTTAAACCCCCAAGTGCTTCACAAATTGATCCGTAAAAATGAAAAAGTACTTTTTTTTTCACAAAAAAATGATTTTAGCCTCAATTTTTTCATTTTCACATGGGCAACAGGATAAAATGCACCACGGGATCAATTGCTATATACTGATAAAAACAAATTAAAAACCTCTGAACAACATAATGCGGTAAGATTTATTTCCACCTTTAATGGTGAGTGGTCCACCATGAGGGACTGTCTCCAAAAACATTGGAGCATTCTACATAGTGACCCACTACTATCTAAATGTCTGACCAAGCATCCTCTCATGACTGCAAGACACAGTAAAAATCTTAGGGATTTGTTGGTGTCAAGTCACTATGTCCCCAAAATACGCACCTACAATTTTGGATCTGATGGACCTCCTCATGGCTGCTATCAGTGTGGGGATTGTGTTTCTTGTGTCAATATCTGTCGCACTGCCACCTTTGCATCTGCCGATGGTCAAAAGACTTTTTCTATCAACTACCACATAAATTGTAACACTACACATGTGGTATATTACGCTACATGTAGCTGTCCAAAGATTTACATTGGTTTAACTTCCCGTCGTCTTGGAACCCGTACTCGGGAACATGTACGGGACATATTGGCAGCGGCAAAAGAGACAGATATGGCGCAACTTAAGACAATACCTCGTCACTTTTTGCAGTTTCATGGGTGTAACCCAAAGTCCTTTATGGTACGAGGTATCGATCTTGTGAAATGTGGCATTAGAGGGGGCAATACTAAGCGTATTTTGGCACAAAGAGAGTGCCGTTGGATTTCCACACTGGGCACTATGATGCCCATAGGTCTTAATGAGACACATGGATTTTCCTCTTATCTCTAAGAGATCTAGAGTAGTTCTTTTGTCTTTGGTATTTCCTGCGGTCCTCATCATGTCTCATCAGATTTTAATTGTGTATTTCTGTCTCATATTTTAGTGTGTGATTATTTCCTTACGGCGTTCATGCGATGGTGGCCACCCATGGACATCAATGTGAGGGTTTGATGGAATTGAAGATCCACAAGATTCAACATCTAAGTACCATACAGAATTCAGAGTGGACAATATCAATCGGAAAATTGGCCATAGTAGATACAATTGATTAATGATTTTGCATGTTTATTCCATGGCTCATTGCCCTATACTCTTATCTGTGGATGTTTTCTCTTTCTTTTTATATGTCGGGTGCCCTCTAGGATGGGCTTGACCATTTACGCCGTTTGGATATTTTAATCTTGTCAATTGTAAAAAATTTTTTGTTATTACCATTTATCTTAACACGTTTTTGTATTGCACATTAGAAATTTTTCCTGTCCATTCTTCCGATCCTTATATTTTGTATTATGTTGGATCCTAAATTTAACATCTAATATGGCTCTTGGAGATTACTGCTCAGGGAATTTATCACTCATTATTATTCACGCATGTATATATATATATATAAAGGCATATTTCATTTAATGCAATCTGTTTTTTTCATACAGTCACCTGTTTACACACCGCTTAATCCGTTCTGGGTTGTTTCCTGCCCTCTTTCGGTAGCGCGGTCCCGTGTCATGTGTTGGGGGCGTGGCGCCCGCCCGCTCACGTGACCGGCGCTGACGTTTTGCTGAGTGAGGCTTGGAACGCACAGGATCGCATTTGCGGTTCACGCATGCGCATCGTTACACGTTTGTTATATGGTCACATGATCGGATGTGATCACTATTTATATGGGACTGGGATCGCAATTAGGCCACGCCCCCTGAGGAAGCGGCAACGTTCAAACGCGAAACGCGCGTTGGGGTTATGTGACTGGGTGCCGGACGAGACCTCTACACCATCCCACATGGGTAAATAACGGCCTTTACTTATTTTGTGTGCATTGCAGCCTCTGGCTAGTTTTATAGCACTTCTGCACTTTATATAATTAATTTACCTCTTTGCTGGGCTGCTGGTTTCTGGTAGTCAGCTGTGAGCACACATGACTGTGTTAACATACGATTTTCATATATATATATCCTAGGAGTTTTCTTGTCTCGTACTGACTCTCCCAGTTCACCACTGCATTCATGGATTTAGTCACTATGTCACTTTATCATAAGTGGTAATATTTTATTTGTTATTTGATTGTATTTCTAATAAAATTGGTATTATTTGATTTAAATATGGTTGGCAACTTTTTTGACTCATGGTTCTCCGATTAGTGCTATATTTATGGTTGAGTCGCTTATGTTTTGGTTAAGCAATATACGGCTGATGTTCTTGTATATATGGATCCTAAATTTTGTTGGGCAATTTCTCCTGAGTACACCGATACCTCACATGTGGGGGTATACCACTGTTTGGGTGCACAGCAAGGCTCGGAAGGGAAGGAGCGCCATTTGACTTTTTGAATGGAAAATTATCTCCATCGTTAGCGGACACCATTAGGGTTGAGCGACTTTCATTTTTTTAAGATCGAGTAGGGTTTTGGGAAACCCGATTTTGTCCAGAGTCGAGTCGAGTGCAGTCGGCCGATTATCGCTAAAAGTCGGGGATCGACCGAAACACGAAACCCAATGCAAGTCAATGGGGAAGCATAGTCGGCAGTGAGTGGAGGCCAGGAAAACACCTACAGTGCCCATTTTAATGCCAAAAACATCCATTCTTGTTTCTGAAGCTTGCCAATCTTAATTAACTGTATAATAATAGTTGGGCATAGGGAATTGGGGGAAAGTTGTGGGGGGAGTAGGGCTGGCTCAAGTTTTTCGTGGGCCCAGGAAATGCGGACTACGTCACGGCGGTGTTGCAGGGAAAGGTAAGTATTTAAACGTTGCAAGTGCTGTGATCCTGAGCAAGCAGGGGGGGGCCCACTCGTTCGCATTGGCACTGGCACAGGGCCCCTCAAAGTACGGCGGTGTGTTTGCATGGCGGGGGCGCCTCCCACCAGCAGCGACACTTTTGCGTACTCTGAGGGGCCCTGTGCCAGTGACGTCGCCAACGAGTATGCCCCCCCACCTGATGAAGGAACCTGCACTTTCATCTGCACCTTCCTCTTTGTCCCTGTGTAAGGTGGTATAACATGCGGGAAGGGGAACCTTACTTTCAGCAGGGTCAGATTCTGGCTGTGTAGAGTACAAGGGGAATGTAGTGGTCTAGGTCAATGTACCAGCAGACTCATTTAGCAGTGGCTGGGCAATGGGCAGGATGAGGAGGAAACAGATATAGGGCCAAAGAATAAAGTAGGCTAAATGCAGTTCAAAATTGGTAACAGGACTAAACAGGCGGCATTGCTTTGTTCAGTGGAGTAGCAAACCCAAGAGCAGCAGACACTGTTTCAAGGGCCTAACCACACTAGTAGGCCAAATGCAGTTTAATATCTGATAGTATAGGGCGAAAGCCAGAATGTGGAAGCTCAGCTTTGTTCAGTTGAGGACAACACCAGGGAGGGGCAGACACCTTTAGTAGGCCGGAAAAGCCTATTGCATTTTTTAAAATGGTAATTTGGAGCAGAAGGTTGAAGCTCAGCTTTATTTAGTTGAGGACAACACCAGGCAGGGGCACACAGACAGACACCTTTAGTAGGCCGGAAAAGCCTATTGCATTTTTTAAAATGGTAATTTGGAGCAGAAGGTTGCAGCTCAGCTTTATTTAGTTGAGGGCAACACCAGGGAGGGGCAGAAGCCGTTAGTAGGCCCTAACCACCATTTTGTTTTTTAAAAACCACTTAATGAGAGCCGGAAGGTTGAAGCTCAGCTTTATTCAGTTGAGGACAACACCAGGCAGGGGCACACAGACAGACACCTTTAGTAGGCCGGAAAAGCCTATTGCATTTTTTAAAATGGTAATTTGGAGCAGAAGGTTGAAGCTCAGCTTTATTTAGTTGAGGGCAACACCAGGGAGGGGCAGAAGCCGTTAGTAGGCCCTAACCACCATTTTGTTTTTTAAAAACCACTTTATGAGAGCCGGAAGGTTGAAGCTCAGCTTTATTCAGTTGAGGACAACACCAGGCAGGGGCACACAGACAGACACCTTTAGTAGGCCGGAAAAGCCTATTGCATTTTTTAAAATGGTAATTTGGAGCAGAAGGTTGAAGCTCAGCTTTATTTAGTTGAGGACAACACCAGGCAGGGGCACACAGACAGACACCTTTAGTAGGCCGGAAAAGCCTATTGCATTTTTTAAAATGGTAATTTGGAGCAGAAGGTTGAAGCTCAGCTTTATTTAGTTGAGGGCAACACCAGGGAGGGGCAGAAGCCGTTAGTAGGCCCTAACCACCATTTTGTTTTTTAAAAACCACTTAATGAGAGCCGGAAGGTTGAAGCTCAGCTTTATTCAGTTGAGGACAACACCAGGCAGGGGCACACAGACAGACACCTTTAGTAGGCCGGAAAAGCCTATTGCATTTTTTAAAATGGTAATTTGGAGCAGAAGGTTGAAGCTCAGCTTTATTTAGTTGAGGGCAACACCAAGGAGGGGCAGAAGCCGTTAGTAGGCCCTAACCACCATTTTGTTTTTTAAAAACCACTTAATGAGAGCCGGAAGGTTGAAGCTCAGCTTTATTCAGTTGAGGACAACACCAGGCAGGGGCACACAGACAGACACCTTTAGTAGGCCGGAAAAGCCTATTGCATTTTTTAAAATGGTAATTTGGAGCAGAAGGTTGAAGCTCAGCTTTATTTAGTTGAGGACAACACCAGGCAGGGGCACACAGACAGACACCTTTAGTAGGCCGGAAAAGCCTATTGCATTTTTTAAAATGGTAATTTGGAGCAGAAGGTTGAAGCTCAGCTTTATTTAGTTGAGGGCAACACCAGGGAGGGGCAGAAGCCGTTAGTAGGCCCTAACCACCATTTTGTTTTTTAAAAACCACTTAATGAGAGCCGGAAGGTTGAAGCTCAGCTTTATTCAGTTGAGGACAACACCAGGCAGGGGCACACAGACAGACACCTTTAGTAGGCCGGAAAAGCCTATTGCATTTTTTAAAATGGTAATTTGGAGCAGAAGGTTGAAGCTCAGCTTTATTTAGTTGAGGGCAACACCAGGGAGGGGCAGAAGCCGTTAGTAGGCCCTAACCACCATTTTGTTTTTTAAAAACCACTTAATGAGAGCCGGAAGGTTGAAGCTCAGCTTTATTCAGTTGAGGACAACACCAGGCAGGGGCACACAGACAGACACCTTTAGTAGGCCGGAAAAGCCTATTGCATTTTTTAAAATGGTAATTTGGAGCAGAAGGTTGAAGCTCAGCTTTATTTAGTTGAGGGCAACACCAAGGAGGGGCAGAAGCCGTTAGTAGGCCCTAACCACCATTTTGTTTTTTAAAAACCACTTAATGAGAGCCGGAAGGTTGAAGCTCAGCTTTATTCAGTTGAGGACAACACCAGGCAGGGGCACACAGACAGACACCTTTAGTAGGCCGGAAAAGCCTATTGCATTTTTTAAAATGGTAATTTGGAGCAGAAGGTTGAAGCTCAGCTTTATTTAGTTGAGGACAACACCAGGCAGGGGCACACAGACAGACACCTTTAGTAGGCCGGAAAAGCCTATTGCATTTTTTAAAATGGTAATTTGGAGCAGAAGGTTGAAGCTCAGCTTTATTTAGTTGAGGGCAACACCAGGGAGGGGCAGAAGCCGTTAGTAGGCCCTAACCACCATTTTGTTTTTTAAAAACCACTTAATGAGAGCCGGAAGGTTGAAGCTCAGCTTTATTCAGTTGAGGACAACACCAGGCAGGGGCACACAGACAGACACCTTTAGTAGGCCGGAAAAGCCTATTGCATTTTTTAAAATGGTAATTTGGAGCAGAAGGTTGAAGCTCAGCTTTATTTAGTTGAGGGCAACACCAGGGAGGGGCAGAAGCCGTTAGTAGGCCCTAACCACCATTTTGTTTTTTAAAAACCACTTAATGAGAGCCGGAAGGTTGAAGCTCAGCTTTATTCAGTTGAGGACAACACCAGGCAGGGGCACACAGACAGACACCTTTAGTAGGCCGGAAAAGCCTATTGCATTTTTTAAAATGGTAATTTGGAGCAGAAGGTTGAAGCTCAGCTTTATTTAGTTGAGGACAACACCAGGCAGGGGCACACAGACAGACACCTTTAGTAGGCCGGAAAAGCCTATTGCATTTTTTAAAATGGTAATTTGGAGCAGAAGGTTGAAGCTCAGCTTTATTTAGTTGAGGGCAACACCAGGGAGGGGCAGAAGCCGTTAGTAGGCCCTAACCACCATTTTGTTTTTTAAAAACCACTTAATGAGAGCCGGAAGGTTGAAGCTCAGCTTTATTCAGTTGAGGACAACACCAGGCAGGGGCACACAGACAGACACCTTTAGTAGGCCGGAAAAGCCTATTGCATTTTTTAAAATGGTAATTTGGAGCAGAAGGTTGAAGCTCAGCTTTATTTAGTTGAGGGCAACACCAGGGAGGGGCAGAAGCCGTTAGTAGGCCCTAACCACCATTTTGTTTTTTAAAAACCACTTAATGAGAGCCGGAAGGTTGAAGCTCAGCTTTATTCAGTTGAGGACAACACCAGGCAGGGGCACACAGACAGACACCTTTAGTAGGCCGGAAAAGCCTATTGCATTTTTTAAAATGGTAATTTGGAGCAGAAGGTTGAAGCTCAGCTTTATTTAGTTGAGGACAACACCAGGGAGGGGCAGAAGCCGTTAGTAGGCCCTAACCACCATTTTGTTTTTTAAAAACCACTTAATGAGAGCCGGAAGGTTGAAGCTCAGCTTTATTCAGTTGAGGACAACACCAGGCAGGGGCACACAGACAGACACTTTTAGTAGGCCGGAAAAGCCTATTGCATTTTTTAAAATGGTAATTTGGAGCAGAAGGTTGAAGCTCAGCTTTATTTAGTTGAGGACAACACCAGGCAGGGGCACACAGACAGACACCTTTAGTAGGCCGGAAAAGCCTATTGCATTTTTTAAAATGGTAATTTGGAGCAGAAGGTTGCAGCTCAGCTTTATTTAGTTGAGGGCAACACCAGGGAGGGGCAGAAGCCGTTAGTAGGCCCTAACCACCATTTTGTTTTTTAAAAACCACTTAATGAGAGCCGGAAGGTTGAAGCTCAGCTTTATTCAGTTGAGGACAACACCAGGCAGGGGCACACAGACAGACACCTTTAGTAGGCCGGAAAAGCCTATTGCATTTTTTAAAATGGTAATTTGGAGCAGAAGGTTGAAGCTCAGCTTTATTTAGTTGAGGACAACACCAGGCAGGGGCACACAGACAGACACCTTTAGTAGGCCGGAAAAGCCTATTGCATTTTTTAAAATGGTAATTTGGAGCAGAAGGTTGAAGCTCAGCTTTATTTAGTTGAGGACAACACCAGGCAGGGGCACACAGACAGACACCTTTAGTAGGCCGGAAAAGCCTATTGCATTTTTTAAAATGGTAATTTGGAGCAGAAGGTTGAAGCTCAGCTTTATTTAGTTGAGGACAACACCAGGCAGGGGCACACAGACAGACACCTTTAGTAGGCCGGAAAAGCCTATTGCATTTTTTAAAATGGTAATTTGGAGCAGAAGGTTGAAGCTCAGCTTTATTTAGTTGAGGACAACACCAGGCAGGGGCACACAGACAGACACCTTTAGTAGGCCGGAAAAGCCTATTGCATTTTTTAAAATGGTAATTTGGAGCAGAAGGTTGAAGCTCAGCTTTATTTAGTTGAGGGCAACACCAGGGAGGGGCAGAAGCCGTTAGTAGGCCCTAACCACCATTTTGTTTTTTAAAAACCACTTAATGAGAGCCGGAAGGTTGAAGCTCAGCTTTATTCAGTTGAGGACAACACCAGGCAGGGGCACACAGACAGACACCTTTAGTAGGCCGGAAAAGCCTATTGCATTTTTTAAAATGGTAATTTGGAGCAGAAGGTTGAAGCTCAGCTTTATTTAGTTGAGGGCAACACCAGGGAGGGGCAGAAGCCGTTAGTAGGCCCTAACCACCATTTTGTTTTTTAAAAACCACTTAATGAGAGCCGGAAGGTTGAAGCTCAGCTTTATTCAGTTGAGGACAACACCAGGCAGGGGCACACAGACAGACACCTTTAGTAGGCCGGAAAAGCCTATTGCATTTTTTAAAATGGTAATTTGGAGCAGAAGGTTGAAGCTCAGCTTTATTTAGTTGAGGACAACACCAGGGAGGGGCAGAAGCCGTTAGTAGGCCCTAACCACCATTTTGTTTTTTAAAAACCACTTAATGAGAGCCGGAAGGTTGAAGCTCAGCTTTATTCAGTTGAGGACAACACCAGGCAGGGGCACACAGACAGACACCTTTAGTAGGCCGGAAAAGCCTATTGCATTTTTTAAAATGGTAATTTGGAGCAGAAGGTTGAAGCTCAGCTTTATTTAGTTGAGGACAACACCAGGCAGGGGCACACAGACAGACACCTTTAGTAGGCCGGAAAAGCCTATTGCATTTTTTAAAATGGTAATTTGGAGCAGAAGGTTGCAGCTCAGCTTTATTTAGTTGAGGGCAACACCAGGGAGGGGCAGAAGCCGTTAGTAGGCCCTAACCACCATTTTGTTTTTTAAAAACCACTTAATGAGAGCCGGAAGGTTGAAGCTCAGCTTTATTCAGTTGAGGACAACACCAGGCAGGGGCACACAGACAGACACCTTTAGTAGGCCGGAAAAGCCTATTGCATTTTTTAAAATGGTAATTTGGAGCAGAAGGTTGAAGCTCAGCTTTATTTAGTTGAGGACAACACCAGGCAGGGGCACACAGACAGACACCTTTAGTAGGCCGGAAAAGCCTATTGCATTTTTTAAAATGGTAATTTGGAGCAGAAGGTTGAAGCTCAGCTTTATTTAGTTGAGGACAACACCAGGCAGGGGCACACAGACAGACACCTTTAGTAGGCCGGAAAAGCCTATTGCATTTTTTAAAATGGTAATTTGGAGCAGAAGGTTGAAGCTCAGCTTTATTTAGTTGAGGACAACACCAGGCAGGGGCACACAGACAGACACCTTTAGTAGGCCGGAAAAGCCTATTGCATTTTTTAAAATGGTAATTTGGAGCAGAAGGTTGAAGCTCAGCTTTATTTAGTTGAGGGCAACACCAGGGAGGGGCAGAAGCCGTTAGTAGGCCCTAACCACCATTTTGTTTTTTAAAAACCACTTAATGAGAGCCGGAAGGTTGAAGCTCAGCTTTATTCAGTTGAGGACAACACCAGGCAGGGGCACACAGACAGACACCTTTAGTAGGCCGGAAAAGCCTATTGCATTTTTTAAAATGGTAATTTGGAGCAGAAGGTTGAAGCTCAGCTTTATTTAGTTGAGGGCAACACCAGGGAGGGGCAGAAGCCGTTAGTAGGCCCTAACCACCATTTTGTTTTTTAAAAACCACTTAATGAGAGCCGGAAGGTTGAAGCTCAGCTTTATTCAGTTGAGGACAACACCAGGCAGGGGCACACAGACAGACACCTTTAGTAGGCCGGAAAAGCCTATTGCATTTTTTAAAATGGTAATTTGGAGCAGAAGGTTGAAGCTCAGCTTTATTTAGTTGAGGACAACACCAGGGAGGGGCAGAAGCCGTTAGTAGGCCCTAACCACCATTTTGTTTTTTAAAAACCACTTAATGAGAGCCGGAAGGTTGAAGCTCAGCTTTATTCAGTTGAGGACAACACCAGGCAGGGGCACACAGACAGACACCTTTAGTAGGCCGGAAAAGCCTATTGCATTTTTTAAAATGGTAATTTGGAGCAGAAGGTTGAAGCTCAGCTTTATTTAGTTGAGGACAACACCAGGCAGGGGCACACAGACAGACACCTTTAGTAGGCCGGAAAAGCCTATTGCATTTTTTAAAATGGTAATTTGGAGCAGAAGGTTGCAGCTCAGCTTTATTTAGTTGAGGGCAACACCAGGGAGGGGCAGAAGCCGTTAGTAGGCCCTAACCACCATTTTGTTTTTTAAAAACCACTTAATGAGAGCCGGAAGGTTGAAGCTCAGCTTTATTCAGTTGAGGACAACACCAGGCAGGGGCACACAGACAGACACCTTTAGTAGGCCGGAAAAGCCTATTGCATTTTTTAAAATGGTAATTTGGAGCAGAAGGTTGAAGCTCAGCTTTATTTAGTTGAGGACAACACCAGGCAGGGGCACACAGACAGACACCTTTAGTAGGCCGGAAAAGCCTATTGCATTTTTTAAAATGGTAATTTGGAGCAGAAGGTTGAAGCTCAGCTTTATTTAGTTGAGGACAACACCAGGCAGGGGCACACAGACAGACACCTTTAGTAGGCCGGAAAAGCCTATTGCATTTTTTAAAATGGTAATTTGGAGCAGAAGGTTGAAGCTCAGCTTTATTTAGTTGAGGACAACACCAGGCAGGGGCACACAGACAGACACCTTTAGTAGGCCGGAAAAGCCTATTGCATTTTTTAAAATGGTAATTTGGAGCAGAAGGTTGAAGCTCAGCTTTATTTAGTTGAGGACAACACCAGGCAGGGGCACACAGACAGACACCTTTAGTAGGCCGGAAAAGCCTATTGCATTTTTTAAAATGGTAATTTGGAGCAGAAGGTTGAAGCTCAGCTTTATTTAGTTGAGGGCAACACCAGGGAGGGGCAGAAGCCGTTAGTAGGCCCTAACCACCATTTTTTTTTTTTAAAACCACTTAATGAGAGCCGGAAGGTTGAAGCTCAGCTTTATTTAGTTGAGGACAACACCAGGCAGGGGCACACAGACAGACACCTTTAGTAGGCCGGAAAAGCCTATTGCATTTTTTAAAATGGTAATTTGGAGCAGAAGGTTGAAGCTCAGCTTTATTTAGTTGAGGGCAACACCAGGGAGGGGCAGAAGCCGTTAGTAGGCCCTAACCACCATTTTTTTTTTTTAAAACCACTTAATGAGAGCCGGAAGGTTGAAGCTCAGCTTTATTTAGTTGAGGACAACACCAGGCAGGGGCACACAGACAGACACCTTTAGTAGGCCGGAAAAGCCTATTGCATTTTTTAAAATGGTAATTTGGAGCAGAAGGTTGAAGCTCAGCTTTATTTAGTTGAGGGCAACACCAGGGAGGGGCAGAAGCCGTTAGTAGGCCCTAACCACCATTTTTTTTTTTTAAAACCACTTAATGAGAGCCGGAAGGTTGAAGCTCAGCTTTATTTAGTTGAGGACAACACCAGGCAGGGGCACACAGACAGACACCTTTAGTAGGCCGGAAAAGCCTATTGCATTTTTTAAAATGGTAATTTGGAGCAGAAGGTTGAAGCTCAGCTTTATTTAGTTGAGGACAACACCAGGGAGGGGCAGAAGCCGTTAGTAGGCCCTAACCACCATTTTTTTTTTTTAAAACCACTTAATGAGAGCCGGAAGGTTGAAGCTCAGCTTTATTTAGTTGAGGACAACACCAGGCAGGGGCACACAGACAGACACCTTTAGTAGGCCGGAAAAGCCTATTGCATTTTTTAAAATGGTAATTTGGAGCAGAAGGTTGAAGCTCAGCTTTATTTAGTTGAGGACAACACCAGGCAGGGGCACACAGACAGACACCTTTAGTAGGCCGGAAAAGCCTATTGCATTTTTTAAAATGGTAATTTGGAGCAGAAGGTTGAAGCTCAGCTTTATTTAGTTGAGGACAACACCAGGGAGGGGCAGAAGCCGTTAGTAGGCCCTAATCACCATTTTTTTTTTTTAAAACCACTTAATGAGAGCCGGAAGGTTGAAGCTCAGCTTTATTTAGTTGAGGACAACACCAGGCAGGGGCACACAGACAGACACCTTTAGTAGGCCGGAAAAGCCTATTGCATTTTTTAAAATGGTAATTTGGAGCAGAAGGTTGAAGCTCAGCTTTATTTAGTTGAGGGCAACACCAGGGAGGGGCAGAAGCCGTTAGTAGGCCCTAACCACCATTTTTTTTTTTTAAAACCACTTAATGAGAGCCGGAAGGTTGAAGCTCAGCTTTATTTAGTTGAGGACAACACCAGGCAGGGGCACACAGACAGACACCTTTAGTAGGCCGGAAAAGCCTATTGCATTTTTTAAAATGGTAATTTGGAGCAGAAGGTTGAAGCTCAGCTTTATTTAGTTGAGGACAACACCAGGCAGGGGCACACAGACAGACACCTTTAGTAGGCCGGAAAAGCCTATTGCATTTTTTAAAATGGTAATTTGGAGCAGAAGGTTGAAGCTCAGCTTTATTTAGTTGAGGGCAACACCAGGGAGGGGCAGAAGCCGTTAGTAGGCCCTAACCACCATTTTTTTTTTTTAAAACCACTTAATGAGAGCCAGAAGGTTGAAGCTCAGCTTTATTTAGTTGAGGACAACACCAGGCAGGGGCACACAGACAGACACCTTTAGTAGGCCGGAAAAGCCTATTGCATTTTTTAAAATGGTAATTTGGAGCAGAAGGTTGAAGCTCAGCTTTATTTAGTTGAGGGCAACACCAGGGAGGGGCAGAAGCCGTTAGTAGGCCCTAACCACCATTTTTTTTTTTTAAAACCACTTAATGAGAGCCGGAAGGTTGAAGCTCAGCTTTATTTAGTTGAGGACAACACCAGGCAGGGGCACACAGACAGACACCTTTAGTAGGCCGGAAAAGCCTATTGCATTTTTTAAAATGGTAATTTGGAGCAGAAGGTTGAAGCTCAGCTTTATTTAGTTGAGGACAACACCAGGGAGGGGCAGAAGCCGTTAGTAGGCCCTAACCACCATTTTTTTTTTTTAAAACCACTTAATGAGAGCCGGAAGGTTGAAGCTCAGCTTTATTTAGTTGAGGACAACACCAGGCAGGGGCACACAGACAGACACCTTTAGTAGGCCGGAAAAGCCTATTGCATTTTTTAAAATGGTAATTTGGAGCAGAAGGTTGAAGCTCAGCTTTATTTAGTTGAGGACAACACCAGGCAGGGGCACACAGACAGACACCTTTAGTAGGCCGGAAAAGCCTATTGCATTTTTTAAAATGGTAATTTGGAGCAGAAGGTTGAAGCTCAGCTTTATTTAGTTGAGGACAACACCAGGGAGGGGCAGAAGCCGTTAGTAGGCCCTAACCACCATTTTTTTTTTTTAAAACCACTTAATGAGAGCCGGAAGGTTGAAGCTCAGCTTTATTTAGTTGAGGACAACACCAGGCAGGGGCACACAGACAGACACCTTTAGTAGGCCGGAAAAGCCTATTGCATTTTTTAAAATGGTAATTTGGAGCAGAAGGTTGAAGCTCAGCTTTATTTAGTTGAGGACAACACCAGGGAGGGGCAGAAGCCGTTAGTAGGCCCTAACCACCATTTTTTTTTTTTAAAACCACTTAATGAGAGCCGGAAGGTTGAAGCTCAGCTTTATTTAGTTGAGGACAACACCAGGCAGGGGCACACAGACAGACACCTTTAGTAGGCCGGAAAAGCCTATTGCATTTTTTAAAATGGTAATTTGGAGCAGAAGGTTGAAGCTCAGCTTTATTTAGTTGAGGGCAACACCAGGGAGGGGCAGAAGCCGTTAGTAGGCCCTAACCACCATTTTTTTTTTTTAAAACCACTTAATGAGAGCCGGAAGGTTGAAGCTCAGCTTTATTTAGTTGAGGACAACACCAGGCAGGGGCACACAGACAGACACCTTTAGTAGGCCGGAAAAGCCTATTGCATTTTTTAAAATGGTAATTTGGAGCAGAAGGTTGAAGCTCAGCTTTATTTAGTTGAGGACAACACCAGGCAGGGGCACACAGACAGACACCTTTAGTAGGCCGGAAAAGCCTATTGCATTTTTTAAAATGGTAATTTGGAGCAGAAGGTTGAAGCTCAGCTTTATTTAGTTGAGGGCAACACCAGGGAGGGGCAGAAGCCGTTAGTAGGCCCTAACCACCATTTTTTTTTTTTAAAACCACTTAATGAGAGCCGGAAGGTTGAAGCTCAGCTTTATTTAGTTGAGGACAACACCAGGCAGGGGCACACAGACAGACACCTTTAGTAGGCCGGAAAAGCCTATTGCATTTTTTAAAATGGTAATTTGGAGCAGAAGGTTGAAGCTCAGCTTTATTTAGTTGAGGGCAACACCAGGGAGGGGCAGAAGCCGTTAGTAGGCCCTAACCACCATTTTTTTTTTTTTAAAACCACTTAATGAGAGCCGGAAGGTTGAACCTCAGCTTTATTTAGTTGAGGACAACACCAGGCAGGGGCACACAGACAGACACCTTTAGTAGGCCGGAAAAGCCTATTGCATTTTTTAAAATGGTAATTTGGAGCAGAAGGTTGAAGCTCAGCTTTATTTAGTTGAGGGCAACACCAGGGAGGGGCAGAAGCCGTTAGTAGGCCCTAACCACCATTTTGTTTTTTAAAAACCACTTAATGAGAGCCGGAAGGTTGAAGCTCAGCTTTATTTAGTTGAGGACAACACCAGGCAGGGGCACACAGACAGACACCTTTAGTAGGCCGGAAAAGCCTATTGCATTTTTTAAAATGGTAATTTGGAGCAGAAGGTTGAAGCTCAGCTTTATTTAGTTGAGGACAACACCAGGCAGGGGCACACAGACAGACACCTTTAGTAGGCCGGAAAAGCCTATTGCATTTTTTAAAATGGTAATTTGGAGCAGAAGGTTGAAGCTCAGCTTTATTTAGTTGAGGGCAACACCAGGGAGGGGCAGAAGCCGTTAGTAGGCCCTAACCAAAGTTGAAGGCCAAATGCAGTTTAATTTCTGATACTATAGGCCGAAAGCCAGAAGGTGGAAGCTCCGATTTAGACAGTGGAGGACAATTTGAATTAGGGACTGCAGACAGACTTAGTAGGCTGTCCCCTGTGGACCATGCATCCACCACATTAACCCATTGCGCCGTAATGGACACGTAATCTTCCGTGGCCATGCCTACAGGTCCATGCGTCTGTTGTCAGGTGCACCTTTGTACTCACAGATTGCCAGAGTGCATGGACAATGCGGTCTTCTACATGCTGGTGGAGGGTTGGGATGGCTTTTCTCGCAAAAGAAGTGTCGACTGGTTAGCTTGTAGCGTGGTACAGCGTAGTCCATCATGGCCTTATTAATAGTAAATAAAATATATAACTAGGCTCTATGAACTTTTAAATAGGTTCCAGGGGTACACGGGCAGCATTGGTGTGGTCAGTGGAGGAGTATTGCAAGTAGGGGCTGCAGACAGGCTATCAAAGGCCTAAAATAACAAACAGTAGGCAGTCATGGCAGTTTTACATCGGTTACATGGATACACAGGCAGGCACTCCAGGCAGCATTGTGGTCAGTGGAGGAGTATTGCAAGTAGGGGCCACAGACAGGCTATCAAAGGCCTAAAATAACAAACAATAGGCTCATTGCAGTTTTACAGCGGTTACATGGATAGACGGGCAGGCAGCTTGGTGGTGAGTGGAGGAGTATTTAAAGTAGGGACCGCAGACAGGCTATCAAAGGCCTAACATAACAAACAATAGGCTCATGGCAGTTTTACAGCGGTTACATGGATACACGGGCAGGCAGCTTGGTGGTCAGTGGAGGAGTATTTAAAGTAGGGACCGCAGACAGGCTTCAAAGGCCTAACATAAGAAAATGGGCTGGCTGTAGGCACTTTATAATTGGTTCCAGGGGTACACGGGCAGCAGTGGTCTGGTCAGTGGAGGACTAGTGGAAGGAGGGACCGCAGACAGGCTTCAAAGGCCTAACATAAAAAAATGGGCTGGCTGTAGGCACTTTATAATTGGTTCCAGGGGTACACGGGCAGCAGTGGTCTGGTCAGTGGAGGACTAGTGGAAGGAGGGACCGCAGACAGGCTTCAAAGGCCTAAAATAACAAACAATAGGCTCATGGCAGTTTTACAGCGGTTACATGGATACACGGGCAGGCAGCTTGGTGGTCAGTGGAGGAGTATTTAAAGTAGGGACCGCAGACAGGCTTCAAAGGCCTAACATAAGAAAATGGGCTGGCTGTAGGCACTTTATAATTGGTTCCAGGGGTACACGGGCAGCAGTGGTCTGGTCAGTGGAGGACTAGTGGAAGTAGGGACCGCAGACAGGCTTCAAAGGCCTAAAATAACAAACAATAGGCTCATGGCAGTTTTACAGCGGTTACATGGATACACGGGCAGGCAGCTTGGTGGTCAGTGGAGGAGTATTTAAAGTAGGGACCGCAGACAGGCTTCAAAGGCCTAACATAAGAAAATGGGCTGGCTGTAGGCACTTTATAATTGGTTCCAGGGGTACACGGGCAGCAGTGGTCTGGTCAGTGGAGGACTAGTGGAAGGAGGGACCGCAGACAGGCTTCAAAGGCCTAAAATAACAAACAATAGGCTCATGGCAGTTTTACAGCGGTTACATGGATACACGGGCAGGCAGCTTGGTGGTCAGTGGAGGAGTATTTAAAGTAGGGACCGCAGACAGGCTTCAAAGGCCTAACATAAGAAAATGGGCTGGCTGTAGGCACTTTATAATTGGTTCCAGGGGTACACGGGCAGCAGTGGTCTGGCCAGTGGAGGACTAGTGGAAGGATTGACCGCAGACAGGCTTCAAAGGCCTAACATAAAAAAATGGGCTGGCTGTAGGCACTTTATAATTGGTTCCAGGGGTACACGGGCAGCAGTGGTCTGGTCAGTGGAGGACTAGTGGAAGGAGGGACCGCAGACAGGCTTCAAAGGCCTAAAATAACAAACAATAGGCTCATGGCAGTTTTACAGCGGTTACATGGATACACGGGCAGGCAGCTTGGTGGTCAGTGGAGGAGTATTTAAAGTAGGGACCGCAGACAGGCTTCAAAGGCCTAACATAAGAAAATGGGCTGGCTGTAGGCACTTTATAATTGGTTCCAGGGGTACACGGGCAGCAGTGGTCTGGTCAGTGGAGGACTAGTGGAAGGAGGGACCGCAGACAGGCTTCAAAGGCCTAAAATAACAAACAATAGGCTCATGGCAGTTTTACAGCGGTTACATGGATACACGGGCAGGCAGCTTGGTGGTCAGTGGAGGAGTATTTAAAGTAGGGACCGCAGACAGGCTTCAAAGGCCTAACATAAGAAAATGGGCTGGCTGTAGGCACTTTATAATTGGTTCCAGGGGTACACGGGCAGCAGTGGTCTGGTCAGTGGAGGACTAGTGGAAGTAGGGACCGCAGACAGGCTTCAAAGGCCTAAAATAACAAACAATAGGCTCATGGCAGTTTTACAGCGGTTACATGGATACACGGGCAGGCAGCTTGGTGGTCAGTGGAGGAGTATTTAAAGTAGGGACCGCAGACAGGCTTCAAAGGCCTAACATAAGAAAATGGGCTGGCTGTAGGCACTTTATAATTGGTTCCAGGGGTACACGGGCAGCAGTGGTCTGGTCAGTGGAGGACTAGTGGAAGGAGGGACCGCAGACAGGCTTCAAAGGCCTAACATAAAAAAATGGGCTGGCTGTAGGCACTTTATAATTGGTTCCAGGGGTACACGGGCAGCAGTGGTCTGGTCAGTGGAGGACTAGTGGAAGGAGGGACCGCAGACAGGCTTCAAAGGCCTAAAATAACAAACAATAGGCTCATGGCAGTTTTACAGCGGTTACATGGATACACGGGCAGGCAGCTTGGTGGTCAGTGGAGGAGTATTTAAAGTAGGGACTGCAGACAGGCTTCAAAGGCCTAACATAAGAAAATGGGCTGGCTGTAGGCACTTTATAATTGGTTCCAGGGGTACACGGGCAGCAGTGGTCTGGTCAGTGGAGGACTAGTGGAAGGAGGGACCGCAGACAGGCTTCAAAGGCCTAACATAAAAAAATGGGCTGGCTGTAGGCACTTTATAATTGGTTCCAGGGGTACACGGGCAGCAGTGGTCTGGCCAGTGGAGGACTAGTGGAAGGAGGGACCGCAGACAGGCTTCAAAGGCCTAACATAAAAAAATGGGCTGGCTGTAGGCACTTTATAATTGGTTCCAGGGGTACACGGGCAGCAGTGGTCTGGTCAGTGGAGGACTAGTGGAAGGAGGGACCGCAGACAGGCTTCAAAGGCCTAAAATAACAAACAATAGGCTCATGGCAGTTTTACAGCGGTTACATGGATACACGGGCAGCTTGGTGGTGAGTGGAGGAGTAGTGCAAGGAGTGTCTGTCCCAGTACTCCCAAAATATAAATAGATGTTAATGTCTCGCAAAACAACCAAAACAAAAAAAAAGGTGGCATACTTAGGTACAGGGGTGGGCTCATCTGCTGAGTTTCTGACATAGTAATTTGGCAGTAACTATTTAATGGTGCCAATATAGGACACAGACACAGACTACTTTAAGTTGCATCGTAGATGTCTACAAATTTGTATTGTCAGTGCCAGACATTGAATGATGTCAGCGAATAGACTAAAGATTGGTGGAGCTGTGCGACATAATTTTGCATGTGGTAGAGCACATTTTGAGCTGGGGTAGGGGGGAACTCTCTAGAGGCCGGCGGGACCGCCCCAGGGCCCCTCATGTTACAACGGTGTGTCTGACGTTGGGTGCGCACCACCACCGCCAGAGACACTACATTGTACTATGAGGGACCCAGTAGCAATGCCGTCAACCAAAAGCGAGCACACCCACCTCTTCAGACAAACAGCAGTCTCACGGGTGCTTGCGCCAAGTCGCGATACCACGGCCCCGTGTGGGGAGTTTGGCCATTTAGGGAGGTGTAAACATGTCGTATGCTGTACAATCAGCTGCAGCAAATTAGACATTAGAAAAGTAATTCACAGGCAAGAGCCTTTCATAGGAAAGCTAGGTGTCGGCCGGGCAAGGTGGGGCAAAAGATTTCGAAATCCAGTTGTGGTTCATTTTAATGAATGTTAGATCGTCAACATTTTGGGTAGCCAGACGAGTCCTTTTTTCGGTTAATATTGAACCTGCAGCACTGAATACTCTTTCTGATAGGACACTTGCTGCCGGGCAAGCAAGCTCCTGCAATGCATATTCTGCCAATTCTGGCCAGGTGTCTAATTTGGAGGCCCAGTAATCAAATGGGAATGACGGTTGAGGGAGAACATCGATAAGGGATGAAAAATAGTTAGTAACCATACTGGACAAATGTTGTCTCCTGTCACTTTCAATTGATGCAGCAGTACCTGTCCTGTCTGCGGTCATAGCAAAATCACTCCACAACCTGGTCAGAAAACCCCTCTGTCCAACGCCACTTCTGATGTGTGCACCCCTAACACTCCTAGTCTGCTGCCCCCTGGAGCTCGTGTGAGAACGATCACGTGCGCTGTGTGCTGGGAGTGCCTGAAGCAAACGGTCAACAAGAGTTGATTGTTTGGTTGCTAATATTAGTTCCAAGTTCTCATGTGGCATAATATTTTGCAATTTGCCTTTATAGCGTGGATCAAGGAGGCAGGCCAACCAGTAATCGTCATCGTTCATCATTTTCGTAATGCGTGTGTCCCTTTTTAGGATACGTAAGGCATAATCCGCCATGTGGGCCAAAGTTCCAGTTGTCAAATCTCCGGTTGTGATTGGTTGAGGGGCAGTTGCAGGCAAATCTACGTCACTTGTGTCCCTCAAAAAACCAGAACCCGGCCGTGACACGCAACCAATTTCCTGTGCCCCCGGGAAAGGTTCGGCATTAAAAATATACTCATCCCCATCATCCTCCTCGTCCTCCACCTCCTCTTCGCCCGCTACCTCGTCCTGTACACTGCCCTGACCAGACAATGGCTGACTGTCATCAAGGCTTTCCTCTTCCTCTGGTGCAGACGCCTGCTCCTTTATGTGCGTCAAACTTTGCATCAGCAGACGCATTAGGGGGATGCTCATGCTTATTACGGCGTTGTCTGCACTAACCAGCCGTGTGCATTCCTCAAAACACTGAAGGACTTGACACATGTCTTGTATCTTAGACCACTGCACACCTGACAACTCCATGTCTGCCATCCTACTGCCTGCCCGTGTATCCTCCCACAAATAAATAACAGCACGCCTCTGTTCGCACAGTCTCTGAAGCATGTGCAGTGTTGAGTTCCACCTTGTTGCAACGTCTATGATTAGGCGATGCTGGGGAAGGTTCAAAGACCGCTGATAGGTCTGCATACGGCTGGCGTGTACAGGCGAACGTCGGATATGTGAGCAAAGTGCACGCACTTTGAGGAGCAGGTCGGAGAACCCAGGATAAGTTTTCAATAAGCACTGCACCACCAGGTTTAAGGTGTGAGCCAGGCAAGGAATGTGTTTCAGTTGGGAAAGGGAGATGGCAGCCATGAAATTCCTTCCGTTATCACTCACTACCTTGCCTGCCTCAAGATCTACTGTGCCCAGCCACGACTGCGTTTCTTGTTGCAAGAACTCGGACAGAACTTCCGCGGTGTGTCTGTTGTCGCCCAAGCACTTCATAGCCAATACAGCCTGCTGACGCTTGGCAGTAGCTGGCCCATAATGGGACAACTGGTGTGCAACAGTGTCATCTGCCGATGGAGTGGTTGGCAGACTGCGTTCTGTGGAAGAGCTGTAGCTTCTGCAGGAGGACGAGGAGGAGGAGGAGGAGGGGGTGCGAACGCCTACAGCCAACTGTTTCCTAGACCGTGGGCTAGGCACAACTGTCCCTAAATTGATGTCGCCTGTGGACCCTGCATCCACCACATTCACCCAGTGTGCCGTGATGGACACATAACGTCCCTGGCCATGCCTACTGGTCCATGCATCTGTAGTCAGGTGCACCTTTGTACTCACAGATTGCCTGAGTGCATGGACGATGCGCTGTTTAACATGCTGGTGCAGGGCTGGGATGGCTTTTCTGGAAAAAAAGTGTCGACTGGGTAGCTCGTATCGTGGTTCAGCGTACTCCATCAGGGCTTTGAAAGCTTCGCTTTCAACTAACCGGTAGGGCATCATCTCTAACGAGATTAGTCTAGCTATGTGGGCGTTAAAACACTGTGTACGCGGATGCGAGGATAAGTACTTCCTTTTTCTAACCAGAGTCTCATGTAGGGTGAGCTGGACTGGAGAGCTGGAGATCGTGGAACTTTCGGGTGTGCCGGTGTGCATGGCAGACTGAGAGACGGTTGGAGACGGTATTGTTTCCGCCGGTGCCCTAGATGCAATATTTCCTCCTACAAAACTGGTGATTCCCTGACCCTGACTGCTTTTGGCTGGCAAAGAAACCTGCACAGATACTGCCGGTGGTGCGGAAAATGGTGGCCTTACAGTGACGGAAGGGATGTTGCGTTGCTGACTAGCTTCATTGGCCGAGGGTGCTACAACCTTGAGGGACGTTTGGTAGTTAGTCCAGGCTTGAAAATGCATGGTGGTTAAGTGTCTATGCATGCAACTAGTATTTAGACTTTTCAGATTCTGACCTCTGCTTAAGCTAGTTGAACATTTTTGACAGATGACTTTGCGCTGATCAGTTGGATGTTGTTTAAAAAAATGCCAGACTGCACTCTTCCTAGACTCGGATCCCTTTTCAGGGATTGCAGACTGAGCTTTAACCGGATGGCAACGCTGTGCTCCAACAGGTTTTGGCTTTGACACGCGTTTTGGGCCAGATACGGGCCCGGCAGATGGAACCTGTTGCGATGTTGATGCCTGCTGCGGCCCCTCCTCCACCTCCGCTTCTGAACTACTGCCGCCTGCACCCTGTTCCCCCAATGGCTGCCAATCGGGGTCAATAACTGGGTCATCTATTACCTCCTCTTCGAGCTCGTGTGCAACTTCGTCTGTGTCACTGTGTCGGTCGGTGGTATAGCGTTCGTGGCGGGGCAACATAGTCTCATCAGGGTCTGATTGTGGATCTGTACCCTGAGAGGGCAATGTGGTGGTCTGAGTCAAAGGAGCAGCATAGTACTCTGGCTGTGGCTGTGCATCAGTGCACTCCATGTCAGAATATACTTGTAATGGGCATGGCCTGTTAAATGTTTCACTTTCTAAGCCAGGGACGGTATGTGTAAAGAGCTCCATGGAGTGACCCGTTGTGTCGCCTGCTGCATCCTTCTCTCTTGTTGTAGTTTTTGCTGAGGAGGACAAGGAAGCGACTTGTCCCTGACCGTGAACATCCACAAGCGACGCGCTGCTTTTACATTTACCAGTTTCGGAAGAGGAGGCAAAAGAGCTAGAGGCTGAGTCTGCAATGTAAGCCAAAACTTGCTGTTGCTGCTCCGCCTTTAAAAGCGGTTTTCCTACTCCCAGAAAAGAGAGCGTTCGAGGCCTTGTGTAGCCTGACGACGAAACTGGCTCCACAGCTCCAGACTTAGGTGGAATATTTTTATCCCCACGACCACCTGATGCTCCACTACCACTACCATCATTACCAGCTGACAATGAACGCCCACGACGACCTCTTGCACCAGACTTCCTCATTGTTTTAAAATCTTAACCAAAGTAACTTTATTTGTTGCTGTCAAACAACTTACACGGTGAGCTATAACTTCAGTATGATTTCAATATCCCTTAACAGGTTGGTGAGACCACAAGGAAAATCAGGCACAATGTTACACACTCTGTTTTCTGTGGCACAAAATCACAGAGATGACACACACGCAGGACTGTCACTCAAGCACTAATGTCAATATTAATCTCCCACCTAATTTATTTTATTTTTTTTCTCAGGGAGACTTTAGAAACCAAATAATATTAAAAAAAAAAAAAAAAAAAAAAAAAAAGGCTTTCTATGGCCCACAATTAGAGAGAGAGAGGTGGCACACCCAGGAGTCAAGACTGGCGCACAAGCTGAAAGGGCAATATTACTCTCCCACTGTTTTTTTAAGTTTTTTTTTTATTTCAGGGAGACTTTAGAAACCAAATAATATTAAAAAAAAAAAAAAAAAAAAAAGGCTTTCTATAGCCCACTGAATGAGAGAGAGAGGTGGCACACCCAGGAGTCAAGACTGGCACACAAGCTGAAAGGGCAATATTACTCTCCCACTGTTTTTTTATGTTTTTTTTTTTTTTTCAGGGAGACTTTAGAAACCAAATAATAAGAAAAAAAATAAATAAATAAATAGGCTTTCTATAGCCCACTGAATGAGAGATAGCACACACAGCAGTGGCACACAAGCCCTGACTGAGGCCAATATTTTTCTCCCACTGATTGATGTAGTGTTTTTGTGTTGAGGTAGATTTTAGAACACAAATCAAGGAAAAAAAAAAATAAATAGGCTTTCTATGGCCCACTGAATGAGAGGGAGAGAGGTGGCACACCCAGGAGTCAAGACTGGCACACAAGCTGAAAGGGCAATATTACTCTCCCACTGTTTTTTTATGTATTTTTTTTTTTCAGGGAGACTTTAGAAACCCAATAATATTTAAAAAAATAAATAAATAGGCTTTCTATGGCCCACTGAATGAGAGGGAGAGAGGTGGCACACCCAGGAGTCAAGACTGGCACACAAGCTGAAAGGGCAATATTACTCTCCCACTGTTTTTTTATGTATTTTTTTTTTTTCAGGGAGACTTTAGAAACCCAATAATATTTAAAAAAAAAAATAAATAGGCTTTCTATGGCCCACTGAATGAGAGGGAGAGAGGTGGCACACCCAGGAGTCAAGCCTGGCACACAAGCTGAAAGGGCAATATTACTCTCCCACTGTTTTTTTATGTATTTTTTGTTTTTTAAGGGAGACTTTAGAAACCCAATAATATTTAAAAAAAAAAATAAATAGGCTTTCTATGGCCCACTGAATGAGAGGGAGAGAGGTGGCACACCCAGGAGTCAAGACTGGCACACAAGCTGAAAGGGCAATATTACTCTCCCACTGTTTTTTTTTTTTAGGTATTTTTTTTTTTTCAGGGAGACTTTAGAAACCAAATAATATTAAAAAAAAAAAAAAAAAAAAATAGGCTTTCTATAGCCCACTGAATGAGAGATAGCACACACAGCAGTGGCACACAAGCCCTGACTGAGGCCAATATTTTTCTCCCACTGATTGATGTAGTGTTTTTGTGTTGAGGTAGATTTTAGAACACAAATCAAGGAAAAAAAAAAAAATGCTTTCTATGGCCCACTGAATGAGAGAGAGGTGGCACACCCAGGAGTCAAGCCTGGCACACAAGCTGAAAGGGCAATATTACTCTCCCACTGTTTTTTTATGTATTTTTTGTTTTTTAAGGGAGACTTTAGAAACCCAATAATATTTAAAAAAAAAAATAAATAGGCTTTCTATGGCCCACTGAATGAGAGGGAGAGAGGTGGCACACCCAGGAGTCAAGACTGGCACACAAGCTGAAAGGGCAATATTACTCTCCCACTGTTTTTTTATGTTTTTTTTTTTTTTTCAGGGAGACTTTAGAAACCAAATAATATTAAAAAAACCAAAAAAAAAATAGCCTTTCTATGGCCCACTGAATGAGAGAGAGAGGTGGCACACCCAGGAGTCAAGACTGGCACACAAGCTGAAAGGGCAATATTACTCTCCCACTGTTTTTTTATGTTTTTTTTTTTTTTTTCAGGGAGACTTTAGAAACCAAATAATAAGAAAAAAAATAAATAAATAAATAGGCTTTCTATAGCCCACTGAATGAGAGATAGCACACACAGCAGTAGCACACAAGCCCTGACTGAGGCCAATATTTTTCTCCCACTGATTGATGTAGTGTTTTTGTGTTGAGGTAGATTTTAGAACACAAATCAAGGAAAAAAAAAAAAATGCTTTCTATGGCCCACTGAATGAGAGAGAGGTGGCACACCCAGGAGTCAAGACTGGCACACAAGCTGAAAGGGCAATATTACTCTCCCACTGTTTTTTTATGTATTTTTTGTTTTTTAAGGGAGACTTTAGAAACCCAATAATATTAAAAAAAATAAATAAATAGGCTTTCTATGGCCCACTGAATGAGAGGGAGAGAGGTGGCACACCCAGGAGTCAAGCCTGGCACACAAGCTGAAAGGGCAATATTACTCTCCCACTGTTTTTTTAGGTTTTTTTTTTTTTTTTAGGGAGACTTTAGAAACCAAATAATATTAAAAAAAAAAAAAAAAAAAAATAGGCTTGCTATAGCCCACTGAATGAGAGATAGCACACACAGCAGTGGCACACAAGCCCTGACTGAGGCCAATATTTTTCTCCCACTGATTGATGTAGTGTTTTTGTGTTGAGGTAGAATTTAGAACACAAATCACGGAAAAAATAAATAGGCTTTCTATGGCCCACTCAGTGAGAGATGGCACACACAGGGATGGCACTGTAGCAGAAATGCCAATCTTAATCTCCCACAAAAAAAACAAAAAAAAAACAGGGACTGTCCTACAATTACTATCTCCCTGCAGTAATGTAAGCCAGGTATGGCAGGCAGCAATAGGAGTGGACTGATGCACAAATTAAATAAAAAGTGTGGACAAACAAAAAAGATAGCTGTGCAGAAAGGAAGGAACAAGAGGATATGTGCTTTGAAAAAAGCAGTTGGTTTCCACAGTGGCGTACACACAGCAATACAGCTATCACGGAGCCTTCTAGGGCAGCCCAATGAGCTACAGCGCTGAGGGGAAAAAAAAAAAAAAATAGCTTCCACAGTCCCTGCACACCGAAGGTGGTGTTGGACAGTGGAAATCGCTGCAGCACAAGCGGTTTGGTGGTTAGTGGACCCTGCCTAACGCTCTCCCTGCTTCTGACGAAGCGGCAGCAACCTGTCCCTAAGCTCAGATCAGCAGCAGTAAGATGGCGGTCGGCGGGAACGCCCCTTTATAGCCCCTGTGACGCCGCAGACAGCAAGCCAATCACTGCAATGCCCTTCTCTAAGATGGTGGGGACCAGGATCTATGTCATCACGCTGCCCACACTCTGCGTTCACCTTCATTGGCTGAGAAATGGCGCTTTTCGCGTCATTGAAACGCGACTTTGGCGCGAAAGTCGCGTACCGCATGGCCGACAAGCACAGGGGTCGGATCGGGTTTCATGAGACGCCGACTTAGCCAAAAGTCGGCGACTTTTGAAAATGATCGACCCGTTTCGCTCAACCCTAGTTCTGAACAGTTGCTTTCCTGTCTTCAGTCAGGAGGAGGGCATCCACATACTCTAAGAGAGTGGCAGTGGGATGCTTCATCTTCCAGGGCTCCAGGACCATGCTCATGGCTTGGGTGAACATAGAGGAGCTATTTTGCGCCCCTTGAGGCATCGCAGTCCAAGTATATTGCCGACCCTCATGTGTGAAAGCAAACAGGTACTGGCTGTCAGGATGTAGAAGTACTCTGCTGAATGTTCCTATGAGAGTGGAGTTGTAAGAGTGACTTTTCCATCCTCATGCAACAGAATGCCGGTTTGGGGTTTTGGTAGTAGATCTGATCCTAGTAGATTGAAAGGGCAGGTGGATTAGACTACTAATTGAGACAACATACTCTGTGTGGGCTGTAGGCCTATATGGAGGGGTCTGGTCATTGCAGTGCACTGTGTGTTACTATCCACCCTTACACAAGGCACCATCTAATCCACGAGACTGTCCGGGCAAGGTAAGTCAATGTCCCTAATTACACTTCTGGCTGCATCGGGACCCACTAGGATGTTGAGGGGTATACCCTCAACCTCTATCTGGGTAACAGATGTTGTTTCTCTTGGGTATTTTTGTGGACTGTAAGAGTATATGTACATTCATGGGTTGTGGATTCAGTATGCCAATACCCTATTATGGTCTGGACCTCCGTGGTGGTGGGTGTCAAAGCTTCTTCTAATTGAGGACTAACTTGCATTTCAAATCTGAAATCCTGAAACTTTTGATTAGAACGGTGGAAGAAACTATCCACAGGTTCTCCTTCTCCCTGCATGACATCCTGAAGAGTGGTGGTCTGGGCTGGCAGGCAGTTCTTAGCCCAGAGGTAAAGCTTACGGAGAAAATATTCTCCAGATATCCAGATACATGTGATTCAAGCCATTCATCATGGAGGTATTTGGGCTCAAGGGATAGTTGCATCCTTGGTCAAAAGAAAGAGCCTGCTGTAATTTGAATGAGCCTCTCTAAATCTGTCCATGAGGCAGAGTGTGCCTTCTGTATTTGACGCATCCTTTTGCAAAATTGCATGGGATGTTTTTCTGGGTCTGGTAAGCTGCTTACTAGGGTATCTGTCTCCTGGTATTTCCATGAGTCCTTGCATGGAGTAGGTTGTGTGCGAGAGTGTAAGCTTTGAGATTTAACAAATTGTGATGATATCTGTGGATTATCAGTCTGGGCTGTTGATTCATGTCTTCCCTGTTCTGCTTGATCATGTACCTCCATGTCAGCCTAATCTTTCTCTTCGCTATTCTTTTTATAGACCCATGTTGGGTGCCCCATGTTGGGCGCCAAATATTGAGGATGTCCCTCTAGGGTGAGACCCTTCTTAATTGTCTGCTGCCAAATTGTATGTGAAGCTTACAGCCGGAGGGATCACAGTACACAGTGCTTCTTGTCTCAAATGATTCCTGTTTATTCCAGGGAATACAGTGGGTTTTTAAAGAGAAAAAACAAGGTGTTTGCCAAAGCGTTATCTCATCGTCTTATTGTTAGGAACAATGGTTTTTGGTCACAGTAACATCATTTCTCTGTCCTTGCTATAGGTCAAGCATAGCTAAGTAAATAGCAAGTTATAATATGTCACATAGATTGATTACATTAATACCTACTATAAGTCAAGTGCCACTAACTAAATAGCAAGCCATTAATGTGTTAGCAAACTTAATTTCTTAATTTCCCCATTACCTAATGTATATGTACTGGAAGCGTGCCTGTTCATAATTCAGATATAGCATCCATGATTATATATCTATATTTTGTATATCTGCATGCCTAAATATGATTCCATATCCTTAACACATCAGTCTGCGTGGTAGAGAATCATGATTTTTCAGTACACCTAGAGCACATTTATATTATTCGGGAGTCCAGTGGCCAGATGATATTTGTAAACCCCTTAATGGTGACAATACACCTTTTTACTGGCTTGAGCAATAAAAGAATAGCATTTCCTTATGGGTAAAAATGCAGCACCCTACTATAGCTTACACTTTGCAGAATTGTCCGCAATCGGTGTAGCGATGCAATGATTATGGTTATTTAACCCACTAGATGCTATTTTCAATAGCAATCAGCACCTGCAAGACTGTGATTGTGCAGCTGATGATTGATAAAGCAATCCAAGGCAAAGTATTGGCCGGGGTCTGCCAGATATTGTCACCTGTTAGGATATTAGCAACATTTAAATAGAAAAAATATAATTTTTCATTTCATTAATTCCAGTTTCTATAATTTCCTGTGAACCACTTGAATGATTAGAAAGCTACCAGACAGCAGACCCTTAAAAAATGTTATTTCATAACTTCTTCATGTACTTTAGCTATCTGGTTAAGGCTAGGGCTAAACAGCAACTTTGGGCACAACGCCTACCTTGTGGACAAAATTAGTTAGTTGGCTTTTATACACTTAAAGCAATGGAAACGAATTAAAAAAAGTGACCAAGATATGTGTCCAAATAGATTTGTCCATACAGTTTGTCGATATTTCTATTTTGTGAATTATTTTTATTTTCACCATCAAAACCAGTATGCATTATATTATAAAATTGTTCACAATACAATGCATTGACAGGACTTCTGTAGCCATAGGGTAGATTCTATCTACATAATATTTAGTGACAACTCTATATTTTGTGTAGTTTGTAATGCTGTGCGGAAATCAAATTCTAACATTTGCTTGACTTTCATCTTAAAGCTGTAAAATAATCCAGATGACCTGCATACAAACCCTAAAGCCAGACCTCACACATTTCTGGCTCTGCCAACCCCATACACATAGTACTGGTTAAATAGTAAGATACATCTGAACAGCTCAACCACTCAGTAGGCATAGAAAGAAAAAAATAATATTCACAAAAAATAGCAAAGGGAAATAAAATATGCACATTAGACACAGCATTTCTCTATTAAATTGACCACACATCTACAGATAACTTGGAAAAGATTAGGATCTTTTTTTAAGTTAGGCATTATTTTAAGGGACTCTGTCAGCAGAGAATGACTCATCAAACCAAATACAGGCATCAGTGCACCCTTGGCGTGAACAAACATCCCACCTACTTGTTTTCCATCTATTGCCACCCTTCTCTGGCTCTACAAAGCCAGAGCTGTCAATCAAAGAAGTGGGGGGGTGGAGATACAGAGAAAACAAGTAGGTGGAAAGGTGCACTTTATTGTTTGACTACTCCAATGCTGCACCGAGCACCTGTACTTGGTCATTCTATGCTACCAGGCTCCCTTTAAGTTATCAGGGAATCCCACACATCTATCTTTAGAGGATTTCTCATAGAGAAAATATATGTTCTACTTATGAAGTAAAAATAGTTTAGTCATCTGTGCAATACTAAAGAAATCTTTCATATCTTAATTTAAGGGTGAATGAATCTATATACTTTTTTACCAGAAAAAAATGCAAATCATACTATTGTAAAAATTAAAAAGTGCTACATATAAATTTCTTTTTAGGATTTCTTAAGGATTACTTTATGGTGCACATATATATTTATATATGATGTATTTCCTACACATCATCTGTATAAGGAAATCCAACAATGATATTCCTTTTTCTTTAGAGATGAGACATTGTTGTTTTGTACTTCTTTATGAAATCACCCTTAGGGTACTATCACAAAAGTGATTAAAAGGCTTACTGTTAAGCATAGTACTTAATCTCTAATAAAAACACTGATACGTAGTAATGGGTAGAGGATCAGATCAAGCAATTATACACTTCTCAATTGCTAGTTCACACTATCTAGTCATCATTATGTATCATTGAATTTCAGCTCTTGAAAGCTGGCCTTTTCATCAGTCTTGTGATATTTCTCTTTGCAAGTACATTATTTTGATAATTTTCCGCAGTTACTTTCTAGTCATTTCCCTCTCTCTATATATATAGAAAATGAAAACAATACAAAAGGAATATTCAAAGTGAGAAAAGGCTTGCATTACAAGACAGTCTATTTTAGAAAACGAATGCAAGATACCCTTATTCAAGCAAAACAATTAAAAAGTAAAAGAACTTTTTAAATTTAATTAATCTCCAGGGATTGCAAGGTTATGCATTACCATATTCTGCCTCCTTCTTTCGCAAGCATTATGATACAGTACTGTTTTAGTGCCCAATTGATCCTCCATTTGAAGCACATTTCAACTGCTGCACGGCAAGTTCTATACAAAGCATTCATACTGGACTTTCTATGTCTGAGCTTCTCTGCTCCCCACCCCTGCACGCCTGTATGGATATGGTGTATGCATCTTGCTGATCATTTGAAAGAGGCTTCTAAAGGCACATTTGGAGGCCTATTGGTGCTAAATATGACAGGACATCTCTAGAGGTCTTATGGAATTTAGGCTCAGACTACTCAAAGCTTTTGGTAGGACAAGATAATAACATTGGGTAGATGGGGTCAATGGTACGGTGATTCAGTGCATATTAATTTTAGCTACTTTGACACAAATTAATTCTCCAACAAGAACATGACCAAATTTTTGGCTGTTATTTGCCTTCATCAATCAATATAAAAGTGACTTTAAACATACAACATGTGTGTAAGTTATCTCTCCCGGCTCCAATACCAAGCTCCCCATCTTTCTCTTGCCACAGTTGTCTCTCTCTTTTTTTGCACGTGTTGGGTTACTATAGCAACCCGGTACACTTCATTGACATTTTACTCTCAGGCCTTATGAGTTCACTTGTGTTTAGGTAGGTGGAATCCATTCCAGTATTCTACATGCTTGCTCTGCTACATCCTTATTGTGAATCTTCTGACCAACTCAGCTCTATGGTAAATGCTCTACTCTTCTATGTCTTCATTGTGGGGCTCCTGGTTTACATGGCTCTACTCTACACACTGGGGTATGCTACATTCCAATAGTGAATCTCCTGACCAACTTAGCTTTGCTAACATGCTAGGTTCTGTTACATTATCATAGTGAATCTGATGAACCACTCAACTCTGCTGCATCACTGGTCTCTGCTACTCCACCACCAGTGTGTCTCCTAGCCTACTCAATGCTACCATATCACTGGGATCTGCTGATCTTCTCTCCATAGAGACTCCAGTTACACTCAGCTCTACTACATAGCTGCTCTATCAAACTGAACCAGTGGAGTATAAGAGCAAGCCACCAAGAGTTTTGAATACAAAATAGATCAAATTTATTAATTCATATAGAACACACATATTAAAATGACAAAGATTATGAATCCAGAAATATGCATGAAAACATATAGAGGAGATGTGGAGGTAGGCAGGGGAGGGAAAACAAGGCAGCACCTGGTATCTAATCAGATCAGGAAAGCAAATCAGAAGAAGTGATAACAATAAAAACCTGACAGTTTAGAAATAGCAGCAGTAAAGTGCATAGTGTGCATTATGTGCATCAAACAGTCAAAGGTTAGCACAAAGTGCCTATCTGCTTACCCATAGTGGATCACAGATGCTGTCACCCGCCCCCCGGCCCCTGACGCGCGTTTCGCCCCTTCGATAAAGCAGGTATGCAAAACGTGCATCAGGGGTGGGTGACAGCAGCTGTGATCCACTATGGGTAAGCAGATAGGCACTTTGTACTAACCTTTGACTGTTTGATGCACATAATGCACACTATGCACTTTACTGCTGCTATTTCCAAACTGTCGGGTTTTTATTGCTATTACTTCTTCTGATTTGCTTTCCTGATCTGATTAGATACCAGACGCTGCCTTGTTTTCCCTCCCCGCCTACCTCCACATCTCCTCCATATGTTTCCATGTATATTTCTGGATTCATATGCTTTGTCATTTTAATATGTGTGTTCTATATGAATTAATAAATTTGATCTATTTTGTATTCAAAACTCTTGGTGGCTTGTTCTTATACTCCGCTGGTTCAGTTTGATTATGATTGGGAGTATTCCGCCTTTTCTTATTTACCTTTAAAAACCTTTTGGGTGAGTTATATTTTATTATGATCTCAGCCCCAGTACATAAGTTGTGCTTCCAGATTATTGTTATACATTGCTGCTCTACTCTGCTTTGCCACAATCTCAGCTCTGCTCCTTCACTCTCTCTGTTCTCAGTTTAGTCTCTTCATCCGCTTTTTGGACCACCATGCTACAACATCGTTATCCGTCCATGCAGCAATACAACTGCTTATCCGAACCAAGGAATCCGAGGATCCAACTCACCAGGTGAAACATAATAATGTGCTTTATTTTTATTTTTTTTGTCTAGTAAATATTTCCTGTATTTATACCCTAAATTATGAGATAATGCAGCTTTCTATGCAGAAGAATATCAGGGCCACTTTTAATTAAGACAAGAACAACCCAGCCTGTATTGTACACTTCTGATTACAGAGGTTACTTCAAATTAACATAAGTTTTTGGAGGCTGTACTAAAGTTGGTCATATTAAATACCAGCTGTGCTGGCAGATAAGCGTGGGATGTGAAAAGAAGATAGTGTTCACATTCAAATTAGCACTTGGCACAATATAATTCTCTGATTGCAAACTATATGAAGTTGCCGGTGCTAATTGGTTGATTTTATTTGAAGCAGATGTTGTTAGCTTTCCCACTAATGATCTGGAGAGAAATTCTTTTAAAAGACATGCCATGTTAGGTTCTCTGCAGCATAATAAGCTAATTACAACTTTAAATACTTGCAGTAATTAGCACAATGTGTATAAAGTGACTGTGATCTTTTCACCCTGCCGCATTCTTGTTAGGACATTTTTTTCTACAAAAAAAAATGTATTGCCTGTCCATGGCTGGTTTTCTGTTTGTTTTTCTCTATACATTATGTACTGAACACTGATTACTTTTTATCATTCTTAAACTGTTAAATAACGGAACTCTTAAGTACCATTTCTTTCTAATGCGGCAACGTGTTAGAAAGTCAGGGAAATCGTATGCATATAAATTATAATCAATTTCAGTGAAATAAAAGTTTTTCTTGTAAGGAATTATCAATAAATATTATACAGCTCTGGCAAAAATTAAGAGACCAGCACATCAAAACCCTTTCATGGGCAGCCCCATCTCCAGAACTGAACCCCATTGAAAACTTCTGGAATGTAATCAAGAGGATGATGGATAGTCACAAGCCATCAAACAAAGAAAAACTGCTTAAATTTTTGCGCCAGAAGCAGTGTGACAGACTGGTGGAAAGCATGCCAAGACGTGTGAAAGCTGTGATTAAAAATCATGGTTCTTCCACAAAATATTGATTTCTGAACTCTTTCTGAGTTAAAACATTAGTATTGTTGTTTCTAAATGATTATGAACTTGTTTTCTTTGCATTATTTGAGGTCTGAAAACACTGTTTTTTTTATTTTGACCATTTTTCTTTGTCAGAAAAAAATACAAACTGTATTGCTTAGAAATTCGGAGAAATGTCGTCAGAAGTTTATAGAATAAAAGAACAATTTACATTTTACTCAAAGATATAGCTATAAAGGGAAAAATCTAACTGAACATTTTGCAGTGGTCTCTGTTATGACCCCAATGGCGAGGGTCTCAGAGGAACGTGGAAGTCTGCAGAATACAAAAATCCAGCTCATAGGGCAGTGGTAACTGGGTTGACCATATATCTACTCCTAACGCCAACACTAGAAGTAGCCGGGGATCATTCCTACGTTGATTCTAGATGACACGCGCCAGCCGGAGAATCTAGCTACCCCTAGTAGAGGAAAACAAAGACCTTTCTTGCCTCCAGAGAAGGGGACCCCAAAGCTGGATAGAAGCCCCCCACAAATAATGACGGTGAGGTAAGAGGAAATGACAAACACAGAAATGAACCAGGTTTAGCACAGAGAGGCCCGCTTACTGATAGCAGAATAAAGAAAGGTAACTTATATGGTCAACAAAAACCCTATCAAAATCCACACTGGAAATTCAAGAACCCCCGAACCGTCTAACGGTCCGGGGGGAGAACACCAGCCCCCTAGAGCTTCCAGCAAAGGTCAGGATATAGATTTGGAACAAGCTGGACAAAAATACAAAACCAAAACAAATAGCAAAAAGCAAAAGGCAGACTTAGCTGATATAACTGGAACCAGGATCAGTAGACAAGAGCACAGCAGACTAGCTCTGATAACTACGTTGCCAGGCATTGAACTGAAGGTCCAGGGAGCTTATATAGCAACACCCCTAACTAACGACCCAGGTGCGGATAAAAGGAATGACAGAAAAACCAGAGTCAAAAAACTAGTAACCACTAGAGGGAGCAAAAAGCAAATTCACAACAGTACCCCCCCCTTAGTGAGGGGTCACCGAACCCTCACCATGACCACCAGGGCGATCAGGATGAGCGGCATGAAAGGCACGAACTAAATCGGCCGCATGAACATCAGAGGCGACCACCCAGGAATTATCCTCCTGACCATAGCCCTTCCACTTGACCAGGTACTGAAGCCTCCGCCTGGAGAGGCGAGAATCCAAGATCTTCTCCACCACGTACTCCAACTCGCCCTCAACCAACACCGGAGCAGGAGGCTCAGCAGAAGGAACTACAGGCACAATGTACCGCCGCAACAAGGACCTATGAAATACATTGTGAATAGCAAACGACACAGGAAGATCCAGACGAAAAGATACAGGATTAAGGATTTCCAATATCTTGTAAGGCCCAATAAAACGAGGTTTAAATTTGGGAGAGGAGACCTTCATAGGAACAAAGCGGGAAGAAAGCCACACCAAATCCCCAACGCGTAGTCGGGGACCCACACCGCGGCGGCGGTTGGCAAAGCGCTGAGCCTTCTCCTGTGACAACTTCAAGTTGTCCACCACATGATTCCAGATCTGCTGCAACCTATCCACCACAGAATCCACCCCAGGACAGTCAGAAGGCTCCACATGACCCGAAGAAAAGCGAGGATGGAAACCAGAGTTGCAGAAAAAAGGCGAAACCAAGGTGGCGGAACTAGCCCGATTATTAAGGGCAAACTCAGCCAACGGCAAGAATGTCACCCAATCGTCCTGATCAGCAGAGACAAAACACCTCAAATAAGCCTCCAAAGTCTGATTGGTTCGCTCCGTCTGTCCATTAGTCTGAGGATGGAAAGCAGACGAAAACGACAAATCAATGCCCATCCTACTACAAAAGGATCGCCAGAACCTGGAAACGAACTGGGATCCTCTGTCTGACACAATATTCTCAGGGATGCCGTGCAAACGAACCACGTTCTGGAAAAACACAGGAACCAGATCGGAAGAGGAAGGCAGCTTAGGCAAAGGAACCAAATGGACCATCTTGGAGAAGCGATCACATATCACCCAGATAACGGACATGCCCTGAGATAGCGGAAGATCAGAAATGAAATCCATGGAGATATGTGTCCAAGGTCTCTTCGGGACAGGCAAGGGCAAGAGCAAACCGCTGGCACGAGAACAGCAAGGCTTAGCTCGAGCACAAGTCCCACAGGACTGCACAAATGACCGCACATCCCTTGACAAGGAAGGCCACCAAAAGGACCTGGCCACCAGATCTCTGGTGCCAAAAATTCCCGGGTGACCTGCCAACACCGAGGAATGAACCTCGGAAATGACTCTGCTGGTCCACTTATCCGGGACAAACAGTCTGTCAGGTGGACAAGACTCAGGCCTATCAGCCTGAAATCTCTGCAACACACGTCGCAGATCCGGAGAAATAGCTGACAAGATAACTCCATCTTTAAGAATACCAACAGGATCAGCGACTCCAGGAGCATCAGGCACAAAGCTCCTAGAAAGAGCATCGGCCTTCACATTCTTTGAACCTGGTAAATACGAGACAACAAAATCAAAGCGGGAGAAAAACAATGACCAGCGGGCCTGTCTCGGATTAAGGCGTTTAGCAGACTCGAGATACATCAGATTTTTGTGATCAGTCAAGACCACCACACGATGCTTAGCACCCTCGAGCCAATGACGCCACTCCTCAAATGCCCATTTCATGGCCAACAACTCCCGATTGCCCACATCATAATTTCGCTCGGCAGGCGAAAATTTCCTAGAGAAAAAGGCACAAGGCTTCATAACAGAGCAACCAGGGCCTCTCTGCGACAAAACGGCCCCTGCCCCAATCTCCGAAGCATCCACCTCAACCTGAAAGGGAAGTGAGACGTCAGGCTGGCACAAAACAGGCGCCGAAGTAAACCGGCGTTTCAACTCCTGGAAAGCCTCCACGGCAGCAGGAGCCCAGTTAGCTACATCGGAGCCCTTCTTGGTCATATCCGTCAAAGGTTTCACAATGCTAGAAAAATTAGCGATAAAACGACGGTAGAAGTTAGCGAAGCCCAAGAACTTCTGAAGACTCTTAACTGACGAGGGCTGAGTCCAATCAAGAATAGCTCGGACCTTGACTGGGTCCATCTCCACAGCAGAAGGGGAAAAAATGAACCCCAAAAAGGGAACCTTCTGTACACCAAAGAGACACTTTGAGCCCTTGACAAACAAAGAATTTTCACGCAAAATTTTAAAGACCAACCTGACCTGCTCCACATGCGAATCCCAATTATCAGAAAAAACCAAAATATCATCCAGATAAACAATCAAAAATTTATCCAGATACTTCCGGAAAATGTCATGCATAAAGGACTGAAAAACTGAAGGCGCATTGGAGAGCCCAAAAGGCATCACCAAGTACTCAAAATGACCTTCGGGCGTATTGAATGCGGTTTTCCATTCATCACCTTGCTTAATGCGCACAAGGTTGTACGCACCACGAAGGTCTATCTTGGTGAACCACTTGGCACCCTTAATCCGGGCAAACAAGTCAGACAACAGCGGTAAAGGATACTGAAATTTGACAGTGATCTTATTTAAAAGCCGATAATCAATACAAGGTCTCAAAGATCCGTCCTTTTTTGCCACAAAAAAGAATCCCGCACCAAGAGGGGAAGAAGACGGACGAATATGTCCTTTTTCCAGAGACTCCTTGATATATGAACGCATAGCGGTATGTTCAGGTACCGACAGATTAAACAGTCTTCCCTTAGGAAATTTACTGCCTGGGATCAAATCTATAGCACAGTCACAGTCCCTATGAGGAGGCAGTGCACTGGACTCAGACTCACTGAAGACATCCTGATAATCAGACAAATACTCCGGAACTTCCGAAGGCGTAGAAGAAGCAATAGACACAGGCAGGGAATCCTCATGAATACCACGACAGCCCCAACTTGAGACTGACATAGCCTTCCAGTCCAGGACTGGATTATGGGTCTGTAACCATGGCAGCCCTAAAACGACCAAATCATGCATTTTATGTAAAACCAGGAAACGTATCACCTCGCGGTGTTCAGGAGTCATGCACATGGTAACCTGAGTCCAATACTGCGGTTTATTTGCTGCCAATGGTGTAGCATCAATACCCCTAAGAGGAATAGGATTTTCTAATGGTTCAAGAGTAAATCCACAGCGCTTAGCAAATGAGAGATCCATGAGACTCAGGGCAGCACCTGAATCTACAAACGCCATGACAGGATAAGATGACAGTGAGCAAATCAAAGTTACAGACAGAATAAATTTAGGTTGCAAATTACCAACGGTGACAGGACTAACAACCTTAGCTATACGTTTAGAGCATGCTGAGATAACATGTGTAGAATCACCACAGTAGTAGCACAAGCCATTCCGGCGTCTATGAATTTTCCGCTCATTTCTAGTCAGGATTCTATCACATTGCATTAAATCAGGTGTCTGTTCAGACAACACCATGAGGGAATTTGCGGTTTTTCTATCACATTGCACCGAATTAGGTGTCTGTTCAGACAACACCATGAGGGAATTTGCGGTTTTGCGCTCCCGCAACCGCCGGTCAATTTGAATAGCCAGTGCCATAGTATCATTCAGACCTGTGGGAATGGGAAAACCCACCATAACATTCTTAATGGCTTCAGAAAGGCCATTTCTAAAATTAGCGGCCAGTGCACACTCGTTCCAATGTGTCAGCACGGACCATTTCCGAAATTTTTGGCAATACACTTCAGCCTCGTCCTGCCCCTGAGACATAGACAGCAAGGCCTTTTCTGCCTGAATCTCAAGATTGGGTTCCTCATAAAGTAAACCGAGCGCCAGAAAAAACGCATCAAGATCAGCCAATGCCGGATCTCCTGGCGCCAGCGAAAAAGCCCAATCCTGAGGGTCGCCCCGTAAGAACGAAATAACAATTTTTACTTGCTGAGCAGAATCTCCTGATGAACAGGGTCTCAGGGACAAAAACAATTTACAATTATTCACGAAATTCCTAAACTTAAACCTGTCTCCGGAAAACAGTTCAGGAATCGGTATTTTAGGTTCTGACCTAGGATTTCTGATAACATAGTCTTGTATGCCCTGCACACGAGTAGCCAGCTGGTCCACACTTGTAATCAAGGTCTGGACATTCATGTCTGCAGCAAGCATAGCCACTCTGAGGTAAAGGGGAAGGAGAAAAAAAAAAACTCAGAATCTTCTTTCTTATAATCCCTCTTCTGCAATGCATTAAACATTTAATACTGGCCTGGCAAACTGTTATGACCCCAATGGCGAGGGTCTCAGAGGAACGTGGAAGTCTGCAGAATACAAAAATCCAGCTCATAGGGCAGTGGTAACTGGGTTGACCATATATCTACTCCTAACGCCAACACTAGAAGTAGCCGGGGATCATTCCTACGTTGATTCTAGATGACACGCGCCAGCCGGAGAATCTAGCTACCCCTAGTAGAGGAAAACAAAGACCTTTTGTTGCCTCCAGAGAAGGGGACCCCAAAGCTGGATAGAAGCCCCCCACAAATAATGACGGTGAGGTAAGAGGAAATGACAAACACAGAAATGAACCAGGTTTAGCACAGAGAGGCCCGCTTACTGATAGCAGAATAAAGAAAGGTAACTTATATGGTCAACAAAAACCCTATCAAAATCCACACTGGAAATTCAAGAACCCCCGAACCGTCTAACGGTCCGGGGGGAGAACACCAGCCCCCTAGAGCTTCCAGCAAAGGTCAGGATATAGATTTGGAACAAGCTGGACAAAAATACAAAACCAAAACAAATAGCAAAAAGCAAAAGGCAGACTTAGCTGATATAACTGGAACCAGGATCAGTAGACAAGAGCACAGCAGACTAGCTCTGATAACTACGTTGCCAGGCATTGAACTGAAGGTCCAGGGAGCTTATATAGCAACACCCCTAACTAACGACCCAGGTGCGGATAAAAGGAATGACAGAAAAACCAGAGTCAAAAAACTAGTAACCACTAGAGGGAGCAAAAAGCAAATTCACAACAGGTCTCCTAATTTTTGCCAGAGCTGTATGTATTTCTATAACAAATGATGTGACCTGATTCCTGTTCAGCATAGGCACTGCTTCTGCTGTGGTGCCAGGAGTAAATTGAAGGAGATGCATTTTGTTCCTAAGTTCCTTCTCCATCTGTCACCAGACTCATCACACTGCAGATGCTATAGAATATATTTGTAGGCTTTGAAGTTCTGTGATTTTTGAGAGGTGAGGGATAGTGTTGAGCGATACCGTCCGATACTTGAAAGTATCGGTATCGGATAGTATCGGCCGATACCCGAAAAGTATCGGATATCGCCGATACCCGATACCAATACAAGTCAATGGGACACCAAGTATCGGAAGGTATCCTGTATGGTTCCCAGGGTCTGAAGGAGAGGAAACTCTCCTTCAGGCCCTGGGATCCATATTAATGTGTAAACTAAAGAATAAAAATAAAAAATATTGATATACTCACCTCTCCGACGCAGCCTGGACCTTACCGATGTAACCGGCAGCTTCCGTTCCTAAGAATGAACGCTTGAAAGACCTTAGATGACGTCGCGGCTTGTGATCGGATAATAGCAGCATATGACAGGATGGAGGTGCAAGATGGTAGCAGCACATAAAGTTAGGACACAGGATGGATGCAGCACATACCAGGATGTAGAACCTGTTACCAATGCAAATGCTCGCCATATATATCTATATATATAATTGTCTAAGGGTTTTTCTGTCTGTCTGTCCTGTAAATCCCGCGTCTCTGATTGGTCGAGGCCGCCAGGCCTCGACCAATCAGCGACGGGCACAGCATGGCGACGATGATGTCATAAAGGTTGCCTCGACCAATCAGCGACGGGCACAGTCTGCCGCGAATTTGCCTCGACCAATCAGCGACGGGCACAGTATCGACGTAGATGTCATAATGGTTGCCATGGCGACGATGATGTCATAAAGGTTGCCTCGACCAATCAGTGACGGGCACAGTCTGCCGCGAATTCTGGAATCATCATTGTCCATATACTACGGGGACATGCATATTCTAGAATACCCGATGCGCTAGAATCGGGCCACAGTCTAGTATATATATATATATATATATATATATATATATATATGTATATATTGGTACCCCTGAGGAAGAGATCCGTTCCACCTAGAAACGCGTTGGTTATGAACTTCAACCTACTTCTATTCCTCTGAATCCTGTGACTTCTTCACCAGCAGCACACCCGCATTTTTTCTACTTGATGTATATATTGAAGCTGCATTCATTCATCCAACCAGCAGAGTAGCAGCTGGGGTATCTTTATTTAAGGCTTCTCAATTGTTTTGGTTCTCACAATACCACAAGGTGAGAGCAAAAAAAAGGGTTAAAACTACTGATGAGCAAATATACTCGTTACTCAAGATTTCTCGAGCATGCTCGTCCTCCGAGTATTTTTTAGTGCTCGGAGATTTAGTTTTTCTTGCCGCAGCTGAATGATTTACATCTGTTAGCCAGCATAAGTACATGGGGGGTTGCCTGGTTGCTAGGGAATTCCCACATGTGCTTATGCTGGCTAACAGATGTAAATCATTCAGCTACGGCAAGAAAAACTAAATCTCTGAGCACTAAAAAATACTCGGAGGACCCCCGAGCATGCTTGAGAAATCTCGAGTAACGAGTATATTCGCTCATCACTAGTTAAAACCACATGTTATCTGGCTAATGCATATGGCCTTTTGTCAATTATTAACTTACTAGACTGTGGCCCGATTCTAACGCATCGGGTATTCTAGAATATGCATGTCCCCGTAGTATATGGACAATGATGATTCCAGAATTCGCGGCAGACTGTGCACGTCGCTGATTGGTCAAGGCAACCTTTATGACATCATCGTCGCCATGGCAACCATTATGACATCTACGTCGATACTGTGCCCGTCGCTGATTGGTCGAGGCGAATTCGCGGCAGACTGTGCCCATCGCTGATTGGTCGAGGCAACCTTTATGACATCATCGTCGCCATGCTGTGCCTGTCGCTGATTGGTCGAGGCCTGGCGGCCTCGACCAATCAGAGACGCGGGATTTACAGGACAGACAGACAGACAGAAAAACCCTTAGACAATTATATATATAGATTATCATATCTTACTGTTTAGGCATTCAGGAAGACATATCATCTATGGGGTCCCATTGTAAATAATACATAAACTGCATGGCTTATTTTTCCTTATTTACTGTTCAATGTAATTGAATATTTCACAATGCTCTTCAGGGATATGCGGAAGGTTTCAACAGTTTTTCTCCTGACTGTTCATTGCATAATTTAATATATTTTTTATCTGGTTATACTAAATGCCACACTGTTTTTATATTTATGACAAAAATAAAGATTGCAGATTTTGAAGATTTTGTCAAAAGGTGCATTTTCAGAAGCTGTTTGACTTGGGCACCTTTAGAGGTGAAATGAATGTCACAAAATGGAACATGGCACACAAAAAAGAACAGTAGAATTTGGTATGCATTTGCCATCTTGCAGGATCTGAAGTTTCCTGGATCATCATGTGATTTATGCAGGAATATTCAGACTTAACATTTCCATGAAAAATAGTCAGAATCTGAATGCTAATAAAACATTTGAAATTGTCATTATCATTTCAATAAAATGTGTATATTAGATTACCAACATATCCACTATCAAAAGTGCAATATACTTTCATTACTAAAAATATTGTTTATCATTTATAAAATGAAAAATTGCTCTAAAATTCTGGCCACTAGTTTCACCTTTCCATGCAACTTACAGTCTACTGTCTGTTGTCAAGACTGACCCATCTATAGCTACAGACTAGCAAAAAGCAATATAGCAAATTGGGATGTATCCTTACAAGTCTGTTGCTGCACCTGGCTCTTACTCAGGGGTCGACACAGGGACAAAGGGTAGGCAGAATAGGCCACCGCGTAGAGCGTCATCTTATAACAGTTAGGGGGCACAATTTTGTGAATCTGTCATGCGGCACCTCTGTCTGGCAGTGAAAAAAGTGTGCACCCAGAAGGAAAACAAAACTGGCCAATGAATGCCTCCCTCATCAGAATGATAGAGGCGCTCATTGGTCAGAGTTCCAGTCCTCCTGCTTGGGGCCTCTTAGGGAGAGGGAGGCTAGAGACACTAACGGAGAAAACAGAAAAATCCAGCTCACAGATGAAGTCCAAAAAAGTGCATTTTATTATCCAAAGTACATGAAGCAAAGATTAAAATTGTGTGTTCACGAAAAAGAGACGCCAACACCTACCAAGCTGAACTGCCAGATAAATTGTCCTGTATCCACCTATGTGCACTGCTGGTGATAATAGAAGCAGCTCCTGTCCTGTCAGCTTCCTTCTGTTCTTGTCATCAGGGAATTGTCTGCTAGAACTGTGCTGCTGTGAGCAGGAGAAGCTGAGGAAGCTGCAGTTCATTAAGTCCACAAAAAAGAAACAAAAAAGATCCGCACTGCTGCAGCATCTATGTTCACACACCTGTTCAAGTATCCATATTGCTGTTAGGCAGCCCAGCCCGGGCTCACGGGTGCCAACCCAACAAAAAAGACAAAACATGTGTCCATGCACAAAGAAGAAAATAAGGGTGGCACTCACCATCCCATAAAATTCTCTTTATTATGGCAATTTAAAACATCCAGAACAGGAGAGTCTCATGTGGAGTGGGAAGGACGATGATCGTTTCACACAAACACGCTTTTACGTCATCCTTCCTGCTCCACATGAGACTCTGCTGTTCTGGATGTTTTAAATTGCTGTAATAAACTGGATTTTATGGGACAGTGAGTGCCACCCTTATTTTCTTCTTTGTGCATGGAAGCTGCAGTTCATCTTGTCAGATTCCCTCCAGCATAAAGCAGTGTATGCATTATGTATCTAAGATATGTGTAGCATGTGTGCTGTTTTTGAAATATTTGCATGTGTTGTAAGAAGGCCGCCTTGAGGGGAGATATCTATCATTGCAGTTGGTTGCTTCGGTGATGTGAGCTCAGAAAGCATGCTCCAGGACATAGAGTGCTGAGAGAGTAATTAGGCCATTTCAGACCTGGGTTTTATGAGCAATCAAAAGAGATGGTTGGTAATGACTGCTCAGATATCCCCACCCCAGGGGCGTGCTTTGGCAGATAAAATGGAGACCGAGTGTCTCGTTCAGTGTCTGTGACTGGAGGTGTGGAGGTCTCCAGTGTGTTTGCCAAAGACACTGACACGAGTGGACCTGCAGAACTAATGGATTGTTGATTCTCTGTCTGTTTTCACTTTGTGCCGGAAAAGGCTATCTTTCATTTGCTTGTACTTAAGCAGGTTTATTGAGTTAATAAACCTGCCTGGACTTTTTTTTATGATTCTGCTTCCTCTGCCTACCTCAACCACAGCTGAGAGAGTGCAAAACCCTGCAGTGTTTGTATGAATTTTTGCTGTCCTGCCTACATGTGCTGTGGACAATGTGTGCATCTACTTCTTTTGCCAAGTATTCAAAGGGGTCAGATATGGCTTTAAAGGAGGCGATTAATTTTATTATAATAATTAAATCATTACAGATAATAGGAAATAGTGTGATATTGCGTACACTTTTGCATAATATAAATCACAAAGGTAAAGTACTTCCATTGCACACTACACAGGAAAAACTTCACGAGGAGTGGCACATCATCTGTCCTGGAACATCAGCTGTGAGAAGCAGAACAGCAAAGACAGAAAAATTCCTGGGATCCACACTGTGGCATCACGGGTGTCCCCTTTTTAGTCCACAGGTTAACAGGGCTTCTGTCTTAGCTGAAGTCTTCCTCAACTTATATCTTGCTTAGAAACAAATGCTTGCATAACCAAGTATTACACAAGCCCTAACAAGTTCTATTTGTCCGGTATAGTATCACTCTCGTGGAGTGGTTAACTGTTCAGACATCAATCAACATCAGACAAATACATCACCAGATAAAATATGACAAAGGCTTTCCTGGTACCAAATGTTTTCCCTTACTATAAACACAACATTTCTCACTAAACATGGACAACGAAACTGTGCAGTAATTGGATGATACTATCAACATACGCTTTCCCACTAAAGATTGATGAAGGAGCTATGCAGTCCAGTGTTGGGAAAATGACAGAAAATACAAGGCTAATATAAGCTGAACTGTTACTGTCTAATTCTTTAACCCCTTCATGACCCAGCCTATTTTGGCCTTAATGACCTTGCCGTTTTTTGCAATTCTGACCAGTGTCCCTTTATGAGGTAATAACTCAGGAACGCTTCAACGGATCCTAGCGATTCTGAGATTGTTTTTTCGAGACATATTGGGCTTCATGTTAGTGGTAAATTTAGGTCGATAATTTCTGAGTTTATTTGTGAAAAAAACGGAAATTTGGCAAAAAGTTTGAAAATTTTGCAATTTTCACATTTTTAATTTTTATTCTGTTAAACCAGAGAGTTATGTGACACAAAATAGTTAATAAATAACATTTCCCACATGTCTACTTTACATCAGCACAATTTTGGAAACAAATTTTTTTTTTTGCTAGGAAGTTATAAGGGTTAAAATTTGACCAGTGATTTCTCATTTTTACAACAACATTTACAAAACCATTTTTTTTAGGGACCACCTCACATTTGAAGTCAGTTTGAGGGTTCTATATGGCTGAAAATACCCAAAAGTGACACCATTCTAAAAACTGCACCCCTCAAGGTGCTCAAAACCACATTCAAGAAGTTTATTAACCCTTCAGGTGTTTCACAGCAGCAGAAGCAACATGGAAGTAAAAAATGAACATTTAACTTTTTAGTCACAAAAATGATTTTTAGCAAAAAAATTTTTATTTTCCCAAGGGTAAAAGGAGAAACTGGACCACGAATGTTGTTGGCCAATTTGTCCTGAGTACGCTGATACCTCATATGTGGGGGTAAACCACTGTTTGGGCGCACGGCAGGGCTCGGAAGGGAAGGAGCGCCATTTGACTTTTTCAATGAAAAATTGGCTCCAATCTTTAGCGGACACCATGTCGCGTTTGGAGAGCCCCCGTGTGCCTAAACATTGGAGCTCCCCCACAAGTGACCCCATTTTGGAAACAATACCCCCCAAGGAACTTATCTAGAAGCATAGTGAGCACTTTAAACCCTCAGGTGCTTCATAAATTGATCCATAAAAATGAAAAAGTACTTTTTTTTCACACAAAATTTCTTTTAGCCTCAATTTTTTCATTTTCACATGGGTAACAGGATAAAATGGATCCTAAAATTTGTTGGGCAATTTCTCCTGAGTACGCCAATACCTCATATGTTGGGGTAAACCACTGTTTGGGTGCACGGCAAGGCTCGGAAGGGGAGGCGTGCCATTTGACTTTTTGAATGGAAAATTAGCGCCAATCATTAGCGGACACCATGTCGCGTTTGGAGAGCCCCTGTGTGCCTAAACATTGGAGCTCCCCTACAAGTGACCCCATTTTGGAAACTAGACCCCCCAAGGAACTTATCTAGAAGCATAGTGAGCACTTTAAACCCTCAGGTGCTTCACAAATTGATCCGTAAAAATGAAAAAGTACTTTTTTTTCACACAAAATTTCTTTTAGCCTCAATTTTTTCATTTTCACATGGGTAACAGGATAAAATGGATCCTAAAATTTGTTGGGCAATTTCTCCTGAGTACGCCAATACCTCATATGTTGGGGTAAACCACTGTTTGGGTGCACGGCAAGGCTCGGAAGGGGAGGCGTGCCATTTGACTTTTTGAATGGAAAATTAGCTCCAATCATTAGCGGACACCATGTCGCGTTTGGAGAGCCCCTGTGTGCCTAAACATTGGAGCTCCCCTACAAGTGACCCCATTTTGGAAACTAGACCCCCCAAGGAACTTATCTAGATGCATAGTGAGCACTTATAACCCCCAGGTGCTTCACAGAAGTTTATAACGCAGAGCCGTGAAAATAAAAAATAATTTTTCTTTCCTCAAAAATGATTTTTAGCCCAGAATTTTTTATTTTCCCAAGGGTAATAGGAGAAATTGGACCCCAAATGTTATTGTCCAGTTTGTCCTGAGTACGATGATACCCCATATGTGGGGGTAAACCACTGTTTGGGCGCACGGCAGGGCTCGGAAGGGAAGGCACGCCATTTGGCTTTTTGAATGGAAAATTAGCACTAATCATTAGCGGACACCATGTCGCGTTTGGAGAGCCCCTGTGTGCCTAAACATTGGAGCTCCCACACAAGTGACCCCATTTTGGAAACTAGACCTCCCAAGGAACTAATCTAGATGTGTGGTGAGCACTTTGAACCCCCAAGTGCTTCACAGAAGTTTATAATGCAGAAGAGCCATGAAAATAAAAAAATTTTCTTTTCTCAAAAATGATTTTTTAGCCCACAATTTTTTATTTTCCCAAGGGTAACAGGAGAAATTGGACCCCAAAAGTTGTTGTCCAGTTTCTCCTGAGTACGCTGATACCCCATATGTGGGGGTAAACCACTGTTTGGGCACATGTCGGGGCTCGGAAGGGAAGTAGTGATGTATTGGAATGCAGACTTTGATGGAATGGTCTGCGGGCATCATGTTACGTTTGCAGAGCCCCTGATATGCCTAAACAGTAGAAACCCCCCACAATTGACCCCATTTTGGAAACTAGACCCCCCAAGGAACTTATCTAGATGTGTGGTGAGCACGTTCAACCCCTAAGTGCTTCACAGAAGTTTACAACACAGAGCCGTGAAAATAAAAAAATCATTTTTCTTTCCTCAAAAAAGATGTTTCAGCAAGCAATTTTTTATTTTCACAAGGGTAACAGGAGAAATTGGACCCCAATAGTTGTTGCCCAGTTTGTTGTGAGTGTGCTGGTACCCCATATGTGGGGGTAAACCACTGTTTGGGCGCACGTCAGGGCTCGGAAGGGAAGTAGTGACATTTGAAATGCAGACTTTGATGGAATGGTCTGCGGGCATCACGTTGCATTTGCAGAGCCCCTGATGTGCCTAAACAGTAGAAACACCCCACAAGTGACCCCATTTTGGAAACTAGACCCCCGAAGGAACTTATCTAGATGTGTGGTGAGCACTTTCAACCCCCAAGTGCTTCACAGAAGTTTATAACGCAGAGCCGTGAAAATAAAAAATAATTGTTCTTTCCTCAAAAAATATGTTTTAGCAAGTAATTTTTTATTTTTGCAAGGGTAACAGGAGAAATTGGACCCCAACAGTTGTTGCCCAGTTTGTCCTGAGTACGCTGGTACCCCAAATGTGGGGGTAAACCACTGTTTGGGCGCACGTCGGGGCTTGGAAGGGAGGGAGCACCATTTGACTTTTTGAACGCAAGATTGGCTGGAATCAATGGTGGCGCCATGTTGCGTTTGGAGACCCCTGATGTGCCTAAACAGTGGAAACCCCTCAATTCTAACTTCAACACTAACCCCAACACACCCCTAATCCTAATCCCAACTGTAGCCATAACCCTAATCACAACCCTTACCCCAACACACCCCTAACCACAACCCTAACCCCAACACACCCGTAACCCTAATTCCAACCCTAACCCTAATCCTAACCCTAATCCCAACCCTAACCCTAATCCCAACCCTAACCACAACTGTAACCCCAACACACCCCTAACCCTATCCGTAACCCTAACCACAAGCCTAATCTTAACCCTATTTCCAACCCTAGCCCTAATTCCAACCCTAACTCTAACTCCAACCCTAACCCTAAGGCTATGTGCCCACGTTGCGGATTCATGTGAGATTCTTCTGCACGATTTTTGAAAAATCTGCAGGTAAAAGGCACTGCGTTTTACCTGCGGATTTACAGCAGATTTCCAGTGTTTTTTTGTGCGGGTTTCACCTGCGGATTCCTATTGAGGAACAGGTGTAAAACGCTGCGGAATCCGCACAAAGAATTGAAATGCTGCGGAAAATACAATGCAGCGTTTCTGCACGGAATTTTCCGCACCATGGGCACAGCGGATTTGGTTTTCCATAGGTGTACATGGTACTGTAAACCTGATGGAAAACTGCTACGAAATTTCTGCGGCCAATCCGCTGTGGATCCGCAGCCAAATCCGCACTGTGTGCACATGCCATAACCCTAACCCTACCCCTAACCCTAACCCTACCCGTAACCCTAACCCTACCCCTAACCCTAACCCTACCCCTAGTTCTAACCCTAGTTGAAACCCTAACCCTAGTGGAAAAAGAAAAAAAAATATTTTCTTTATTTTATTATTGTCCCTACCTATGGGGGTGATAAAGGGGGGGGTTATTTATTATTTTTTTTATTTTGATCGCTTTGATAGAACCTACTACAGCGATCAAAATGTACTTGTAACGAATCTGCGGGCCGGCAGATTCGGCGGGCGCACTGAGCATGCACCCACCATTTTGGAAGATGGCGGCGCCCATGGAGAAGACGGACCGACACCGGGAGCCTTGGTAAGTATAAGGGGGGGGAGATCGGGGCACGGGGGGGCGTCAGAGCATGGGGGGTGACATAGGAGCACGGGGGAGCGGAAAGGAGGACGGGGGAGCGGAGCACAGGACGGAGGGGACTACGGGACAGATCGGTGGCTTGGAGGGGTGATCGGTGGGGTGGGCGGGGTCACTTCAGTATTTCCAGCCATGGCCGATGATATTGCAGCATCGGCCATGGCTGGATTGTAATATTTCACCAGTTTTTTAGGTGAAATATTACAAATCGCTCTGATTGGCAGTTTCACTTTCAACAGCCAATCAGAGCGATCGTAGCCACGGGGGGGGTGAAGCCACCCCCCCTGGGCTGAAGCACCACTCCCCCTGTCCCTGCAGATCGGGTGAAATTGGAGTTAACCCTTTCACCCGATCTGCAGGGACGCGATCATTCCATGACGCATACGCTGCGTCACAGGTTGGATTGGCACCGACTTTCATGACGCAGCGTATGCGTCAAAGGTCGGGAAGGGGTTAAAGACAGGCTACCAATATGGATTCCCAATTGCCATTAACATCTTAGCACTGAGCATTTGTTGTGCAGCATGTGTGTGCTAAGTACATACATGCTTATATATTTTTTTTCATTGTGCAATATTCTAAACTTGTATTTATGATAATAGTATATGTAGATGGCAGTGTATAGAGACACGTAGTGGCTCCTGTTTTGCCTTAATGGGAACCGTCGCATGAAAAAAAAACTGTTAACCTGCAGATATGGGATCGATCTGCAGGCTAATTGTGCTTTGAACCTGCTTGGTGCCCACACTGAAACTTTATTCACACCCAGACAATTCAGTCATGTGGTTGGTGCTGACGCAGTTTCGGTCACTGCTCTGTGTGTAGAAAACAGGCCGTTACCATGCACCACAGCACTGACTGACAACAGCTCTGCATTAGGGTCGGCTGTCAGTCAGTGCAGTGGTGCAGTTACAGCCACCACTCTCTATAGACAGAGGGGTGACTGAAATAGCACTGGCACCACCCCGTGGCTTAAACCCAAATGCTGCTGGAACAAATATTGTTAATTTTGTCATGTGGGCAGGCATCTAAGTTCAGGTGCTGGGCAGGTTCAGAATGCTATTATCTGCAGACTAACCCCATATCTGCAGGTTAGTAGTGTTTTTTCATGGGACAGATTCCTTTTAAAGTAATTGTGCTCCCCAGTGTGTTCAATAAAATTGAGAAAAGCATAAATACTTCAGGAATGTCACTGTTCATCTACTCCAATCTCTGTGTTCCCATCAATCCATAATATTGAAGATGTTGCAAGAGCGCTGCAACCTTTCAGCATCTGATAGTAAATTGAACGCTACAGGTGATTCTTCTGGTGAGAAAGGTTGAAGGAAATTGGCATGCTAGTTCACTGCAGTTAGGTAGAAAGTTCCACCAGGCTGAGTGTTCCCCAGTGAAACAATTCAGCATACACTACAGAGGAAGGGCAAATATGTGTGCCATCGACAAAGGAAGCCTCTGCTAAAGCACATGCAGAAAAAAACCCACCTACAATTTGTCAGAACCCCTGCTGAAGACTACTGGGACTCTATACTCTGGAGTAATAAGACCAAGATAAATGTTTTTGGAACTGCTGGCTTTAGAACTACTGTAGGTACGGAAATTATTCAGACCCCTTTAAATTTTTCACTCTTTGTTTCATTGCAGCCATTTGGTAAATTCAAAAAAGTTCATTTTTTTCTCTTTAATGCACACTCTGCACTCCATCTTGACTGAAAAAAACAGAAATGTAGAAATGTTTGCATATTTATTAAAAATGTAAAACTGAAATATCACATGGTCATAAATATTCAGACCCTTTGCTGAGACACTAATATTTAAGTCACATGCTGTCCATTTATTTGCGATCCTCCTTGAGATGGTTCTACTCCTTCATTGGAGTCCAGCTCTGTTTAATTAAACTGATATAACTTGATTTGGAAAGGCACACATCTGTCTATATAAGACCTCACAGCTCACAGTGCATGTCAGACCAAATGAGAATCATGAGGTCAAAGGAACTGGCCAAGGGGCTCAGAGACAGAATTGAGGCAAGGCACAGATCTGGCCAAGGTTACAAAAGAATTTCTGCAGTACTCAAGGTTCCTAAGAGCACAGTGGCCTCCATAATCCTTAAATGGAAGATGTTTGGGACGACCAGAAGTCTTCCTAGACCTGGCCGTCCAGCCAAACTGAGCAATTGTTGCCAGTGCGGCAGCAGGGGATATCCATCCTTCCCTGATCAACTTTGGCCACAGGTACCGTATGAATTATTTGGATACCATAACCAGCCCTTGTTTATATACATACAGGCTAGTGACTGACCTTGGGTATTAGTACACTAGTAATATTATCTTTTTATTTCAATAGTACTTCACAACATAATCTATTAACCATCACTTTTTGCCTGTTATCTAATATAAATTCTTAACCAATTTATGGCCATGCATATGTCCTATCATAGATATATGAACCCTCACACTGAGGTTCCTGTTGTGATTTTGCTTTTTGCTCCCTCTAGTGGTCATTAGTGATTTGACTCTGGAGCGTCTGTCTTTTCCTATATCCTCACCTGGGCCGTTAGTTCAGGGGCGTTGCTATATAAGCTCCCTGGACCTTCAGTTCAATGCCTGGCATCGTTGAAATCAGAGCTAATCTGTTGTGCTCTTGTCCTCTGATCCTGGTTCCTGTTTTTCAAGCTAAGTCTGCTTCTTTGCTTTTTGCTTTTGTTTTGTTTGGTATTTTTGTCCAGCTTGTTCCTATCTGTATCCTGACCTTTGCTGGAAGCTCTAGGGGGCTGGTGTTCTCCCCCCGGACCGTTAGACGGTTCGGGGGTTCTTGAATCTCCAGCGTGGATTTTTATAGGGTTTTTGTTGACCAGATAAGTTATCTTGCTATATTCTGCTATTAGTAAGCTGGCCTCTCTTTGCTGAACCTGGTTCATTTCTGTGTTTGTCATTTCCTCTTACCTCACCGTTATTATTTGTGGGGGGCTTGTATCTTGCTTTGGGGTCCCTTTCTCTGGAGGCAAGAGAGGTCTTTGTTTTCTTCTCCTAGGGGTAGTTAGATTCTCCGGCTGGCGCGAGTCATCTAGCGATCACCGTAGGCATGATCCCCGGCTACTTCTAGTGTTGGCGTTAGGAGTAGCTATTTGGTCAACCCAGTTACCACAGCCCTATGAGCTGGATTTTTGTATCTTGCAGACTTACACGTTCCTCTGAGACCCTGTCCACTGGGGTCATAACAGTATGCCAGGCCAGTATTAAATGTTTAATGCATTGCAGAAGTGGGATTATAAGTAAGAAAATTTTGAGGTTTTTTTTCCCTCTCTCATTTTTTTTTTTCTTTTCCCCTTTACCTCAGAGTGGCTTAAACTTGCTGCAGACATGAATGTCCAGACCTTGATTACAAGTGTGGACCAGCTTGCCGCTCGTGTGCAGGGTATACAAGATTATGTTACCAGAAATCCTAGGTCTGAACCCAAGATTCCGATTCCTGAACTGTTTTCAGGAGACCGATTTAAGTTTAGGAATTTCAGGAATAATTGTAAATTATTTTTGTCCCTGAAACCTTGTTCGTCTGGAGACTCTGCTCAACAAGTAAAAATTGTTATTTCATTCTTACGGGGTGACCCTCAGGATTGGGCTTTTTCGTTGGCGCCAGGCGATCCGGCATTGGCTGATATTGATGCGTTTTTTCTGGCGCTCGGTTTACTTTATGAGGAACCCAATCTTGAGATTCAGGCAGAGAAAGCCTTGCTGGCTATGTCTCAGGGCCAGGACGAGGCTGAGGTGTATTGCCAAAAATTTCGGAAATGGTCCGTGCTGACACATTGGAACGAGTGTGCACTGGCCGCTAATTTTAGAAATGGCCTTTCTGAGGCCATTAAGAATGTTATGGTGGGTTTTCCCATTCCCACAGGTCTGAATGATACCATGTCCCTGGCTATTCAAATTGACCGGCGGTTGCGGGAGCGCAAAACCGCAAATTCCCTCATGTTGTTGTCTGAACAGACACCTGATGTGATGCAATGTGATAGAAAAACCGCAAATTCCCTCATGGTGTTGTCTGAACGGACACCTGATTTGATGCAATGTGATAGAATCCTGACTAGAAATGAGAGGAAAATTCATAGACGCCGGAATGGCTTGTGCTACTACTGTGGTGATTCTACACATGTTATCTCAGCATGCTCTAAACGTATATCTAAGGTTGTTAGTCCTGTCACCGTTGGTAATTTGCATCCTAAGTTTATTCTGTCTGTAACTTTGATTTGCTCACGGTCATCTTATCCTGTCATGGCGTTTGTAGATTCAGGTGCTGCCCTGAGTCTTATGGATCTCTCATTTGCTAAGCGCTGTGGTTTTATTCTTGAACCATTAGAAAATCCTATCCCTCTTAGGGGTATTGATGCTACGCCATTGGCAGAAAATAAGCCGCAGTATTGGACACAGGTTACCATGTGCATGACTCCTGAACACCGCGAGGTGATACGTTTTCTCGTTCTACATAAAATGCATGATTTGGTTGTTTTGGGGCTGCCATGGTTACAGACCCATAATCTAGTCCTTGACTGGAAGGCTATGTCAGTGTCTAGTTGGGGCTGTCGTGGTATTCATGAGGATTCCCTGCCTGTGTCTATTGCTTCTTCTACGCCTTCGGAAGTTCCGGAGTACTTGTCTGATTATCAGGATGTCTTTAGCGAGTCCAGGTCCAGTGCATTGCCTCCTCATAGGGAATGTGACTGTGCAATAGATTTGATTCCAGGCAGTAAATTTCCTAAGGGAAGACTGTTTAATCTGTCGATACCTGAACATACCGCTATGCGTTCATATATCAAGGAGTCTCTGGAGAAAGGACACATCCGTCCGTCTTCTTCCCCTCTTGGTGCGGGATTCTTTTTTGTGGCTAAAAAGGACGGATCTTTGAGGCCTTGTATTGACTATCGGCTTTTAAATAAGATCACTGTCAAATTTCAGTATCCTTTGCCGCTGTTGTCTGACTTGTTTGCCCGGATTAAAGGTGCCAAGTGGTTTACCAAGATAGACCTTCGTGGTGCGTACAACCTTGTGCGCATTAAGCAAGGGGATGAATGGAAAACCGCATTCAATACGCCCGAAGGTCATTTTGAGTACTTGGTGATGCCTTTTGGGCTCTCTAATGCCCCTTCAGTTTTTCAGTCCTTTATGCATGACATTTTCCGGAACTATCTGGATAAATTTCTGATCGTTTATCTGGATGATATTCTGGTTTTTTCTGATAATTGGGACTCGCATGTGGAGCAGGTCAGGATGGTCTTTAAAATTTTGCGTGAAAATTCTTTGTTTGTCAAGGGCTCAAAGTGTCTTTTTGGTGTACAGAAGGTTCCCTTTTTGGGGTTCATTTTTTCCCCTTCTGCTGTGGAGATGGACCCAGTCAAGGTCCGAGCTATTCTTGATTGGACTCAGCCCTCGTCAGTTAAGAGTCTTCAGAAGTTCTTGGGTTTCGCTAACTTCTACCGTCGTTTTATCGCTAACTTTTCTAGCATTGTGAAACCTTTGACGGATATGACCAAGAAGGGCTCCGATGTGGTTAATTGGGCTCCTGCTGCCGTGGAGGCTTTCCAGGAGTTGAAACGTCGGTTTACTTCGGCGCCTGTTTTGTGCCAGCCTGATGACTCGCTTCCCTTTCAAGTTGAGGTGGATGCTTCAGAGATTGGAGCAGGGGCCGTTTTGTCGCAGAGAGGCCCTGGTTGCTCTGTTATGAGACCTTGCGCCTTTTTCTCTAGGAAGTTTTCGCCTGCGGAGCGAAATTATGATGTGGGCAATCGGGAGTTGTTGGCCATGAAATGGGCATTTGAGGAGTGGCGTCATTGGCTCGAGGGTGCTAAGCATCGTGTGGTGATCTTGACTGATCACAAAAATCTGATGTATCTCGAGTCTGCTAAACGCCTGAATCCTAGACAGGCCCGCTGGTCATTGTTTTTCTCCCGTTTTGACTTTGTTGTCTCGTATTTACCAGGTTCAAAGAATGTGAAGGCCGATGCTCTTTCCAGGAGCTTTGTGCCTGATGCTCCTGGAGTCGCTGAACCTGTTGGTATTCTTAAGGATGGTATTATCTTGTCAGCTATTTCTCCTGATCTGCGACGTGTGTTGCAGAGATTTCAGGCTGATAGGCCTGATTCTTGTCCACCTGACAGACTGTTTGTGCCTGATAAGTGGACCAGCAGAGTCATTTCCGAGGTTCATTCCTCGGTGTTGGCAGGTCACCCAGGAATTTTTGGCACCAGAGATCTGGTGGCCAGATCCTTTTGGTGGCCTTCCTTGTCTAGGGATGTGCGGTCATTTGTACAGTCCTGTGGGACTTGTGCTCGAGCTAAGCCTTGCTGTTCTCGTGCCAGCGGGTTGCTCTTGCCCTTGCCTGTCCCTAAGAGACCTTGGACACATATCTCCATGGATTTCATTTCTGATCTTCCGGTGTCTCAGGGCATGTCTGTTATCTGGGTGATATGTGATCGCTTCTCCAAGATGGTCCATTTGGTTCCTTTGCCTAAACTGCCTTCCTCTTCCGATCTGGTTCCTGTGTTTTTCCAGAACGTGGTTCGTTTGCACGGCATCCCTGAGAATATTGTGTCAGACAGAGGATCCCAGTTCGTTTCCAGATTCTGGCGATCCTTTTGTAGTAGGATGGGCATTGACTTGTCGTTTTCGTCTGCTTTCCATCCTCAGACTAATGGACAGACGGAGCGAACTAATCAGACTTTGGAGGCTTATTTGAGGTGTTTTGTCTCTGCTGATCAGGATGATTGGGTGACCTTCTTGCCGTTAGCTGAGTTTGCCCTTAATAATCGGGCTAGTTCCGCCACCTTGGTTTCGCCGTTTTTCTGCAACTCTGGTTTCCACCCTCGTTTTTCTTCGGGTCATGTGGAACCTTCTGACTGCCCTGGGGTGGATTCTGTGGTGGATAGGTTGCAGCGGATCTGGAATCTTGTGGTGGACAACTTGAAGTTGTCACAGGAGAGGGCTCAGCGCTTTGCCAACCGCCGCCGCGGTGTGGGTCCCCGACTACGTGTTGGGGATTTGGTGTGGCTTTCTTCCCGCTTTGTTCCTATGAAGGTTTCCTCTCCCAAATTTAAACCTCGTTTTATTGGTCCTTACAAGATATTGGAAATTCTTAATCCTGTATCCTTTCGCCTGGATCTTCCTGTGTCGTTTGCTATCCACAACGTGTTTCATAGGTCCTTGTTGCGGCGGTACGTTGTGCCTGTGGTTCCTTCTGCTGAGCCTCCTGCTCCGGTGTTGGTTGAGGGCGAGTTGGAGTACGTGGTGGAGAAGATCTTGGATTCTCGTCTCTCCAGGCGGAGGCTTCAGTACCTGGTCAAGTGGAAGGGCTATGGTCAGGAAGATAATTCCTGGGTGGTCGCCTCTGATGTTCATGCGGCCGATTTAGTTCGTGCCTTTCACGCCGCTCATCCTGATCGCCCTGGTGGTCGTGGTGAGGGTTCGGTGACCCCTCACTAAGGGGGGTACTGTTGTGATTTTGCTTTTTGCTCCCTCTAGTGGTCATTAGTGATTTGACTCTGGAGCGTCTGTCTTTTCCTATATCCTCACCTGGGCCGTTAGTTCAGGGGCGTTGCTATATAAGCTCCCTGGACCTTCAGTTCAATGCCTGGCATCGTTGAAATCAGAGCTAATCTGTTGTGCTCTTGTCCTCTGATCCTGGTTCCTGTTTTTCAAGCTAAGTTTGCTTCTTTGCTTTTTGCTTTTGTTTTGTTTGGTATTTTTGTCCAGCTTGTTCCTATCTGTATCCTGACCTTTGCTGGAAGCTCTAGGGGGCTGGTGTTCTCCCCCCGGACCGTTAGACGGTTCGGGGGTTCTTGAATCTCCAGCGTGGATTTTTATAGGGTTTTTGTTGACCAGATAAGTTATCTTGCTATATTCTGCTATTAGTAAGCTGGCCTCTCTTTGCTGAACCTGGTTCATTTCTGTGTTTGTCATTTCCTCTTACCTCACCGTTATTATTTGTGGGGGGCTTGTATCTTGCTTTGGGGTCCCTTTCTCTGGAGGCAAGAGAGGTCTTTGTTTTCTTCTCCTAGGGGTAGTTAGATTCTCCGGCTGGCGCGAGTCATCTAGCGATCACCATAGGCATGATCCCCGGCTACTTCTAGTGTTGGCGTTAGGAGTAGCTATTTGGTCAACCCAGTTACCACAGCCCTATGAGCTGGATTTTTGTATCTTGCAGACTTACACGTTCCTCTGAGACCCTGTCCACTGGGGTCATAACAGGTTCCTAATGTATGTCATCCATAGTACCCATGGTTGTGTGGATATCTTTGTGCAGCCCTGCTGTTCTGGCCTTTTTTGCCTCTGATTGTCCTCCGTGTGTCTCACATGTTTATTGTAAATGTGATTTTGTTTAATACTTGATATATTTAATAAAGTTTGATACTTTTTGATATATATAGTCTACCTCTGTTGCTTCTGTTGTGCTTTATAGTCTGTATACACAAATATGTGATTACTATATCATGAATCTGGACTATATAACTATAGGTCAAAATTGTGGGAGAAGAGTCTTGGTGGGAGAGGTAAAGAAGAACCCCAAGGTCACTGGGGCTGAGCTCCAGAGATGCAGTAGGGAGATGGGAGAAAGTTCCACAAAGTCAACTATCACTGCAGCCCTTACCAGTTGGGCCTTTATGGCAGAATGGCCCAATGGAAGCCTCTCCTCAGTGCAAGACATATGAAAGCCCGCATAGAGTTTGCCAAAAAACACATGAAGGACTCCCAGACCAAGAGAAATAAGATTCTCTGGTCTGTTGAGATGAAGATAGACCTTTTTGGTGATAATTCTAAGCGGTATGTGTGGACAAAACCAGGCACTGCTCATCACCTGCCCAATACAATCCCAACAGTGAAACACGGTGGTGGCAGAATCATGATATGGGGTGTTTTTCAGCTACAGGGACAGGATGACCATTGCCATTGAAGGAAATATTAATGCAGCCAAGTACAGAGATATCCTGGATGAAAACCTCTTACAGAGTGCTCTGGACCTCAGACTTGGCTGAAGATTTACCTTCCAACAAGACAATGACCCTAAGTACACAGTTAAAATAACAAAGGAGTGGCTTCAGAACACCTCTGTGACCATTCTTGACTGGCCCAGCCAGAGCCCTGACCTAAACCCAATTGAGCATCTGGGGAGACCTGAAAATGGCTGTCCACCAACATTCATCATCCAACCTGACGGAACTAGAGAGGATCTGAAAGGAAGAATGGCAGAGGATCCCCAAATCCAGGTGTGAAAAACTTGTTGCATCATTCCCCAGAAGACTCATGGCTGTACTAGCTCAAAATGGTGTTTCTACTCAACACTGAGCAAAGGGTCTGAATACCTATGACCATGTGATATTTCAGTTTTTCTTTTTTAATAAATTTGCAAAAATTTCTACATTTCTGTTTTTATTCAGTCAACATGGAGTGCAGAGTGTACATTAATTAAAAAAATGAACTTTTTTGAATTTACCAAATGGCTGCAATGAAACAAAGATTGAAAAATTTAAAGGGGTCTGAATACTTTCTATACCCACTGTATACTGTCGCAAATGTGAGGAGTACAAAGAAAAATACACAAAAGTACTACTCTATATTGAAAGGGAAGATGCTACCATCACTGCGTGTTCTGTCAGCAGCTCAGAATTTTCAGCCATTGCTAGTAACATACCACTTATTCAAATGTCGAAAAGGAATCTATGAAGCCAGCTCAAGAGTTGAGCCGGCTTTAAACCAACTTACATAGCAGTAACCACCTGTAACTGCATCAGCCAGAGCTTGCTTTGAAGAGCATAGTTTAATCATTAAAATACCATTGTAATCTCTTACAGCAGCATTCAAATAATGTCGTTGCTAAAGTGGGTGATGTGATTGAGGGGAACCTTTGAGTTCGTACAGTATGTCAGTTGAGGGCCTGGAAAAGGCCTCCATAATTGCCATCTTGGTCTTTGTGGAAATTTTAACCACAGTCTGAGCTACATAAGAGAATAGTTTTTTCTCACATTATTGCGATACACAGTATGGAAAATAAGTATTTCATACATTGCTGATGTTGCAAGCTTTCCCACTTACCAAGAATGGAGAGGTCTGTAATTTTTATCATAGGTGAGAGACAGAATCTTAAAAAAATCAAGAAAATATTATTGAATTATTTTTACATAATTCATTTGCATTTTATTGCATAAAATCAGTATTTAATACAATTGAAAATTTAGTATATAAGCCTTTATTTGCAATTACAGAGGTCAGATGTTTCCTGTAGTTCTTGACCAAACTTGCACACACTGCAAGGTCTGGAGACTGACTAGGCCGCTCTAGGACCTTGAATTGCTTCTTAAGGAGCCACTCCTTCGATGCTTTGGCTGAATGTTTCGGTTTATTGTCATGCTGAAAGACCCAGTTGCAACCCATCTTCAATACTCTTACTCTGGGAAGGAGGTCATTTGCAAATCTTGTGATACATGACCCCAACCATCCTGCCTACAGTCCTCCTGTCCCTTTTGCAGAAAAGCACCTCTAAAGTACAATATTCCCCCCACCATGCTTCACAGTTGGGATGGTGTTCTTGGAACTGTACTCATTCTTCTTCCTCCTCCAAACACAGTTAGTGGAGTTGATAACATAAAGTTCTATTTTGGTCTCATTTGACCACATGACATCCTCTCATGCCTCCTTTGAATCATCCAGATGGTCATTGGTGAACTTCTGGAGGACCTGGACTGGACATGCGCTGGCATGAGCAGGGAGACCTCGTGTGTCCAGATAGATTTTAGTTCATGATGGCTAAACAGTTTCTGCAATTACTTATGGCAATGTTTTAGACTCTGGTCCCATCTTTCTTCAGGTCATTGACCATATCCTCCTATGTAGTTCTGGGCTGAATCCTGACCTTTCTTAGAAATATCCTTACCCCATGAGGCGAGATATTGCATGTAGCACCAGACCAAGGAAGATTGACGGTCATCTTGTATTTCTTCAATTGTCTGATAATTGTGCCAACATTTGCCAACATTTGCTGCCTTCTCACCAAGCTGCTTGCCTTTTGTCCTGTTGACCATCCCAGCCTTGTGCAAGTCTACAATTTTGTCCCTGGTGTCCTTAGACATCTCTTTGCTCTTGGCCATGATGGCGAGGTTGGAGTGTGATTGAGTGTGTGGACGGGTATCTTTATACAGGTAACTGTTGTGAATTCTGCTCTTGGGCTCCCTCCGGTGGTTGGTGGTGGTAGTGCAGTTGTCTTGGGGTTGTAATCTGGGCAGGTGTTTCTGCTGATTGCAGCTCTATTAGGTATTTAGGTTTGCAGGCTCCATGAGTCAGTGCCAGTTGTCCATTGTATTTGGAGGGATTGCATCTCTCTCTGGCTCCTCATGCCATGCTGCCAATTCAGATAAGATAAGTGTCTGTTTTTTTGTCTCTGTGCACACATGCAGTGTGCTTTGCAATTCAGTGCAATTTATTGTGTTTTTGTCCAGCTTAGACTTTGTTTGGATTTTTCAGTCATGCTGGATTCTCAGGAGATGCAGATATACTTTCTATGTCTTTAGTTAGATGTGGAATATTTGTATTATCTGCTGTGGATATTTTTAGGATTTTAATACTGACCGCTTAGAATTCTGTCCTATCCTTTTCTATTTAGCTAGAAGTGCCTCTTTTGCTAAATCCTGTTTTTCTGCCTGCTTGTGTCTTTCCTCTTATACTCACAGTCAATATTTGTGGGGGGCTGCCTATCCTTTGGGGTTCTGCTCTGAGGCAAGATAGAATTCCCATTTCTATCTATAGGGGTATTTAGTTCTCTGGCTGTGTCGAGGTGTCTAGGACGTGTTAGGTACATCCCACGGCTACTTCTAGTTGCGGTGTTAGTTTAGGGTTTGCGGTCAGTACAGGTACTACCTACTCCTGAGAAAGTCTCTCATGCGGCTCCACGGTCACCAGATCATAACAGTACAACTGGCCAACAATGAGTTAAATGCATCTCAGAAGAAGGGAAGAAAGAGCCATTTTTTTTTCTGTAGTCTGCTTTGGCTTTTTTTCCCTCTTTTCCTCTGGGTGACTGAGGAGTCTTGTGCTAGCATGGATGTTCAGGGATTAGTTTCTCGTGTAGACCAGCTTGCTGCTAGGGTACAGGGTATTTCTGATTATATTGCTCAGACTTCGCTTTTAGAGCCTAGGATTCCTACTCCTGATTTGTTTTTTGGGGACAGGTCCAAATTTTTGAGTTTTAAAAACAACTGTAAACTGTTTTTTGCTCTGAAGCCTCGTTCCTCTGGTGAACCCATTCAGCAGGTTAAAATTGTCATATCCCTACTGCGTGGCGACCCTCAGGATTGGGCATTTTCCCTGGAATCTGGGAATCCGGCCTTGCTTAATGTAGATGCCTTTTTCCAGGCTCTAGGATTATTATATGATGAATCAAATTCTGTTGATCAAGCAGAGAAGACCTTGTTGGCCCTGTCTCAGGGTCAAGAAGCGGCAGAATTGTATTGTCAGAAATTTAGAAAATGGTCTGTGCTGACTAAATGGAATGAGGATGCTTTGGCGGCAATTTTCAGAAAGAGTCTTTCTGAATCTGTCAAAGATGTTATGGTAGGGTTTCCCACGCCTGTTGGTCTGAGTGATTCTATGTCTCTGGCCATTCAGATCGATCGGCGCTTGCGGGAGAGCAGAACTGTGCGCGCTTTGGCGTTGTCCTCAGAGCAGATGCCTGAGCCTATGCAGTGTGATAGGATTCTGTCTAGAATGGAACAACAAGGATTCAGACGTCAGAATAGTTTTTTTTTTTTTATTGTGGCGATGCCTCTCATGTCATTTCAGTCTGCCCAAAGCATACAAAGAGAATCGCTAGTTCAGTTACCATCGGAACTGTACAACCTAAATTTCTGTTATCTGTGACCTTGATCTGCTCATTGTCGTCATTTTCTGTCATGGCATTTGTGGATTCAGGTGCCGCTTTGAACTTAATGGACTTTGAATTTGCCAGGCGTTGTGGTTTCCCCTTGCAGTCTTTGCAGAACCCTATTCCTTTAAGGGGCATTGATGCTACACCTTTGGCTAAAAATAAACCCCAGTTTTGGACACAGGTGACTATGTGCATGGCGCCAGCCCATCAGGAAGATTGTCGTTTTCTGGTGTTGCATAATTTGCATGATGCTATTGTGCTGGGTTTTCCATGGTTGCAGATACATAATCCTGTGTTGGATTGGAAGTCTATGTCTGTGACTAGTTGGGGTTGTCAGGGGGTTCATAATGACGTTCCTGTGATGTCAATCTCCTCTTCCTCCTCTTCTGAAGTTTTTGTCTGATTTTCAGGATGTATTCGATGAGCCCAAGTCCAGTTTCCTTCCACCGCATAGGGACTGTGATTGTGCTATTGACTTGATTCCAGGCTGTAAGTTTCCTAAGGGCCGCCTTTTCAACCTGTCTGTGCCGGAACATACCGCCATGCAGCGTTATGTTAAGGAGTCTTTGGAGAAAGGGCATATTCGGCCATCTTCTTCACCGTTGGGAGCGGGATTTTTTTTTGTTGCTAAGAAGGATGGTTTCTTGAGACCATGTATTGATTATCGCCTCTTGAATAAGATCACTGTCAAGTTTCAATACCCTTTACCTTTGCTTTCCGATTTGTTTGCCAGGATTAAGGGGGCTAGTTGGTTTACTAAAATTGACCTTCGGGGGGCATATAATCTTGTTCGTATTAAGCAGGGTGACGAATGGAAAACTGCGTTTAATACGCCCAAAGGCCATTTTGAATAACTTGTGATGCCATTCGGGCTCTCTAATGCTCCATCTGTTTTTCAGTCCTTCATGCATGATATCTTCCGGAATTATCTTGATAAATTCATGATTGTATATTTGGATGACATCTTAATTTTTTCCGATGATTGGGAGTCTCATGTGAAACAGGTCAGGATGGTATTTCAGATCCTTCGTGATAATGCTTTGTTTGTGAAGGGGTCTAAGTGACTCTTTGGAGTGCAGAAGGTTTCTTTTTTGGGCTTCATTTTTTCTCCCTCATCTATAGAGATGGATCCGGTTAAGGTTCAGGCCATTCATGATTGGATTCAGCCCACATCCGTGAAGAGCCTTCAGAAATTTTTGGGCTTTGCTAATTTTTATCGCCGTTTCATTGCTAACTTCTCCAGTGTGGTTAAGCCCCTGACCGATTTGACAAAGAAGGGCGCTGATGTGACGAATTGGTCCTCTGTGGCTGTCTCTGCCTTTCAGGAGCTTAATTGCCTTTACTTCTGCCCCGGTGTTGCGTCAGCCAGATGTTTCTCTTCCGTTTCAGGTTGAGGTTAACGCTTCTGAGATTGGGGCAGGGGCCGTTTTGTCTCAGAGGAATTCTGATGGTTCCTTGATGAAACCGTGTGCCTTCTTTTCCCATAAGTTTTCGCCTGCTGAACGCAATTATGATGTTGGCAATCGGGAGTTGCTGGCTATGAAGTGGGCATTTGAGGAATGGCGACATTGGCTTGAGGGAGCCAAGCACCGTATTGTGGTCTTGACCGATCATAAAAATCTGATTTACCTCGAATCTGCCAAACGATTGAATCCTAGACAGGCTCGATGGTCCCTGTTTTTCTCCCGTTTTGATTTCGTGGTTTCGTATCTTCCGGGTTCTAAGAATATTAAGGCTGATGCCCTCTCTAGGAGTTTTTTGCCTGATTCTCCTGAGGTACTTGAGCCGGTCGGCATTCTGAAGGAAGGGGTGGTCCTTTCTGCCATTTCCCCTGATTTGCGACGGGTTCTGCAGGAATTTCAGGCTGACAAACCTGACCGATGTCCAGTGGGGAAACTGTTTGTTCCTGATAAATGGACTAGTTGAGTGATTTCTGAGGTTCATTGTTCTGTGTTGGCTGGCCATCCTGGTATTTTTGGCACCAGAGATTTGGTTGGTAGGTCCTTTTGGTGGCCTTCTTTGTCACGTGATGTGCGTTCTTTTGTGCAGTCCTGTGGGACTTGTGCGCGGGCCAAGCCTTGTTGTTCCCGTGCTAGTGGGTTGCTTTTGCCTTTGCTGGTCCCTGAAAGGCCCTGGACGCATATTTCTATGGATTTTATTTCAGATCTTCCGGTTTCCCAGAGGATGTCGGTTATCTGGATGGTTTGTGACCGGTTTTCTAAGATGGTTCATTTGGTGCCTTTGCCTAAATTGCCTTCCTCTTCTGATTTGGTTCCATTCTTTTTTCAGCATGTGGTTCGTTTGCATGGTATTCCGGAGAATATTGTGTCTGACAGAGGTTCCCAGTTGTTTCTAGGTTTTGGCGGGCCTTTTGTGCTAGGCTGGGCATTAATTTGACTTTTTCTTCCGCATTTCATCCTCAGACAAATGGCCAGACCGAGCGAACTAATCATACTTTGGAAACTTATTTGAGATGCTTTGTGTCTGCAGAGCAGGATGATTGGGTGGCTTTCTTGCCATTGGCCGAGTTTGCCCTTAATAATTGGGCTAGTTCGGCTACCTTGGTTTCGCCCTTCTTTTGTAATTTTGGTTTTCATCCTCGTTTTTCTTCGGGGCAAGTTGAACCTTCTGATTGTCCTGGTGTGGATTCTGTGGTTGACAGGTTGCAGCAGATTTGGGCTCATGTGGTGGACAATTTGGTGTTGTCTCAGGAGGAGGCTCAGCATTTTGCTAACCGTCGTCGGTGTGTTGGTTCCCGGCTTCGGGTTGGGGATTTGGTCTGGTTGTCTTCCCGTCATGTTCCTATGAAGGTTTCTTCCCCTAAGTTTAAGCCTCGGTTTATTGGTCCATATAGGATTTCTGAGATTATCAATCCGGTGTCTTTTCGTTTGGCCCTTCCGGCCTCTTTTGCCATCCATAATGTTTTCCATAGATCGTTATTGCGGAAATATGTGGTGCCCGTTGTTCCCTCTGTTGATCCTCCTGCTCCTGTGTTGGTTGATGGGGAGTTGGAGTATGTGGTTGAGAAGATTTTGGATTCTCGCTTTTCGAGGCGGAGGCTTCAGTACCTTGTCAAATGGAAGGGTTATGGCCAGGAGGATAATTCTTGGGTTTTTGCCTCTGATGTCCATGCTGCTGATTTGGTCCATGCCTTTCATCTGGCTCGTCCTGATTGGCCTGGGGGCTTTGGTGAGGGTTCGGTGACCCCTCTTCAAGGGGGGGTACTGTTGTGAATTCTGCTGTTGGGCTCCCTCCGGTTGTTGGTGGTGGTAGTGCAGTTGTCTTGGGGTTGTAATCTGGGCAGGTGTTTCTGCTGATTGCAGCTCTATTAGGTATTTAGGTTTGCAGGCTCCATGAGTCAGTGCCAGTTGTCCATTGTATTTGGAGGGATTGCATCTCTCTCTGGCTCCTCATGCCATGCTGCCAATTCAGATAAGATAAGTGTCTGTTTTTTTGTCTCTGTGCACACATGCAGTGTGCTTTGCAATTCAGTGCAATTTATTGTGTTTTTGTCCAGCTTAGACTTTGTTTTCAGTCATGCTGGATTCTCAGGAGATGCAGATATACTTTCTATGTCTTTAGTTAGATGTGGAATATTTGTATTATCTGCTGTGGATATTTTTAGGATTTTAATACTGACCGCTTAGAATTCTGTCCTATCCTTTTCTATTTAGCTAGAAGTGCCTCTTTTGCTAAATCCTGTTTTTCTGCCTGCGTGTGTCTTTCCTCTTATACTCACAGTCAATATTTGTGGGGGGCTCCCTAACCTTTGGGGTTCTGCTCTGAGGCAAGATAGAATTCCCATTTCTATCTATAGGGGTATTTAGTTCTCCCGCTGTGTCGAGGTGTCTAGGATGTGTTAGGTACATCCCACGGCTACTTCTAGTTGCGGTGTTAGTTTAGGGTTTGCGGTCAGTACAGGTACCACCTACTCCTGAGAAAGTCTCTCATGCGGCTCCATGGTCACCAGATCATAACAGGTAACATTTTCAAACAGGTGCAATTAGTGCAGGTAATGAGTGCAGAGTAGGAGGGCTTCTTAAAGAAAAACTAACAGTTCTGTGAAAGCCAGAATTCTTGATGGTTGGTAGGTGATCAAATTCTTATTTCATGTAATAAAATGCAATTTAATTATTTAAAAAGCATACAATGTGATTTTCTGATTTTAATTTCTAGATTCTGTTTCTTACAGTTGAAGTGTACCTACAATAAAAATTACAGACCACCTCTTCATTCGTTGTAGGTAGGCAAAACTTGCATAATTGGCAGTGTATAAAAACACTTATTTTCCCCAATGCATAATATAAGCGATCTGTTGATCGCAAGTATGCATCCCATATGGGGGATTAAAAAATTAAATTAAATAAAAATTGAATTTCTGCTTTTTGGTCGCTTCTCCAAAAAATAAAAAATGTAATATGTGCCTTTAAATCGCATTAAAAAATATCAGCCCAACATGCAGAAGCCCTGCCCTCATCCAGCTCCATGGACAGAAAACTAAAAATGGTGTTACAAATTTTTTTACAAATTTTAGGGTACGTGCACATGTTGCGGATTTGCCTGTGGAATTTTCTGTGCGGATTCTGCATCTCTTGGCAGAAAACGCAGCTCAATATCTGCGTGTTTTTTCATGCGGAATTTGTGTGTTTTTGTTGCGGATTTACTGCAGATTCTGTGCAGATTTCATGCGTTTTTACCCATGCGGATTTCTATTATGGAATGGGTGCAGAAATGCTGCTGATCCCCACAAAGAATTGACATGCTCCTTCTTTTAATCCGCTGTGTTTTCCATTAGCACAGCATTTTTTTTGCCATTGATTTACATTGTACTGTAAATCACTTACGGATCTTCAGCATTTCTGTGCGGAAAAAACGCTACGGATCTGCAGGAAATCTGCAACGTGCGCATATAGCCCTAGAATTTTTTTCATCACTAAAATAACAAAAAAAAAACAAGTTTGGTGTCATCAAACAGTTTGATATACAAATTTGCTATCATTGCAATTGTACTGACCTGAACATTTGATTTGCAAGGTTCTGTTTAATACACATTGAATGCTGTAGAAGCAAACCGCAAAAATCAACAGTGAAATTGCCTTTTCTTTGTACTTCATTTGGATTTTCCCCATTTTTCACCACATTATAAAGTGAATATGAATGATGCCGTTCAAAAAACATTATGGGTCTTGACTAAAGAGGGAATAGAGGCCAAAAATGCAACAATTCATGTGTCGTTGAAACATATAATATAAACCTGGCCTATTAGAATGACACCCAGAATATCATGAAAAAACCCAAAAGAAAATATACGGAAGCAAATGTCATAGGTATGCAAACAACAACAACTTTATTGAATACTGATTAAAACAACTTCTTTTTATAAAAAATATTAGTAAAGTTTTTTATAAAAAGAAGTTGTTTTAAACAGTATTCAATAAAGTTGTTGTTGTTTGCATACCTATGACATTTGCTTCCGTATATTTTCTTTTGGGTTTTTTCATGTGTCATTGAGTTGTTAATTGAGTACGTGATTACAGATTGATAATGTGGCATGATGTTAACACATAAATATTCAATCATGAAGAAGGCACAGAAATATTTTATGCTAATCATTATCAATTAAAAACAGAAAAACAGATATACAACAGATACATGTAAATCATGCATATCTTTTAACAGTGACAAATCATGTTGTCACCTAAAGTATAAGCATCAGCAATACTGTCTTTGTTAATGCTGCTGATAATGACAAAAATCGGAATAAAAAGTGATCAAAAACTGTCACGTGTCCGAAAATGTTACCAATAAAAACGTCAACTCATCCCACAAAAAACAAGACCTCGCATGACTCTGTGGACCAAAATATGGAAAAATTATAGGTCTCAAAATGTGGAGACAAAAAAACTTTTTTGCTATAAAAAGTGTCTTTTAGTGTGTGACAGCTGCCAACCATAAAAATCCGATATAAAAAACGCTATAAAAGTAAATCAAACCCCCCTTCATCACCCCCTTAGTTAGGGAAAAATAATAAAATTAAAAAAATGTATTTATTTCCATTAGGGCTAGGGTTAGGGTTAGGGCTAGGGTTAGGGCTAGGGTTAGGGCTAGGGTTAGGGCTAGGTTAGGGTTAGGGCTAGGGTTAGGGCTAGGGTTAGGGTTAGGGCTAGGGTTAGGGCTAGGGTTAGGGTTGGAGCTAAAGTTAGGGTTAGGGTTGGGGCTAAAGTTAGGGTTAGGGTTGCGGCTAAAGTTAGGATTAGGGTTGCGGCTAAAGTTAGGGTTAGGGTTGGGGCTAAAGTTAGGGTTAGGGTTTGGATTACATATACGGTTGGGATTAGGGTTGGGATTAGAATTAGGGGTGTGTCAGGGTTAGGGGTGTGGTTAGGGTTACCGTTGGGATTACGGTTAGGGGTGTGTTTGGATTAGGGTTTCAGGTAGAATTGGGGAGTTTCTACTCTTCAGGCACATCAGGGGCTCTCCAAACGTGACATGGCGTCCGATCTCAATTCCAGCCAATTCTGCGTTGAAAAAGTAAAACAGTGCTCCTTTCCTTCTGAGCTCTCCCGTGCGCCCAAACAGGGGTTTACCCCAACATATGGGATATCAGCGTACTCGGGACAAATTGGACAACAACTTTTGAGGTCCAAGTTCTCTTGTTATCCTTGGTAAAATACAAATTTGGGGGGCTAAAAATCATTTTTGTGGGAAAAAAAAGGTTTTTTTATTTTCACGGCTCTGCGTTGTAAACTGTAGTGAAACACTTGGGGGTTCAAAGTTCTCACAACACATCTAGATAAGTTCCTTGGGAGGTCTAGTTTCCAATATGGGGTCACTTGTGGGGGGTTTCTACTGTTTGGGTACATCAGGGGCTCTGCAAATGCAACATGACACCGGCAGACCAATCCATCTAAGTCTGCATTCCAAATGGCGCTCCTTCCCTTCCGAGCTCTGCCATGCGCCCAAACAGTGGTTCTCCCTACATATGGGGTATCAGCGTACTCAGGACAAATTGGACAACAAGGTTTGGGGTCCAATTTATCCTGTTACTCTTGCAAAAATACAAAACTGGGGGCTAAAAAATAATTTTTGTGAAAAAAAAAAGAATTTTTATTTTCACGGCTCTGCGTTATAAACTGTAGTGAAACACTTGGGGGCTCAAAGCTCTCAAAACACATCTAGATAAGTTCCTTAGGGGGTCTACTTTCCAAAATGGTGTCACTTGTGGGGGGTTTTAATGTTTAGGCACATCAGGGGCTCTCCAAATGCAACACGGCATCCCATCTTAATTCCAGTCAATTTTGCATTGAAAAGTAAAATGGCACTCCTTCCCTTCCGAGCTCTGCTATGCGCCCAAACAGTTGTTTACCCCCACATATGGGGTATTGTCGTACTCAGGATAAATTGCACAACAACTTTTGTGGTCTAATTTCTTCTCTTACCCTTTGGAAAATAAAAAATTGGGGGCGAAATGATCATTTTTGTGAAAAAATATGATTTTTTATTTTTATGGCTCTGCACTATAAACTTCTGTGAAGCACTTGTTGGGTCAAAGTGCTCACCACACATTTAGATAAGTTCCTTAAGGGGTCTACTTTCCAAAATGGTGTCACTTGTGGGGGGTTTCAATGTTTAGGCACATCAGGGGCTCTCCAAACGCAACATGGCGTCCTATCTCAAATCCAGTCAATTTTGCATTGAAAAGTCAAATGGCGCTCCTTTCCTTCCGAGCTCTACCAAGGGCCCAAACAGTGGTTTACCCCCGCATATGGGGTATCAGCGTACTCAGGACAAATTGTACAACAATATTTTGGGGTCCATTTTCTCCTGTTACCCTTGGTAAAATAAAACAAATTGGAGCTGAAATAAATTTTGTGTGAAAAAAGTTAAATGTTCATTTTTATTTAAACATTCCAAAAATTCCTGTGAAACACCTGAAGGGTTAATAAACTTCTTGAATGTGGTTTTGAGCACCTTGAGGGGTGCAGTTTTTAGAATGGTGTCACACTTGGGTATTTTCTATCATATAGACCCCTCAAAATGACTTCAAATGAGATGTGGTCCCTAAAAAAAATGGTGTTGTAAAAATGAGAAATTTCTGGTCAACTTTTAACCCTTATAACTCCCTAACAAAAAAAAATGTTGGTTCCAAAATTGTGCTGATGTAAAGTAGACATGTGGGAAATGTTACTTATTAAGTATTTTGCATGACATATCTCTGTGATTTAAGGGCATAAAAATTCAAAGTTGGATATTGCGAAATTTTCAAATTTTTTGCCAAATTTCCATTTTTTTCACAAATAAACGCAAGTTATATCGAATAAATTTTACAACTATCATGAAGTACTATATCTCACGAGAAAACAGTGTCAGAATCGCCAAGATCCATTGAAGCTTTCCAGAGTTATAACCTCATAAAGGGACAGTGATCAGAATTGTAAAAATGGCCCGGTCATTAACGTGCAAACCACCCTCGGGGCTTAAGGGGTTAATAAAAGCTGTGATATAAGACAAAGGAAATTCATAAACTGGTTAAAAATGTGAATCCCTCATGTAAACCACTACACAAAACATTACTCTCACAAGAACACCGACCCCAAAAACACTGATAATTTCATGCCAGGTATCACTTACCATCTTGATCTTGCACGTGCAGTCAACTACCGGTGGACTTCAAAAAAATTATCCCTTGTTAAAACTATTAAAATAATGCTATTTGGTGGTTTGTGAAAATGGTATTAAAAACAGTATGCTTTTGGCATAAAAAGTTAATGATCAGGAGCATATATATAGAATATCTGTTATTTTCAGGATGGCAACTGGTTCTGTTGAAAAAATGCTGATTAGTTCAGTTCTACAATCATACCTATTTGTTTATTTAATTACAATTGCTTGCACTCTTGTGGATTATTAATTATGGTGCATAGTCAAACGAAAATGTTTATAATTAAATGGAAAAAGCATAAGGCAATTAACAAAGAAAACTAGGCGTACAGTGACCTTTCTTGAGTGCAGAGATTTTGATTACACATTTATATATTACTAAAAGTACAAATTATAATGATTTTTATTTAAAGAGTACATACCCTTTTTTTCATTGCACACAAACTAGTGTATGGGCTCAATAGAAAGTCTAAGAGAGAATACACCACTTTGTGTGCACACTCATGCTTCTGAAGCAGTGAATATGTAACAAGGGTTTTGACCAATCGGTGGAGGTATCAGAACCCCGGAACTCTACCAGTCTGCTCTACCCTTTTAGAAAACAAAGCAAACTATGAATACTTAAGATTCTGTTCATGGAATTAAAACCACCGATTAAGAAAACTCAACTGGATTCATGTTTACTCATACCTATTGTACTGGACAATATTTATAAGGTTCTTTTCACTTTCACATTCTGATAAATGTTTTCATCCTAAAAATGAATGGAAACATATAGCATAACATTTATATCATTAACTTTGGATAGACATAGGTCGTACGTATCTTATTGTAATAGAGTTTCTCCAGATTCCTCAGTATGTGTGTGTGAGAGATACAAGAACATGACAGTCGATACATATACCTGAAGGATAGTGAAGACAATATGTGAAATATGCACTGAAGGATTAGTTATAGCTAGATGTGAGTAAAACATCTAAACAAATCCAATAAACTCTTGACTTTACTGTTCTGGAATTAACTGTCTGAGTTTTAAAGGGAGTGATCCCTTCTCTTATTGGTGTCTTATTCCAATTTGACGAGGCAGACAGTTAGCTCTGAATGTAGTTAGGTTCAGCACAAGATGTCTGATCAATACCCATGATACCAACCAACATCTGAAGACAATTTAAGCTCTGCAAAACCTCTTCCTGTTTGTGCCATTAGTGCTCTTGATTGATATCATACCATATTTCCTCAAAATCTAAAAAATATGCTTAAAATGGGAATAAGTTTTTGAAGTGCAGCAAATGGAGTGATTTTTAATTTAGAAATGTGATACTGGAGTTTGGTAAATATGAAGATATTAAAAGCAAATGGAAAAATTTTCAGAATTAGAAAAAAATTTGATTTATACAGGCTCACTATAAAGCAGATGCTTTTCCAGTTCAAATTATCCAAAGTAACATAACATCAATAATAATTGCAATAATGAAGTTAATAATAACAACCTTTTAATCAACTGACGTAAAAAGTTTACACTATTTGCATCTTGCCTGGAATGCATAAAATTGCATCTCATGTGCCACTATATATTAAAATGTCTGTCACTCCGGCTAATTACCTATCATGCAATTTTCATATAATTGAATAAACATATGGTGGATAATTAATGGAAAGAAATTATTGTAGAAATGACTCTCTGTAAATGAAGGTGTAAACACATGTACTTTATGTTGTCTTTCCCTTATTAGTTCTGACAGCGTATTAGCCTTTGAACTTACTACACATACAGTAGGTCAATGTAGTCACATTAAGTCAAAAATGCATGTCCGTTATTAAATATTTAATGGAAGACAGTTTGTTGTGTTCTCTGAGTAAATACATGAAGTAATATATTAACATCGTACTGTAAGTCTTTTTTGCATGATTTTACATACATTGTGTATTACTATGACATTGTTTAGGGGACCACTCATTAAAGTCATTAATACATTACAAAATTGCAAAATGTTTGTGCAACTTGAAAGCTGCATAAAAATGTAGCAGCTTTTGGCTTTTTCACTCTAGTTCTAGACACCTTCACCAAAATGGATATGGCATGGGTGGGACAGGTAAGGCATGACTGCACAGTACTGGTAAGATGTGCCTACTTCATTCATGCATGCCCGTTCATTAAGATTGGTATGTACAATGATGACAGATTTAGTTAATTGGCCTCATTGTATAGCTATTATATTTAATTTCAATAATTTAGATGTTTGTATTACTTTACCTAAAAATATATGAAAATGATATTAAATTACTGCAATATAATACATGTCATAACTTACCTGTCCTGGTTCCTTCCCTGAGGCCAGTACCCTTTGTTTAAGTCTATGCTTGGTTACTGCTGTGATGTTGCAGCCACCTTTAACATCATTACCCATAGCCTTTTAAGGCCACCTCAGTCAGTTATGTGCTGTATGAGTATCCAACAAGCTTGGTATTCAGTTTCATGTGTACTTCTGGAGTTTGCCTCACTATCCAATTCTCTCAGTTTTCTAATCATTTCATCAGCAAATACCTGCTTGTTTATCACCTATCTACATTTACCTCCTGGCTCAGAATTGCAGTGTACCATTCATCAACTGTAAGCATAATAAAATCTTTGTTAGCCTGGAGACACACTAGCGATTTTAACATCAGTCCGATTTTGATGCAGGAGAGTCGGACGAGTGTAATGCAATTGTCATGCGAGTGTCATGCGTTTTCTATGCGAGTACAATCCTATTTTTCACACCTAGCATCCGATTTATATCAGAATGCAGTGTGATTGCTATATTATTGCAATGCAATTTTAACATGAGCTTTTACATACAGCAATTCTCTATTTCATTTACACATCATTTTCAAACGAAATATTCTTCAAAACACAAAATTTGGTAGCGCTGCTAAATTTGCTTTAATTATTAGAGTTTTCTCCTTTTTGTTTTTTTTTGCACTCTGTTTTTTTCTTGCTCGGTGTCCGTGGATTATGGATATTAACAAGGATCCAGGTGTATTCTCATATACAGAGGAGGACGGCAAGCTGCTGTTGGCAGCCATAGGAGGAGATGGTGCCTTTTTAAATAATCCCACAGTGTTGGAATTCAAAAGGAAATGCGAGGGAGAGATGAAGAAAATTTTAACCCTCCAACTACATGCAACTACACTGGGGGAGTATTATAGAGCGAAGATTATACCCAAAGGCTTGAGGTCAAATGTTAGACCTAATATTATGATGAACAATGTTCAATTTTGTATGCGGTTCAGCCAGATATCTAACAAATATACAATGGACATTATTTTACAGAATGTGGAGTATTTGCAGTTGGAACTAAAAGGGTTACAGGAAGGCGTTCTGTAATCGACCACCAAAATTAAGGAAGGTTTGAAGGAGGAAGAGTGGAAGACGTTTCAAGATGTGGTAAAGGGAAGATTAGATAAAGAAAGAGCCTAATTGGAAGATTCTAATAGGAAGAAATGGAGCTGTGATGTGGAGGACTATAAGGGTACTGTCACACAGTGCAATTTTGATCGCTACGACGGCACGATCCGTGATGTCGCAGCGTCGTACGATTATCGCTCCAGCGTCGTAGACTGCGGTCACACTTTGCAATCACGGCGCTGGAGCGATGCCGAAGTCCCCGGGTAACCAGGGTAAACATCGGGTTACTAAGCGCAGGGCCGCTTACATACTTACATTCCGGTGTCTGTCCCCCGGCGTTCTGCTTCTCTCCACTGTGTAAGCACCATAGCCGGAAAGCAGAGCGGTGATGTCACCGCGTCACTGCTGTGCTCGCTTTCCGGCCGGCAGGCGCTCACAGTGCAGAGAAGCTGAGACGCCGGAGAACAGACACCGGAATGTGAGTATGTACTGTTTGGTTTTTTTACGTTTACGCTGGTAACCAGGGTAAACATCGGGTTACTAAGCGCGGCCCTGCGCTTAGTTACCCAATGTTTACCCTGGTTACAAGCGAACACATCGCTGGATCGGTGTCACACACAACGATCCAACGATGTCAGCGGGTGATCAAGCGACGAAAGAAAGTTCCAAACGATCTGCTACGACGTACGATTCTCAGCAGGGTCCCTGATCGCTGCTGCGTGTCAGACACTGCGATATCGTAATGATATCGCTAGAACGTCACGAATCGTACCGTCGTAGCGATCAAAATTGCACTGTGTGACAGTACCCTAAGTCAGGAGGTCCTCTTAGAATGGTTATACAAACATCAATGACGGGGACACAAAGGAGAGGGTGTTTTCAGTGCCTCTCATTTGTCAACTGTTCACTGATGCTAAAAGGCCCTTCCTTCCACACTCCAGCAATGGGAGAAGAAATTAAGATTAAACACTACCTGACGTGCTCATCTGAGTATGTGATTTATATGTTACAATGCCCTTGTCCACAGTACTATGTTGGTGAGACGACATGTGATCTTAAAACACGTCTCAACCAAAATAGATGCGATATTCGTAAAAAAAGAAAGGACCTAAGCACTTTTGTGAAAAAGGTCATTTGGAAAAGGAATTAAGATTCCGTATTATTGATCATGTGAGGTGGTAACCGCACGGAGACTCTCAAAAAGTTGGAACTCAGGTGGATTTATGAGCTTAAGACTCTCAAGCCTTTAGAAATTAATATTGACTTTAAATTACATACATTAGTATAAATCCCTCCTTGATATGGGAGCTATATGCTTTGATTCTCTGTATATGAGGTTGTGCAATATTTTATGTAAAATATTTTATGATATATTTTATGATATATACCCACATGTTTTTATTTGTGTCTTTTTCAGATATGTGAAATAGAAAAAATCCATGGAAGTATGGCGGGTACTATTATTATGTATATAATGTAATAATGTTGAAAAAAAAACCATTTTCATTATGAAGTATTTTTTGGACACTCCCGGGCTGTCTTATGCAGTTGCAGTTTTGTTCTCTAAAGGGCCATGATAAATGGAAGGTTATGGAGTGGAGTATACTTGCTTTGGTGGCTTTTGTTCATATGATTATATTGTGCATAAGGCTGATTGTAGATGCGGAGGGAGTGTCGATGCAATCCATCCATAACATCCTATCCTGCTCTCCTAAGGGCTAGTTGCACTCTAAATATGACCTATGAGGTCTTACTGGTTTATAGTTAAGCCTCAGTAAGTATGTATTGTGAGCCAGAATGTTGTGGGCCAACTTGCCCTTAAGCAAAATAGTGGCCATGGAAGATGAACACTGTGCATGCTCACGCACACTGTTCCGATTAGTTGGTTCCAAGGTGACGTCACAGACATGCTCAGTGTGGCAGTGAATAAGCTGAATGCAGCATGGGTGACGGAGGTGTCTTTAACCCTTCTCTGACCTTAGACGTACTATCCCGTCGATTTGACCTGGGCCTATCTGACCCTCGACGGGATAGTACGTCATAGCGATCGACCGCAGCTGACATCCGGCACTATGTGCCAGGTGCGGTCATGGACCGCCCCTGGCACATTAACCCCCGGCACACTGTGATCAAACATGATCGCAGTGTTCCGGCGGTATAGGGAAGCATCGCGCAGGGAGGTGGCTCCCTGCGGGCTTCCCTGAGACACCCGGAGCAACGCGATGTGATTGCGTTGCTCCGAGGGTCTCTTACCTCCTCCTCCCTGCAGCAGGCCCGGATCCAAAATGGCTGCGGCATCCGGGTCCTGCAGAGAGGTGGCTTCACAGCGCCTGCTCAGAGCAGGCACCGGGAAGCCTGGAGCTGTGCACGTCAGATCGCCGATCTGACACAGTGCACAGCAAAGTGTCAGATCAGCGATCTTACACTATAACATGATGCCCCCCTGGGGCAATGTTATAGTGTAAAAATAATATTCACATCTGTAATAAAAAATAAAAAAAATTAAAAAAAATTGCAAAAAAAAATATATTGTTCCTATAAATACATTTCTTTATCTAAATAAATAAAAAAAAACAATAAAAGTACATATATTTAGTATCACCGCGTCCGTAGCGACCCGACCTATAAAACTGTCTCACTAGTTAACCCCTTCAGTGAACACCGTAAAAAAAACCGAGGCAAAAAACAACGCTTTATTATCATAACACGCGATCAAAAAGATGGATCTAAATAGCCATGGTACCGCTAAAAACATCATCTTGTCCCGCAAAAAACGAGCCACAAAACAGCATCATTAAAGAAAAAATAAAAAAGTTATAGTTCTCAGAATAAAGCGATGCAAAAATAATTATTTTTTCTATAAAATAGTTTTTATCGTATAAAAGCGCCAAAACATAAAAAATTATATAAATGAGGTATCACTGTAATCGTATTGACCAGAAGAATAAAACTGCTTTATCCATTTTACCAAACGCAGAACGGTATAAACGCCTCCCCCAAAAGAAATTCATGAATAGCTGGTTTTTATTCATTCTACCTCACAAAAATCGAAATAAAAAGCGATCAAAAAATGTCACGTGCCTGAAAATGTCACCAATAAAAAACGTCAACTCGTCCCGCAAAAAATAAGACCTCACATGACTCTGTGGACCAAAATATGGAAAAATTATAGCTCTCAAAATGTGGTAACGCAAAAAATATTTTTTCCAATAAAAAGCGTCTTTCAGTGTGTGATGGCTGCCAATCATAAAAATCCACTAAAAAACCCGCTATAAAAGTAAATCAAACCCCCCTTCATCACCCCCTTAGTTAGCGAAAAATTAAAAAATTAAAAAAATGTATTTATTTCCATTTTCCCATTAGGGTTAGGGTTAGGGTTAGGGTTAGGTTTAGGGCTAGGGCTAGGGTTAGGGCTAGGGTTAGGGCTAGGGCTAGGGTTAGGGCTAGGGTTAGGGTTAGGACTAGGTTTAGGGAAAGGGTTAGGGCTAGGGTTTGGGCTAGGGTTAGGGTTGGGGCTAGGGTTAAGGCTACAGTTAGGGTTGGGGCTAAAGTTAGGGTTAGGGTTGGGGCTAAAGTTTGGGTTAGGGTTTGGATTACATTTACGGTTGGGAATAGGGTTGGCATTAGGGTTACGGGTGTGTCAGGGTTAGGGGTGTGGTTAGGGTTACCGTTGGGATTAGGGTTAGGGATGTGTTTGGATTAGGGTTTCAGTTATAATTGGGGGGTTTCCACTGTTTAGGCACATCAGGGGCTCTCCAAACGTGACATGGCGTCCGATCTCAATTCCAGCCAATTCTGCGTTGAAAAAGTAAAACAGTGCTCCTTCCCTTCCGAGCTCTCCCATGCGCCCAAACAGGGGTTTACCCCAACATATGGGGTATCAGCGTACTCAGGACACATTGGACAACAACTTTTGGGGTCCAATTTCTCCTGTTACCCTTGGAAAAATACAAAACTGAGGGCTAAAAAATAATTTAAGATTTTTTATTTTCACGGCTCTGCGTTATAAACTGTAGTGAAACACTTGGTGGTTCAAAGTTCTCACAACACATCTAGATAAATTCCTTGGGGACCTAGTTTCAAATATGGGGTCACTTGTGGGGGATTTCTACTGTTTAGGTACATTAGGGGCTCTGCAAATGCAGTGTGACGCCTGCAGACCAATGCATCTAAGTCTGCATTCCAAATGATGCTCCTTCCCTTCCGAGCTCTGCCATGTGCTCAAATGGTGGTTCCCCCCGATATGGGGTATCAGCGTACTCAAGACAAATTGGACAACAACTTTTGGGGTCCAATTTCTTCTCTTACCCTTTGGAAAATAAAAAATTGGGGGTGAAAAGATTATTTTTGTGAAAAAATATGATTTTTTATTTTTACGGCTCTGCTTTATAAACTTCTGTGAATCACTTAATGGGTCAAAGTGCTCACCACACATCTAGATAAGTTCCTTAGGGGGTCTACTTTCCAAAATGGTGTCACGTGTGTGGGGTTTCAATGTTTAGGCACATCAGTGGTTCTCCAAACGCAACATGGCGTCCCATCTCAATTCCAGTCAATTTTGCATTGAAAAGTCAAATGGCGCTCCTTTGCTTCCGAGCTCTGCCATGCGCCCAGACAGTGGTTTACCCCCACATATGGGGTGTCGGCGTACTCAGGACAAATTGTAGAACAACAATTGGGGTCCATTTTCTCCTGTTACCCTTGGTAAAATAAAACAAATTGGAGCTGAAGTAAATTTTTTGTGAAAAAAAGTTAAATGTTCATTTTTATTTAAACATTCCAAAAATTCCTGTGAAACACCTGAAGGGTTAATAAACTTCTTGAATGTAGATTTGAGCACCTTGAGGGGTGCAGTTTTTAGAATGGTGTCACACTTGGTTATTATCATATAGACCCCTCAAAATGACTTCAAATGAGATGTGGTCCCTAAAAACATGGTGTGGTAAAAATGAGAAATTGCTGGTCAACTTTTAACCATTATAACTCCCTAACAAAAAAAAAAAATTGGTTCCAAAATTGTGCTGATGTAAAGTAGACATGTGGGAAATGTTACTTATTAAGTATTTTGTGTGACATATCTCTGTGATTTAATTGCATAAAAATTCAAAGTTGGAAAATTGCAAAATTTTCCAAATTTTTGCCAAATTTCCATTTTTTTCACAAATAAATGCAGGTAATATCAAAGAAATTTTATCACTATCATGAAGTACAATATGTCACAAGAAAACAATGTCAGAATCACTGAGATCCGTTGAAGCGTTCCAGAATTATAACCTCATAAAGGGACAGTGGTCAGAATTGTAAAAATTGGCCCGGTCATTAACGTGCAAACCACCCTTGGGGGTAAAGGGGTTAACATGGATGTATAGTAAGATTTTTTTTCTATAATGTGACTGTTTTTAGTACCCCCATATGAATATGGTATCTTTCTTTATATGAGCTCATTGGCACTTTATTACACTGCTACACTTTAGAAACAGATTTATATCAACTGGGTGACTTGTTCACATGTATCACTGAATGTGCTGGTATGAGCACCTGATGTATTAATTAACACTGTTTTATATAATTGATGGATGGTATACTGTGGAAACACTATTTAAATGTTCACTTGATGTTTGTCCACTGCTTGAGAAAAGTAATAAGGAAATACACCGCACATTTCCTTATTACTGTTATTGAGGACTTTTTGTCCGTTACACTAGCACCTTCTTTATATATAGCTGAGTGCAAACTAATTTCTCTTAAACACTGCTTGAGAAAGGCAGAGAAATCTGCCGAAACGTTGCTGCTAATGGATCAGTAAAGCCACGGTTTTTCATATTGATTTTTGGAGTGCTGCCTGTTTTTTGTATGATTTTCTAGATAGAAAGATAGATTAAGAGCCAGCAATTCATATGCGGGTTCAGTAAAATCACACTGACAGGTTAGACTAGCATAGATAGAATAGATATATATATACATAGAATACATATATATATACAGTATATATACATATATATATGTCAGTAACACACACATATACATGTATTTATATTGCACAGAAAGATAGATAGAAGAAAAGTCGTTAATTCATCTGCCGGCTTCTGTAAAATCACTGCAGGAGCTGCGACAGGATAGACGAGGTGGATTACATACAGAGAATACATATAGAATAGGTAGATATATAGATGTCAGTGACAAAGTGACAAATACAATTAGTACAGTATGTGTGCAAATTACTGGACATGTATTTAATTAATAAACTATCATTTATTGGAAAAAAAATGGTGTGGGCTCCCGTGCAATTTTTGCAACCCGCAGATGGAAAGCCAGAGACTGGGGGCAGATGTATATAGGCTGGGAAGGAGGTAATACCCATGGAGCTTTCCAGGCTATTAACATAAGCTTACAGCTGTATAATTAGCCTTTACTGGCTATTAAAATAGGTGACCCCCCAAAAAAATGACGCAGGGTCTCCCTATATTTAATAACCAATAAAGGCTATGCAGACAGCTGTGGGCTAATAGCCTAGGAAGGGACCATGGATATTGCCCCCCCGGCTAAAAACATCAGCACTCAGCCACCCCAGAAAAGGTGCATCTGTGAGATGCACCAATTCCGGAACTTAGCCTTGCTCTTCCCACTTGCACTGTAGTGGTGCCAAGTAGGGTAATAGTTTGGGGGTTAATGTCACCTTTGTATTGTTAGGTGACATCTAGCCTGACTTAGTAATGGAGAGGTGTCAATAAGACACCTATCTATTACTAATGCTACAGTTGTTACAGGTTCAATAATGACACAGCCAGAATAAAGTCTTTTAATGAAATAAAAAACTAAACACAGTTTGCTATCTTTATTGTACTCCTAATCCATGCGCCGCCCTCGAACTCCTGTAAAAAAATAAAATAACAAACCAACAATATACACATACTTGTCCGTCGCTTTGTCCTACGCCGTAATCCATATCTGGGGCATATACAGTTTGCAACCAGGACGGTGCCAAGATGTGACCGCCGTGACTGCAAACTACTGGTGAATGACTGAGATGCTACTGGCGCAGCATCAGTGACTAGCAGTGCCGTCACTGATGCTGCGTTGACTCACAGCCTGACCTGCGCTGAACTCTGGACCATGGAAAAATTAACTGGCATGTTCCCACACTCAAGAGTTCAGCACGGCTCAGGCTGGCAGGGAGGGCAGACTCAGTGATGTCAGCGCTAGTCTCTGAAGCAAGCACTGGCATCATCTCATTCATTCCCCAGTAGTTTACAGCCAAGGCGGTCGCATTATCACCGCTCCCGGTTTTAAACTGTATATACCCCAAATATGGATTACGGCGTGGGACTGAATGCCGGACAGGTATGGTATACTGTTGCTTTATTATTTTACTTTTATCAGAGGAGATCGAGGGCATGACATTGATTAGCAGAACAATAAAGATGGGAAACTGTGTTGTGTTTGATTTCATTAAAAGATTTTATTCTGGCTGTGTGTTTATTTATTTTATTATGTGACTTACAGCCTCCTTCAAGCAAAGTAGGTGCAATGCCTGTAAATACACATGGCAAGACAAATTCAGTTTCGCTATGAATGTAATGCATGGTTGAATTATACAGTAATGCTTTTCCACTTCCATCAGGTCCGTCAATGAAAAATAGGCATTTTTGCAAAATGGGTTTTTTAATTGCTTCCCGGATTTTGACTAAAGCATTTTGTTGTCCTGGGTTTTAACATTTGTTATCCTGAATCAAAGCCTTTTCCACTACAAGGTCGTAATATTTCCTTGACTGGATTGTTTCATCATACTTGCCAACAGGAAATTGTAGGTCAAAATCTTTTAATGACTTTCCATGTGTCTGTAACACAGACTCAATTTTCATGTAATGTCATATTTTCTACATGAAGGAAATACTTGTTATAGTCTTCCACAAGATTTTCATTGTGCTTTTGAAACAATGCTTGATATATTAGCTGGCTCACCCATGATGCAAATAAATGCAAACAATTGCCTAAGATATATTGCCATTTGATAAGTAGTAGTGTTTGTTAAGCAAATATCTAATTCCAAGTCATCATCAGTTAACCAATACATGTAATATATGTGTCACGATAAGTATTGCGACCCAACGGGTAGTCGGTCAGCGGATGGTACAACACACAACAGGATGGTATTGGGGAGAGGAAGACCCTACAGATAGGAAGATGAGGGGATGGTCACCACCTGAGCTCAAACCTGAGCCTGTCCCTGCACTTCCCTAACACCCTAAGTGGGTCCTTCCCCTGCCGCTGTCACAAACCTAAGACCCTCGCTGTCACCTAATATTGCCCTGGCTAGTGCACTGGCCGGCACTGGGGCACTAGCCTCACCGCTGCAGATAATACCACACAGGGGACAGTGACAAACATCAAAGGGACAAGGTGAAAATACAGGATTTATCTTCCAGACACTGCTGCCAAGCTCCGCACTGCAGATAGCACAGCAACAGGACTCCAAACACCAGAAGTGGCTGACACCAGAGAGTTGCTCCTGCTAGGCTGGTCTCCAAAGATAAAATCTATCACCAACAGCCAGCTGTTGCATCAGGGGACCATTTAAAGAATGGTTGGAGTGGTCACCACCTTATCAGCTGACCCAGCAGCACTGCAGTTACACCAGATTGCCAGCGGGGGGGGGGGGGAAACTCACATTAAACTCCGATGGACTGAAAGGAAAAAAGCTACATTTAAACAAAGTAGAACCAGAGCTGCTACAAATCCAATCATGACAGTACCCACCTTTCAATGAGGGGCAACTGGACCCTCAACACTGGACCTCACCAGAAAGCGACGTATGGTGAGGACGCCTCGATCTACCAGAGTTCACCCCTGCAATCACCTGATCCTCAGGTTTACGGCGAACGCAGCCTAATGGAGATGACAATAATGTAGGCTCTGGAGGTGCCACAAATCTCCAGAGCGCCGACCTGTGGAATGTATTGTGTATGTGCATTACTGGGGGTAACTCCAGCTGGAAAATCCCCAGGCTGAGAATGGCTGACACCAAATATGTCCCAATCAACATAAAATTCCACCATAGATACTTTCACCTGATGTTTTTGGTGGACACCCACACTTACTCATTCAAACACAGGTCCAGACCTGAACGTTTATTTCCACACATGCATTTGCCGCAAGATGGTAAACTCTTTGAGGAACAGACAACAGAGGCGCCCCCTGTGTCACGAAACTCATACCCCCACTACCCACAGAGGGAACCACCACCCTCCCCTGACCCCTCCTCCTAAAAGGACTTGGAGACACAAGATTTACTTGGGGTGAGTCTTGCCCCTACTCCACTGTCCCCACTGGAGAAGAAGGGGTAAGTTGAAGAAGGACGGCAGAGATCGAAGCTCCCGGGCAGCAGTACTTAGACGACTGGTCCCAGCTGACTACTTCCCTGGACTGCCAATCTATGACCGGGTTGTCTTTCTTCAACCAAGGGAGGCCTAAGACAATGGGAGTTGGCATACCCTCCAAGATGTAGCATGACAGGGACTCTTCATAACCAGTCCCTATAAGCAAATGTATATTATCTACGACTTGGGTCACCCTCCCCTGGCTGAGTGGGACAGAGTCAATTGCCTGAACCCTTAGGGGTCTTGCCAGCATCCTACCCCTCAGACCATGGGTCTGGTCAAAGAAAGAATCCACCAAATTGACTCCAGCTCCACTCTCCACAAGCACCGGTATAGTCTCAGTTACCCCACCAACCACCACTTCAGCAGGGATGGTGCACAGAGATGAAAAAATGGAGGAAATATACACACCCTGGTCACCTCCCTCCACACAACCAGGGGGACGCAGCTTTTGAGATGGTGAAAGTACTTTGGAGCTGGCAAGACATTGATGAAATGACCAGTGTGCCCAGAGTAGAAACATGCCCCATAACACGGTGAACTGCAGACAACCCTGTTTGAGATGTAACTCCTCCCACCTGCATAGGTTCATCCATCTGCACTGATGTGTCCTACTCCATAGAAAGGACATCAGGGGGCAGATTTGGTGTATATCTCTCCCTGAGGTGTCAATCCACCTGGATAGCAAGGGCCCTGGCGGCTTCCAACGACCCATGAGTAGCATACTGCACCAGAGTATCTTGCAGCCTAGGTGACAGACAATGACAAAAATGGTTCCTAAGGGCATGGTCATTGCACTGCATGTCAGTGGCCCACCTCCTGAACTCTGAGCAGTATTTCTCAGCCGGCCGGCACCCCTGCTTGATTGTGCGGAGTCGAGACTCAGCCAGAGAGACGCCATCAGGATCTCCATACACCAGTGCCAATGTCGCAAAAAACACATGCACCGACCTCAAAGTTGGTGAATCGATTGGCAGGGAGAAGGCACAGGATTGGAGAATCACCCTTGAGAAGGGAGACTATTATCCCCACACGCTGTTCCTCACTCCCTGAAGAACGAGGGCGGAGCCTGAAATATAATTTACAGGCCTCCTGAAAAAAACAAAAGTTTATCTCTCCCTCCAGAGAACCTGTCAGGGAAAGATGTATTGGGTTCCGATTGAGCCTGCACATGAGCCAAGACCCAGAATCCCGACAAATGTTGAAGCTGCTGCACCACCTGAGACCGCAGCTCCTTAACCTCATCAGTTAGAGTCTGGATCAGTTAGGCGAAGGCCAGCAATTGACCATGGTTCCTGGAAAAATGTGATGGTTGGTGATAATGTCATGATACGTATTACAATCCAAAGGGTGGTCGGTCAGCGGATGGTACAACACACAACAGGATTGGGGAGTGGAAGGCCCTACAGATAGGGAAATAAGGGATGGACATCACCTGAGGTGAAACCTGAGCCTGTCCCTGCACTCCCCTAATGCCCTAAGTGGGTCCTCCCTGCCATCGTCACAAACTTAAGTCCCACGCTGTCACCTAAAACTGCCCTGGCTAGTGCACTGGCCGGCAAGGGACACTAGCCTCACTACTGCAGATAATACCATACAGGGGATAGTGACAAACACCAAAGGGACAAGTTGAAAATACAGCACTTAGCTTCCAAACACCACTGCCAAGCTCCACACTGCAGATAGCACAGCATCCGGATTCCAAATACCAGAAGTGGCTGATACCAGAGAGCTGCTCCTGCTAGGCTGGTCTCCAAAGATACACTCTATCACCAACAGCCAGCTGATGCATCAGGTGACCATTTAAAGGATTGTGGGAGTGGTTACCACCACATCAGCTGACCCAGCAACACTGCAGTTATATAAGATTGCCAGTGGGGGGAAACTGACATTTACCCCTGATGGACTGAAAGGAAAAAAGCTACATTTAAACAAAGTGGAAGCAGAGCTGCCACAAATCAAAAAAATGGATCGTGACAACATGCTTCTTGGAAAGTAGAAAAAAAAGTTTTCTTTTACTTGCTCTAAAATCCTCAAAAGATGTTGCTCCTTTAACATTAAAAAGGAGAATTCAGCCTAAAAGAGGTACAGGGAGATCTGATTCTCTAGGTAATTTGGCTATCTCATTTATTTTTGAGCTACATAATAATCTGGTCAACCCCAAATGGGCTGAGTATAAAAATTATGAAACTGATACACATTTTCAACGGGGAAAAATTTCTACCCTTTTCTGCCCTCAAAAGTAGATACAGTATTCCTTCCTCTATGTTTTGTGATTACCAGATCATTAAAGATTAATGCCAGAAATTTCTTTCAAACAGACCCCTCTTCTCTGATGCTGTACAAAACCTTATCTGCAACCCCGACCATAATATATTCTGGAGCTACAAGTATGTATATGGCTGGTTTAATCACGATTCTGATTTTGCTAAATCTTCATCCATGTTGAAATGGGAGCAAGAGCTCCAGTTAACAATTGACTCAGATGAATGGGAAAAAGCCTTGGTCCACACCTACTCTGCTACTGTTTCAATGTCTCTACAGGAGTCCTTTTTTAAACTGGTCTCTCGTTGGTATCTTACCCCTGCAAGGCTGTCCATGATAGGGGGTCGTATTTCCCCGAGCTGCTGGAGGGTTTGTGGCCTCAGGGGCAATTTGCTCCATATTTTCTGGAGCTGTCCTAAAATCAAACCACTTTGGGTCAGAATCTCTGCCCTAATTGGTGTTTTACTAGGCAAAAGCATTATTTTAACTCCACAGATGGCTTTGCTTTCTGTGGGATTGAGCTTCATACATTTTCCCCTGAAGGCGTTGGTCATTCATATTCTTCTAGTCACAAAAAACGCTATTGCCTATAATTGGAAAAACGCTTCACCGCCGTCATTCCAAGAGATCAGAGAACGTGTTGCCCTTCACAAAACTTATGAGCAAAAATTTGCCTTAGCTAACGACAACCTCAAAAATTTTTCGGAGAAATGGGCCCGTTGGGAAGAAGTTTTCCCGTTACACCCCGTGGCAGAATATGTTACATAGTGTTCTGGAGATTGTTCAGATTCGTTAATTATGTTAGACTGGCTTGTCTGTTTGCCTATCATTAATATGTTATTGCATGTACTTTGATTATGCACCATCTTAATCTATTTTTACTTCTTGGTAATTGTGTATACCTGTTGACACATATTACAAGTGTCTTCTCTCCCCTCTTTTTCCCATTCTTTTCCCCCCCTTCTATCCAGCCCCCCCTCCTATTTCCCTTCCCTCCCCCCATCCCCCTTATGCCTATCTCAAGTGTTCTATCGGAGTGGGCTGGTCACTCCTTAACCTCAATTTTGTTGGACTGGAATCAAGATTTTGCTCATTTAGTGGTGTGTTTAGGGTCCTTGTCTTGTTGAAACACCCATTTCAAGTGCATTTCATCTTCAGTGTAAGGCAACATGAACTCTTCAAGTATTTTAATATATGCAAATTGGCCCATGATCCCTGGTATGTGGTAAATACAGTAGGTCCAGCAGCACCATAGTAAGATAAATATGCCCATATCATGATGCTTGAACTACCATGCTTCACTGTCTTCAGAGTGTACTGTGGCTTGAATGCAGAGTTTGGAGGTCATCTGATGAACTGACTGCGGTCCTTGGACTCATAAAGAACAATTTTACTTTCATCAGTCCACAAAATGTTTCTCCAATTCTCTTCAGGCCAGGTGATGTGTTCTTTGGCAAATTGAATCCGCCTCAGTACATTTTTTTTTCCTTTTTTAATGGTGGGACTTTGCAGGAACTTCTTGCTTCACACAGGAGTCTTGCAGCTATCACTGTACTCACAGGTAACTTGAGACTGTCTTTGATCATCCTGGAGTTGAACATTGGCTGAACATTGTCATTCTGGCTATTCTTCCATCCATTTAAATGGTGGGCTTCCATTTTCTTCCACGTCTCTCTGGTTTGGCTTCCATTTTAAAGTATTGGGGATCATATTAGCTGAACAGCCTATAATTTTCTGCTGTTTTAATAAGTTTTACAGTCTCCAATCAACTTTTTAATCAAAGTAAGCTGTTCTTCTGAACAATGTCTCGAACAACCCATATTTCCCAAACTTTCAAGGAAAAATGCATGTACAACATGTCCAGACTTCACCCATAAATAAGGGCCACCTGATTCACAACTGTTTCTTCACAGAATGATTGACCTCACTAATTGATTTCCACACTGCTATTATTGTGAACACATCCCTTTCGATTAATCATTCTAATACACAGACTCAAAAACATGCAGATTATGAATGTTGATTCTGTTGGTTTTCTTAGAATCTACTGCACCAACTGCTAAATTGCTTAATATGTGGTAATATAATTTATACCAACAATAGTAATTAATTGGGTTAGTTTTATTGAACTGCTATTATTTTGAACACTACAGTAAATATTGCTGGGCATTAGGATCTTCCCGGTTTAGTTTAAACCAAGCAAGAAGTTTAGACTTGGTGTCTTTCTTCTGCACAGCTTCAGCTTCTTTGCCTGGTGTAAAGCATATTGTATGCTTGGATATTTAATATTTCCACATGATCAGTTTGATGGTGCATTTTATGTTCCCTGAGTCTCCAGCATGTTTCAGGAGCACTTACATATCAAGTTTCTAAGTCATTTTTTACTTCTTCCCATTCAAATGTGGCTTTTTGTTCTGTGGAGCCAGTAGCAAATTGGATATTTGCAAAATTATGCCCTTTGTAAACGTGTTTGAACAAATATTTTACACTTCATATAGAACAGCAAATTTCCGTGAGCATTGTATTTTAAAGAAAGATAAGGGTTGTAAGGTAAAACTCATCTGTTATCAACCCTGCTTCCACCAAGTTCAACAAAGTTGTCATCGTCCCATCTATTAGTTTCAGAAATACTTGGGAAAGTCATTGGTACAATTCCCATTATCCATATATGGTGCATTTGGATTCAGTGGACCACATGGACTGTGTATCATGCAAGATTTTACAGTTTCATAAAGCCTTGCATGAGTGTCTTTGTGTGAGAGCTCTGCACAAGTAATTTTGTCACTTCTTTCTTTCTCTCAGGCCTTGTATTACGGGTCTATAAAAAACAATATGTGTCCATGATGGAGCCCTTTTTTTTAAACTCGGTTACTTATACCATACCATTTAACAAATCCAAATGTGTAGTATTTGATCAAGTCTCCAAGTATAAATTTTAGTTTCATGTTAAATACTTGTGCTATTAAATCAGTCTTCTCTCATGGTTGCTGACTGAGAAGTAGGTTTTCCATGATTTCTCTCCATTTTGGATTACCCATGATGTTACAAAGAGGTCAGGTTTGCCATATTTCCTGACCATTGTCATGGCATATTTGTAGTTTTGTGCCATATTTTTTGGACTTCCCTGGAAAGTTGAGGGCAATATTATGTATTTTCCAGGTAGGATATCTACAGGGTGAGCTATTTATAAGGATACACCTACATTAAATCGGTGCGCTGAATTTGCAGAATGGGCAAAACAAAAACTGGAACAGGACCCTCAGTTTACACAGAACATTATGTTCAGTGATGAGGCAACCTTTTTTGGGTGGGCCATTTACATGGGTACACCTAAATAAAATGGGAATGGTGACAGTTTTATTGCGTAGGGTGCCTCGCATTGAAATCTGCTGCAATGACCCGGGTACTGCGTTCACCAGAAATCAACACAATTTCTGTCCACTCCTCATGTGTTAACCTCTGCGACATGTCAATGGCTGTAAACAAAGATAAATTTTTAAATAACTCATGAAATAATAAAGTTACATTAAAACCAAGCACAGCATTGCTTTTCTTGTGACATTCACAGTAAGTTTGATGTGTCACATTACCCTCTTCCCATTGGAAAAAATAAAATTGGATCTAATATGGCCAACTTCAAAATAGCTGCCATGATCACCACCCATCTTGAAAACTTTCAATTTTTTTCTGACAAAGAAAAATGGTCAAAGTTAAAAAAACAAAACAGTGCTTTCAGACCTCAAATAATGCAAAGAAAACAAGTTCCTAATCATTTAAAAACAACAATGCTATTTTAACTCAGGAAGAGTTCAGAAATCAATATTTTGTTGAATAACCATGATTTTTAATCACAGCTTTTATGCGTCTTGGCATGCTTTTCACAAGTCTTTCACACTGCTTCTGGCACATAAATTTAAGCAGTTCCTCTTTGTTTGTGACTATCCATCATCCTCTTGATTACATTCCAGAGGTTTTCAATGGGGTTCAGGTCTGGAGATTGGGCTGCCCATGACAGGGTTTTGATGTGGTGGTCTCTTAATTTTCGCCAGAGCTGCACTTGGTTAGATCCCACTTTTAAAATTAATTGTAATGTCACAGTTTTCTGGGGGTGTACCATCTGTGCTGTGGAAAATGGAAGCAATTTGCCCGCTGGCAGTAGGAGTGTTGATTCTGTCGGGGTGCGCAGTATTTACTTTTTCTCTCATGAAAGTAATGCTATATTTAATTGGCGTTTGGTTTTCCAGATTTGCTTTTAGCATTTGTTCTTGTTCAAATTTCAACATATTTTTGTATTCTTTGGAGAAAGGATTGATATTTCATTATGAATGCATGCAGTGTTGGCTGGATTGTGCATTCTTTTATTTAAGGCTTGAGCCAAATCCAAAATATATAATTGGGCGTATGTTGGTTATTTACCTTGGTTAAGGTGCAACGCATATGCTACATGATAAATTTTGCCATGGATTCTGTAACAGAAGACCTGATCATCTGTTGATTGGTCAACTTGTACTCCCATTGATGCAAAGGCATTTGCACTATTGTATGATTTTGTGTTTTCGTTTTCTTGGAATTTGGTTCCAATCCCTTCATGCAATTAGTAATCAAGGGATGCATTCATACTTCTTCCAACATGATGGTTCCCTTCTGACAACAGCTTGTTGTAATTTCATGTTTGAAATGGTTGGCATTACAAAATGGGCCATTTTTTGTTCATTGGGCCAAGATAGCATGCTTCAGTGTCATCTTCATTGAAGTTTTTGGCAAGTGTTTTGAGATCTCAAGTTGTTATCTCAGCGGGCAGGTTGGTTAGTATGGGCTATTCTGTGTCTATCAGTATTGTCTTTGCGATGCTGAAGCTCATCTTCCATCATATTCTGTAGGGCAGTCCTATGCCTTTCAGCATCAGCTTTGTGCATCTTTTGACGCTCTTTTTGTGTGAGATTTTGACTGACAGCTGTTTTTCTGACAGTATTGGCTTCACACTGCAATTGAAGGTGCTGTTTTCTTACATTACTTAACATTACGAACACTTTGAGCTTCAGCTCTTCTTGCTTTTTTGTCTGAACTTCCTCCTCAGAAGGTAATTGCTGGCAGTTTTTTAATTCTATTGCAGCATAAGCCAATAATGAATGTATTTATTGTTCAATATATTCAATATATTCTCTGTAACCCCCCTTTTTTAAGTGTATGGTATTACTTTATTCTGGGTTGTTGGTGCAGGAGTTTGTGGGTGTTGTCTTGGTCATGTTTTATAGTTCAATATCACTGAGAGAAGAAACAGCCATGCTTGCAATACCATGTCCAGACACAAATGCACAAACAGGATGCAACAGGTCCCCCAAGATAAAAGCAGGGGCAGCATAGGTGCAAAATACTGAAAACGAGCCACTTACTAAACAACCAAACATCCATGGGGGGGCTGCCTTGTATTCCAATTGCAAACATGCCTGCATATGGTGTCGTTCACGCTAATAGGTGAGCTGTACCTCTATCCGTATAGCAGCCTATTACCAATGCCCCTTTTATTAAAAGTGTTATAGATCAATATAATGGTGCCGGAGTCAGCGCGTGCGCATACAGCGCCTATGCTCGTTGTATGCGCACTGCAATAAATTCTGTGTGAACCACTTTAAAAAAAGAAAAGTCTGTGGTGTTTATTTATAGTTTGTTGGTGCAGGAGTTTCTGGGTGGTGTCTTTTGTATGTATTGTTTTTTTTGTACCTTGCCCGGACTTTCTAGGTAGGATGTTGTCTATGTATTCCTCTACTGGCTTATTTCTTTCCCTTTATCCTTTAGATTTAATAATATTTTAGCTAATTTATTACTGTTGAAGTAATCTTCTCTCTTTTTCCAGCAGCGCAATGGGCGGTGTTTGAATAGTGCCAATTAACCCCTTAAATACCGCTGTCAATCGCGACAGCGGTATTTAAGTTGTTACAAGGGGGGTCATAAGACTACTTAGTAACCATCGGATCCAGTGATGAGAATCACAGGTCCCAATGGTTACTGTGGTACCCTGAGGTCATGTGATGACCTCAGGGTATGGTGGCCTGTGAGATCCAGCTCTAAGCTGAGTCTCACAGGCACATTCTGTGAGACACTGACTGCTCTCATGCACTGCTGTACATGATTGCAGCAGTGTATGAGACAAGTGATCAAAGTAAAAATTATACATGTCCCACAGTAAAAAGTGAAAAAAAAACAAAATAAACTACCATATGTAAAATAAAAAGTAAAAGCTGTTTTGCCACTCAAAATGCAGTGTTTCTAATAAAACAAAAATAAACAAAAAAAAGTACACATAATTGGTATCATTGCATCTGGAAAGATTTGTTCTATAAAACTGGCACGTTATTTATTCTTTTTGGCGAACACCAGAAAAAAATAATAAAAAACACACCAAAAATGTCACTTTTTCCTCATACTGATTCACAAAAAAGTGTATAAAAAGTGATCAAAAAGTCATATTTTAAAAAAATAATATAAATGAAAATGCCAAACCGTCTCACAAAAAACAAGCCCTAATATGATGGTGGAAAAACAAATCACTTTGTTAAGATATTGTTTTTAGTGCGTAAAAATAGCATAGCATAAAAAAATTAAATCTGGTATTGCTGGAATCATACCGACCCCACAAACAAATCAGTCCTATCACTTTTACTGCACAGTGAATGGCGCAAATAAAATTAAATAAAAACAATAACTACCATATATACTCGAGTATAAGCCGAGATTTTCAGCCCATTTTTTTAGGCTGAAAGTGTCCCTCTCAGCTTATACTTAAGTCATTGTCCCAGGGGTTCGGCGGGGGAGGGAGAGTGGCGGCTGTCACATACTCACCTCCTCCCTGCGAGGTCCCTGCATCTCCGATGGTCTTCGGGCACTGGCAGCTCTTCCTGTGTTCAGCGGTCACGTGGTGCTGCTTATTAAAGTAATGAATATGAATGCGACTCTACTCCCATAGGGGTGAAGCCGCATATTCATTACTTTAATGAGCGGTACCAGTGAGCGCTGAATACTGGAACAAGCTGCCGGCGCCGAGACCATCTGTCAGTGAGAAGCAGGGGCCGTGTCGGGAGCAGGTGAGTATAACGGGAGAAGATGAGCATTGCACGATATTCACCTGTCCCCGTTCCACCACTGGGCGCCGCTCTGTCTTCTGCATCCTCTGGCTGTGAAGTTCAGGTCAGAGGGCGCGATCACGTGTTTAGTGCGTGCCCTCTGCCTGAACAGTCACTGCAGAGAGCCGGAAGACAGAGAGGCGCCCGGTGGTGGAACGGGCACAGGTGAATATCGCAAGTGCCGGAGGCCTGAGTGATGAGAGGTGAGTATGTCATTTTTCTTTTTAATTGCAGCAACAGCATATGGGGCATATTACTCTATGGAGCATCTTATGGGGCCATAATCAACCTCAATGCAGCATTATATAGGGCAAATGTTTTTAGGGAGCATGTTATGGGGCCATAATTAACCTTTATGCAACACTGTGTGGGGCAACTGTTTCTATGGAGCATCTTATGGGGCCATAATCAACCTTTATGCAGCATTGTATGGGGCAAATGTTTCTATGGAGCATCTTATGGGGCCATAATCCACCTTTATGCAGCATTGTATGGGGCAAATGTTTCTATGGAGCATCTTATGGGGCCATTATTAACCTTTGTGCAGCATTATATGGGGCATATTTTAATAAGGAGCATCTTATGGGGCCCATCATAAACTTTATGGAGCACTATATGGGGTGTATTTTGTATGGAGCATCTTATGGGGCCCATCATGAACTGTATGGAGCATTATATGGGGCTTCTGATTTAATATGCATATTCAAAAACACAACCTACTGATGTTTCAATTAGTTTTACTTTTATTGGTATCTAGTTTTATTTTTGAAAATTTCCAGTAGCTGCTGTATTTCCTACCCTAGGCTTATATTCGAGTCATTCAGTTTACCCAGTTTTTTGTGGCAAAATTAGGGTTCTCAGCTTATTCTCAAGTATAAAATGGTAAATTGCTAGGTTTTCTTCTTTCTGTGTCTGAAAAATCTGAGTAAAATGCAATCAAAAAATATTATGAGCCCCAAAATGGTACTGAAAAATTATGCAACTCGTCCAAAACCTAAAAAAATTATATAAATCTGGTATCACTGTAATCACACAGCCCCAAAGAATAAATCCGCCATACCATACTGTGAACTGCGCAAAAATAAAAATAAGAACTACTCTTGTACTCCTGTCTATTTGTTCATTCTATCTCCAAAAAATCTTAATAATGCTCTGCTAACATTTATCCGCTGAGAGCTTTCGTCAGGGTTTCCTTGTAAATTCCCCAAAACCACAATTCAGACAAAACCTCGGATGGAACCACTCAGTTATGAAGTAGATGAGGTCACTTTGAACTGTTCTGGGTTCCAGCAGCTTCCCATCATTTTAGGCATCTTTTTAGAGCACAAATGTGGTCGACCACAAATGTGTGCACACTAGTGTTGAGCGATACTTTCCGATATCGGAAAGTATCGGTATCGGAAAGTATCGGCCGATACCGTCACAGTATCGGAATCCAATCCGATACCGATACCCGATCCCAATGCAAGTCAATGGGACGAAAATATCGGAATTAAAATAAACCCTTTATACACTTGTAGGTTCATTCTACATGAAGGAAAACAACTAAGAATATTGTAGGATGTATTGGGGGACGTGGCGGAGATATTAAAGGGACAGAGGTTTAGCCCAATGTAATAGAATAGCAGGATTTTTTATTTTTTTTTATGAAGTTCGGCGTTAGAAAGAATTTGACTATGTTTTTTTTTTTTTTTTTATGTCAGATATTGATGTTTCACTACTTCCACGCCCTTCACCTTCTTTTTTACTTCTCCCACGCTTTCTTCTTAATTATCCTCATCATCAGCTTCTTTGACATCAACTTCTTCACCTTATTCATCTTCTTCTTCATCTTCTACCTATTATTTTTTGGGTTACATTGTTCATATTCTTTTTATTTTACTATTATCTTCATCATATTCAACTTCTTCATCATATTCTTATTTGTGACAGGCATTCCCGTAGTTGTTATCTATAAAAGTTTGAAGATTACACCTTCCGTTCTGCCTGTCACAAAACAGTTACATTTGTCCGCGTTCAGTTTGGCCTGCAGCATCAGGCTTTATCCAGGGGCACCACGAGGAGGAACGGACTCACCCCCATACACTGCTTAGTCTTCTTCTGCTTATAATTTAGATAATATTTTTTGCTCTGATATTTAGTGTTATGCTTAATGTTCTTCTGCTCTTTGTTCTGCAGCCTCTTGTTCTTCTGCTTCTCGGTCTTCCAGGTCGTCGTCGTCTCCAGGGTCGTCGTCTCCGGGGTCGTCGTCATCGGGGTGGTCTTCAGGGTCGTCGTCTCCGGGGTCGTCGTCATCGGGGTGGTCTTCGGGGTCATCGTCTCCAGGGTCGTCGTCATCACGGTGGTTGTCGTCTCTGGTGTCGTCGTCATCTTAGGGGTGGTCTTCTGGGTCATTGTGTTTAGTCTCTTGAACTTGGAAATGTAGCAGAAGGTACAAGAAGGCTGAGAAAATGCCGAGAACCAGCTGATGGAACTGGAACTCGGATGGCTACCCGAAGGTCCAAGAGCCAATGGAACTACCGAGGACCAGCTGACGTTACTGGAACCCGGTTACTAAGCAGGAGGTACCTGTGCTGAAAGCACTACCAAGGACCACCTGACGTTGGTGGAACTCGGATACCCAGGGGGAGGCACCTAAGCCAAAGGCTCTGCCCGGAACCAGCTGACGGTACTGGAACCAGGATGGGGAGCAGAAGGTACAAGAGCAAAAGACACTGCCGAGAACCAGCTGACGGTGCTGGAACCCGGATGGGTAGCCGAAGGTCCAAGAGCCAATGGAACTACCGAGGACCAGCTGACGTTACTGGAACCCGGTTACTAAGCAGGAGGTACCCGTGCCTGAAAGCACTACCAAGGACCACCTGACGTTGGTGGAACTCGGATACCAAAGGGAGGCACCTAAGCCAAAGGCTCTGCCCGGAACCAGCTGACGGTACTGGAACCAGGATGGGGAGCAGAAGGTACAAGAGCAAGTGTCTGCGTGGCTTTTGCAGGACACGATGCCGGCTGCACAGCAGGGGAACAGCTGGCGGTGCTGGACCCCACTGACACATTGGCGAGGTGTTTTTCTCTGTGCAGCTAGCACATCTGGGCCCCAACTGGCGGTTTGTTAGAGCCCAGGGTCAGCAGGAGGAGGAGCAGGAGGAGGAGGAGCAGGGGGAGGGGAGTGTAGGCCGAAGCCTGCACTGGCGGCAGCTTTGGGTCTGTTGTGTCTGCGTGGCTTTTGCAGGACACGTTGCCGGCTACACAGCAGGGGAACAGCTGGCGGTGCTGGACCCCACTGACACATTGGCGAGGTGTTTGGCTCTGTGCAGCCAGCACTTCCGGACAGCAACGATCGGTGTTGGAGCCCGGGCTCTGCAGGGGGAGCAGAGTGTAGGCCGAAGCCTACTTGAACCGATTTCAAAGGTCACCTTTAACCCCCCCTCAGGGGTTAGAAAGTAGAAGAGCCACAGCTTATGCAGCAGTAGTGCTGCACAAGTCAAAGGTTGCTCTTTTAATTTTTCTCCTTGCACACGCTGAATGGAACACGTATAACATTCAGCCCTTTATACAGTCAAACTGTGTAATGGAGGCGCGAGTTCCCTTTGTAATGAGACGCAGCACAGGTGTCAAGAATCCCACCTTGGTGCTGGGTGCAGCCTCCCGAGCGTTGTTATTTGCTGTACAGGAGTCTGCGCTGTCGTGTTATCCCCTGGCCTAGCGCCGTTAGCGCTGCCCATCTTCTGGCATCATGTAATGTCGGCCGGTGCGGTTCGCGATGACCATGAATCCCAGCCCCGCAGTGTCTTAACATTGTTAAAACACTGCGGGGCTGGGATTCAGGGCCTGGCGCAGCACATATGTTGGCCTCTCACACTCGGGTCCTTACACCCGCTTCAGACTGTGCGGCGTCATCTGATCCCTTATCGCATGCCACGGCCATGAAGCCGCACAGTCCGAAGAAGGCGGAAGGAGAGGAGGGACAGGTGAACTGATGCACTGATCCTGCCCATGAATCACACCCTCGCAGTCCCAATAAATAAGACACCGAGGGGCGTTGTGTGGGTCAGGGCGGCCGCAGAGGCGCAGCCAGCCAAACAATGATGCCAGAAGACGGGCAGCGCTACCAAGGGGGTTGCAGCGTGTCATTACAAAGGAAAGTCACACCACCGGGACGGTTAAATGGTCACACAGAGGACACATTTCAGACGTGTTTTCAGTTCCACATGTGCGAGGAGAATACGTTTCTGAGCCACCTTGCACACATGCAGCATTACCGCTGTACAAGGTGGCTGGATAACGTAAAAACGCCTGGGGGAGGGGGGACAGGTTCCCTTCAATTTCAGTTCTTGTGTCTGCGTGGCTTTTGCAGGACACGTTGCCGGCTGCACAGCAGGGGAACAGCTGGCGGTGCTGGACCCCACTGACACATTGGCTGGTGTTTTTCTCTGTGCAGCTAGCACATCTGGGCCCCAACTGGCGGTGTGTTAGAGCCCAGGGACAGCAGGAGGAGGAGCAGCAGGGGGAGGGGAGTGTAGGCCGAAGCCTGCACTGGCGGCAGCTTTGGGTCTGTTGTGTCTGCGTGGCTTTTGCAGGACACGTTGCCGGCTACACAGCAGGGGAACAGCTGGCGGTGCTGGACCCCACTGACACATTGGCGAGGTGTTTGGCTCTGTGCAGCCAGCACTTCCGGACAGCAACTAGCGTTGTTGGAGCCCGGGCTCTGCAGGTGGAGCAGAGTGTAGGCCGAAGCCTAATTGAACCGATTTCAAAAGTCACCTTTAACCCCCCCTCAGGGGTTACAAAGTAGAAGAGCCACAGCTTATGCAGCAGCAGTGCTGCGCAAGTCAAAGGTTGCTCTTGTAATTTTTCTCCTTGCACACGCTGAATGGAACACGTATAACATTCAGCCCTTTATACAGTCAAACTGTGTAATGGAGGCGCGAGTTCCCTTTGTAATGAGACGCAGCACAGGTGTCAAGAATCCCACCTTGGTGCTGGGTGCAGCCTCCCGAGCGTTGTTATTTGCTGTACAGGAGTCTGCGCTGTCGTGTTATCCCCTGGCCTAGCGCCGTTAGCGCTGCCCATCTTCTGGCATCATGTAATGTCGGCCGGTGCGGTTCGCGATGACCATGAATCCCAGCCCCGCAGTGTCTTAACATTGTTAAAACACTGCGGGGCTGGGATTCAGGGCCTGGCGCAGCACATATGTTGGCCTCTCACACTCGGGTCCTTACACCCGCTTCAGACTGTGCGGCGTCATCTGATCCCTTATCGCATGCCACGGCCATGAAGCCGCACAGTCCGAAGAAGGCGGAAGGAGAGGAGGGACAGGCGAACTGATGCACTGATCCTGCCCATGAATCACACCCTCGCAGTCCCAATAAATAAGACACCGAGGGGCGTTGTGTGGGTCAGGGCGGCCGCAGAGGCGCAGCCAGCCAAACAATGATGCCAGAAGACGGGCAGCGCTACCAAGGGGGTTGCAGCGTGTCATTACAAAGGAAAGTCACACCACCGGGACGGTTAAATGGTCACACAGAGGACACATTTCAGACGTGTTTTCAGTTCCACATGTGCGAGGAGAATACGTTTCTGAGCCACCTTGCACACATGCAGCATTACCGCTGTACAAGGTGGCTGGATAACGTAAAAACGCCTGGGGGAGGGGGGACAGGTTCCCTTCAATTTCAGTTCTTGTGTCTGCGTGGCTTTTGCAGGACACGTTGCCGGCTGCACAGCAGGGGAACAGCTGGCGGTGCTGGACCCCACTGACACATTGGCTGGTGTTTTTCTCTGTGCAGCTAGCACATCTGGGCCCCAACTGGCGGTGTGTTAGAGCCCAGGGACAGCAGGAGGAGGAGCAGGAGGAGGAGGAGCAGGGGGAGGGGAGTGTAGGCCGAAGCCTGCACTGGCGGCAGCTTTGGGTCTGTTGTGTCTGCGTGGCTTTTGCAGGACACGTTGCCGGCTACACAGCAGGGGAACAGCTGGCGGTGCTGGACCCCACTGACACATTGGCGAGGTGTTTGGCTCTGTGCAGCCAGCACTTCCGGACAGCAACTAGCGTTGTTGGAGCCCGGGCTCTGCAGGTGGAGCAGAGTGTAGGCCGAAGCCTAATTGAACCGATTTCAAAAGTCACCTTTAACCCCCCCTCAGGGGTTACAAAGTAGAAGAGCCACAGCTTATGCAGCAGCAGTGCTGCGCAAGTCAAAGGTTGCTCTTGTAATTTTTCTCCTTGCACACGCTGAATGGAACACGTATAACATTCAGCCCTTTATACAGTCAAACTGTGTAATGGAGGCGCGAGTTCCCTTTGTAATGAGACGCAGCACAGGTGTCAAGAATCCCACCTTGGTGCTGGGTGCAGCCTCCCGAGCGTTGTTATTTGCTGTACAGGAGTCTGCGCTGTCGTGTTATCCCCTGGCCTAGCGCCGTTAGCGCTGCCCATCTTCTGGCATCATGTAATGTCGGCCGGTGCGGTTCGCGATGACCATGAATCCCAGCCCCGCAGTGTCTTAACATTGTTAAAACACTGTGGGGCTGGGATTCAGGGCCTGGCGCAGCACATATGTTGGCCTCTCACACTCGGGTCCTTACACCCGCTTCAGACTGTGCGGCGTCATCTGATCCCTTATCGCATGCCACGGCCATGAAGCCGCACAGTCCGAAGAAGGCGGAAGGAGAGGAGGGACAGGCGAACTGATGCACTGATCCTGCCCATGAATCACACCCTCGCAGTCCCAATAAATAAGACACCGAGGGGCGTTGTGTGGGTCAGGGCGGCCGCAGAGGCGCAGCCAGCCAAACAATGATGCCAGAAGACGGGCAGCGCTACCAAGGGGGTTGCAGCGTGTCATTACAAAGGAAAGTCACACCACCGGGACGGTTAAATGGTCACACAGAGGACACATTTCAGACGTGTTTTCAGTTCCACATGTGCGAGGAGAATACGTTTCTGAGCCACCTTGCACACATGCAGCATTACCGCTGTACAAGGTGGCTGGATAACGTAAAAACGCCTGGGGGAGGGGGGACAGGTTCCCTTCAATTTCAGTTCTTGTGTCTGCGTGGCTTTTGCAGGACACGTTGCCGGCTGCACAGCAGGGGAACAGCTGGCGGTGCTGGACCCCACTGACACATTGGCTGGTGTTTTTCTCTGTGCAGCTAGCACATCTGGGCCCCAACTGGCGGTGTGTTAGAGCCCAGGGACAGCAGGAGGAGGAGCAGGAGGAGGAGGAGCAGGGGGAGGGGAGTGTAGGCCGAAGCCTGCACTGGCGGCAGCTTTGGGTCTGTTGTGTCTGCGTGGCTTTTGCAGGACACGTTGCCGGCTACACAGCAGGGGAACAGCTGGCGGTGCTGGACCCCACTGACACATTGGCGAGGTGTTTGGCTCTGTGCAGCCAGCACTTCCGGACAGCAACTAGCGTTGTTGGAGCCCGGGCTCTGCAGGTGGAGCAGAGTGTAGGCCGAAGCCTAATTGAACCGATTTCAAAAGTCACCTTTAACCCCCCCTCAGGGGTTACAAAGTAGAAGAGCCACAGCTTATGCAGCAGCAGTGCTGCGCAAGTCAAAGGTTGCTCTTGTAATTTTTCTCCTTGCACACGCTGAATGGAACACGTATAACATTCAGCCCTTTATACAGTCAAACTGTGTAATGGAGGCGCGAGTTCCCTTTGTAATGAGACGCAGCACAGGTGTCAAGAATCCCACCTTGGTGCTGGGTGCAGCCTCCCGAGCGTTGTTATTTGCTGTACAGGAGTCTGCGCTGTCGTGTTATCCCCTGGCCTAGCGCCGTTAGCGCTGCCCATCTTCTGGCATCATGTAATGTCGGCCGGTGCGGTTCGCGATGACCATGAATCCCAGCCCCGCAGTGTCTTAACATTGTTAAAACACTGCGGGGCTGGGATTCAGGGCCTGGCGCAGCACATATGTTGGCCTCTCACACTCGGGTCCTTACACCCGCTTCAGACTGTGCGGCGTCATCTGATCCCTTATCGCATGCCACGGCCATGAAGCCGCACAGTCCGAAGAAGGCGGAAGGAGAGGAGGGACAGGCGAACTGATGCACTGATCCTGCCCATGAATCACACCCTCGCAGTCCCAATAAATAAGACACCGAGGGGCGTTGTGTGGGTCAGGGCGGCCGCAGAGGCGCAGCCAGCCAAACAATGATGCCAGAAGACGGGCAGCGCTACCAAGGGGGTTGCAGCGTGTCATTACAAAGGAAAGTCACACCACCGGGACGGTTAAATGGTCACACAGAGGACACATTTCAGACGTGTTTTCAGTTCCACATGTGCGAGGAGAATACGTTTCTGAGCCACCTTGCACACATGCAGCATTACCGCTGTACAAGGTGGCTGGATAACGTAAAAACGCCTGGGGGAGGGGGGACAGGTTCCCTTCAATTTCAGTTCTTGTGTCTGCGTGGCTTTTGCAGGACACGTTGCCGGCTGCACAGCAGGGGAACAGCTGGCGGTGCTGGACCCCACTGACACATTGGCTGGTGTTTTTCTCTGTGCAGCTAGCACATCTGGGCCCCAACTGGCGGTGTGTTAGAGCCCAGGGACAGCAGGAGGAGGAGCAGGAGGAGGAGGAGCAGGGGGAGGGGAGTGTAGGCCGAAGCCTGCACTGGCGGCAGCTTTGGGTCTGTTGTGTCTGCGTGGCTTTTGCAGGACACGTTGCCGGCTACACAGCAGGGGAACAGCTGGCGGTGCTGGACCCCACTGACACATTGGCGAGGTGTTTGGCTCTGTGCAGCCAGCACTTCCGGACAGCAACTAGCGTTGTTGGAGCCCGGGCTCTGCAGGTGGAGCAGAGTGTAGGCCGAAGCCTAATTGAACCGATTTCAAAAGTCACCTTTAACCCCCCCTCAGGGGTTACAAAGTAGAAGAGCCACAGCTTATGCAGCAGCAGTGCTGCGCAAGTCAAAGGTTGCTCTTGTAATTTTTCTCCTTGCACACGCTGAATGGAACACGTATAACATTCAGCCCTTTATACAGTCAAACTGTGTAATGGAGGCGCGAGTTCCCTTTGTAATGAGACGCAGCACAGGTGTCAAGAATCCCACCTTGGTGCTGGGTGCAGCCTCCCGAGCGTTGTTATTTGCTGTACAGGAGTCTGCGCTGTCGTGTTATCCCCTGGCCTAGCGCCGTTAGCGCTGCCCATCTTCTGGCATCATGTAATGTCGGCCGGTGCGGTTCGCGATGACCATGAATCCCAGCCCCGCAGTGTCTTAACATTGTTAAAACACTGCGGGGCTGGGATTCAGGGCCTGGCGCAGCACATATGTTGGCCTCTCACACTCGGGTCCTTACACCCGCTTCAGACTGTGCGGCGTCATCTGATCCCTTATCGCATGCCACGGCCATGAAGCCGCACAGTCCGAAGAAGGCGGAAGGAGAGGAGGGACAGGCGAACTGATGCACTGATCCTGCCCATGAATCACACCCTCGCAGTCCCAATAAATAAGACACCGAGGGGCGTTGTGTGGGTCAGGGCGGCCGCAGAGGCGCAGCCAGCCAAACAATGATGCCAGAAGACGGGCAGCGCTACCAAGGGGGTTGCAGCGTGTCATTACAAAGGAAAGTCACACCACCGGGACGGTTAAATGGTCACACAGAGGACACATTTCAGACGTGTTTTCAGTTCCACATGTGCGAGGAGAATACGTTTCTGAGCCACCTTGCACACATGCAGCATTACCGCTGTACAAGGTGGCTGGATAACGTAAAAACGCCTGGGGGAGGGGGGACAGGTTCCCTTCAATTTCAGTTCTTGTGTCTGCGTGGCTTTTGCAGGACACGTTGCCGGCTGCACAGCAGGGGAACAGCTGGCGGTGCTGGACCCCACTGACACATTGGCTGGTGTTTTTCTCTGTGCAGCTAGCACATCTGGGCCCCAACTGGCGGTGTGTTAGAGCCCAGGGACAGCAGGAGGAGGAGCAGGAGGAGGAGGAGCAGGGGGAGGGGAGTGTAGGCCGAAGCCTGCACTGGCGGCAGCTTTGGGTCTGTTGTGTCTGCGTGGCTTTTGCAGGACACGTTGCCAGCTACACAGCAGGGGAACAGCTGGCGGTGCTGGACCCCACTGACACATTGGCGAGGTGTTTTTCTCTGTGCAGCTAGCACATCTGGGCCCCAACTGGCGGTGTTAGAGCCCAGGGTCAGCAGGAGGAGCAGGGGGAGCGGAGTGTAGGCCGAAGCCTGCACTGGAGCAAGTTGAAAGGAAACCTTTAACCCCCCCCCCAGGCGTTTGTAGCTGGAAGAGCCATCGTGTACAGCACTAATGCTGGAAAAGGTAAACTTAGCTCTTTTAATTATGGTCCTTGCAGATGCTGAACCTAACACTTATGAAATGTGTCCCCTCACAGCGTTCAACCGTCCGGTCGGTGGAACTTTCCTTTGTCATGTGACGCAGCACAGCCGTCATTTTTACCCCCTTGTCGCCGTGCGCCGCCTCCTCAGCGTTGTTTGAATCTGTCCCGGAGCCTGCGCTGTTAGGTTACCCCTTGGCCATGCACACATTTTGCGCTGCCCGTCTTCTGACATCATTTGCTGTCAGGCTGGCTGCGCCTGTGCGGGTGCGCTGTCCGAGATTCAGCCTCGCGGTGTCGTCTAATGTAATCCCACCGCGGGCCTGGGATCCGTGTCCATGCGCAGTGCATATCCTCGCCTCTCACTCCCCTCCCTACGGCTTCTAAAGACTGTGCGGTGTCACGGCCGTGGCATGCTATTAGGGACCAGCTGACACCGAACAGTCTTTAGAAGCCGTAGGGAGGGGAGTGAGAGGCGAGGATATGCACTGCGCATGGACACGGATCCCAGGCCCGCGGTGGGATTACGTTAGACGACACCGCGAGGCTGAATCTCGGACAGCGCACCCGCACAGGCGCAGCCAGCCTGACAGCAAATGATGTCAGAAGACGGGCAGCGCAAAATGTGTGCATGGCCAAGGGGTAACCTAACAGCGCAGGCTCCGGGACAGATTCAAACAACGCTGAGGAGGCGGCGCACGGCGACAAGGGGGTAAAAATGACGGCTGTGCTGCGTCACATGACAAAGGAAAGTTCCACCTACCGGACGGTTGAACGCTGTGAGGGGACACATTTCATAAGTGTTAGGTTCAGCATATGCAAGGAGCACCACGAAAAGAGGCACTTCTTCCCTTTGCATCATTACTGCTGCACAAGGTGGCTCCTTCAGTAACAAACGCATGGGGGGGGGGGGGACAGGTTCCCTTAAATTTAACTTGTTGTGCCTGCGTGGTGGTCGCAGTACACGTTGCCGTATACACAGCAGGGGAACAGCTGGCGGTGCTGAACCCCACTAACACATAGGCGAGGTGTTTGGCTCTGTGCGTACAGCACTTCTGGATGGCAACTGGCGGTGTTGGAGCCCAGGGACAGGTGGAGGAGGAGGAGGAGGTTGGAGGAGGTAGGAGGGATTGCCACACACACAGCAGGGGAACAGCTGACGTTACTGAACCCCAATAACAGAGGAGGGACTGTTGACTGTGCGTACAGCACTTCTGGACGGCAACTGGCGGTGTTGGAGCCCAGGGACAGGTGGAGGAGGAGGAGGTTGGAGGAGGTAGGAGGGATTGCCACACACACAGCAGGGGAACAGCTGACGTTACTGAACCCCAATAACAGAGGAGCGACTGTTGACTGTGCGTACAGCACTTCTGGACGGCAACTGGCGGTGTTGGAGCCCAGGGACAGGTGGAGGAGGAGGAGGTTGGAGGAGGTTGGAGGAGGTAGGAGGGATTGCCACACACACAGCAGGGGAACAGCTGACGTTACTGAACCCCAATAACAGAGGAGGGACTGTTGACTGTGCGTACAGCACTTCTGGACGGCAACTGGCGGTGTTGGAGCCCAGGGACAGGTGGAGGAGGAGGAGGTTGGAGGAGGTTGGAGGAGGTAGGAGGGATTGCCACACACACAGCAGGGGAACAGCTGACGTTACTGAACCCCAATAACAGAGGAGGGACTGTTGACTGTGCGTACAGCACTTCTGGACGGCAACTGGCGGTGTTGGAGCCCAGGGACAGGTGGAGGAGGAGGAGGTTGGAGGAGGTAGGAGGGATTGCCACACACACAGCAGGGGAACAGCTGACGTTACTGAACCCCAATAACAGAGGAGCGACTGTTGACTGTGCGTACAGCACTTCTGGACGGCAACTGGCGGTGTTGGAGCCCAGGGACAGGTGGAGGAGGAGGAGGTTGGAGGAGGTTGGAGGAGGTAGGAGGGATTGCCACACACACAGCAGGGGAACAGCTGACGTTACTGAACCCCAATAACAGAGGAGGGACTGTTGACTGTGCGTACAGCACTTCTGGACGGCAACTGGCGGTGTTGGAGCCCAGGGACAGGTGGAGGAGGAGGAGGTTGGAGGAGGTTGGAGGAGGTAGGAGGGATTGCCACACACACAGCAGGGGAACAGCTGACGTTACTGAACCCCAATAACAGAGGAGGGACTGTTGACTGTGCGTACAGCACTTCTGGACGGCAACTGGCGGTGTTGGAGCCCAGGGACAGGTGGAGGAGGAGGAGGTTGGAGGAGGTAGGAGGGATTGCCACACACACAGCAGGGGAACAGCTGACGTTACTGAACCCCAATAACAGAGGAGCGACTGTTGACTGTGCGTACAGCACTTCTGGACGGCAACTGGCGGTGTTGGAGCCCAGGGACAGGTGGAGGAGGAGGAGGTTGGAGGAGGTTGGAGGAGGTAGGAGGGATTGCCACACACACAGCAGGGGAACAGCTGACGTTACTGAACCCCAATAACAGAGGAGGGACTGTTGACTGTGCGTACAGCACTTCTGGACGGCAACTGGCGGTGTTGGAGCCCAGGGACAGGTGGAGGAGGAGGAGGTTGGAGGAGGTTGGAGGAGGTAGGAGGGATTGCCACACACACAGCAGGGGAACAGCTGACGTTACTGAACCCCAATAACAGAGGAGGGACTGTTGACTGTGCGTACAGCACTTCTGGACGGCAACTGGCGGTGTTGGAGCCCAGGGACAGGTGGAGGAGGAGGAGGTTGGAGGAGGTTGGAGGAGGTAGGAGGGATTGCCACACACACAGCAGGGGAACAGCTGACGTTACTGAACCCCAATAACAGAGGAGGGACTGTTGACTGTGCGTACAGCACTTCTGGACGGCAACTGGCGGTGTTGGAGCCCAGGGACAGGTGGAGGAGGAGGAGGTTGGAGGAGGTAGGAGGGATTGCCACACACACAGCAGGGGAACAGCTGACGTTACTGAACCCCAATAACAGAGGAGCGACTGTTGACTGTGCGTACAGCACTTCTGGACGGCAACTGGCGGTGTTGGAGCCCAGGGACAGGTGGAGGAGGAGGAGGTTGGAGGAGGTAGGAGGGATTGCCACACACACAGCAGGGGAACAGCTGACGTTACTGAACCCCAATAACAGAGGAGCGACTGTTGACTGTGCGTACAGCACTTCTGGACGGCAACTAGCGGTGTTGGAGCCCAGGGGCAGGTGGAAAAGCAGAGGAACACAATGTAGGCCGAAGCCTGAGAAAGTCGAAAGGGAACCTTTAACCCCCCCCCCAAGGCGTTTGTAGCTGAAAGAGCCAGCTTGTGCAGCACAAAAGATGCAAAAGGAAAAGGTGGCTCTTTTCATCATGCTCCTTGCAAACACAGAACTAAACACTTATAAAATGTGTCCCCTGAAGCCGTGAAACCGTCCCGGAGGTGGGACTTTCCTTCGTAATATGACGCAGCACAGCCATCATTACTACCCCCCCGCCGCCGTGCCCCGGCTCCTCAGCGTTGTTTGATTCCGTCCCGGAGCCTGCGCTGTTATGTTATCCCGTGGCCAGGCACACTTAGCGCTGCCCATCTTCTGACATCATTTGGTGTCAGGCTGGCTGCGCCTGTGCGGCCGCGCTGGCCGAGAGCCCGCCTCGCAGTGTCTTCTGATGTAATCCCACTGGGGGCCTGGGATCCATGGCCATGCGCAGTGCATATCCTCGCCTCTCACTCCCCTCCCTACGGCTTCTTTTTCAGACTGTGCGGTGTCACGGCCGTGGCATGCTATTAGGGACCAGCTGACACCGAACAGTCTGAAGAAGCCATAGGGAGATGAGTGAGAGGTGGAGGTTCAGATATGCACTGCGCATGTCCATAGATCCCAGGCCCCCAGTGGGATTAAATCAGAAGACACTGCGAGGCGGGCTCTCGGCCAGCGTGGCCGCACAGGCGCAGCCAGCCTGACACCAAATGATGCCAGAAGACGGGCAGCGCTAAGTGTGCCTGGCCACGGGATAACATAACAGCGCAGGCTCCGGGACGGAATCAAACAACGCTGAGGAGCCGGGGCGCGGCGCCGGGGGGGTAGGAATGACGGCTGTGCTGCGTCATATTACGAAGGAAAGTCCCACCTCCGGGACGGTTTTACGGTATCAGTGGACACATTTTATAAGTGTTAAGTTTTGCGTGTGCAAGGAGCAAAACCAAAATAGCTACCTTTTTCCTTGTGCAGCATTACTGCTGCACAAGGTGGCTCTTTCAGTAACAAACGCCTTGGGGGGGGGGGGACAGATTCCCTTACATTTCAGTTGTTGTGTCAGCGTGGCGGTCGCATGACACATTGCCGGCTACACAGCTGGGGATCAGCTGACGTTACTGAAACCCAATAACACTGGGTCGTATGTTTTGACTGTGCAGACGGCACGTCTGAGCCTCAACTGGCGGTGTTGGAGCCCAGGAATTTAAGTTCAGGTGGTAGAAAGATGAACACAACAGGAGACCTGGATAACGTATACAGTGACCTAATTATTTAATCAGGAGGAGGAGTGGCAAATTCCTGCGAGATCCAGGCCTTGTTCATTTTCAGAAAAGTAAGCCGGTCAACGTTATCGGAGGATAGTCGCATGCGACGGTCAGTTAGTACACCACCTGCAGCACTAAAGACACGTTCCGATAATACACTGGCCGCAGGGCAAGACAGCACCTCCAATGCATACTGGCTTAGCTCTGGCCATGTATCCAGCTTTGAGACCCAAAACTTGAAAGGGGAAGAGCCGTCTGGGAGTACAGCAAGAGGGCAAGACATGTAGTCTGTCACCATCTGACGGAACCGTTGCCTCCTGCTGACTGGAGCCGTCTGTGATGGTGTAGACTTTTGTGGGGGGCACACAAAACTGTGCCACAGTTGGGCCATACTGGTCTTGCCTTGGGCAGAGGCACTGCTTCTGCTCCCTCTTTGTGCAGAGCCTCCACCACTGCCTGGACGCACTGAGCTGCTTTGGAATGCAGTAGCAGCACTTCTCTCAGTTGGAATGGAGAAGATGATGGAACTGACCAGTGTGTCTTGGTACTCCCGCATTTTTCGCTCCCGGTTCAACGGTGTGATGAGGCTTTCTACGTTGTCCCGGTAGCGAGGATCGAGGAGGGTGAACACCCAATAATCAGACATGTTGAGAATGTGGTCGATGCGGCGGTCGTTTCTCAGGCACTGCAGCATGTAATCCACCATGTGCTGCAGACTGCCAACTGCCCAAGAAACGCTGTCCCCAGCTGGAGGCGTGATCTCTGCCCGCTCGTCATCACCCCACCCTCGCTGTACACACTGAGTACTGGACAATTGTGTAACTCCCTCCTCTGGACGGATGTCTTCCTCCTCCATTGACTCCTCCTCATCCTCCTCACAAACTGTCCCCTGCCTACGCGTTTGTGAGGAACCACGTGGCGCTGACTGTCCAGAAGATGATGGAAGTGGTGAATCCTCATCCTCCACCTCTTCCACAACATCATCCCTTAGCGCTTGCAGTGATTTTTCAAGCAGGCAGATAAGGGGGACAGTCATGCTGACTAGTGCATCATCTGCACTCGCCATCCGCGTGGAATAATCAAAGGGACGCAAAACCTGGCAGACATCCTTCATAGTGGCCCACTCTGTGGTTGTGAAGTCTGTACGGCGCTGACTGCGACTTTTTTGCGCCTGATACAGCTGGTACTCCATTACAGCTTGCTGCTGCTCACACAACCGCTCCAACATATGTAACGTGGAATTCCACCTGGTAGGTAGGTCACATATGATGCGATGTTCCGGCAGGCGGTGTCGGCGCTGCAGAGCCGCAATGCGCGCTTTTGCCGTGCTGGAACGCCGCAAGTGAGCACACTCTAGGCGGACCTTGTGCAGCAGTGCATCAAGATCCGGATAGTCCCTCAAAAAACTCTGCACGACCAAATTGAGCACATGTGCCAGACATGGGATGTGAGTGAGGTTGCCGAGGCCCAGGGCTGCCACCAGATTTCGGCCATTATCACACACTACCATGCCTGGCTGGAGATTCGCTGGCTCAAACCACACATCGCTCTCCTGCTTGATGGCATTCCAGAGCTCCTGCGCTGTGTGGCTACGATTCCCCAAAAAAATTAATTTCAAGACGGCCTGTTGACGTTTGGCCACGGCTGTGCTCATGTCGGTCGTAACAGGTACACGTTCATCACGGGTCCATGTGGAGGTGGACTGTGACGGCTCCTGCAGCGATGATTCTGAGGAACTGGTGTAAGAGGAGGAGTCAATGCGTACAGAATGGATTCCTGCAATCCTTGGAGTGGGCAGGACACGTCCTGCGCCACTCGCACGGTCTGTACCCGGCTCAACTACATTAACCCAATGGGCAGTGAGGGAAAGGTATCGCCCCTGTCCATGTTGACTGGTCCACGCATCGGTGGTGAGGTGGACCTTGCTACTGACGGCGTTCAGTAGCGCGTGTTTTATGTGTCCCTCCACATGCTTGTGCAGGGCAGGGACGGCTTGCCTGCTGAAGTAAAAGCGGCTGGGCACATTGTACTGTGGGACTGCCAATGACATCAAGTCACGGAAGCTGTCAGTCTCCACCAGCCTGAATGACAGCATTTCCAGTGACAGAAGTTTGGCAATGCCTGCAGTCAGAGCCTGTGCTCGTGGGTGGTTTGACGAGAAAGGCCGCCTTTTCTCCCATGCCTGTACTACCGATGGCTGTAGACTGGGCTGGGAGTGTGTGGATGACTGGGAAAGTGGTGCTGCGGGTGGAATGACAGCGGGTCTCTGGACAACAGGGCCAGAGGTTCTTCCACGGCGATCCTGGGAGGAAGCCGAACCAGCTGCGTGTGAGCTAGAAGAAGAGGCAACACGAGCTGAAGAGGTGGTAGCTGCCGCTGTTGGTTGGCCTAGCTCTTCAGTGTGTTTGTCTAACTCCGCCGGGTGCCTGTTGCGCACATGTTTCCACATGTTGGAGGTATTGAGGTTGGCGACTTTTTGACCTCTTTTGATTTTTTGATGACACACCTTGCATCTGACATAGCAAATGTCATCTGCAACTGTGTCAAAAAAGGACCAGGCACTGCAAGTCTTGGGAGCCCCCCTTTTGACTTTTGGAAGAGACATGCTCCTTACGGGTGCCAAAGCGGAGGCTGCAGGATCCGCAGTCTTCCCCCTCCCTCTCCCTCTTTGGGCCGTACGGGGAATCTCTTCCTCAGAGCTGCTCCCACCACCTTCCTGTCCCTGACGCCAAGATGGGTCAAGGACCTCATCATCTACACTACCCTCTGCCCCCAACTGCTCCTCCTGGGTAGTCTCAGCAGCAGAGCACGCACCAGTAAGTGGCACCTGAGTGTCATCATCAGCTGATGCGGCCTGCGAGGTGGTGACCGGAGCCACTGGCCCACCCGCCTCTTCAGAGGAAGACAGAAAAAGCGGTTGGGCATCACTGCACCCTGCCTCTTCTTCCATTTCTCCAATGCTGCTTGGCTGGCCCCCTGTTTCCAAGCCAAGAGATGATTCAGAGAACAGAAGTAGAGACTGCTCCTGTCCTGGGATCTCTGTCTGCCTGGGCAATTTTGCAGGTGGTGAAGAGACAGATGGCTGCTCTCCAGTGCTCTGTGTCTGAGAGGATGTGGCACTAATGGAAGTTGATGCATTAGCTGCCATCCATCCCACAACGGCTTCAATTTGGTCTTCACGCAGCAGCGGTGTACGGCGCTCGGCGACAAAGCTGCGCATGAACGACTGTTCCCTTGTGAAAGTGGGTGCTGATGACTCACCGGTGCCCGCAGCAGGCACAGAATCCCCACGTCCCCTCCCTGCTCCGCGCCCACGCCCACGCCCACGTGCCTTACTCACTGCCTTCTTCATCTTGGTTGACTGATAAAGATAAGCAGAAAAGTACTAACGGCTTTGTGTGCTTATTCCTGAGCAACTCCTCCTAACAGGTATAAGACACACTAATTTTCTAAAGTGTGGACTAGACTTGAATATGAGCTAATGTGGCCTACACAAATGTAAAGTGGTGTGTAACTGGTGTGTTTGGTGAACTTTATTATTTATTTATTTTTTTGGGGCTGAACTGACAACGGATAGAGCTGCAATCACACGGAGACCGTGCAGACAGCCGTAAACGGCGCTGCAAGGCCCAAAAACCCTCCTCTACTTTATCCTATGTAGTGTTTTTCCACAAATTAGCTGGAGACGGGTGGAAAGACACTAATAGGATTTTTTAAAATAAATTAGCAGCAGACTACACTACTTTGAAAAAAAAGAAAATTGATTTGGCGGTATGACGCAGTGAAAAACCCTGAGCTGCAGACAACCAGGCTACGGCTGCTCACAGACTACAGGGCGAGCTGCAGTCACACGGAGACCGTGCAGACAGCCGTAAACGGCGCTGCAAGGCCCAAAAACCCTCCTCTACTTTATCCTATGTAGTGTTTTTCCACAAATTAGCTGGAGACGGGTGGAAAGACACTAATAGGATTTTTTAAAATAAATTAGCAGCAGACTACACTACTTTGAAAAAAAAGAAAATTGATTTGGCGGTATGACGCAGTGAAAAACCCTGAGCTGGAGACAACCAGGCTATAGCTGCTCACAGATTACAGGGCGAGCTGCAGTCACACGGAGACCGTGCAGACAGCCGTAAACGGCGCTGCAAGGCCCAAAAACCCTCCTCTACTTTATCCTATGTAGTGTTTTTCCACAAATTAGCTGGAGACGGGTGGAAAGACACTAATAGGAATTTTTGGAAAAAATGTGCAGCAGCCTGCACTACTTCAAAAAAAAAAAAAAAAAGGACAGTATGAGGCAATGAACCACCCTCCCTGAACTGAATACAACCAGCTATGGATGGCCTATGTGGCTGCACTCAGACTAGAGAGTGGGCTGCACTCACACACACACACACAGAGAGACCTTGCAGATCGCTGTGAAAACAGCGCTACAAGGCAAAAGGAAGGTGAATAGTAGGTGAACACAGCGGTTGCTAAATTAGCCTTTGGAAAGCACAAAGAAGCAAATCGCTATCTCTAAACTGTCCCTCAGTCAGCAAACAGCGTCCTGTCACTAACTGAATTCACAGCAGAGTGATCGCAAAATGGCGCCAGCGACTTTTAAACTGCATCATGACATCATTTCAGCAGCCAATCACAGCCATGCCAGTAGTTTCATGCCCTCCATGCTGAACAGGATGTGCCCACACTTGAAATCATTCTCATTGGCTGAATTTCTGCATTTTGAATCTGGGAACTTCCGATTCCGGTATCCGATACGCGGCAAGTATCGGAATCCCGGTATCGGAATTCCGATACCGCTAGTATCGGCCGATACCCGATACTTGCGGTATCGGAATGCTCAACACTAGTGCACACCTAAAAAGATGAATACCAGCAGAACAGATGCCAAATGGAGTATGAAGTGTCTCCATCTGCCTCATTATGGTGGGTGATTCTGTTGGGGATTTCATCTGAATCGCAGTTTTGTGGGAATTACACGGAAACCCAAGGGTAAGTGCTCAGCGTAGAACACAAGAATGTGATCCAACCTTATTCTGTAAGTGATCAAAAAATATTATGTACCCAAAATAATTTCAATAAAACCCTAATTTATCCCACAGAAAACCAGCCTCCACTCAGTTCCTTCAACTGTCACTGGAACTAAAGGGGGTTCCCATGTCACTGGTAAAACAAAGATTCTGGAAAAGCAACATGGCTCCCCCCATCCCTCAAATAAAATCCAGGGAATTCTGCACTCTCAAATTCAAATGACCCCTTCTTTCTGAGCCCCTGTGCCTAAACCACAGTAAGCGGCCATATGTTTGACATTATTGTAGTGGAGAGAGATCACTTAATAATTTACAGGGTTGCTTCTGTTGCCAGAAACACAAGATGGGCACAATGTATGTGGGCACTATAGTATATGGGGGCTCTACACTGTATGGAGACACAATGTATGGGTACTAAACTGGCACATTTGCAATTTTCAAGAAAAAAAAGCCTGGCCTGGATGTTACAAAATAGTCACAGCAGCTGTAGATGAATTCATTGAGCAGTGCCGTTTTTACCATGGGGGTCACTTTTTTTATGCTGCTCTGGCACCTTTGTGGCTCTGCAAATGTTGCCCTCAAACTAATCTAGCAAAATCTGTGCTCAGATAGGGCAAGTTGGAAGAGCCAGGTAAAGCGCCAGAATTGACACATCTAATAGATGTGGCTTTTTTGTGCTGCTGCTGGCTGCTATTTTTAGGCTGGGGGGCCAATATCCATGGCTCCTTACCAGCCTGAGAACACCATCCCCCAGCTGTCTGCTTAAGCAAGGCTGACTGTCAAAAATGGGAGGACTCCATGTTTTTTTTTATTATTTATTTAAATAACTAAAAATACACTGTGGGGATCCCTCTATTCTTGATAACCAACATTGCTGAAGCTGAGAGTTTTTGCTGTGAGTTTTGCCTGGCTGGTTATTAAAGATACAGGGGAACAGGTTTTTTTCTTTTTTTAAATTATTTAGTAACAGCGCAGGAGTGGCTGATGAATACTCCCATCCGCAGCTCCTGCACTCACTGTTATTAATGGCAGCAGGTGGCAGCTGATGGGGGCTGTAGTCCCATCAGCTGACACCAGTGACTGGAGGTAAACTTTATACCTCCGATCACAGCTGAGCGCTCACGCTGTCTTCTGATCTGTCAATCAGAAGCACTACACCGGTGTTTCCACCAGTGTTTATGCTGTGTATGTTTGGCTATATTTGGCGATTAAATCGATGATTAAAATGGTGAATATTGAAAATTCGGCGATCGTGAGCCAAACCGAATATTGAAATATTTTCTATTGATAAGCAGATGAAAATGACAAGTCAATCACTAGTTTATGGCAAAAAGCTCTCCAAAATGTTTAGATAAATTGTACTCCCCTATCAGACACAATGTTATGAGGGATCCCATGTAACCTTACAATATGAGAAACAAACAACCTGCAGTGTCTCTGCATTAGGCAATCCTGACAAAGGAACAAAATGAGCTTGTTTACTGAATTTATCACTTACCACCCAGATAGCAGTTTTCCCATCAGACAGAGGTAAATCTGTCCATGGTCTTTCTGGAATTGGCAAAGGAGTCAATTGCCCAGTCAGCCAGCTAACACTGACTTTGGCGTGTGGGCAGACTTCACAAGCAGATACAAAATCTTTAATATAATTTTGCCTGGATTGCCACCAAAAAAGTCAAGCAATGGCTCTCCGTGTAGCAGTGACCCCAGGGTGACCGCTTAAAACAGAATCATGAAATTCCTGTAACACCTGCAATTTTAGGCACATAGGCACAAATAATTTGGATCCTAGGAAAGCAGAAGGAGCCATCAACTGGACTTTACAAAACTTCTTTTCCAATTTCCAATAATGGAGGATTGAGGTACTGGAGGAGAAATGGACTCTACAATTTGAGATAATGCATTAGTTTTCACATTCTTAGACCCTGTCCTGAATGTAATAGAAAAATTAAACCGAGAATAAAACAAGGACCATCTGGCCTTTGTAGGAGTTAACCTTTTAGCTGATTCAATGTAAGCTAAATTATTGTGACCAGTGATTACTGTAATTGGATGAACCGCCCCCTCCAAAAAATGCCTCCATTGCTCAAAGGTCATTTTGACAGCAAGTAACTTCCGATTTCCAACATCATAATTTCTCTCCGCCGGTGAAAATTTTTTAGAAAAAAAGCACATGGACGCAGTTTAGTCAGAGTTTGGGGCCCCTGCAATAAGACTGCCACCATTCCGATCTCCGAAACATCCAATTCCACAATGAATGATTCTTGGAGATCAGGTTGGTTCAGAATGGGTGCAGACATAAAACACTCTTTTAATCTTTCAAAAGCCCTGATAGCACCCAGCGACCAAACCTTGAGATTTGTCCCTTTACGCGTAAGGTCAGTAAGTGGTTTAGCAATCTGCAAAAAACCCTTGATACATTTTCTATAATAGCTGGTTTTCTTACCAAGAAAACACTGCAAAGCCTTAAGATCACGAGGCTGAACCCAATCAACTATGGCCTGCACCTTCCCAGGGTCCATCTTAAACCCTTCTGCTGAAAAAATAAACCCCAGAAAGAGATTTGAACACAAATCTCTAAATTTTAAAAAGAAAACACAAAAAACACATTTCTCTAATTTAGCAAACAAAGGGATTGCCCTCAATCTCTGTAACACAACACGGACATGTTCCTGGTGAGTGTCTAAATCTAAGCGAGAAAATTAGAATGTCATTGAAGTAAATCACAACCTTGGCCCCCAGAAGCTGATTATGTAGGTCAGGGATGAGTGGAAGTGGTAAGTATTTTTAACCGTGATCTTGTTTAGTTCTCGGAGATCAAGGCAAGGACGGAGATTCCCATCTTTCTTTTTAACAAGGAAAAATCAAGCAGCTGTAGAGTAGGAGGAATTTGGCGCTAGGAATAAGATCAATAGCACAATCTTAGAGACGATGGTGTGGTAGTATCTCTGCCTCTTTTCCCCAAAATACATCTCCGAAGTCCTTCCGATACCACGGAAGACTCTTCAGACTAGAGCATATTTAAACATATTTAGAACCCAGGTGCAAGTAGATCCAAGGAATATAAGCAAGGTAAGGAAGAGATCCATTGAAGATAAAATATATAATTTTTATTTCAATATGAATAAAACATCACTATACATAAAGAAAAATAAAAAGCAGACTGTCTCAAAAAGTAGACACCACCAGACCACAAAATATCACCTTGAAAATAAAATTAACAATAATATCTCCTAATGCCCGTAAAAGGCTAAGTATATTAATATTCATTATAATCTAGGATGGTAAGGTTATAATTAAATAATGGACAACTTAAAAAGTGCATGAATAAGAAGTAATTAGTGTTGAGCGATACCGTCCGATACTTGAAAGTATCGGTATCGGAAAGTATCGGCCGATACCGGCAAAGTATCGGATCTAATCCGATACCGATACCCGATACCAATACAAGTCAATGGGACTCAAGTATCGGACGGTATTCCTGATGGTTCCCAGGGTCTGAAGGAGAGGAAACTCTCCTTCAGGCCCTGGGATCCATATTAATGTGTAAAATAAAGAATTAAAATAAAAAATATTGCTATACTCACCTCTCCGACGCAGCCTGGACCTTACCGAGGGAACCGGGAGCCTTCTTTGCTTAAAATGCGCGCTTTTACTTCCTTCCGTGACGTCACGGCTTGTGATTGGTCGCGTGCCGCCCATGTGGCCGCGACGCGACCAATCACAGCAAGCCGTGACGTAATTTTCAGGTCCTCAATGCCTAATTCTAGGCATTCAGGATTTTAAAATTACGTTCCGGCTTGTGATTGGTCGCGTCGTGGCCACATGGGCGGCACGCGACCAATCACAAGCCGTGACGTCACGGAAGGAAGTAAAAGCGCGCATTTTAAGCAAACAATGCTGCCGGTTCCCTCGGTGAGGTCCAGGCTGCGTCGGAGAGGTGAGTATAGCAATATTTTTTATTTTAATTCTTTATTTTACACATTAATGTTGTTTCGATACCGATACCCGATACCACAAAAGTATCGGATCTCGGTATCGGAATTCCGATACCCGCAAGTATCGGCCGATACCCGATACTTGCGGTATCGGAATGCTCAACACTAGAAGTAATGTCATCTGAAATAAGGTGCACAGTGCTGATGCAATGATTGCCATATAATTTCAATCACAAAAAACTAAGTGATACTGGTCATATATAGACCTATAGCATAAATGCCACAATCACAACAGTGTGGAGGGATGCATGCAAAATAACCACCAGTGCATATTGAGCATAGAAAGGTACATAACTCAAATTTGATGGCTGTCCTTCTAAAATAAGGTGCACAGTGCTGATGAAATGATTGCCATATTTCAATGAAAGAAGAAAGGTGTATGGAACTCTATTTTTATCACAAGGCATAAAGTATCAGTGGCCCTATATAGCCCTATGGCATAAATGCCACAATCACAACAGTGTGGAGGGATACATACAAAATGACTCTCAGTGCATATTGAGCCTAAGAGAGACAGAGTGCCAAGTTCACCTGAGAGATTCGTGGTAGCATCTCCTCACCCCGACGCGTGTTTCGCTGCTGGCTTCTTCTGAGCGAGCTTTTGGAAATTTTAACATTTTTTAGACATTTCTTGTAAGAATTGGGGCTCCATTTCAAAATCTCTTTCTAACATCAATCAATAAAAGGATTGTGAATCTACAACCATGGAAACCCTAGTACCAATCCAGAGGGTAAATTATCCAGCACAAAACAGGAGATGGATTCAGAGTGGAGTGCTCCCACTTGGAGAGTGAAATCCACCATTGCTCTTTTGACCAAATTGTGAGCTAACGGTGTCATGTCAAGGGAATGACTTGAATGGGTCTTTATAAACTAAATTGTCCCTAACCCTAACTTCAATACCAGTCCCGAATCAATAAAGTTAGCAGCAAACCCACAGTCAATGAACCCCAATTTTGATAACACCTGGTTCTCAAAGATAGCATCGTATTTATCAGTACTTTATCAGAGGAAGAAAAAGGTACCTGGGAGTCTGGGTGACCTCCTCGATCATCACCCAGACTCAGACATTCTCTCGATGGTTTGATAGCTTGAGGACGAGTTGGGCAATTATTAAGAAATTATCCAGAGAGACCACAGTATAGACAGAGTCCAAGATCTTCTCTCCGCAACACGAAATCTCTCACAGATTCTGCGATCCATTCATTGCTCTCTTGACCAAATTGTGAGCTAACAATGTCTTGTCAAGAGCAATGACTTGAATGGGTCTTTCTAAACTAACTGTCCCTAACGCTAACTTCAGAAACAGTCCCGAATCAATAAAGTTAGCAGCAGACCAACAGTCAATGAACGCCAATTTCGATAACACCTGGTTCTTGAAGGATAACATAGTATTTATCAGTACTTTATTGGAGGAAGAAAAAGGTACCTGTGAGTCCGGGTGACCTCCTCGGCCCGATGGTTTGATAGCTTGAGGATGAGTTGGGTAATTCTTAAGAAATTGTCCAGAGAGACCATAGTATAGACAGAGTCCAAGATCTCTCCACAACACAAAGAGTGGCAACTATAACCTCTGGTAAATGGACCTGCTCTGGGGAAGTATAACGAGGAGCCTGCTGCTCACCACATCTCTCACAGGTTCTGCGATCCATTTGTATCGGCTGAGTCATGGTCACTATCAGAGAACAAGGGGCATCATGAAGGACCAGAGCATCCTGGAGGTTTCAGAGAGTCCATTCTGGAACTGGCACCTGAGAGCATCGTTCCATAGAACTTCTGTGGTCTACTGCCGGAACTCAGTACAGTAGTTCTCAGCTGTGTCACCCTCTTGTGCCAGTTTCATGATCTTAGCCTCAGTGACCTGGATTCTGTCAGGTTCATCATATATCAGACCTAAAATGTCAAAAAAGTATCAACAGAAAACTGTTCTTGGGCTTGTGGGGACAAAGAAAATGCGCAGGTCTGAGAACCCTCTCTCAGTAGGGATATGATTATTCCCAAATAATCTTCAACTCTCCCTGAATACCCTAAACTGGTCTTTCTCTCCCTAAAATTGATCAGGGAGGGATATCGCAGGTTCGGGAGAGACCAACTGTACATCAGAGGGCACTGATGGCAAAGCCACTGCCAGCACTGAGAGGCTATGGGGGGGTCTTCATCAATTTCTTTGTCTGACCCTGCAACTGATATTGCGATGACTCCAGACTCCGGCAATCCTTAGCCAGATCCTGAGTAATTTGCGTTAAATTCGCCACCTGGTCACAAAGCATGTGACCAGGAGCCATACTGGCAAAAAGAAAAATGTATTGATGCTAGTCATTTCTCACAGCCAAGCTGTAAGTCATATTAATCAAAGAGTCCAAGGAAAGAAGCCAGGAGGGTACGTCATAAATAGGAGGAAGAGACAAAAGAGTGGTCAGGTAACGTTCTGAGGTCAGAATATCAGGAGGATAACGGATCAGAGCAGAAGGGGTTAAACAGATGGATGGTCAGGCAACATACAGAACTCAAGGCACAAGGAATACAAACCTCACTACCATAATGTAGTCTGGCAGAGGTGTGGGAGAAACAGCTCAGTTAAGTAGCATGGCAATCACCAGTGATAATGAACTCTTGGCGACAGCCTCCCAATCTCAGATTGGATGGTTGAGCTGTCAATTAACATACTGACAGCACAGCATGACCCTGTACCAAATTGGATGGCCAAGCTGTTAATCAAAGTACTGTCAGCTTCAGCACACCCCCTGTACCAGATTGGATGGCTGAGCTGTCAGTAACTGTATCCCAAACACACTGAAGGGAACAATCATGACAGTTTCCAAAAATATTCCCTCAACTAGAAAGTGGAGTTTCAGAAAAGCATTTTTTCCCATTACTAAGGAGTGGGTCTCCTAGACTGGTAAAGCATACAGTTAAGTCCATATTAATGTGGACAGATGCAACATTTTTCTAATTTTGGTTACAGACATTACCACAATGAATTTTAAGCAAAATAATTCAGATGCAGTTGAAGTTCAGACTTTCAGCTTTCATTTGAGGGTATCCACATTAAAATTGGATGAAGGGTTTAGGAGTTTCAGCTCCTTAACATGTGCCACCCTGTTTTTAAAAGGAACAAAAGTAATTGGACAATTGACTCCAAGGCTATTTCATGGACAGGTGTGGACAATCCCTTCGTTATGTCATTCTCAATTAAGCAGATAAAAGGCCTCGAGTTGATTTGAGGTGTGTTGCTTGAATTTAGAAGGTTTTGCTGTGAAGTAAACATGCGGTCAAAGGAGCTCTCCATGCAGGGGAAACAAGCCATCCTTAAGCTGTGAAAACAGAAAAAACCCATCTGAGAAATTGCTACAATATTAGGAGTGCCAAAATCTACACTTTGGTACATCCTGAGAATGAAAGCAATGCTAAACTCATCAATGCAAAAAGACCTGGGCACCCACGGAAGACAACAGTGGTGGATGATCGCAGAATAATCTCCATGGTGAAGAGAAACCCCTTCACATCAGCCAACCAAGTGAACAATACTCTCCAGGAGGTAGGCGTATCAATATCCAAATCTACCATAAAGAGAAGACTGCAAGAAAGTAAATACAGAGGGTTCACTGCACGGTGCAAGCCACTCATAAGCATCAAGAATAAAAAGGCTAGACTGGACTTTGCTAAAAAACATCTAAAAAAGCCAGCACAGTTCTGGAAGAACATTCTTTGGACAGATGAAACCAAGATCAACCTCTTCCAGAATGATGGAAAGAGAAAAGTAAGGCGAAGGCGTGGTACAGCTCATGATCCAAAGCATACCACATCATCTGTAAAACACGGCGGAGGCAGTGTGATGGCTTGGGCATGCATGGCTGCCAGTGGCACTGGGTCACTAGTATGTATTGATGATGTGACACAGGACAGAAGCAGCCGAATGAATTCTGAGGTATTCATAGCCATACTGTGTGCTTAGATCCAGCCAAATGCAGCCAAACTGATTGGTCGTTGCTTCATACTACAGATGGACAATGACCCAAAACATAAAGCCAAAGCAACCCAGGAGTTTATTAAAGCAAAGAAGTTTAATATTCTCGAATGGCCGAGTCAGTCACCTGATCTCAACCCAATTCAGCATGCATTCCACTTGTTAAAGACTAAACTTCAGACAGAAAGGTTCACAAACAAACAGCAACTGAAAACCACCACAGGGAAGGCCTGGCAGAGCATCAAAAAGGAGGAAACACAGCATCTGGTGATGTCCATGAGTTCAAGACTTCAGGCAGTCATTGCCAACAAAGGGTTTTCAACCAAGTACTAGAAATGAACATTTTATTTAAAATTATTTAATCTGTCCAATAACTTTTGGTCTCTTTAAAAACAGGGTGGCACATGTTAAGGAGCTGAAACTCCTAAACCCTTCATCCAATTTTAATGTGGATACCCTCAAATGAAAGCTGACAGTCTGAACTTCAACTGCATCTGAATTGATTTGTTTAAAATTCATTGTGGTAATGTCTATAACCAAAATTAGAGAAATGCTGTCTCTGTCCAAATATATATGGACTTAACTGTATGTAATAAGTGCAAGGGATGCAAAAATTAGAAGGAAGCACTCCAATACCCCTTTGAAGAGACGTAGTGGAGGGCCTCAGAAAACATTCTTTTCCCATTATTAAGGATATCCTAGACCAGTAATGCGCAATAACTAAGTGCATGGGCTGAAAAACATTTACCCCTGGGGTAAACATATATACAAGAATGTTAGAGGTAGGCCTTTCAAAATTCTTAATGCGACATCATAAACACTCCTATAAAATTTATAACTAGGGTAGCATGATCACCCTGTTGATATTGGGGTGGAGTAGGAAGGGAAAGAGGAAGATGACACAATGAAATCTTGAAGCGTATACCCATGTTTAGGTGAAAAGGGGTGCATGGGAATAGACAAGAAAGAAAAGAACACTGGATTTGAGTTTGTTCTGCTGCAGTGAAATGATGGTGTTAAGAAGTCTGGGCCAATCCAGTCCCTTTTCCTTTTGAAAAGAGTCAGCCTGTCAGCATTTTCAGAAGACAGGTGGATGCACCTATTGGTTATAATACCGTGGGCGGCACTAAAAACCTGCTCTGACAAAACACTAGCGGCAGGGCAGGCCAGCGCCTCCAAGACATTGAGTGACAGTTCATGCCACGTGTCTAGCTTGGATACCCAATATTCCAAAACTTTTCCCTCCTTGTCAAAGTACCCAACACATCAGGGCCTGGATGCTGGGAGGGTCTGCGAAATCTGTCCCAGATATTTGATAGTGTTCCCCTACCTCTGCTGAATCTGGTGTGTGTCTCCCTCGTCTCTACTCCTTGGTTGTCCAAGGAACGCCATCAGCGTTGTCAGATGGGAATTTTTTAAATAATTCTTCAACTAGGATCTTCTGCTACTGCAACATTTTATCAGACCTCTCTTCCACGGAAAGCAGAGAAGTAAAGTTCTCCTTGTAGCGTGGGTCTTGAGGGTGACCAACCTGTAATTAGTGTTCGCCAAAATGTCAACAACACGAGAGTCACCAGAAAGGCAGAAGAACATAAACTCAGACATGTGTGTCAGCTATTAGCCAGCTTGATTACATGTGGGGATTACATAGCAACCAGGCAACCCCACATGTACTCAGCCTGGCTAATAGCTGTAAATCATTCAGCTGCCGTGATGAAAACTAAATCTCCGAACACTAACAAATACTCGGAGGTCACCCGAGTGTGCTCCGGAAAACCCAAGCAAGGAGTACACTCGCTCATCACTATTTATTAGCCCAGAGAAAATAAAGGGCTTGTCAGTATTCAAACCCAGCAACTCTTGTGCACCAGGCTTCAGCTCTTCCCTCTGAGCTATTCAGCTCGCTGGACATATTCTTGCTAAATCAGATACTGTTACCTGTGTTGTTCCTGGTTTCTCCAACCTGAGTTCCTGATGTCTCCACCCCAAGATCCTGATATCCTGATTGAGCACCCTACTTAAACCTGGCACTGCTCTTCCTTCATTATGAAATTATTGAGCTCCCAGCCTTTAGTCTAGCTTCTTCACACCTGCTGCTTATCCTCAAGATCTTACTGCTGCTCTGTGTACCGACCTCTGGATTTATCCTGACTACATTACCTGCTTATCCTCCCAACTATACTGCTGTTCCATGTACCGACCTCTGGCTATATCCTGACTATTATTCCTGCTTATCCTCAAGATCCTACTGCTGCTCAGTGTACCTACCTCTGGCTGTATCCTGATGACACTACCTGCCGTGCTGCCCCTAGTGGTTGCAATATCATTATTCCAACTCAGGTCAGTCCTTAACAGGATAATCTTGCACACAAAATGGAGTCTGCTGCAGCCCAACTGAAACAACAAGTCGCTGAACTTCAAAATGTTGGTGCCACATACCAAGAAAAATTTTCTAAGTTACAAACACAGGTGTTGGGTCAGCAAAAGGAAATTACTGAGTTGCAGAGGCAGCTTCTGGATTTGCATAACTCAGGCTTGGAATCAAACGCACGCATGCCACTCCCACAAAATTCATTGGGGATCGTTATAATTATTGTGAATTCTTTAATCAACATTGTATATATTTCTAGGTGCAACCTTCTCCATTTACCAGTGATAGGAGAAAGGTTATTTTCATAGTTAATCTCCTGTCTATTGAGGCTCTTACATGGGCCTCACCTTAGGTGGAAAAGAACTATGACCTTCTAAATGACAAAGTTTCCTTCATCACTTCCATGGAACAAGTGTTTAATGACCCAAATCGTGCTACAGCTGAAACCAAATTGCATGACCTACATCAAGGTCAGTGCTCTGTAGCTGAATATACTTCCAAATTCTGCTGCTGGGTGGCAGACACCACATGGAATTTTTAAACAGATGCGGCACTCACCCGAATGTTGCAGAAATCAGTGTCTTTTATTTACTTTATGCGGCATTAGACATTTGCGGAGAGGCAGCAGGAGACAGGGGTGCGAGGAGAAGAAAGTGGACGACGGCCGTTTCACGTGGATGCGCTTCTACGGGTTCAGGACCCGTAGAAGCGTATCCGCGTGAAACGGCCGTCATCCACTTTCTTCTCCCCGCACCCCTCTCTGTCTCCTGCTGCCTCTCTGCAAATGTCTAATGCCGCATAAAGCGAATAAAAGACACTGATTTCTGCAACATTCAGGTGAGTGCCGCATCTGTTTAAACTTTGCATTATGTGGATTTCTATTTTCTTGTTATATGAAGAACACCTCCCGTACATGCAAGAATAGAGCTTTGTGTTAGAAGTCTTTGGAAAAATCTGTCCTCTATAGTCACAGCCTGTGAACATTATCCACATTACCTGGTGCCGCTCAATTCTGGATCTGTTGTTTGGACCACATGGAATTTAGCTGCCCACAAGTAAATTTCAACAAGGATTATCAGAGCTAATAAAGGATGAACATGCAAGGGTTGAGACCCCTGATAATTTAGAGGACTTTATTCAACTATGCATCCAAATTGATCAGCAACGCACTGAACGAAGAAAGGAAAGACTACGAGTATTTGGAAATACCCCTAACTACTCTTTTACTCAATCAGCCTTAAAACACCAACAAGAAATGGAAATTGTTCTTGAACCTATGCAAATTTATCTAATCTGTAAACCTCTCTCTGCAGTAGAGAAGGAGAGGCGATGTACAGAATATGTATGCCACAATTGTGGATGCACTGTACATTTTGCCATCAACTATTCTAATAAAAGTACCATAGCATGCACAAATGCCAAAACTGAAAGTGATTTAGACTTTTTTGGCCAGATCTGGATATGCAGACCATCTCATCTGTAATGCAGGATAAAGGCAAAGAGCAATAATCATCGTCTTATTTTGTCGCTCCCATACAGGTCATAATTCTGAGCCAAAAAATACAATGCTCTGCCATGTTACTTTCTGGAGAAGGTTTACAATTTACACTTGATAATAAGATAGCAAGTAAGACTAAATCCATGCCAATTAATATGAAAACTGTGGATGGATCAGCTTTATCTTCGGAATCTGTTATTCACGAGACAATGGAAATTGAAATCTGTATTGAACCGAATCATCATGAAGCTGTTAGTTTCCATCTTGTTTCCTCTCCAAACTTTCCAGTTATCTTAGGAATTCCCTGGTTTTCAATCCATAACCCATCTATCAACTGAGCATCGAGGACCAGTACCTTTCCCTCTGAGTTCTGTAAGAGCAATAGCCAGGCTAATTTATCTGTTCTCAAATAAATTCAAGTATCTGAGATTTCTCATCAGAATGATGATAAACTACCACCTCAGTACCAGCAGTTCAGCGAAGTCTGCAGTAACAAGAAAGACGATCAACTGCCTCCTCATTGTTCTTAAAACTGTCCCATTGAATTGCTTCTTGGAGCATCCATTTCATTTGGGCAAATTTATTATCGTTCCGAACCGGAATTGAAAATACTAAATGAATGCCTAGATGAAAATTTAGAGAAGTGCTTCATTCAATCTTCATCTTCGCAACTTGAGCACCCTTGTTTTTTAAAGAAAAGAAGGAATGAACCCTGCAGCCATGTATTGATTACAGGGAAATAAATAAGATTACCATTAAAATTTGCTACCCATTCCCCTTAATTTCTGAGTTGCTGGAGAGAAAAATGTGAATTTGAACAAACCAGGACTCAATTCCTGGGAGATATCATCTCCCTAGAAGGTTTGAGCACGGATACCAGTAAAATCAAAGCGGTAGTTGACTGGCCTACTCCAGTAAATCTAAAAGACATCAAGTGCTTTATAGGATTTGCTAATTTCTACAGAAGATCCATTAAAAACTTTTCAAAATTATTTTACCTGTTACTTCACTCACAAAGTTCCCACAGGTACAGATGGCTTTTGACAAATTAAAGACTTTTTTTATGTCTACAGCACTGCTAGTCCATCCAAATCCTGAACTCCCGCTTGTTGTCAAAGTAGACAACTCAGTCTCTGCGGTGGGAGCCGTTTTATCACAGCGAGTTGGGGATAAGACGCAGCTTCATCCATGTGCATTCTTTTCTCATACCATGTTATCTGCAGAAAAAAATTATGACATTAGAAAGAAGAACTTTTAGCTGTGAAAGTCGTCTTCTCTGAATGGAGACATCTTTTGGAAGGGGCCAATCATCCGGTGTCTGTCTTTACTGACCATAAACATTTAGAATTCATCCACACAGCTAAAAGGCTATCTGCAAGACAAGCATGTTGGGCCTTATTTTTCTCCAGGTTTAATTTTTAATTTCTTATCAATCTGGTTCAAGAAGCGGCAAGGCTAATGCTGTGTTCAGGATATTTACCAACCATCAGAAGAGATCTAACACTGACTGTACCCCCAAAAAATGTTTTGAGAATACTGGACTTCAATGAATTTTTAACAAAGATTAAAAATGGATATCAAACTGACATTTTTCTTAACCATCCTTCTAAAGATGTTGACCTTTCTTTTAAGGAGGGGTTTTGGATGCAGAACCATCAAATATACGTCCTCGAGTCTGCTCGACTTGAAGTCCTCAAACTTGTCCATGATTCTAAACTTGTAGGACACCCTAGAGTCATGAAAATGCAAGAAATACTGCTTCATTCTTTTTGGTGGCCTAATTGCAGGAAGCATGTGGAAAATGTTTCCTCCTGTTTAACATGTGCTTGGAACAAGACACCACAGAGACACCCTAGGTGTGGTGGACTCCTGGACCTGTTTTTTCATGTGGGTAAAACACTTGTTCTTTAGGTAGCTACTATAGCTGTATGGTTTAGTTAGGGCATTTTTTACTCTGCTCATGGACCGATATATGTGGTTTACTTAAACCTTGTGACTTTCACTTTTCATATACCGGTCCTATGTGCATATGTTATAATTGTCTTTACTTTGTTATATTTATACATTTAATTATGTGCCCAGCCATGCTATCTATCCCATATACCTAGTTCCCATATGTATAGAATTGTGTCACATTTTGTGTACTTACACGATGTGTCGTTATTTTTAGGTCCATGTGTCCGCTTTTGTTTTGTGTCTGTTGTGTCTCACCTTTGCCGGTTCAGGCAATTTTATGACCACTTTGTTGGTTTATTTGTCATTAATAAAGAATTTTTAAAAGAATATTGTGTACGTGGTGCCTTCTTTTGTAGGTATTTATTTAAATCTTCCTAACAGCCTGAAAAAACATCCTGTATTCCATGTGTCCTTGGTCAAATCATTCAGTGAAAACCTGTTTCCAGGAAGAACTCAGCCACATCCTCCACCAGAAAAAGTCCATGGTGAAGAAGAGTACATTGTAGATAAAATTCTGGATTCATGTACCGACTTCTGGCTATATTCTGAGGACACAACCTGTCGGTGCTGCCCCTAGAGGTTGCAATATCACTACTTCAACTCAGGTCAGTCATTAAAAAGACAATAGCTATGAGTTGCAGCAGAAAGGACATGCAATTAGCCCTATCCTGTCCTACACTATCCCTTCAGCACAATCTCTCCCTTTATGCTGCTAACAGCAGTGAGAACATTGATTATAATTATTCCTAATAAAGGCTGTTGTTGCAGTTGAAAGAAATATAACTGTTGTGTAATCTCTGACTATGCGCAGCTAAAATTCTCTCCTTAATTCACCAGCATCTCTCCCTGATCTGGCTGTTTCTGGGTTACAGTGTGCAGAGCATGGCTTCACTGGGCTTATATAGATCTGATGAGGCTATATGGTCAGCCAATCACAGTAATACCACAAACAAGATGGCTACAGCATTACAATGACTGGCAGGTAATCTCGACCTGTTTATTGTCTGTCTAAAAAGCACAAAACATGCAAGGTGGGGACTCGAGCTTGTGCTCAAGCAGTCAAAAAATACTCGCAGAGTAAAGAGCATCTTATGCTAATTAATACTCGAGTGAGTAACAAGCAGTGATGAGCACGCTCGCTCATCACTAGATATTACCTTTAGAAGGAAACATTAGAAGGTATTAGGAAAATACCTTAGAATAGAATACTCTAGAAGGTATTAGGACAGCTTTGTTGCTTTATCAACCTCCTAATGGCTTATTTAATTATGTTTATAGTAGCCCTAAACTCTAAATGTAAGTGTTTAAAAACTAAGTTTAAGGGTATGTGCACACGTCCGGATTTCTAGCAGAAATTTCCTGAAGAAAACCGGAAATTTTCTGCAAGAAATCCACATTTTTTTTTGCGTTTTTTTTCCGGTTTTTTTCGTGTTTTTTTTAGCATTCTGCAAGTGTAATTAGCTTGCAGAATGCTAAAGTTTTCCAAGCAATCTGTAGCATCGCTTGGAAAACTGACTGACAGGTTGGTCACACTTGTCAAACATAGTGTTTGACAAGTGTGACCAACTTTTTACTATAGATGCTGCCTATGCAGCATCTATAGTAAAAGATAGAATGTTTAAAAATAATAAAAAAAATAATAAAAATGGTTATACTCACCTGCAGACAGCGGATCTCCTCAGCGGCGTCCGTTCCTATAGATGGTTCAGGACCTTCCATGACATCGCGGTCACGTGAGCGGTCACATGAGCGGTCTCTCGACCAATCACAAGACCGCGACATCATCGCAGGTCCTTCACCGCACACCAGCTATAGGAACCGAAGCGCCAGCATGCACCGGAGAGGCGGGAAGACTCCGGAGGCCATCGAAGGTGAGCATATGACTATTTTTTATTTTAATTCTTTTTTTTTGACCCATTATATGGTACCCAGTCCGTGGAGGAGAATCTCCTCTCCTCCACCCTGGGTACCAACCGCACATAATCTGCTTACTTCCCGCATGGTGTGCACAGCCCCGTGCGGGAAGTAAGCAGATCAATGCATTCCTGTTGTGAATTCCGTTCTCAGGCTCTCTCCTGTGGTCGTGAGTGGTACTTTGTGAGTTCTGTTCATGGGCTCCCTCTGGTGGCTTTTAGTGTTACGGCTGGTCTGTAGCTGGACTCCAGCTGCCTCGTTTCCTGCTAGGTCTGCTGCCTATTTAACTCCATCTGGACCTTTACTTGTTGCCTGCTGTCGTTGTATTCAGTACTGGTTCAGATCTCTCTGGGACTTCCCTTGTGACCTGTCTCCTCGTGGAGAAGCTAAGTTCATGCTAGTCCATTTTTGCTCATTGCTATTTGAAAATGTTTCTCAGTATGTTATGAGTTCAGTCCAGCTTGCTTATATGCTATTTGATTGCTAGCTGGAAGCTCTGGGGTGCGGAGTTGCGCCCCTCACATCGTGAGTCGATGTGGGGGTCTTTTTGTATTCTCTGCGTGGATACTTTTGTAGTATTTTATACTGACCGCACAGATTCTTTGCTGTATTCTGACTATTTAGTTATTAGCGGGCCTCATTTGCTAAAACCTATTTTCATTTCTATGTTTGTGTTTTCCCCTTAAACTCACCGTTATTATTTGTGGGGGGCTGCTTACACTTTGGGGAAAATTTCTCTGAGGCAAGTGAGGCTTTGTTTCTCTCTAGGGGTAGCTAGTTTCCCAGGCTGTGAATGGGGCGTCTAGGCCGAGTTAGGAACGCTCCACGGCTGCCTATAGTGTTTGTTGATAGGATCAGAATTGCGGTCAGTAAAGTTCCCACATTCCCAGAGCTTGTCCTTATTTTTGGTTTACCCATCAGGTCAGTTCATGTGTTCCTTACCACCAGGATCATAACACATTCCTAAGTGTGTGGAATCCCCGCAATTCCGCATTTTAATGAACATGTTGCTTTTTTTTTTCCGCGATGCGATTTTTTCACGGAAAAAAAGGCTACATTTGCACAAAAAATGCGGAATACACTGTAAATAATAGGAGGCATATGTTAGCGTTTTTTTCGTGCTTTTATCACGTTTTTATAGCGAAAAAACGTGAAAAACCGCGAAAAATACTGAACATGTGCACATGGCCTAATTGTCCCTCCTCTCCCGACCTGCAGGAACTGGGCTAGTCCAGGATTGCTGCCAATTAATGCCATTGTGCTGAGAAAGTACACCCACTGCAGTGTAAATGACATCCCAGCATATGTGTGGAGATCAGAAAGGAGTAAAAGAGGGATGGCTTTTTCTCTGCCTCTGTACTCTCCACGCACATGCCAGGAGGTTTCACCTTCATGAGAACGAAAATGTATCATTCCATTTCCTCAAAGCATATTCCATGTCTTACTTGTGAATTAACTCCACAATCCCCATTCCATTTTTCTGTACATGAGAATACCAGTCATCTCCAGCTTCTCTCATATGATCTTTTAGATTTTGCCAACTCCCTCATGGGGAAGCCCTGAGATGAAGCCCTCCATATCCTCCCCTCTGGTTCTTGACTTGACATGGGTAACTCCACACTTAGTGAGAATCAAACGTGTATCCATTGCGTCCACACACTGTGTTCTATGCATCCCGTGGATCCTAGAAGCTGATGAAGGCAATGGTGTGGCACTCCCTCCCTCACGATTCTTCAGCTGGATGGTATGGATCCGTCTGCATCAATGGAACAACTCCTCCAGTTCCTTCTCGCGCTTTAGGCTCCAGGTCCCAATGCGACCTGTTATGATCTGGTGACCTTGGAGCCGCATGAAAACTTTCTCTGGAGTCGGTGGAACCTGTACTGACCGCAAATCCTGAACTAACACCACAACTAGAAGTAGCCATGGGGTGTGCCTAACAAACTCTAGACACCTCGACACAGCCGGAGGACTAAATACCCCTATAGATGGAAATAGGAATGCTATCTTGCCTCAAAGCAGACCCCCAAAGGATAGGCAGCCCCCCACGAATAATGACTGTGAGTAGGAGAAGAATAGACACACGCAGGTAGAAAACAGGATTTAGTAAAAGAGGCCACTCTAGCTAAATAGGAAAGGATAGGACAGATTACTAGGCGGTCAGTATTAAAACCCTTCCAAAAATATCCACAGCAGATAATACAAAAAGTTCCACAATCTAACTAAAGACATGGAATGTATATCTGCCACTCCAGAGAATCCAACAAGACTTGAGAAAATACTGACACAGTCTAAGCTGGACAAGAAAACACAAAGAAGAACACTGAATTGTGAAGCACACAGCATGTGTGCCACAGGAAAAAAAAACAGACACTTATCTTTGCTGATTTCGCAGAAAGGCAGGAGGAACCAGGCTGAGGTCCAACACCTCCCAACAACAATTGACAACTGGCAAGAACTAATGAATCCTGCACACCTAAATACCCCAGTCAGAACTGCAATCAGCAGACACACCTGACCAGGACTGCAACCCAGGGACAACTGCATTACCACCTACCACCACCGGAGGGAACCCAAAAGCAGAATTCACAACAGTACCCTCCCCGTGAGGAGGGGTCACCGAACCCTCACCAGCGCCCCCAGGCCGATCAGGACGAGCCAGATGAAAGGCACAGACCAGATCAGCAGCATGGACATCAGAAGCAAAAACCCAAGAATTATCCTCCTGGCCATAACCCTTCCATTTGACAAGGTACTGAAGCCTCCGCCTCGAAAAACGAGAATCCAAAATCTTCTCAACCACATACTCCAACTCCCCATCAACCAAAACAAGGGCTGGAGGATCAACAGAGGGAACAATGGGCACCACATATTTCCGCAATAAAGATCTATGGAAGACATTATGAATAGCAAAAGAGGCCGGAAGCGCCAATCGAAAAGACACCGGATTAATAATCTCAGAAATCCTATAAGGACCAATAAACCGAGGCTTAAACTTAGGGGAAGAAACCTTCATAGGAACATGACGGGAAGACAACCAAACCAAATCCCCAACCCGAAGCCGGGAACCAACACACCGACGACGGTTAGCAAAACGTTGAGCCTCCTTCTGAGACAACACCAAATTGTCCACCACTAGTGTTGAGCATTCCGATGCTGCAAGTATCGGGTATCGGCCGATACTTGCTGTATCGGAATTCCGATACCGGGATTCCGATACTCTTGTGGTATCGGGTATCGGGTATCGCAACAACATTAATGTTAAAATGTGTAAAAGAGAGAATTAAAATAAAAAATATCGCTATACTCACCTCTCCGACGCAGCCGGGACTTCAGCGAGGGAACCGGCAGCGTTGTTTGTTTAAAATTCGCGCTATTACTTGGTTACGTGAATTCCCGGCTTGTGATTGGTCAGGTCGGCCACGTTGCCGGGACGCGGACCAATCACAGCAAGCCGTGACGAAATTACGTCACGGCTTGCTGTGATTGGTCCGCGTCCCGGCAATATGGCCGCCCTGACCAATCACAAGCCGTGACGTCACGGGAGGCTGGACACGCGCCCATTTTAAAATGAGCGCGTCCAGCCTCCCGGCTTGTGATTGGTTGACCGCGGCGCAACCAATCACAAGCCGTGACGTCACGGGAGGCTGGACACGCGCCCATTTTAAAATGAGCGCGTCCAGCCTCCCGGCTTGTGATTGGTTGACCGCGGCGCAACCAATCACAAGCCGTGACGTCACGGGAGGCTGGACACGCGCCCATTTTAAAATGAGCGCGTCCAGCCTCCCGGCTTGTGATTGGTTGACCGCGGCGCAACCAATCACAAGCCGTGACGTCACGGGAGGCTGGACACGCGCCCATTTTAAAATGAGCGCGTCCAGCCTCCCGGCTTGTGATTGGTTGACCGCGGCGCAACCAATCACAAGCCGTGACGTCACGGGAGGCTGGACACGCGCCAATTTTAAAGTGAGCGCGTGTCCAGCCTCCCGTGACGTCACGGCTTGTGATTGGTCAGGGCGGCCATATTGCCGGGACGCGGACCAATCACAGCAAGCCGTGACGTAATTTCGTCACGGCTTGCTGTGATTGGTCCGCGTCCCGGCAACATGGCCGACCTGACCAATCACAAGCCGGGAATTCACGTAACCAAGTAATAGCGCGAATTTTAAACAAACAACGCTGCCGGTTCCCTCGCTGAAGTCCCGGCTGCGTCGGAGAGGTGAGTATAGCGATATTTTTTATTTTAATTCTTTCTTTTACACATTTATATGGTTCCCAGGGCCTGAAGGAGAGTTTCCTCTCCTTCAGACCCTGGGAACCATCAGGAATACCGTCCGATACATGAGTCCCATTGACTTGTATTGGTATCGGGTATCGGTATCGGATTGGATCCGATATTTTGCCGGTATCGGCCGATACTTTCCGATACCGATACTTTCAAGTATCGGACGGTATCGCTCAACACTATCCACCACATGAGCCCAAATCTGCTGCAACCTGTCAACCACAGAATCCACACCAGGACAGTTAGAAGGCTCAACCTGCCCAGAAGAAAAACGAGGATGAAAACCAAAATTACAAAAAAAAGGCGAAACCAAAGTAGCCGAAATAGCCCGATTATTAAGGGCAAACTCGGCCAATGGCAAAAAGGCCACCCAATCATCCTGATCGGCAGACACAAAGCATCTCAAATAAGTCTCCAAAGTCTGATTAGTTCGCTCGGTCTGGCCATTTGTCTGAGGATGAAATGCAGAAGAAAAAGACAAATCAATGCCCAGCCTAGCACAAAAGGCCCGCCAAAACCTAGAAACAAACTGGGAACCTCTGTCGGACACAATATTCTCCGGAATACAACGCAAACGAACCACATGCTGAAAAAACAACGGAACCAACTCTGAAGAGGAAGGCAATTTAGGCAAAGGCACCAAATGAACCATCTTAGAAAACCGGTCACAAACAACCCAGATAACCGACATCCTCTGGGAAACCGGGAGATCAGAAATAAAATCAATAGAAATATGCGTCCAGGGCCTCTCAGGGACCGGCAATGGCAAAAGTAACCCACTAGCACGGGAACAACAAGGCTTGGCCTGCGCACAAGTCCCACAGGACTGCACAAAAGAACGCACGTGACAACGAAGGCCACCAAAAGGACCTACCAACCAAATCTCTGGTACCAAAAATACCAGGATGACCAGCCAACACAGAACAGTGAACCTCAGAAATCACTCTACTAGTGTTGTGAATTCTGCTCTTGGGCTCCCTCCGGTGGTTGTAAGTGGTAGCGCTGCTGTCTCTGAATCGCAGCATTTATCAGGTGTGTTCATGTTCTGCAAATCTGACTGGGCAATTTAGTCTTGCTTCACCCTTTAGCCAGTGCCAGTTGTCCATTGTTTCCTGGAGGATTCACTTCCCTGCCTGGTCTCTCTTGCTTGCTGATCATTTCAACCAAGATAAGTGCTGGCTTGTTTTCTGCAGTCCACATGCTGTGAGCCTGATCGTTCTAGTTACCTTCCATGTTTTGTCTTGTCCAGCTTGGTCTGTATAAGGATTTGTTTAACCAAGCTGGTATCTCTGGAGATGCAGATATACCCTCCATGCCTTTAGTTAGTTGTGGAGTTTTGTATTTTCTGTGGTGGATATTTTCTAGTGTTTTAATACTGACCGCATAGTACTCTGTCCTATTCTTTCTATTTAGCTAGAATTGGCCTCCTTTGCTAAATCCTGATTTCAGTCTGCGTATGTTATTTCCCTCTCTTCTCACAGTCAATATTTGTGGGGGGCTGTCTATCCTTTGTGGGGGATTTTCTCTGAGGCAAGATAGTTTTCCCCTTTCTATCTCTAGGGGTAATTAGTCCTCCGGCTGTGTCGAGATGTCTAGGGAGTGACAGGTACATTCCACGGCTACTTCTAGTTGCGGTGTTAAGTTCAGGGTCTGCGGTCAGTACAGGTACAACCTTCTCCAGAGTACGTCTCATGCTGCTCCTAGGCCACCAGATCATAACAGTACAACTGGCCAACAATGAGTTAACCGCATCTCAGAAGAAGGGAAGGAAAGTGCTGAGCCATTTTTTTTTCTGTAGTCTGTTGTGTTGTTTTTTTTTTTCTTCCCTCTTTACCTCTGGGTGGCTCAGGAGTTCGGCGCTCATATGGATGTTCAGGGATTGGCTTCTCGTGTAGATCAACTTGCTGCTAGAGTACAGGGTATTTCCGATTATATCGTTCAGACTCTGGTTTTAGAGCCTAGAATTCCAACTCCTGATTTGTTTTTTGGGGATAGATCCAAATTTCTGAGCTTTAAAAATAACTGTAAACTGTTTTTTGCTTTGAAACCCCGTTCCTCTGGTGATCCCATCCAGCAGGTTAAAATTGTTATATCTCTGCTGCGTGGTGACCCCCAGGATTGGGCATTTGCCCTGGAACCTGGGAATCCGGCGTTGCTTAATGTAGACACCTTTTTTCAGGCGCTTGGCTTATTGTATGACGAACCTAATTCAGTGGATCATGCTGAGAAGACCTTGTTGGCCCTGTCTCAGGGTCAAGAAGCGGCAGAATCATATTGCCAGAAGTTTAGAAAATGGTCTGTACTGACTAAATGGAATGAGGATGCCTTGGCGGCAAACTTCAGAAAGGGTCTTTCTGAATCCGTTAAAGATGTTATGGTGGGGTTCCCCACACCTGCTGGTCTGAGTGATTCTATGTCTCTGGCCAGTGCACACTATGGCATTGTCTTCCGAGCGGAGTCCTGAGCCTATGCAGTGTGATAGGATTGTGTCTAGAGCTGAACGACAAGGATTCAGACGTCAGAATAGGTTGTGTTTTTACTGCGGCAATTCTGCTCATGTTATTTCTGATTGCCCTAAGCGTACCAAGAGAATCGCTAGTTCTGTTACCATCAGTACTGTACAACCTAAATTTCTGTTATCTGTGACCCTGATCTGCTCATTATCGTCATTTTCTGTCATGGCATTTGTGGATTCAGGCGCCGCTCTAAATTTAATGGACTTAGAAGTTGCCAGGCATTGTGGTTTCCCCTTGCAGCCTTTGCAGAGTCCTATTCATTTGAGGGGTATTGATGCTACACCGTTGGCTAAAAATAAACCTCAGTTTTGGACACAGCTGACCATGTGCAGGGCGCCAGCCCATCAGGAAGATTGTCGTTTTCTGGTGTTGCATAATTTTCATGATGCTGTTGTGCTGGGTTTCCCATGGTTACAGGTGCATAATCCGGTATTAGATTGGAAATCTATGTCTGTGACTAGTTGGGGTTGTCAGGGGGTTCATGGTGACGTTCCTTTGATGTCAATTGCCTCATCCCCCTCTTCTGAAATTCCTGAGTTTTTGTCAGGTTTCCAGGATGTATTCAATGAGCCCAAGTCCAGTTCCCTTCCACCGCATAGGGACTGTGATTGTGCTATTGACTTGATTCCAGGCTGTAAGTTCCCTAAGGGCCGACTTTTCAACCTGTCTGTGCAGAACATACCGCCATGCAGAGCTATGTTAAGGAGTCCTTGGAGAAGGGGCATATTTGGCCATCTTCTTCACCATTGGGAGCAGGTTTTTTTTTTGTTGCCAAAAAAGATGGCTCCTTGAGACCCTGTATTGATTATCGCCTCTTGAATAAGATCACGGTCAAATTCCAATACTCTTTGCCTTTGCTTTCTGATCTGTTTGCTAGGATTAAGGGGGCTAGTTGGTTTACTAAGATTGACCTTCGAAGGGCATATAATCTTGTTCGTATTAAGCAGGGTGACGAATGGAAAACTGCGTTTAATATGCCCGAAGGCCATTTTGAATACCTTGTGATGCCATTCGGACTCTCTAATGCTCCATCTGTGTTTCAGTCCTTCATGCATGATATATTTCGGAATTATCTTCATAAATTCATGATTGTATATTTGGATGATATTTTGATTTTTTCAGATGATTGGGAGTCTCATATGAAACAAGTCAGGATGGTATTTCAGATCCTTCGTGACAATGCCTTGTTTGTGAAGGGGTCTAAGTGCCTCTTTGGAGTACAGAAGATTTCATTTTGGGGCTTCATTTTTTCTCCCTCATCTATAGAAATGGATCCGGTTAAGGTTCAGGCCATTCATGATTGGATCCAGCCCACATCCGTGAAGAGCCTTCAGAAATTTTTGGGCTTTGCTAATTTTTACCGCCGTTTCATTGTCAACTTCTCCAGTGTGGTTAAACCCCTGACCGATTTGACGAAGAAAGGCGCTAATGTGACGAATTGGTCCTCTGCGGCTGTTTCTGCCTTTCAGGAGCTTAAACGCCGATTTACTTCTGCCCCTGTGTTGCGTCAGCCGGATGTTTCTCTTCCTTTTCAGGTTGAGGTTGACGCTTCTGAGATTGGGGCAGGGGCCGTTTTGTCTCAGAGGAATTCTGATGGTTCCTTGATGAAACCGTGTGCCTTCTTTTCTCGAAAGTTTTCGCCTGCGGAACACAATTATGATGTCGGCAATCGTGAGTTGTTGGCTATGAAGTGGGCATTTGAGGAGTGGCGACATTGGCTTGAGGGGGCCAAGCACCGTATTGTGGTATTGACCGTTCATAAGAATCTGATTTATCTCGAGTCTGCCAAACGGCTGAATCCTAGACAGGCCCGATGGTCCCTGTTTTTCTCCCGTTTTGATTTTGTGGTCTCGTATCTTCCAGGTTCTAAGAATGTTAAGGCTGATGCCCTCTCTAGGAGCTTTTTGCCTGATTCTCCTGGGGTCCTTGAGCCGGTCGGTATTCTGAAGGAAGGGGTGATTCTTTCTGCCATCTCCCCTGATTTACGATGGGTTCTTCAGGAATTTCAGGCTGATAAACCTGACCGCTGTCCAGTGGGGAAATTGTTTGTTCCTGACAGATGGACTAGTAAAGTGATTTCGGAGGTTCATTGTTCTGTTTTAGCTGGTCATCCTGGGATTTTTGGTACCAGAGATTTGGTTGGTAGGTCCTTTTGGTGGCCTTCTTTATCACGGGATGTGCGTTCTTTTGTGCAGTCCTGTGGGACTTGTGCACGGGCCAAGCCTTGCTGTTCCCGCACTAGTGGGTTGCTTTTGCCTTTGCCGGTCCCTGAGAGGCCTTGGATGCATATTTCTATGAATTTTATTTCGGATCTTCCGGTTTCCCAGAGGATGTCAGTTATCTGGGTGGTTTGTGACTGGTTTTCTAAGATGGTTCATTTGGTACCTTTGCCTAAATTGCCTTCCTCTTCTGATTTGGTTCCGTTGTTTTTTCAGCATGTGGTTCGTTTGCATGGCATTCCGGAGAATATTGTGTCCGATAGAGGTTCCCAGTTTGTTTCTAGGTTTTGGCGGGCCGTTTGTGCTAGGCTGGGCATTGATTTGTCTTTTTCTTCCGCATTTCATCCTCAGACAAATGGCCAAACCAAGCGAACTATTCAGACTTTGGAAACTTATTTGAGATGCTTTGTGTCTGCTGATCAGGATGATTGGGTGGCTTTCTTGCCATTGGCCAAGTTTGCCCTTAATAATCGCGCTAGTTCTGCTACATTGGTTTCACCCTTCTTTTGTAACTCTGGTTTTCATCCTCGTTTTTCTTCGGGGCAGGTTGAGCCTTCTGATTGTCCTGGGGTGGACTCTGTGGTTGACAGGTTGCAGCAAATTTGGGCTCATGTTGACAATTTGGTGTTGTCTCAGGAGGGGGCTCAGCATTTTGCTAACTGTCGTCGGTGTGTTGGTTCCCGGCTTCGGGTTGGGGATTTGGTCTGGTTGTCTTCCCGTCATGTCCCTATGAAGGTTTCTTCCCCTAAGTTTAAGCCTCGGTTTTTTGGCCCTTATAGGATTTCTGAGATGATCAATCCAGTGTCTTTTCGTTTGGCCCTTCCAGCCTCTTTTTCCATCCATAATGTTTTTCATAGATCTTTGTTGCGGAAATATGTGGTGCCCGTTGTTCCCTCTGTTGATCCTCCTGCCCCGGTGTTGATTGATGGGGAGTTGGAGTATGTGGTGGAGAAGATTTTGGATTCTCGTTTTTCGAGGCGGAAGCTTCAGTATCTTGTCAAATGGAAGGGTTATGGCCAGGAGGATAATTCTTGGGTTGTTGCCTCCGATGTTCATGCTGATGATTTGGTTCGTGCCTTTAATTTGGCTCATCCGGATCGGCCTGGGGGCTCTGGTGAGGGTTCGGTGACCCCTCCTCAAGGGGGGGGGTACTGTTGTGAATTCTGCTCTTGGGCTCCCTCCGGTGGTTGTAAGTGGTAGCGCTGCTGTCTCTGAATCGCAGCATTTATCAGGTGTGTTCACGTTCTGCAAATCTGACTGGGCTATTTAGTCTTGCTTCACCCTTTAGGCTTCACCCTTTAGCCAGTGCCAGTTGTCCATTGTTTCCTGGAGGATTCACTTCCCTGCCTGGTCTCTCTTGCTTGCTGATCATTTCTACCAAGATAAGTACTGGCTTGTTTTCTGCAGTCCACATGCTGTGGGCCTGATCGTTCTAGTTACCTTCCATGTTTTGTCTTGTCCAGCTTGGTCTGTATAAGGATTTGTTTAACCAAGCTGGTATCTCTGGAGATGCAGATATACCCTCCATGCCTTTAGTTAGTTGTGGAGTTTTGTATTTTCTGTGGTGGATATTTTCTAGAGTTTTAATACTGACCGCATAGTACTCTGTCCTATTCTTTCTATTTAGCTAGAATTGGCCACTAGGGTTGAGCGACTTTCATTTTTTTAAGATCGAGTAGGGTTTTGGGAAACCCGATTTTGTCCAGAGTCGAGTCGAGTGCAGTCGGCCGATTATCGCTAAAAGTCGGGGATCGACCGAAACACGAAACCCAATGCAAGTCAATGGGGAAGCATAGTCGGCAGTGAGTGGAGGCCAGGAAAACACCTACAGTGCCCATTTTAATGCCAAAAACATCCATTCTTGTTTCTGAAGCTTGCCAATCTTAATTAACTGTATAATAATAGTTGGGCATAGGGAATTGGGGGAAAGTTGTGGGGGGAGTAGGGCTGGCTCAAGTTTTTCGTGGGCCCAGGAAATGCGGACTACGTCACGGCGGTGTTGCAGGGAAAGGTAAGTATTTAAACGTTGCAAGTGCTGTGATCCTGAGCAAGCAGGGGGGGGCCCACTCGTTCGCATTGGCACTGGCACAGGGCCCCTCAAAGTACGGCGGTGTGTTTGCATGGCGGGGGCGCCTCCCACCAGCAGCGACACTTTTGCGTACTCTGAGGGGCCCTGTGCCAGTGACGTCGCCAACGAGTATGCCCCCCCACCTGATGAAGGAACCTGCACTTTCATCTGCACCTTCCTCTTTGTCCCTGTGTAAGGTGGTATAACATGCGGGAAGGGGAACCTTACTTTCAGCAGGGTCAGATTCTGGCTGTGTAGAGTACAAGGGGAATGTAGTGGTCTAGGTCAATGTACCAGCAGACTTATTTAGCAGTGGCTGGGCAATGGGCAGGATGAGGAGGAAACAGATATAGGGCCAAAGAATAAAGTAGGCTAAATGCAGTTCAAAATTGGTAACAGGACTAAACAGGCGGCATTGCTTTGTTCAGTGGAGTAGCAAACCCAAGAGCAGCAGACACTGTTTCAAGGGCCTAACCACACTAGTAGGCCAAATGCAGTTTAATATCTGATAGTATAGGGCGAAAGCCAGAATGTGGAAGCTCAGCTTTGTTCAGTTGAGGACAACACCAGGGAGGGGCAGACACCTTTAGTAGGCCGGAAAAGCCTATTGCATTTTTTAAAATGGTAATTTGGAGCAGAAGGTTGAAGCTCAGCTTTATTTAGTTGAGGACAACACCAGGCAGGGGCACACAGACAGACACCTTTAGTAGGCCGGAAAAGCCTATTGCATTTTTTAAAATGGTAATTTGGAGCAGAAGGTTGCAGCTCAGCTTTATTTAGTTGAGGGCAACACCAGGGAGGGGCAGAAGCCGTTAGTAGGCCCTAACCACCATTTTGTTTTTTAAAAACCACTTAATGAGAGCCGGAAGGTTGAAGCTCAGCTTTATTCAGTTGAGGACAACACCAGGCAGGGGCACACAGACAGACACCTTTAGTAGGCCGGAAAAGCCTATTGCATTTTTTAAAATGGTAATTTGGAGCAGAAGGTTGAAGCTCAGCTTTATTTAGTTGAGGACAACACCAGGGAGGGGCAGAAGCCGTTAGTAGGCCCTAACCACCATTTTGTTTTTTAAAAACCACTTAATGAGAACCGGAAGGTTGAAGCTCAGCTTTATTCAGTTGAGGACAACACCAGGCAGGGGCACACAGACAGACACCTTTAGTAGGCCGGAAAAGCCTATTGCATTTTTTAAAATGGTAATTTGGAGCAGAAGGTTGAAGCTCAGCTTTATTTAGTTGAGGACAACACCAGGCAGGGGCACACAGACAGACACCTTTAGTAGGCCGGAAAAGCCTATTGCATTTTTTAAAATGGTAATTTGGAGCAGAAGGTTGAAGCTCAGCTTTATTTAGTTGAGGGCAACACCAGGGAGGGGCAGAAGCCGTTAGTAGGCCCTAACCACCATTTTGTTTTTTAAAAACCACTTAATGAGAGCCGGAAGGTTGAAGCTCAGCTTTATTCAGTTGAGGACAACACCAGGCAGGGGCACACAGACAGACACCTTTAGTAGGCCGGAAAAGCCTATTGCATTTTTTAAAATGGTAATTTGGAGCAGAAGGTTGAAGCTCAGCTTTATTTAGTTGAGGGCAACACCAGGGAGGGGCAGAAGCCGTTAGTAGGCCCTAACCACCATTTTGTTTTTTAAAAACCACTTAATGAGAGCCAGAAGGTTGAAGCTCAGCTTTATTCAGTTGAGGACAACACCAGGCAGGGGCACACAGACAGACACCTTTAGTAGGCCGGAAAAGCCTATTGCATTTTTTAAAATGGTAATTTGGAGCAGAAGGTTGAAGCTCAGCTTTATTTAGTTGAGGACAACACCAGGCAGGGGCACACAGACAGACACCTTTAGTAGGCCGGAAAAGCCTATTGCATTTTTTAAAATGGTAATTTGGAGCAGAAGGTTGAAGCTCAGCTTTATTTAGTTGAGGGCAACACCAGGGAGGGGCAGAAGCCGTTAGTAGGCCCTAACCACCATTTTGTTTTTTAAAAACCACTTAATGAGAGCCGGAAGGTTGAAGCTCAGCTTTATTCAGTTGAGGACAACACCAGGCAGGGGCACACAGACAGACACCTTTAGTAGGCCGGAAAAGCCTATTGCATTTTTTAAAATGGTAATTTGGAGCAGAAGGTTGAAGCTCAGCTTTATTTAGTTGAGGACAACACCAGGCAGGGGCACACAGACAGACACCTTTAGTAGGCCGGAAAAGCCTATTGCATTTTTTAAAATGGTAATTTGGAGCAGAAGGTTGAAGCTCAGCTTTATTTAGTTGAGGGCAACACCAGGGAGGGGCAGAAGCCGTTAGTAGGCCCTAACCACCATTTTGTTTTTTAAAAACCACTTAATGAGAGCCGGAAGGTTGAAGCTCAGCTTTATTCAGTTGAGGACAACACCAGGCAGGGGCACACAGACAGACACCTTTAGTAGGCCGGAAAAGCCTATTGCATTTTTTAAAATGGTAATTTGGAGCAGAAGGTTGAAGCTCAGCTTTATTTAGTTGAGGGCAAAACCAGGGAGGGGCAGAAGCCGTTAGTAGGCCCTAACCACCATTTTGTTTTTTAAAAACCACTTAATGAGAGCCGGAAGGTTGAAGCTCAGCTTTATTCAGTTGAGGACAACACCAGGCAGGGGCACACAGACAGACACCTTTAGTAGGCCGGAAAAGCCTATTGCATTTTTTAAAATGGTAATTTGGAGCAGAAGGTTGAAGCTCAGCTTTATTTAGTTGAGGACAACACCAGGCAGGGGCACACATACAGACACCTTTAGTAGGCCGGAAAAGCCTATTGCATTTTTTAAAATGGTAATTTGGAGCAGAAGGTTGAAGCTCAGCTTTATTTAGTTGAGGGCAACACCAGGGAGGGGCAGAAGCCGTTAGTAGGCCCTAACCACCATTTTGTTTTTTAAAAACCACTTAATGAGAGCCGGAAGGTTGAAGCTCAGCTTTATTCAGTTGAGGACAACACCAGGCAGGGGCACACAGACAGACACCTTTAGTAGGCCGGAAAAGCCTATTGCATTTTTTAAAATGGTAATTTGGAGCAGAAGGTTGAAGCTCAGCTTTATTTAGTTGAGGGCAACACCAGGGAGGGGCAGAAGCCGTTAGTAGGCCCTAACCACCATTTTGTTTTTTAAAAACCACTTAATGAGAGCCGGAAGGTTGAAGCTCAGCTTTATTCAGTTGAGGACAACACCAGGCAGGGGCACACAGACAGACACCTTTAGTAGGCCGGAAAAGCCTATTGCATTTTTTAAAATGGTAATTTGGAGCAGAAGGTTGAAGCTCAGCTTTATTTAGTTGAGGACAACACCAGGCAGGGGCACACAGACAGACACCTTTAGTAGGCCGGAAAAGCCTATTGCATTTTTTAAAATGGTAATTTGGAGCAGAAGGTTGCAGCTCAGCTTTATTTAGTTGAGGGCAACACCAGGGAGGGGCAGAAGCCGTTAGTAGGCCCTAACCACCATTTTGTTTTTTAAAAACCACTTAATGAGAGCCGGAAGGTTGAAGCTCAGCTTTATTCAGTTGAGGACAACACCAGGCAGGGGCACACAGACAGACACCTTTAGTAGGCCGGAAAAGCCTATTGCATTTTTTAAAATGGTAATTTGGAGCAGAAGGTTGAAGCTCAGCTTTATTTAGTTGAGGACAACACCAGGGAGGGGCAGAAGCCGTTAGTAGGCCCTAACCACCATTTTGTTTTTTAAAAACCACTTAATGAGAGCCGGAAGGTTGAAGCTCAGCTTTATTCAGTTGAGGACAACACCAGGCAGGGGCACACAGACAGACACCTTTAGTAGGCCGGAAAAGCCTATTGCATTTTTTAAAATGGTAATTTGGAGCAGAAGGTTGAAGCTCAGCTTTATTTAGTTGAGGACAACACCAGGCAGGGGCACACAGACAGACACCTTTAGTAGGCCGGAAAAGCCTATTGCATTTTTTAAAATGGTAATTTGGAGCAGAAGGTTGAAGCTCAGCTTTATTTAGTTGAGGGCAACACCAGGGAGGGGCAGAAGCCGTTAGTAGGCCCTAACCACCATTTTGTTTTTTAAAAACCACTTAATGAGAGCCGGAAGGTTGAAGCTCAGCTTTATTCAGTTGAGGACAACACCAGGCAGGGGCACACAGACAGACACCTTTAGTAGGCCGGAAAAGCCTATTGCATTTTTTAAAATGGTAATTTGGAGCAGAAGGTTGAAGCTCAGCTTTATTTAGTTGAGGGCAACACCAGGGAGGGGCAGAAGCCGTTAGTAGGCCCTAACCACCATTTTGTTTTTTAAAAACCACTTAATGAGAGCCGGAAGGTTGAAGCTCAGCTTTATTCAGTTGAGGACAACACCAGGCAGGGGCACACAGACAGACACCTTTAGTAGGCCGGAAAAGCCTATTGCATTTTTTAAAATGGTAATTTGGAGCAGAAGGTTGAAGCTCAGCTTTATTTAGTTGAGGACAACACCAGGCAGGGGCACACAGACAGACACCTTTAGTAGGCCGGAAAAGCCTATTGCATTTTTTAAAATGGTAATTTGGAGCAGAAGGTTGAAGCTCAGCTTTATTTAGTTGAGGGCAACACCAGGGAGGGGCAGAAGCCGTTAGTAGGCCCTAACCACCATTTTGTTTTTTAAAAACCACTTAATGAGAGCCGGAAGGTTGAAGCTCAGCTTTATTCAGTTGAGGACAACACCAGGCAGGGGCACACAGACAGACACCTTTAGTAGGCCGGAAAAGCCTATTGCATTTTTTAAAATGGTAATTTGGAGCAGAAGGTTGAAGCTCAGCTTTATTTAGTTGAGGGCAACACCAGGGAGGGGCAGAAGCCGTTAGTAGGCCCTAACCACCATTTTGTTTTTTAAAAACCACTTAATGAGAGCCGGAAGGTTGAAGCTCAGCTTTATTCAGTTGAGGACAACACCAGGCAGGGGCACACAGACAGACACCTTTAGTAGGCCGGAAAAGCCTATTGCATTTTTTAAAATGGTAATTTGGAGCAGAAGGTTGAAGCTCAGCTTTATTCAGTTGAGGACAACACCAGGCAGGGGCACACAGACAGACACCTTTAGTAGGCCGGAAAAGCCTATTGCATTTTTTAAAATGGTAATTTGGAGCAGAAGGTTGAAGCTCAGCTTTATTTAGTTGAGGGCAACACCAGGGAGGGGCAGAAGCCGTTAGTAGGCCCTAACCACCATTTTGTTTTTTAAAAACCACTTAATGAGAGCCGGAAGGTTGAAGCTCAGCTTTATTCAGTTGAGGACAACACCAGGCAGGGGCACACAGACAGACACCTTTAGTAGGCCGGAAAAGCCTATTGCATTTTTTAAAATGGTAATTTGGAGCAGAAGGTTGAAGCTCAGCTTTATTTAGTTGAGGGCAACACCAGGGAGGGGCAGAAGCCGTTAGTAGGCCCTAACCACCATTTTGTTTTTTAAAAACCACTTAATGAGAGCCGGAAGGTTGAAGCTCAGCTTTATTCAGTTGAGGACAACACCAGGCAGGGGCACACAGACAGACACCTTTAGTAGGCCGGAAAAGCCTATTGCATTTTTTAAAATGGTAATTTGGAGCAGAAGGTTGAAGCTCAGCTTTATTTAGTTGAGGACAACACCAGGCAGGGGCACACAGACAGACACCTTTAGTAGGCCGGAAAAGCCTATTGCATTTTTTAAAATGGTAATTTGGAGCAGAAGGTTGCAGCTCAGCTTTATTTAGTTGAGGGCAACACCAGGGAGGGGCAGAAGCCGTTAGTAGGCCCTAACCACCATTTTGTTTTTTAAAAACCACTTAATGAGAGCCGGAAGGTTGAAGCTCAGCTTTATTCAGTTGAGGACAACACCAGGCAGGGGCACACAGACAGACACCTTTAGTAGGCCGGAAAAGCCTATTGCATTTTTTAAAATGGTAATTTGGAGCAGAAGGTTGAAGCTCAGCTTTATTTAGTTGAGGACAACACCAGGGAGGGGCAGAAGCCGTTAGTAGGCCCTAACCACCATTTTGTTTTTTAAAAACCACTTAATGAGAGCCGGAAGGTTGAAGCTCAGCTTTATTCAGTTGAGGACAACACCAGGCAGGGGCACACAGACAGACACCTTTAGTAGGCCGGAAAAGCCTATTGCATTTTTTAAAATGGTAATTTGGAGCAGAAGGTTGAAGCTCAGCTTTATTTAGTTGAGGACAACACCAGGCAGGGGCACACAGACAGACACCTTTAGTAGGCCGGAAAAGCCTATTGCATTTTTTAAAATGGTAATTTGGAGCAGAAGGTTGAAGCTCAGCTTTATTTAGTTGAGGGCAACACCAGGGAGGGGCAGAAGCCGTTAGTAGGCCCTAACCACCATTTTGTTTTTTAAAAACCACTTAATGAGAGCCGGAAGGTTGAAGCTCAGCTTTATTCAGTTGAGGACAACACCAGGCAGGGGCACACAGACAGACACCTTTAGTAGGCCGGAAAAGCCTATTGCATTTTTTAAAATGGTAATTTGGAGCAGAAGGTTGAAGCTCAGCTTTATTTAGTTGAGGACAACACCAGGGAGGGGCAGAAGCCGTTAGTAGGCCCTAACCACCATTTTGTTTTTTAAAAACCACTTAATGAGAGCCGGAAGGTTGAAGCTCAGCTTTATTCAGTTGAGGACAACACCAGGCAGGGGCACACAGACAGACACCTTTAGTAGGCCGGAAAAGCCTATTGCATTTTTTAAAATGGTAATTTGGAGCAGAAGGTTGAAGCTCAGCTTTATTTAGTTGAGGACAACACCAGGCAGGGGCACACAGACAGACACCTTTAGTAGGCCGGAAAAGCCTATTGCATTTTTTAAAATGGTAATTTGGAGCAGAAGGTTGAAGCTCAGCTTTATTTAGTTGAGGGCAACACCAGGGAGGGGCAGAAGCCGTTAGTAGGCCCTAACCACCATTTTGTTTTTTAAAAACCACTTAATGAGAGCCGGAAGGTTGAAGCTCAGCTTTATTCAGTTGAGGACAACACCAGGCAGGGGCACACAGACAGACACCTTTAGTAGGCCGGAAAAGCCTATTGCATTTTTTAAAATGGTAATTTGGAGCAGAAGGTTGAAGCTCAGCTTTATTTAGTTGAGGGCAACACCAGGGAGGGGCAGAAGCCGTTAGTAGGCCCTAACCACCATTTTGTTTTTTAAAAACCACTTAATGAGAGCCGGAAGGTTGAAGCTCAGCTTTATTCAGTTGAGGACAACACCAGGCAGGGGCACACAGACAGACACCTTTAGTAGGCCGGAAAAGCCTATTGCATTTTTTTAAATGGTAATTTGGAGCAGAAGGTTGAAGCTCAGCTTTATTCAGTTGAGGACAACACCAGGCAGGGGCACACAGACAGACACCTTTAGTAGGCCGGAAAAGCCTATTGCATTTTTTAAAATGGTAATTTGGAGCAGAAGGTTGAAGCTCAGCTTTATTTAGTTGAGGGCAACACCAGGGAGGGGCAGAAGCCGTTAGTAGGCCCTAACCACCATTTTGTTTTTTAAAAACCACTTAATGAGAGCCGGAAGGTTGAAGCTCAGCTTTATTCAGTTGAGGACAACACCAGGCAGGGGCACACAGACAGACACCTTTAGTAGGCCGGAAAAGCCTATTGCATTTTTTAAAATGGTAATTTGGAGCAGAAGGTTGAAGCTCAGCTTTATTTAGTTGAGGGCAACACCAGGGAGGGGCAGAAGCCGTTAGTAGGCCCTAACCACCATTTTGTTTTTTAAAAACCACTTAATGAGAGCCGGAAGGTTGAAGCTCAGCTTTATTCAGTTGAGGACAACACCAGGCAGGGGCACACAGACAGACACCTTTAGTAGGCCGGAAAAGCCTATTGCATTTTTTAAAATGGTAATTTGGAGCAGAAGGTTGAAGCTCAGCTTTATTTAGTTGAGGACAACACCAGGCAGGGGCACACAGACAGACACCTTTAGTAGGCCGGAAAAGCCTATTGCATTTTTTAAAATGGTAATTTGGAGCAGAAGGTTGCAGCTCAGCTTTATTTAGTTGAGGGCAACACCAGGGAGGGGCAGAAGCCGTTAGTAGGCCCTAACCACCATTTTGTTTTTTAAAAACCACTTAATGAGAGCCGGAAGGTTGAAGCTCAGCTTTATTCAGTTGAGGACAACACCAGGCAGGGGCACACAGACAGACACCTTTAGTAGGCCGGAAAAGCCTATTGCATTTTTTAAAATGGTAATTTGGAGCAGAAGGTTGAAGCTCAGCTTTATTTAGTTGAGGACAACACCAGGGAGGGGCAGAAGCCGTTAGTAGGCCCTAACCACCATTTTGTTTTTTAAAAACCACTTAATGAGAGCCGGAAGGTTGAAGCTCAGCTTTATTCAGTTGAGGACAACACCAGGCAGGGGCACACAGACAGACACCTTTAGTAGGCCGGAAAAGCCTATTGCATTTTTTAAAATGGTAATTTGGAGCAGAAGGTTGAAGCTCAGCTTTATTTAGTTGAGGACAACACCAGGCAGGGGCACACAGACAGACACCTTTAGTAGGCCGGAAAAGCCTATTGCATTTTTTAAAATGGTAATTTGGAGCAGAAGGTTGAAGCTCAGCTTTATTTAGTTGAGGACAACACCAGGCAGGGGCACACAGACAGACACCTTTAGTAGGCCGGAAAAGCCTATTGCATTTTTTAAAATGGTAATTTGGAGCAGAAGGTTGAAGCTCAGCTTTATTTAGTTGAGGGCAACACCAGGGAGGGGCAGAAGCCGTTAGTAGGCCCTAACCAAAGTTGAAAGCCAAATGCAGTTTAATTTCTGATACTATAGGCCGAAAGCCAGAGGGTGGAAGCTCCGATTTAGACAGTGGAGGACAATTTGAATTAGGGACTGCAGACAGACTTAGTAGGCTGTCCCCTGTGGACCATGCATCCAACACATTAACCCATTGCGCCGTAATGGACACGTAATCTTCCGTGGCCATGCCTACAGGTCCATGCGTCTGTTGTCAGGTGCACCTTTGTACTCACAGATTGCCAGAGTGCATGGACAATGCGGTCTTCTACATGCTGGTGGAGGGTTGGGATGGCTTTTCTCGCAAAAGAAGTGTCGACTGGTTAGCTTGTAGCGTGGTACAGCGTAGTCCATCATGCCCTTATTAATAGTAAATAAAATATATAACTAGGCTCTATGAACTTTTAAATAGGTTCCAGGGGTACACGGGCAGCATTGGTGTGGTCAGTGGAGGAGTATTGCAAGTAGGGGCTGCAGACAGGCTATCAAAGGCCTAAAATACCAAACAGTAGGCACTCATGGCAGTTTTACATCGGTTACATGGATACACAGGCAGGCACTCCAGGCAGCATTGTGGTCAGTGGAGGAGTATTGCAAGTAGGGGCCGCAGACAGGCTATCAAAGGCCTAAAATAACAAACAGTAGGCAGTCATGGCAGTTTTACATCGGTTACATGGATACACAGGCAGGCAATCCAGGCAGCATTGTGGTCAGTGGAGGAGTATTGCAAGTAGGGGCCGCAGACAGGCTATCAAAGGCCTAAAATAACAAACAGTAGGCAGTCATGGCAGTTTTACATCGGTTACATGGATACACAGGCAGGCACTCCAGGCAGCATTGTGGTCAGTGGAGGAGTATTGCAAGTAGGGGCCGCAGACAGGCTATCAAAGGCCTAAAATAACAAACAGTAGGCAGTCATGGCAGTTTTACATTGGTTACATGGATACACAGGCAGGCAATCCAGGCAGCATTGTGGTCAGTGGAGGAGTATTGCAAGTAGGGGCCGCAGACAGGCTATCAAAGGCCTAAAATAACAAACAGTAGGCAGTCATGGCAGTTTTACATCGGTTACATGGATACACAGGCAGGCACTCCAGGCAGCATTGTGGTCAGTGGAGGAGTATTGCAAGTAGGGGCCGCAGACAGGCTATCAAAGGCCTAAAATAACAAACAATAGGCTCATTGCAGTTTTACAGCGGTTACATGGATAGACGGGCAGGCAGCTTGGTGGTGAGTGGAGGAGTATTTAAAGTAGGGACCGCAGACAGGCTTCAAAGGCCTAACATAAGAAAATGGGCTGGCTGTAGGCACTTTATAATTGGTTCCAGGGGTACACGGGCAGCAGTGGTCTGGCCAGTGGAGGACTAGTGGAAGGAGGGACCGCAGACAGGCTTCAAAGGCCTAACATAAAATAATGGGCTGGCTGTAGGCACTTTATAATTGGTTCCAGGGGTACACGGGCAGCAGTGGTCTGGTCAGTGGAGGACTAGTGGAAGGAGGGACCGCAGACAGGCTTCAAAGGCCTAACATAAAAAAATGGGCTGGCTGTAGGCACTTTATAATTGGTTCCAGGGGTACACGGGCAGCAGTGGTCTGGTCAGTGGAGGACTAGTGGAAGGAGGGACCGCAGACAGGCTTCAAAGGCCTAACATAAAAAAATGGGCTGGCTGTAGGCACTTTATAATTGGTTCCAGGGGTACACGGGCAGCAGTGGTCTGGTCAGTGGAGGACTAGTGGAAGGAGGGACCGCAGACAGGCTTCAAAGGCCTAACATAAAAAAATGGGCTGGCTGTAGGCACTTTATAATTGGTTCCAGGGGTACACGGGCAGCAGTGGTCTGGCCAGTGGAGGACTAGTGGAAGGAGGGACCGCAGACAGGCTTCAAAGGCCTAACATAAAAAAATGGGCTGGCTGTAGGCACTTTATAATTGGTTCCAGGGGTACACGGGCAGCAGTGGTCTGGCCAGTGGAGGACTAGTGGAAGGAGGGACCGCAGACAGGCTTCAAAGGCCTAACATAAAAAAATGGGCTGGCTGTAGGCACTTTATAATTGGTTCCAGGGGTACACGGGCAGCAGTGGTCTGGCCAGTGGAGGACTAGTGGAAGGAGGGACCGCAGACAGGCTTCAAAGGCCTAACATAAAAAAATGGGCTGGCTGTAGGCACTTTATAATTGGTTCCAGGGGTACACGGGCAGCAGTGGTCTGGTCAGTGGAGGACTAGTGGAAGGAGGGACCGCAGACAGGCTTCAAAGGCCTAACATAAAAAAATGGGCTGGCTGTAGGCACTTTATAATTGGTTCCAGGGGTACACGGGCAGCAGTGGTCTGGCCAGTGGAGGACTAGTGGAAGGAGGGACCGCAGACAGGCTTCAAAGGCCTAACATAAAAAAAATGGGCTGGCTGTAGGCACTTTATAATTGGTTCCAGGGGTACACGGGCAGCAGTGGTCTGGCCAGTGGAGGACTAGTGGAAGGAGGGACCGCAGACAGGCTTCAAAGGCCTAACATAAAAAAATGGGCTGGCTGTAGGCACTTTATAATTGGTTCCAGGGGTACACGGGCAGCAGTGGTCTGGTCAGTGGAGGACTAGTGGAAGGAGGGACCGCAGACAGGCTTCAAAGGCCTAACATAAAAAAATGGGCTGGCTGTAGGCACTTTATAATTGGTTCCAGGGGTACACGGGCAGCAGTGGTCTGGCCAGTGGAGGACTAGTGGAAGGAGGGACCGCAGACAGGCTTCAAAGGCCTAACATAAAAAAATGGGCTGGCTGTAGGCACTTTATAATTGGTTCCAGGGGTACACGGGCAGCAGTGGTCTGGCCAGTGGAGGACTAGTGGAAGGAGGGACCGCAGACAGGCTTCAAAGGCCTAACATAAAAAAATGGGCTGGCTGTAGGCACTTTATAATTGGTTCCAGGGGTACACGGGCAGCAGTGGTCTGGCCAGTGGAGGACTAGTGGAAGGAGGGACCGCAGACAGGCTTCAAAGGCCTAACATAAAAAAATGGGCTGGCTGTAGGCACTTTATAATTGGTTCCAGGGGTACACGGGCAGCAGTGGTCTGGTCAGTGGAGGACTAGTGGAAGGAGGGACCGCAGACAGGCTTCAAAGGCCTAACATAAAAAAATGGGCTGGCTGTAGGCACTTTATAATTGGTTCCAGGGGTACACGGGCAGCAGTGGTCTGGCCAGTGGAGGACTAGTGGAAGGAGGGACCGCAGACAGGCTTCAAAGGCCTAACATAAAAAAATGGGCTGGCTGTAGGCACTTTATAATTGGTTCCAGGGGTACACGGGCAGCAGTGGTCTGGTCAGTGGAGGACTAGTGGAAGGAGGGACCGCAGACAGGCTTCAAAGGCCTAACATAAAAAAATGGGCTGGCTGTAGGCACTTTATAATTGGTTCCAGGGGTACACGGGCAGCAGTGGTCTGGCCAGTGGAGGACTAGTGGAAGGAGGGACCGCAGACAGGCTTCAAAGGCCTAACATAAAAAAATGGGCTGGCTGTAGGCACTTTATAATTGGTTCCAGGGGTACACGGGCAGCAGTGGTCTGGCCAGTGGAGGACTAGTGGAAGGAGGGACCGCAGACAGGCTTCAAAGGCCTAACATAAAAAAATGGGCTGGCTGTAGGCACTTTATAATTGGTTCCAGGGGTACACGGGCAGCAGTGGTCTGGCCAGTGGAGGACTAGTGGAAGGAGGGACCGCAGACAGGCTTCAAAGGCCTAACATAAAAAAATGGGCTGGCTGTAGGCACTTTATAATTGGTTCCAGGGGTACACGGGCAGCAGTGGTCTGGTCAGTGGAGGACTAGTGGAAGGAGGGACCGCAGACAGGCTTCAAAGGCCTAAAATAACAAACAATAGGCTCATGGCAGTTTTACAGCGGTTACATGGATACACGGGCAGCTTGGTGGTGAGTGGAGGAGTAGTGCAAGGAGTGTCTGTCCCAGTACTCCCAAAATATAAATAGATGTTAATGTCTCGCAAAACAACCAAAACAAAAAAAAAGGTGGCATACTTAGGTACAGGGGTGGGCTCATCTGCTGAGTTTCTGACATAGTAATTTGGCAGTAACTATTTAATGGTGCCAATATAGGACACAGACACAGACTACTTTAAGTTGCATCATAGATGTCTACAAATTTGTATTGTCAGTGCCAGACATTGAATGATGTCAGCGAATAGACTAAAGATTGGTGGAGCTGTGCGACATAATTTTGCATGTGGTAGAGCACATTTTGAGCTGGGGGAGCTGGGGTAGGGGGGAACTCTCTAGAGGCCGGCGGGACCGCCCCAGGGCCCCTCATGTTACAACAGTGTGTCTGACGTTGGGTGCGCACCACCACCGCCAGAGACACTACATTGTACTATGAGGGACCCAGTAGCAATGCCGTCAACCAAAGGCGAGCACACCCACCTCTTCAGACAAACAGCAGTCTCACGGGTGCTTGCGCCAAGTCGCGATACCACGGCCCCGTGTGGGGAGTTTGGCCATTTAGGGAGGTGTAAACATGTCGTATGCTGTACAATCAGCTGCAGCAAATTAGACATTAGAAAAGTAATTCACAGGCAAGAGCCTTTCATAGGAAAGCTAGGTGTCGGCCGGGCAAGGTGGGGCAAAAGATTTCGAAATCCAGTTGTGGTTCATTTTAATGAATGTTAGATCGTCAACATTTTGGGTAGCCAGACGAGTCCTTTTTTCGGTTAATATTGAACCTGCAGCACTGAATACTCTTTCTGATAGGACACTTGCTGCCGGGCAAGCAAGCTCCTGCAATGCATATTCTGCCAATTCTGGCCAGGTGTCTAATTTGGAGGCCCAGTAATCAAATGGGAATGACGGTTGAGGGAGAACATCGATAAGGGATGAAAAATAGTTAGTAACCATACTGGACAAATGTTGTCTCCTGTCACTTTCAATTGATGCAGCAGTACCTGTCCTGTCTGCGGTCATAGCAAAATAACTCCACAACCTGGTCAGAAAACCCCTCTGTCCAACGCCACTTCTGATGTGTGCACCCCTAACACTCCTAGTCTGCTGCCCCCTGGAGCTCGTGTGAGAACGATCACGTGCGCTGTGTGCTGGGAATGCCTGAAGCAAACGGTCAACAAGAGTTGATTGTTTGGTTGCTAATATTAGTTCCAAGTTCTCATGTGGCATAATATTTTGCAATTTGCCTTTATAGCGTGGATCAAGGAGGCAGGCCAACCAGTAATCGTCATCGTTCATCATTTTCGTAATGCGTGTGTCCCTTTTTAGGATACGTAAGGCATAATCCGCCATGTGGGCCAAAGTTCCAGTTGTCAAATCTCCGGTTGTGATTGGTTGAGGGGCAGTTGCAGGCAAATCTACGTCACTTGTGTCCCTCAAAAAACCAGAACCCGGCCGTGACACGCAACCAATTTCCTGTGCCCCCGGGAAAGGTTCGGCATTAAAAATATACTCATCCCCATCATCCTCCTCGTCCTCCACCTCCTCTTCGCCCGCTACCTCGTCCTGTACACTGCCCTGACCAGACAATGGCTGACTGTCATCAAGGCTTTCCTCTTCCTCTGGTGCAGACGCCTGCTCCTTTATGTGCGTCAAACTTTGCATCAGCAGACGCATTAGGGGGATGCTCATGCTTATTACGGCGTTGTCTGCACTAACCAGCCGTGTGCATTCCTCAAAACACTGAAGGACTTGACACATGTCTTGTATCTTAGACCACTGCACACCTGACAACTCCATGTCTGCCATCCTACTGCCTGCCCGTGTATCCTCCCACAAATAAATAACAGCACGCCTCTGTTCGCACAGTCTCTGAAGCATGTGCAGTGTTGAGTTCCACCTTGTTGCAACGTCTATGATTAGGCGATGCTGGGGAAGGTTCAAAGACCGCTGATAGGTCTGCATACGGCTGGCGTGTACAGGCGAACGTCGGATATGTGAGCAAAGTGCACGCACTTTGAGGAGCAGGTCGGAGAACCCAGGATAAGTTTTCAATAAGCACTGCACCACCAGGTTTAAGGTGTGAGCCAGGCAAGGAATGTGTTTCAGTTGGGAAAGGGAGATGGCAGCCATGAAATTCCTTCCGTTATCACTCACTACCTTGCCTGCCTCAAGATCTACTGTGCCCAGCCACGACTGCGTTTCTTGTTGCAAGAACTCGGACAGAACTTCCGCGGTGTGTCTGTTGTCGCCCAAGCACTTCATAGCCAATACAGCCTGCTGACGCTTGGCAGTAGCTGGCCCATAATGGGACAACTGGTGTGCAACAGTGTCATCTGCCGATGGAGTGGTTGGCAGACTGCGTTCTGTGGAAGAGCTGTAGCTTCTGCAGGAGGACGAGGAGGAGGAGGGGGTGCGAACGCCTACAGCCAACTGTTTCCTAGACCGTGGGCTAGGCACAACTGTCCCTAAATTGATGTCGCCTGTGGACCCTGCATCCACCACATTCACCCAGTGTGCCGTGATGGACACATAACGTCCCTGGCCATGCCTACTGGTCCATGCATCTGTAGTCAGGTGCACCTTTGTACTCACAGATTGCCTGAGTGCATGGACGATGCGCTGTTTAACATGCTGGTGCAGGGCTGGGATGGCTTTTCTGGAAAAAAAGTGTCGACTGGGTAGCTCGTATCGTGGTTCAGCGTACTCCATCAGGGCTTTGAAAGCTTCGCTTTCAACTAACCGGTAGGGCATCATCTCTAACGAGATTAGTCTAGCTATGTGGGCGTTAAAACCCTGTGTACGCGGATGCGAGGATAAGTACTTCCTTTTTCTAACCAGAGTCTCATGTAGGGTGAGCTGGACTGGAGAGCTGGAGATCGTGGAACTTTCGGGTGTGCCGGTGTACATGGCAGACTGAGAGACGGTTGGAGACGGTATTGTTTCCGCCGGTGCCCTAGATGCAATATTTCCTCCTACAAAACTGGTGGTTCCCTGACCCTGACTGCTTTTGGCTGGCAAAGAAACCTGCACAGATACTGCCGGTGGTGCAGAAAATGGTGGCCTTACAGTGACGGAAGGGATGTTGCGTTGCTGACTAGCTTCATTGGCCGAGGGTGCTACAACCTTGAGGGACGTTTGGTAGTTAGTCCAGGCTTGAAAATGCATGGTGGTTAAGTGTCTATGCATGCAACTAGTATTTAGACTTTTCAGATTCTGACCTCTGCTTAAGCTAGTTGAACATTTTTGACAGATGACTTTGCGCTGATCAGTTGGATGTTGTTTAAAAAAATGCCAGACTGCACTCTTCCTAGACTCGGATCCCTTTTCAGGGATTGCAGACTGAGCTTTAACCGGATGGCAACGCTGTGCTCCAACAGGTTTTGGCTTTGACACGCGTTTTGGGCCAGATATGGGCCCGGCAGATGGAACCTGTTGCGATGTTGATGCCTGCTGCGGCCCCTCCTCCACCTCCGCTTCTGAACTACTGCCGCCTGCACCCTGTTCCCCCAATGGCTGCCAATCGGGGTCAATAACTGGGTCATCTATTACCTCCTCTTCGAGCTCGTGTGCAACTTCGTCTGTGTCACTGTGTCGGTCGGTGGTATAGCGTTCGTGGCGGGGCAACATAGTCTCATCAGGGTCTGATTGTGGATCTGTACCCTGAGAGGGCAATGTGGTGGTCTGAGTCAAAGGAGCAGCATAGTACTCTGGCTGTGGCTGTGCATCAGTGCACTCCATGTCAGAATATACTTGTAATGGGCATGGCCTGTTAAATGTTTCACTTTCTAAGCCAGGGACGGTATGTGTAAAGAGCTCCATGGAGTGACCCGTTGTGTCGCCTGCTGCATCCTTCTCTCTTGTTGTAGTTTTTGCTGAGGAGGACAAGGAAGCGACTTGTCCCTGACCGTGAACATCCACAAGCGACGCGCTGCTTTTACATTTACCAGTTTCGGAAGAGGAGGCAAAAGAGCTAGAGGCTGAGTCTGCAATGTAAGCCAAAACTTGCTGTTGCTGCTCCGCCTTTAAAAGCGGTTTTCCTACTCCCAGAAAAGAGAGCGTTCGAGGCCTTGTGTAGCCTGACGACGAAACTGGCTCCACAGCTCCAGACTTAGGTGGAATATTTTTATCCCCACGACCACCTGATGCTCCACTACCACTACCATCATTACCAGCTGACAATGAACGCCCACGACGACCTCTTGCACCAGACTTCCTCATTGTTTTAAAATCTTAACCAAAGTAACTTTATTTGTTGCTGTCAAACAACTTACACGGTGAGCTATAACTTCAGTATGATTTCAATATCCCTTAACAGGTTGGTGAGACCACAAGGAAAATCAGGCACAATGTTACACACTCTGTTTTCTGTGGCACAAAATCACAGAGATGACACACACGCAGGACTGTCACTCAAGCACTAATGTCAATATTAATCTCCCACCTAATTTATTTATTTTTTTTTCTCAGGGAGACTTTAGAAACCAAATAATATTAAAAAAAAAAAAAAAAAAAAAGGCTTTCTATGGCCCACAATTAGAGAGAGAGAGGTGGCACACCCAGGAGTCAAGACTGGCGCACAAGCTGAAAGGGCAATATTACTCTCCCACTGTTTTTTTATGTTTTTTTTGTTTTTTTCAGGGAGACTTTAGAAACCAAATAATATTAAAAAAACCAAAAAAAAAAATAGCCTTTCTATGGCCCACTGAATGAGAGAGAGAGGTGGCACACCCAGGAGTCAAGACTGGCACACAAGCTGAAAGGGCAATATTACTCTCCCACTGTTTTTTTATGTTTTTTTTTTTTTTTTCAGGGAGACTTTAGAAACCAAATAATATTAAAAAAACCAAAAAAAAAAATAGCCTTTCTATGGCCCACTGAATGAGAGAGAGAGGTGGCACACCCAGGAGTCAAGACTGGCACACAAGCTGAAAGGGCAATATTACTCTCCCACTGTTTTTTTATGTATTTTTTGTTTTTTAAGGGAGACTTTAGAAACCCAATAATATTTAAAAAAAAAAATAAATAGGCTTTCTATGGCCCACTGAATGAGAGGGAGAGAGGTGGCACACCCAGGAGTCAAGACTGGCACACAAGCTGAAAGGGCAATATTACTCTCCCACTGTTTTTTTATGTATTTTTTTTTTTTTCAGGGAGACTTTAGAAACCAAATAATAAGAAAAAAAATAAATAAATAAATAGGCTTTCTATAGCCCACTGAATGAGAGATAGCACACACAGCAGTGGCACACAAGCCCTGACTGAGGCCAATATTTTTCTCCCACTGATTGATGTAGTGTTTTTGTGTTGAGGTAGATTTTAGAACACAAATCAAGGAAAAAAAAAAAAAATGCTTTCTATGGCCCACTGAATGAGAGAGAGGTGGCACACCCAGGAGTCAAGACTGGCACACAAGCTGAAAGGGCAATATTACTCTCCCACTGTTTTTTTATGTATTTTTTGTTTTTTAAGGGAGACTTTAGAAACCCAATAATATTTTTTTAAAAAAATAAATAGGCTTTCTATGGCCCACTGAATGAGAGGGAGAGAGGTGGCACACCCAGGAGTCAAGACTGGCACACAAGCTGAAAGGGCAATATTACTCTCCCACTGTTTTTTTATGTTTTTTTTTTTTTTTTCAGGGAGACTTTAGAAACCAAATAATATTAAAAAAACCAAAAAAAAAAATAGCCTTTCTATGGCCCACTGAATGAGAGAGAGAGGTGGCACACCCAGGAGTCAAGACTGGCACACAAGCTGAAAGGGCAATATTACTCTCCCACTGTTTTTTTAGGTATTTTTTTTTTTTTCAGGGAGACTTTAGAAACCAAATAATATTAAAAAAAAAAAAATAATAAATAGGCTTGCTATAGCCCACTGAATGAGAGATAGCACACACAGCAGTGACACACAAGCCCTGACTGAGGCCAATATTTTTCTCCCACTGATTGATGTAGTGTTTTTGTGTTGAGGTAGAATTTAGAACACAAATCACGGAAAAAATAAATAGGCTTTCTATGGCCCACTCAGTGAGAGATGGCACACACAGGGATGGCACTGTAGCAGAAATGCCAATCTTAATCTCCCACAAAAAAAACAAAAAAAAAACAGGGACTGTCCTACAATTACTATCTCCCTGCAGTAATCTAAGCCAGGTATGGCAGGCAGCAATAGGAGTGGACTGATGCACAAATTAAATAAAAAGTGTGGACAAACAAAAAAGATAGCTGTGCAGAAAGGAAGGAACAAGAGGATATGTGCTTTGAAAAAAGCAGTTGGTTTGCACAGTGGCGTACACACAGCAATACAGCTATCACGGAGCCTTCTAGGGCAGCCCAATGAGCTACAGCGCTGAGGGGAAAAAAAAAAAAAATAGCTTCCACAGTCCCTGCACACCGAAGGTGGTGTTGGACAGTGCAAATCGCTGCAGCACAAGCGGTTTGGTGGTTAGTGGACCCTGCCTAACGCTCTCCCTGCTTCTGACGAAGCGGCAGCAACCTGTCCCTAAGCTCAGATCAGCAGCAGTAAGATGGCGGTCGGCGGGAACGCCCCTTTATAGCCCCTGTGACGCCGCAGACAGCAAGCCAATCACTGCAATGCCCTTCTCTAAGATGGTGGGGACCAGGATCTATGTCATCACGCTGCCCACACTCTGCGTTCACCTTCATTGGCTGAGAAATGGCGCTTTTCGCGTCATTGAAACGCGACTTTGGCGCGAAAGTCGCGTACCGCATGGTCGACAAGCACAGGGGTCGGATCGGGTTTCATGAGACGCCGACTTAGCCAAAAGTCGGCGACTTTTGAAAATGATCGACCCGTTTCGCTCAACCCTATTGGCCACCTTTGCTAAATCCTGATTTCAGTCTGCGTATGTTATTTCCCTCTCTTCTCACAGTCAATATTTGTGGGGGGCTGTCTATCCTTTGTGGGGGATTTTCTCTGAGGCAAGATAGTTTTCCCCTTTCTATCTCTAGGGGTAATTAGTCCTCCGGCTGTGTGGAGATGTCTAGGGAGTGACAGGTACATTCCACGGCTACTTCTAGTTGCGGTGTTAAGTTCAGGGTCTGCGGTCAGTACAGGTACCACCTTCTTCAGAGTACATCTCATGCTGCTCCTAGGCCACCAGATCATAACAACTAGTCCATCTGTCAGGAACAAACAATTTCCCCACAGGACAGCGGTCAGGTCTATCAGCCTGAAATTCCTGAAGAACCCGCCGTAAATCAGGGGAAATGGCAGAAAGGACCACCCCTTCTTTCAGAATGCCGACCGGTTCAAGGACCTCAGGAGAATCAGGCAAAAAACTCCTAGAAAGTGCATCAGCCTTAATATTCTTAGAACCCGGAAGATACGAAACCACGAAATCAAAACGGGAAAAAAACAAGGACCATCGAGCCTGTCTAGGACTCAGCCGTTTGGCAGACTCGAGGTAAATCAAATTCTTATGATCGGTCAGGACCACAATACGGTGCTTAGCTCCCTCAAGCCAATGTCGCCACTCCTCAAACGCCCACTTCATAGCCAACAACTCCCGATTGCCGACATCATAATTGCGTTCAGCAGGCGAAAACTTGCGGGAGAAGAAGGCACACGGTTTCATCAAAGAACCAACAGAATCCTTCTGAGACAAAACGGCCCCTGCCCCAATCTCAGAAGCATCAATTTCACCCTGAAACGGAAGAGAAACATCTGGTTGGCGCAACACCGGAGCAGAAGTAAATCGGCGATTAAGCTCCTGAAAGGCAGAGACAGCCGCAGAGGACCAATTCGCCATATCAGCGCCTTTTTTCGTCAAATCAGTCAAGGGTTTAACCACGCTGGAGAAGTTAGCAATGAACCGGCGATAAAAATTTGCAAAACCCAAAAATTTCTGAAGGCTCTTCACGGATGTGGGTTGAATCCAATCATGAATGGCCTGAACCTTAACCGGATCCATCTCCATAGATGAGGGAGAAAAAATAAAGCCCAAAAAAGAAACCTTCTGCACCATAAAGAGACACTTAGACCCCTTCACAAACAAAGCATTGTCACGAAGGATCTGAAATACCATCCTGACCTGTTCCACATGAGACTTCCAATCATCGGAAAAAATCAAAATATCGTCCAAATATACAATCAAGAATTTATCAATATAAGTCCGGAAGATATCATGCATGAAGGATTGAAAAACAGATGGAGCGTTAGTGAGCCCGAATGGCATCACAAGGTATTCAAAATGGCCTTCGGGCGTATTAAACGCAGTTTTCCATTCATCACCCTGCTTAATACGAACCAAATTATATGCCCCCCGAAGGTCAATCTTCGTAAACCAACTAGCACCCTTAATCCTAGCAAACAAATTGGAAAGCAAGGGTAAAGGGTATTGAAACTTGACCGTGATCTTATTCAAGAGGCGGTAATCAATACAAGGTCTCAAGGAGCCATCCTTCTTAGCAACAAAAAAAACCCTTCTCCCAACGGTGAAGAAGATGGCCGAATATGCCCTTTCTCCAAAGACTCCTTAACATAACTCTGCATGGTGGTATGTTCAGGCACAGACAGGTTGAAAAGTCGGCCCTTAGGAAAATTACTGCCTGGAATCAAGTCAATAGCACAATCACAATCCCTGTGCGGTGGAAGGGAACTGGACTTGGGCTCATGGGCTCATCGAATACATCCTGAAAATCAGACAAAAACTCTGGAATTTCAGAAGAGGAAGAAGAGGAGATTGACAGCAAAGGAACATCATTATGAACCCCCTGACAACCCCAACTAGTCACAGACATAGATTTCCAATCCAACACAGGATTATGTACCTGTAACCATGGAAAACCCAGCACGATAACATCATGCAAATTATGCAACACCAGAAATCGACAATCTTCCTGATGGGCTGGCGCCATGTGCATGGTCACCTGTGTCCAAAACTGGGGCTTATTTTTAGCCAAAGGTGTAGCATCAATCCCCCTTAAAGGAATAGGGTTCTGCAAAGGCTGCAAGGGAAAACCACAAAGCCTGGCAAACTCAAAATCCATTAAGTTCAAGGTGGCGCCTGAATCCACAAACACCATGACAGAAAATGATGACAATGAGAAGATCAAGGACACCGATAACAGAAATTTAGGTTGTACAATACTGATAGTAAATGAACTAGCGATCCTTTTTGTCCGCTTAGGGCAGACTGAAATGACGTGAGAAGCGTCGCCACAATCATAACACAACCTATTCTGACGTCTGAATCCTTGTCGTTCCGTTCTAGACAAAATCCTATCACACTGCATTGGCTCAGGACTTTGCTCTAAGGACGACGCCACAGCGCGCACAGTTTGATGCTCCCGCAAGCGCCGATCAATCTGAATGGCCAGAGACATAGAATCACTCAGAACGGAAGGCGTGGGAAACCCCACCATAACATCTTTAATGGATTCAGAAAGACCCTTTCTGAAAATTGCCGCCAAAGCATCATCATTCCATTTAGTCAACACAGACCATTTTCTGAATTTCTGACAATACAATTCTGCCGCCTCTTGACCCTGAGACAGGGCCAACAAGGATTCCTCCGCTTGATCCACAGAATTCGGTTCATCATATAATAATCCTAAAGCCTGAAAAAAGGAATCTACATTAAGCAAGGCCAGATTCCCAGATTCCAGGGAAAATGCCCAATCCTGTGGATCGCCACGCAGCAGGGAGATGACAATTTTAACCTGCTGAATGGAATCACTGGAGGATCGCAGTCTCAGAGCAAAAAACAGTTTACAATTGTTTTTAAACCCCCAAAATTTGGACCTATCACCAAAAAACCAATCAGGAGTAGGAATCTTCGGCTCTAAAGCAGGAGTCTGAACAATATAATCAGAAATACCCTGTACCCTAGCAGCAAGCTGGTCTACACGAGAAGCCAATTCCTGAACATCCATGCTGGCACAAGACTCCTCAGCCACCCATAAATAAAGAGGGAAGAAAAGACAAAACAGACTGCAGAAAAAAAATGGCTCAACACCTTTCTTCCCTTCTTCTGAGATGCATTTAACTCATTATTGGCCAGTTGTACTGTTATGATCTGGTGACCTTGGAGCCGCATTAAAACTTTCTCTGGAGTCGGTGGAACCTGTACTGACCGCAAATCCTGAACTAACACCACAACTAGAAGTAGCCGTGGGGTGTGCCTAACAAACCCTAGACACCTCGACACAGCCGGAGGACTAAATACCCCTATAGATGGAAATAGGAATGCTATCTTGCCTCAGAGCAGACCCCCAAAGGATAGGCAGCCCCCCACGAATAATAACTGTCAGTAGGAGAAGAATAGACACACGCAGGTAGAAAACAGGATTTAGCAAAAGAGGCCACTCTAGCTAAATAGGAAAGGATAGGACAGATTACTAGGCGGTCAGTATTAAAACCCTTCCAAAAATATCCACAGCAGATAATACAAAAAGTTCCACAATCTAACTAAAGACATGGAATGTATATCTGCCACTCCAGAGAATCCAACAAGACTTGAGAAAATACTGACACAGTCTAAGCTGGACAAGAAAACACAAAGAAGAGCACTGAATTGTGAAGCACACAGCATGTGTGCCACAGGAAAAAAAAACCAGACACTTATCTTTGCTGATTTGACAGAAAGGCAGGAGGAACCAGGCAGAGGTCCAACACCTCCCAACAACAATTGACAACTGGCAAGGACTAATGAATCCTGCACACCTAAATACCCCAGTCAGAACTGCAATCAGCAGACACACCTGACCAGGACTGCAACCCAGGGACAACTGCATTACCACCTACCACCACCGGAGGGAACCCAAAAGCAGAATTCACAACAGCGACCAACAACTCCTGGATTCAGGTTGCTTGGGACTGAGTATTTCATTTCAGACTGTCACTGGATCTTCGATTTGGTAGGCACTTCAACTCCTCTTGGTCAAACTCATTGTCCTCCATGACATTCTAGGCATCCTAAAAGGACCAATTCTTGGATCAAATCCAACCAAGTGTTGGTAGCTCTGTATTCGATCCGTCAAAGTTGGCACCACTCTTGTAGTTGTCGTTTCCTGTTGAGGCTGTAAATCCACTTTGGTCCTCTTCTCAAGGCCGAGCAGGTGGGGTTTGACATGGTGGCATCTGAAACCTGCTGTGTATGCCTCATCTATGATCTGCTAGATCTGTCTATCTGCCTTCCTGTTTGTGGAGCTCCTGGATGGTGTCTACAAACACCAGTCCCCTGCAGTTCCCTGGATCCACCGGGAAGAGTAGTATCCCACTGCTTCCATCAAGTGTGGAGACACAAGGGTCAGTGGGTGCTCTCATACACTGGCCTAGCTGTCTTTAAAACAACCTCATGGATCAGGGCTCATCCCACTAAATGCCCATACTCCTTTCCCATGGGCAGAATACTACTCAGAAAACACAGGGTGAAGGTAACCAAGTGGGATGATACTTTATTGGATAACCAACAGTCAATAACATATAGTAACATATAGTACAGTAGAAGCAAATACACAAGATAGTGAAAATTAGTCTCACCCTTCTGCTGGCTCACCGGGAATTAGAACGTATGCGACTTCAGGGCTTCCACGGCCAACTACTCCAACCAGTAGCACTTTTGGTATCCACCCACAGAGAAAGGTAGTGGCAAGTTTAGCAAGCTGACAGAGTCAATTGAGGTACACGGCCAAATGAACTGATTGTCCCAACCTGGGTTCTCCAAACGTATCCATGAGTTCAGTGATAGGCAGTGTATCAAATCTGTATTCCTCCAGTTGGAGCCATGGTGCCTTGGCTGCTGTCCTGTAGAGACTCTCTATAGACGGAGGTCCCTTTTATACCCACAGCTGTCTGTTAGGGCATTATCCATAGGTTTGGGGGAAGCAGGAGGAGATAATCCCTCATTGCTCGAGTGTTTAACTAACCTGCATATTTTGTATTTTAATATCTGCAGAACAACAAGCTGCATAGCCTGATACAATAGGTTTGCCACAGCCATTCAACAAATCAACAAACATCAAATCAGCCTACAACAAGAGTCAATGATCAGGCTCATATGAACAATAGCTCATATTCCTGGACCTACTGGATAATACGTCTGGCATAATTAAGAATAAACTTGTATTTAGCAATTAGGACGAAGGCCTCATTCAGTTTACATATGTGCCATTATGCACAATCTGGCTGTGGGTCTACCAAAATGAAACTGACAGCAGATAGGAATTTATGCTGCCAGTCCATGCAACTGAATAAGGTTGAATGCAAGCACCATTAAAGGAACTAATTAAGTGTTCCTATTACCTTCTAGTGGTAGATCCTTAAGAAATGTTTCTTATTAAGGTACCTAATGTATTTGATCATCTAAGAATTTCTTGAAAATATTAAACCTTCTATATTTGCAGGATAGAAAACTAATTTGCAAAACAGTTTGCATAGTCAAAAGACAGAATCCAAAACTTTTATATGCACTAAAGCAAGCTATAGCTCATCAAGTGACCTATAAGTATATGTATAAACAGTAATAAGTGCATAAAAACATTTAGCTTCTTACTACATTGTGTTTTACCTCTACTTGATAATATGGACCAGATACTTCTTTATATAGACATATACATGGTAGGTTTAGGAACAGTGGCAGCCACATTGACCTATATAGTAACAGTCTTGAGTAAAAAAAAAATTATCAAATGTTTAGTTACAATTCAGAGTTCCTGTGGCTGATCTGCCATACCTCATACTGTCTCTGGCAATGTGGCACTGGCTTTGGAAAAACCTACAGTCAACCTTTTAATTCAGCACTAGCTTTTGGGCAACCTACAATCAACCCTATTATTAATTATGGATTATTCTAAAAATTATATTATTGTATTTGATTACAGAAATTGACTGTAGTTCAATATTTATCTGAAATATTTGCCCTTGTATGTTGAGATGTTAATTGAGTGATTAATTATTATTTTGCTCCCTGCTGTCTAAAATAGAATTATGAAATACATTATGTGATAAGGGTTTAAAACTATTGTGCATTGAGTAGACAGGGACGGAATATTTTAATGTTGAATCTTTAAATCAGCAGAATTCACATTCAAACCCATTATGTATATTTATTTATACATCTAAATTTGCATTGTATAAACAAAATTTCATACTATATCTTTGAATGTATGAAAGACGAGAGAAAGGAGTAAACCAGTCCCACAAAGCATACTAGTAGAAATAAATATTTTATTCATACACAAATAACCAGTACATCAATTCAGTCAACTGCTATTGTAGCATATACAGAAGGAAGATACCTGTACCTTGGTCTACAATTGATTATTATTCCCATGTAATTTGCCCCGGATATATTAGTTCCTCTTTGAGGACCCAGTGTACTTGTATGTCTCCTCCTTATCTTCCTTCTGTTTGTGCTACAATAGCAGTTGACTTAATTGATGTACTGGTTATTTGTGTATGAATAAAATATTTATTTCTACTAGTATGCTTTGTGGGACTGGTTTACTCCTTTCTCTCGTCTTTCATGCTTTTTGGAGTTGTCCTGTTAACCCAATATATTTGGGTAGTTTTAGTGGGGGGGTGACACGTCTGTACTCACGGCCCTATCTGTATGGTATGCTTATTGATTATTGTCTGGATGTTAATTTTTCTGTGTTGTTCACAGCTTCTTATCTAAAACAAATGAATTTTCGTATCCGAGACCAAACCTGGTTATCTCGGTTACAGGAGGTTTTCAAGGAGGATTCTACGGGTATTTTAACTAATAATGGTGGTGATTCAAAGGAGAGGATTGTGAGACTTAAATCGCTTTTATATAGATGAACGAGACTGTGGTGGAATAGGGCATCTTTGGGACAATATTTGACTGGTGGCCTGATTCCAAGGGGCTTACGAATCCCAATTTGTCCATCCTTCCTAGTTGATGATGAGATTTTCAAAAAAGACTGGGAAGATCTGGCTACTAAATGCTCTCGGGGCTTTATGGAATTGTTAATGAAATCTGACGAGATTAAAATAGGAGATATTGAAAAAGAGATTGATGGTATACAGGTGATTATAAAGGACGAGTTAACACCTGAGGCCCTTGAACAACTAAATGGTGACTTGGAGAAAGATTTTTCTAAGTGGGAGCAGGAAATAGGTGCTGTTAAAACAAGGAAGTTACAGCGTGATAACTCTAAAAAGAGAATAGAGTATATTGCTGGAAAAACAGTAAGAAATCAAGTCCTTTGTCTCAAGTGAGGTCGGGCTCTATCTCGTCATTGACATCAATGGAAGAATCTAGTGTGGCATCTGAGCAATCCAGATCAGTAAGCGGAGAAAGGGTTAGAAAAATACAACCTGGGAGGACTGTCAAAAGACGGTATAATAATAAGAGTGTTATGATCCGGTGACCTTGGAGCCGCATGAGACTTTCTCTGGAGTAGGTGGATCCTGTACTGACCGCAAACCCTAAACTGACACCACAACTAGAAGTAGCCGTGGGGTGTACCTAACACATCCTAGACACCTCGACACAGCCGGAGGACTAAATACCCCTATAGATGGAAATGGGAATTCTATCTTGCCTCAGTGCAGAACCCCAAAGGATAGGCAGCCCCCCACAGAATACTAAGCGGTCAGTATTAAAACCCTAAAAATATCCACAGCAGATAATAAAAAAATTCCACATCTAACTAAAGACATGGAATGTATATCTGCATCTCCTGAGAATCCAACTTGACTGAAAAATCCAAACACAGTCTAAGCTGGACAAGAAAAAACAATGAATAGTACTGAATTGAAAAGCACACGGCATGTGTGCTGCAGACACAAAACCCAGACACTTATCTTTGCTGAATTGGCAGCAGGGCAGGAGGAACCAGACAGAGATGTAAAACCTCCAAGAACAATGGACAACTGGCAAGGGCTAATGGATCCTGCACACCTAAATACCCAGTCAGAGCTGCAATCAGCAGGGACACCTGCTCAGGATTGCAACCCAGGGACAGCTGTATTACCACCAACAACCACCCGAGGGAACCCAAGAGCAGAATTCACAGCATAAGAGTAAGTTTACACCCCCACCAGTATATGACCAAAAAGCCAAAAGTACACACTTGGAGGTAATTAATTTATCATCCCACTCCCTTTGGGAAACACAATTGGATTTGTTGAAATTGGGCTTAAACTTTGTGCCATCTAATAATTTTGATTTTTTTTTACAGTCCTAAAAGATACGCATTTGTTTTGCCGTAAATTGATTTTAAAGAAATTGCATAGTCAAAGGGAGTCCAACCAAGGCTCATCCAATGATGTGGAACGAGAAGCCCTTGAAGAATTGGAGGATTTACTGAGGGAACAACAACCCGAGACCTTAGGTAATTTTCCCTCATCTGTTGTGTCTAAATCTCTCACGTTCCCTCCCTTGTCTCTGTGTCCTCAAGTCGAGAATTTTTGTAAACTCATTACTGAGGATTTGAGAAAAATACTGAAATATGTATGTAATGATAATCTTTCTAGCGCACAGAGGAGAGCCCTGAATTGCAATCACTGGATTCAGTGGTTATTAAACCAGCTGATAAGGGAGGGAATGTGGTTATTTGGCCAACTGAGAAATACGAAAAAGAGGCATTTCGCCAGTTAAAGAATAAATCAACATATCAGGCTTTACCTCAAAATCCTACCTTGTCTTTTTCCAGGGAATTGGAATCCATTTTGTCATATGCTGGTGACTCTGGCATTGTCCCAAAGAAGGTCCTTGATGGGCTTTTACCTAAATCTCCTAAGATTGCTACATTTAATCTTTTGCCGAAAGTTCACAAAGACATTGTAAACCCCCCTGGCTGACCAATTGTCTCTGGCATAGGAGGGTTGTGTGACAATGTATGTAACTTCATTGACTATTATCTCAAACCACTAGTGGAGACACTCCACTCCTATGTCAGAGACACATCTGATGTACTTATGAAGGTTGACAGTCTGTTCCTTGAGGCGGGCATGCTGTTGGTCACCATTGATATCGAATCTCTTTATACATCAATCAGGCATGATGATGGTCTGAGAGCTGGGGATGGTGAACTGGGATGGCCATTTTTTGGAGTTTATTTTGGAATTACTTGAATTTATTTTGACCCACAACTATTTTGTTTTTAAAGATAGGGGTTTTTTGCAGTTGCAGGGTACTGCGGTGGGTGTGGCATGTGCTCTGTCGTATGCAAATTTATTTTGGGGTTATTGGGAAAGATCTATTCTTTAGGGAGATGGGGCACATGCCATGGACCCAGTGATAGGCTGGTTTTGTTACATTGACGATGTCTTGATGATTTGGAATAGTGACGAGACCAGCCTATCAAAATTTATGCAGGAATTGAATCATAATTCTTTTAATTTAAGGTTTTACTATTCCTGTAATTGGAGTAGAGTGGATTTTCTTGATATTACTTTATGTGTCACTGAGGATGGATCTATTGAAATGGATTTGTTCTGTAAAGAAACATCTGTCAATTCTCTGTTCCATGCCTCATCGGCACATAATTATTCAGTTATTAAGGCCATCCCAGTTGGCCAGTTCCTGAGAAATAGGTGGGTCTGCTCGACTGAGGCCCGCTTTGAGGAGCAGTCCATTGCGTTGACCAATCGGTTTGAGGCCAGGGGTTACTGCCGTCGGTGCATTAGAGCGGGCTATAGACGGGCCAAGTCCACATGGAGGGAGGGTCTGTTGATACAATCTAAGAAGCATGATCAAGAGAAGAACTCTGAGATCAGGTTTATCTTTACCTCCTATTGCCATTGGGATTGAATCCATGGGACCTTGAGTAAACACTGGTCGGTTTTGCGTACTGATGGCGTCCTGGCAACTCACTTGTCTCCATTTCCACGTATGATACAACGTAGGGGGAAAACCTTAGAGATAGCCTTGTGAAGAGCCATTACATGGCTAAACAGAAATCTTTCTTCACTTAGGGTGGCCCCAAAGTGGGCTGTTTCCCCTGTGGATCGTGTGTCGCGTGTTCGAATATCTTAAGAAGTGGGACCTTTAAATCATCCGATGGGAGCAGGGAATATCAAATTAGGCAGTATATCTCATGTAATAAAACACATGTGGTGTATTACGCTACTTGTCCCTGTTCCTTGGTGTATATTGGTCTCACGTCTAGAGAATTAAAGGTTAGGACACCCGAACACGTACGAGACATCTTGGCTGCCAGGGACGCATCTGATACATCTACGCTAAAGACATTGCCAAGACATTTTTTGGCGCACCATGAATCCAATCCTAGTGGCTTGAAGGTGAGAGATATTGACAAAATTCTTGGGGGCATCAGGGGTAGCAATCTCAATCACAATGTGACTCTTAATACTGTAAAGGCCCCGTCTCACATAGCGAGATCGCTAGCGAGATCGCTGCTGAGTCACAAGTTTTGTGACGCAACAGCGACCTCAGTAGCGATCTCGCTATGTTTGACACGTACCAGCGACCCGGCCCCTGCTGTGAGATCGCTGGTCGTGTCGGAATGGCCTGGACCTTTTTTTGGTCGTTGAGGTCCCGCTGACATCGCTGAATCGGTGTGTGTGACACGGATTCAGCGATGTCTTCACTGGTAACCAGGGTAAACATTGGGTTACTAAGTGCAGGGCCGCGCTTAGTAACCCGATGTTTACCGTGGTTACCAGCGTAAGAGTAAAAAAAAACAAACCGTCACCGCTGTGCTCTGCTTTCACTTTACGGCGGCACTCAGTCAGAGCGGGAAGCAGACGGCAAGGGACCTGAAGGACACCGGAATGTGAGTATGTACGGTTTTTTTTTTTTTACTTTTACGCTGGTAACCACGGTAAACATCGGGTTACTAAGCGCGGCCCTGCGCTTAGTAACCCGATGTTTACCCTGGTTACCTGGGGACCTGGGCATCGTTGGTCGCTGGAGAGCGGTCTGTGTGACAGCTCCCCAGCGACCACACAGCGACAAAACAGCGACGCTGCAGCGATCAGCATCGTTGTCTGTATCGCTGCAGCGTCGCTGTGTGTGACGGGGCCTTAACACCTAAAGGACTCAATGAAAAACTGAGCTTTGCCTCCTTTCTGTAGCTCTCCCTTTCTGCCCCCTTTTCTTTGTTGTGCATAGATTATTGTGATTTTTTCGCCATATTCTCGTTCTCTATAAATTTTATATATAGTGTTGCACATAGTGTGTATACAGGTGTGCTTATTATTTTAATGCGATATTTGGTCTCCTTCCTCTGTCATGGAAGATCTTCTCCACCATTTTTTATTTTTATTTTAATTTTTGTTTGTAATCATTGTTGGTTTTTCAGTGACTTACAGTTGGTATATAACTGCATGTATGGCTCCGTCATCAAGGGCTGTTCTTCGGCTGTCTTGCCGTCCGTTATGATTGTCTAGCTGCCCCAAAAAAGAAAAGGATGTCTTCTCCCAAGACATGCTATGATGTTTTAACATTTCATCACTTTTCACGTATACATTGGAATATAATATATTGTTATGAACATTTTTGCACTATTTTTCAAGTATATATTGGTCGGCGCAAAAAGCGGCAATATTAGGGGAGAAAAGATTCTTTGCAGCTGCAAAACAGGACAAAAACCACCAATATTGTCAGTAGAAAATATAAAACCTTAGGTTTGTTTTGCGCAATGCAAATAATCTCCACCTTCTGATGAAAAGAAAAAAAAAAAAACTTTCTGTTTTCTATAAAGCCGACAGCTTTTTTTATATGTATAAATCAGTGTCATGCAACTATTAGCAGCAAATTAGCATAGCGCAAAACAAACCTAAGGTTTTATATTTTTACACTATTGTCACTTTGCTGTTCTTATTATGTACTTTTTAATTGCACCGCTGTGTATATAAGTCTCTCAGCATGGTTATGGTACTTACAGTTATATGAAAAAGTTTGGGCACCCCTATTAATCTTAAGCTTAATGTTTTATAAAAATTGTTTTTTTTGCAACAGCTATTTCAATTTCATATATCTAATAACTGTTGGACACAGTAATGTTTCTGCCTTGAAATGAGGTTTATTGTACTAACAGAAAATGTGCAATCTGCACTCAAACAAAATTTGACAGGTGCATAAGTATGGGCACCTCACCAGAAAAGTGACATTAATATTTAGTAGATCCTTCTTTTGCAAAAATAACAGCCTCTAGTCACTTCCTGTAGCTTTTAATGAGTTTCTGGATCCTGGATGAATGTATTTTTGACCATTCCTCTTTACAAAACAATTCCAATTCAGTTAAGTATGATGGTCGCCGAGCATGGACAGCCCTCTTCAAATGATCCCACAGATGTTCAATGATATTCAGGTCTGGGGACTGGGATGGCCATTCCTGAACAGTGTAATTGTTCCTCTGCATGAATGCCTGAGTAGATTTGGAGCGGTGTTTTGGATCATTGTCTTGCTGAAAGATCCATCCCCTGCGTAACTTCAACTTTGTCACTGATTCATGAACATTATTGTCAAGAATCTGCTGATACTGAGAGGAATCCATGCGTCCCTCAACTTTAACAAGATTCCCGGTGCCGGCATTGGCCACACAGCCCCAAAGCATGATGGAACCTCCACCAAATTTTACTGTGGGTAGCAAGTGTTTTTCCTGGAATGCTGTGTTTTTTGGCAGCCATGCATAACGCCTTTTTGTATGACCAAACAACTCAATCTTGGTTTCATCAGTCCACAGGACCTTCTTCCAAAAAGAAATTGGCTTCTCCAAATGTGCTTTTGCATACCTCAGCTGACTCTGTTTGTGGCGTGCTTGCAGAAATGGCTTATTTCGCATCACTCTCCCATACAGCTTCTCCTTGTGCAAAGTGCGTTGTATAGTTGACCAATGCACAGTGACACCATCTGCAGCAAGTTGATGCTGCAGCTCTCTGGAGGTGGTCTGAGGATTGTCCTTGACTGATCTCACCATTCTTCTTCTCTGCCTTTCTGATGTTTTTCTTGGCCTGCTACTTCTGGCCTTAACAAGAACTGTACCTGTGTTCTTCCATTTCCTTACTATGTTCCTCACAGTGGAAATTGACAGGTTAAATCTCTGAGACATTTTTTTGTATCCTTCCCCTGAACAACTAGGTTGAATAATCTTTGTTTTCAGATCATTTGACAGTTGTTTTGAGGAGCCCATGATGCCACTCTTCAGAGGAGATTCAAACAGGAGAACAACTTACAAGTGGCCACTTTAAGTAGCTTTTCTCATGATCTCATACACCTGGCTATGAAGTTCAAAGCTCAATGAGGTTACAAAACCAAAAAAAGTGCTTTAGTAAGTCAGTAAAAAGTAGGTAGGAGTATTTAAAACAAGAAAATGATAAGGGTGCCCATACTTATGCACCTGTCAAATTTTGTTTGAATGCAGATTGCACATTTTCTGTTAGTACAATAAACCTCATTTCAAGGCAGAAACATTACTGTGTCCAACAGTTATTAGATATATGAAACTGCAATAGCTGTTGCAAAAAAAACAATTTTTATAAAACATTAAGCTTAAGATTAATAGGAGTGCCCAAACTTTTTCATATAACTGTATTAGTTCCTCTTTGAGGACCCAGTGTACTTGTATGTCTCCTCCTTATCTTCCTTCTGTATATGCTACAATAGCAGTTGACTGAATTGATATACTAGTTATTTGTGCATGAATAAAATATTTATTTCTACTAGTATGCTTTGTGGGACGGGTTTACTCCTTTCGTCTTTCATGCTTTTTGGACTTGTCCTGTTAACCCCATATATTTGGGTAGTGATAGTGCGGGAGTGACAATTCTGTACTCTCGGCCCTATCTGTATAGTATGCTTATTGATTATTGTCTGGATATAAATTTAAAATGTGAAGGAAATTAAACTGAATATTGAATTGCACATTCTCTATGTCTACCCACAAAATTGAAATGTATAAAAGGCACACAATACAACATCCCAATCCATAATACTTTAGATCAATCTCTTCTCAGCTATTTTTAACCACTGTTATTAAGCTTTTATTTAACATACTCTAACATTTAATTAAACCTCTTCTAACTATTCATCTATTCTTCTGCACTGTGTAGCTTCCAAGGTATATTAATGTCTTTGCAGCATGACTCCAATATCAAAACAGTTGAACGCATGTACTGTTTGGTGATATCAATGTATCAGTTTTATTTGAATAAATTAAGATATTAACGCCTTTACCTCCAAGCTTGTTTGCACCTTTATGACCAGGCCAAATTTTACAATCCTGACCAGTGTCAATTTATGTGGTAATAATTCTGGAACACTTCAACGGATCCCTTGAATTCTTAAATAGTTTTTTCATAACATCTTGTACTTCATGATAGTGGTAAAATTTCTTCTATATTACTCGAGTTTATTTGTAAAAAAGAAAAAAATTTGCAAAAATTTAGCATTTTTCAGACTTAAGTCATAAAGTTACAGTTGTGCTCAAAAGTTTACATACCCAGGGACAATTTTTGCTTTCTTGGCCTTTTTTTCAGAGAATATGAATTATAATGCCAAAACTTTTTCTCCACTAATGGTTAGTGGTTGGTCGAAGCCATTTATTGTCAAACTATTTTGTTTTCTCTTTTTAAATCATAATGATAACTCAAAACATCCAAATGCCCTGATGAAAAGTTTGCATACCCCATTTCTTAAAATTGTGTATTGCCCCCTCGAGCATCAATGACAGCTTGAAGTCTTTTGGCATAGTTGTGGATGAGGTTCTTTATTTTCTCAGATGGTAAAGCTGCCCACTCTTCTTGGCAAAAAATATCCAGTTCCTGTAAACTCCAGGGCTGTCTAGCATGAACTGCACGCTTGAGATCTCCCCAGAGGGACTCATTGATACTGAGGTCAGGAGACTGAGATGGCCACTCCAGAACCTTCAATTTGTCCTGCTGCAGCCAATGACAGGTCAACTTGGCCTTGTATTTTGGATCGTTATCATGTTGGAATGTCCAAGTACGTCCCATGCGCAGCTTCCGGGCTAATGAGTGTAAATTTGCCTCCAGTATTTGCTGATAACATTCTGCATTCATCTTTCCTTTAACTTTGACCTAGTTTCCTGTGCCTTTGTAGCTCACACATCCCCAAAACATCTGTGATCCACATCCATTGTTTACAGTAGGAATGGTGTTCCTTTCATCATATGCCTTGTTGACCTCTCTCCAAATGTAACGCATATTGTTGTGGCCAAAAAGTTCAATTTTGGTCTCATCACTCCAAATTACCTTGTTCCAGAAGTTTTGAGGCTTGTCTCTGTGCTGTTTTGTGTATTGTAGGCAAGATACTTTATGGCATTTGTGCAGAAATGACTTTCTTCTGGTGACTCGACCATGCAGCCCATTTTTCTTCCAGTACCTCCTTATTGTGCATTATTATTATTATCATTATTATTATTCTTTTTTATAGCGCCATTTATTCCATGGCGCTTTACATGTGAAATACGGGGCAAATATAGACAAATACATTAAACATGAGCAAAAACAAGGCACACGGGTACATAAGGAGGGAGGACCCTGCCCGCGAGGGCTCACAGTCTGCAGGGGATGGGTGATGATACACTAGGAGAGGGCAGAGCTGGTTGTGCGGCAGTTCAGTAGGTTCAGGATCACTGCAGGCTGTAGGCTTGTCGGAAGAGGTGAGTCTTCAGGTTCTTTTTGAAAGTTTCTATGGTAGGCGAGAGTCTGATGTGCTGGGGTAGAGAGTTCCAGAGTATGGGGGAAGCACGGGAGAAGTCTTGGATGCAGTTGTGGGAAGAAGAGATGAGAGGGGAGTAGAGAAGGAGGTCTTGAGAGGATCGGAGGTTGCGTGTTGGTAGGTACCGGGAGATCATGTCACAGATGTATGGAGGAGATAGGTTGTGGATGGCTTTGTAGGTCATTGTGAGGGTTTTGAACTGGAGTCTCTGGGCGATAGGAAGCCAGTGCAGGGCTTGGCATAGGGGAGAGGCTGGGGAATAGCGGGGAGACAGGTAGATTAGTCGAGCAGCAGAGTGTAGGATGGATTGGAGTGGTGCCAGAGTGCTAGAGGGGAGTCCAGAGAGTAGGAGGTTGCAGTAGTCGAGGTGGGAGATGATAAGGGCATGCACTAGTGTTTTTGTGGTGTCACGGTCAAGGAATGCGCGGATCCGGGAAATGTTTTTGGGTTTGAGGCGGCAGGAGGAGGCAAGGGCTTGGATATGTGGCTTGAAAGAGAGGGCAGAGTCGAGGATCACCCCGAGGCACCGGTCGTGTGGGACTGGGGAAAGTGAGCAGCTATTGACATTGATGGATAGGTCTGGTGGAGGGGTAGAGTGAGATGGGGGAAAGATGATGAATTCTGTTTTGTCCATGTTCAGTTGTAGAAAGCGAGCAGAAAAGAAGGCTGAAATAGCAGACAGCCAGTGCGGGATTTTGGTAAGTAAGGAGGTGAGGTCAGGTCCGGATAGGTAGATCTGCGTGTCATCAGCATAGAGATGGTACTGCATACCGTGGGATTCTATGAGCTGTCCCAGACCGAAGGTGTAGATGGAGAAGAGTAGGGGTCCTAGAACAGAGCCTTGAGGAACACCGACTGACAAGGGGCGAGGTGAGGAGGTGGTGTGGCGGAGGGAGACACTGAATGTCCGATCTGTCAGATATGATGAGATCCAGGAAAGGGCAAAGTCTGTGATGCCAAGAGATGAGAGGATTTGTAGCAGAAGGGAGTGGTCCACAGTGTCAAAGGCAGAAGACAGGTCCAGGAGAAGGAGGACAGAGTAGTGTCGCTTGTTCCTGGCAGTTAGTAGGTCATTGGTGACTTTAGTTAGGGCAGTTTCAGTTGAGTGATGGGAACGTGTTATGGTTCTCAATGGCAAGAGAACATAGCCCAGCATACATAGGAACTAGCTCTTGGAAGGATGGAAACTTAAACTGACCATGAACTAAACCTGCCGCACAACTAACAGTAGCCGGGTAGCGTAGCCTGCGTTTTATCCCTAGACGCCCAGCGCCGGCCGGAGGACTAACTAATCCTGGCAGAGGAAAATATAGTCCTGGCTCACCTCTAGAGAAATTTCCCCGAAAGGCAGACAGAGGCCCCCACATATATTGGCGGTGATTTAAGATGAAAATGACAAACGTAGTATGAAAATAGGTTTAGCAAAATCGAGGTCCGCTTACTAGATAGCTGGAAGACAGAAAGGGTACTTTCATGGTCAGCTGAAAACCCTATCAATACACCATCCTGAAATTACTTTAAGACTCTAGTATTAACTCATAACATCAGAGTGGCAATTTCAGATCACAAGAGCTTTCCAGACACAGAAACGAAACTGCAGCTGTGAACTGGAACAAAATGCAAAAAACAAACAAGGACAAAAGTCCGACTTAGCTGGAAGTTGTCTGGTAGCAGGAACATGCACAGAAAGGCTTCTGATTACAATGTTGACCGGCATGGAAGTGACAGAGGAGCAAGGTTAAATAGCGACTCCCACATCCTGATGGGAACAGGTGAACAGAGGGGATGATGCACACAAGTTCAATTCCACCAGTGGCCACCGGGGGAGCCCAAAATCCAATTTCACAACAGTACCCCCCCCTCAAGGAGGGGGCACCGAACCCTCACCAGAACCACCAGGGCGATCAGGATGAGCCCTATGAAAGGCACGGACCAGATCGGAGGCATGAACATCAGAGGCAGTCACCCAAGAATTATCCTCCTGACCGTATCCCTTCCATTTGACCAGATACTGGAGTTTCCGTCTAGAAACACGGGAGTCCAAGATTTTTTCCACAACGTACTCCAACTCGCCCTCAACCAACACCGGAGCAGGAGGCTCAACGGAAGGCACAACCGGTACCTCATACCTGCGCAACAATGACCGATGAAAAACATTATGAATAGAAAAAGATGCAGGGAGGTCCAAACGGAAGGACACAGGGTTAAGAATCTCCAATATCTTGTACGGGCCGATGAACCGAGGCTTAAACTTAGGAGAAGAAACCCTCATAGGGACAAAACGAGAAGACAACCACACCAAGTCCCCGACACAAAGCCGAGGACCAACCCGACGCCGGCGGTTGGCAAAAAGCTGAGTCTTCTCCTGGGACAACTTCAAATTGTCCACCACCTGCCCCCAAATCTGATGCAACCTCTCCACCACAGCATCCACTCCAGGACAATCCGAAGATTCCACCTGACCGGAGGAAAATCGAGGATGAAACCCCGAATTACAGAAAAAAGGAGACACCAAGGTGGCAGAGCTGGCCCGATTATTGAGGGCAAACTCCGCTAAAGGCAAAAAAGCAACCCAATCATCCTGATCTGCAGACACAAAACACCTCAAATATGTCTCCAAAGTCTGATTCGTCCGCTCGGTCTGGCCATTAGTCTGAGGATGGAAAGCAGACGAGAAAGACAAATCTATGCCCATCCTAGCACAGAATGCCCGCCAAAATCTAGACACGAATTGGGTTCCTCTGTCAGAAACGATATTCTCCGGAATACCATGCAAACGAACCACATTTTGAAAAAACAGAGGAACCAACTCGGAAGAAGAAGGCAACTTAGGCAGGGGAACCAAATGGACCATCTTAGAGAAACGGTCACACACCACCCAGATGACAGACATCTTCTGAGAAACAGGAAGATCCGAAATAAAATCCATCGAGATGTGCGTCCAAGGCCTCTTCGGGATAGGCAAGGGCAACAACAATCCACTAGCCCGAGAACAACAAGGCTTGGCCCGAGCACAAACGTCACAAGACTGCACAAAGCCTCGTACATCTCGTGACAGGGAAGGCCACCAGAAGGACCTTGCCACCAAATCCCTGGTACCAAAGATTCCAGGATGACCTGCCAACGCAGAAGAATGAACCTCAGAAATGACTTTACTGGTCCAATCATCAGGAACAAACAGTCTACCAGGTGGGCAACGATCAGGTCTATCCGCCTGAAAATCCTGCAAGGCCCGCCGCAGGTCTGGAGAAACGGCAGACAATATCACTCCATCCTTAAGGATACCTGTAGGTTCAGAATTACCAGGGGAGTCAGGCTCAAAACTCCTAGAAAGGGCATCCGCCTTAACATTCTTAGAACCCGGTAGGTATGACACCACAAAATTAAACCGAGAGAAAAACAACGACCAGCGCGCCTGTCTAGGATTCAGGCGTCTGGCGGACTCAAGATAAATTAAATTTTTGTGGTCGGTCAATACCACCACCTGATGTCTAGCCCCCTCAAGCCAATGACGCCACTCCTCAAAAGCCCACTTCATGGCCAAAAGCTCCCGATTCCCAATATCATAATTCCGCTCGGCGGGCGAAAATTTACGAGAAAAAAAAGCACAAGGTTTCATCACAGAGCAGTCGGAACTTCTTTGCGACAAAACCGCCCCAGCTCCGATTTCAGAAGCGTCGACCTCAACCTGAAAAGGAAGAGCAACATCAGGCTGACGCAACACAGGGGCGGAAGAAAAGCGGCGCTTAAGCTCCCGAAAGGCCTCCACAGCAGCAGGGGACCAATCAGCAACATCAGCACCCTTCTTAGTCAAATCAGTCAATGGTTTAACAACATCAGAAAAACCAGCAATAAATCGACGATAAAAGTTAGCAAAGCCCAAAAATTTCTGAAGACTCTTAAGAGAAGAGGGTTGCGTCCAATCACAAATAGCCCGAACCTTGACAGGATCCATCTCGATGGAAGAAGGGGAAAAAATGTATCCCAAGAAGGAAATCTTTTGAACCCCAAAAACGCACTTAGAACCCTTCACACACAAGGAATTAGACCGCAAAACCTGAAAAACCCTCCTGACCTGCTGGACATGAGAGTCCCAGTCATCCGAAAAAATCAGAATATCATCCAGATACACGATCATAAATTTATCCAAATAATCACGGAAAATGTCATGCATAAAGGACTGAAAGACTGAAGGGGCATTTGAAAGGCCAAAAGGCATCACCAAATACTCAAAGTGGCCCTCGGGCGTATTAAATGCGGTTTTCCACTCATCCCCCTGCTTAATTCGCACCAAATTATACGCCCCACGGAGATCTATCTTAGAGAACCACTTGGCCCCCTTTATGCGAGCAAACAAATCAGTCAGCAGTGGCAACGGATATTGATATTTAACCGTGATTTTATTCAAAAGCCGATAATCAATACACGGCCTCAAAGAGCCATCTTTCTTAGACACAAAGAAAAAAACGGCTCCTAAGGGAGATGACGAAGGACGAATATGTCCCTTTTCCAAGGACTCCTTTATATATTCTCGCATAGCAGCATGTTCAGGCACAGACAGATTAAATAAACGACCCTTAGGGTATTTACTACCCGGAATCAAATCTATGGCACAATCGCACTCCCGGTGCGGAGGTAATGAACCAAGCTTAGGTTCTTCAAAAACGTCACGATAGTCAGACAAGAATTCAGGAATCTCAGAGGGAATAGATGACGAAATGGAAACCAAAGGTACGTCCCCATGCATCCCCTTACATCCCCAGCTTAACACAGACATAGCGTTCCAGTCGAGGACTGGGTTATGAGATTGCAGCCATGGCAATCCAAGCACCAACACATCATGTAGATTATACAGCACAAGAAAGCGAATAATCTCCTGATGATCCGGATTAATTCGCATAGTTACTTGTGTCCAGTATTGTGGTTTATTACTAGCCAATGGGGTGGAGTCAATCCCCTTCAGAGGTATAGGAGTTTCAAGAGGCTCTAAATCATACCCACAGCGTTTGGCAAAGGACCAATCCATAAGACTCAAAGCGGCGCCAGAGTCGACATAGGCATCCGCGGTAATAGATGATAAAGAACAAATCAGGGTCACAGATAGAATAAACTTAGACTGAAAAGTGCCAATTGAAACTGACTTATCAAGCTTCTTAGTACGCTTAGAGCATGCTGATATAACATGAGTTGAATCACCACAATAAAAGCACAACCCATTTTTTCGTCTAAAATTCTGCCGTTCGCTTCTGGACAGAATTCTATCACATTGCATATTCTCTGGCGTCTTCTCAGTAGACACCGCCAAATGGTGCACAGGTTTGCGCTCCCGCAGACGTCTATCGATCTGGATAGCCATTGTCATGGACTCATTCAGACCCGCAGGCACAGGGAACCCCACCATAACATCCTTAACGGCATCAGAGAGACCCTCTCTGAAATTCGCCGCCAGGGCGCACTCATTCCACTGAGTAAGCACAGACCATTTACGGAATTTTTGGCAGTATATTTCAACTTCATCTTGCCCCTGAGATAGGGACATCAAGGCTTTTTCCGCCTGAAGCTCTAAATGAGGTTCCTCATAAAGCAACCCCAAGGCCAGAAAAAACGCATCCACATTGAGCAACGCAGGATCCCCTGGAGCCAATGCAAAAGCCCAATCTTGAGGGTCGCCCCGGAGCAAGGAAATCACAATCCTGACCTGCTGAGCAGGATCTCCAGCAGAGCGAGATTTCAGGGACAAAAACAACTTGCAATTATTTTTGAAATTTTGAAAGCAAGATCTATTCCCCGAGAAAAATTCAGGCAAAGGAATTCTAGGTTCAGATATAGGAACATGAACAACAAAATCTTGTAAATTTTGAACTTTCGTGGTGAGATTATTCAAACCTGCAGCTAAACTCTGAATATCCATTTTAAACAGGTGAACACAGAGCCATTCCAGGATTAGAAGGAGAGAGAGAGAGGAAGGCTGCAATATAGGCAGACTTGCAAGTGATTCAATTGAAAGCACACTCAGAACTGAAGGAAAAAAAAAAAAAAAAAAAATTTTCAGCAGACTTCTTTTTTCTCTCCTTTCTCTGCCAATTAATTTAACCCTTTGTGGGCCGGTCAAACTGTTATGGTTCTCAATGGCAAGAGAACATAGCCCAGCATACATAGGAACTAGCTCTTGGAAGGATGGAAACTTAAACTGACCATGAACTAAACCTGCCGCACAACTAACAGTAGCCGGGTAGCGTAGCCTGCGTTTTATCCCTAGACGCCCAGCGCCGGCCGGAGGACTAACTAATCCTGGCAGAGGAAAATATAGTCCTGGCTCACCTCTAGAGAAATTTCCCCGAAAGGCAGACAGAGGCCCCCACATATATTGGCGGTGATTTAAGATGAAAATGACAAACGTAGTATGAAAATAGGTTTAGCAAAATCGAGGCCCGCTTACTAGATAGCTGGAAGACAGAAAGGGTACTTTCATGGTCAGCTGAAAACCCTATCAATACACCATCCTGAAATTACTTTAAGACTCTAGTATTAACTCATAACATCAGAGTGGCAATTTCAGATCACAAGAGCTTTCCAGACACAGAAACGAAACTGCAGCTGTGAACTGGAACAAAATGCAAAAAACAAACAAGGACAAAAGTCCGACTTAGCTGGAAGTTGTCTGGTAGCAGGAACATGCACAGAAAGGCTTCTGATTACAATGTTGACCGGCATGGAAGTGACAGAGGAGCAAGGTTAAATAGCGACTCCCACATCCTGATGGGAACAGGTGAACAGAGGGGATGATGCACACAAGTTCAATTCCACCAGTGGCCACCGGGGGAGCCCAAAATCCAATTTCACAACAGGAACGGAAGCCAGATTGTAATCGATCAAAGAGGGAGCAGGAGGAGAGGTGAGAGGACAGTTCAAGATGGATGTGTTGCTCCAGCAATTTGGAGGTATAAGGAAGAAGAGATATCGGGCGATAGCTAGACACAGAGGATGGGTCGAGGGAGGTCTTTTTGAGGATGGGTGTGATCTTGGCATGTTTGAAGGATGAGGGGAAGACACCTGTTGTGAGTGAGACGTTGAAGAGGTGCGTTAGGGTTGGGATGAAGACCGTGGAAAGGTTAGGGATGAGGTGGGATGGGAGCGGGTCGAGCGTGCAGGTGGTGAGGTGTGATCTTGACAGGAGGGTGGAGAGCTGATCTTCTGTCATGGTGGAGAAGCTGGTTTTGGAGGAGCAGGGATGAGCAGCTAAGAGGGGCAGTGGGCGCTGTGGACCAAAGCTTTCTCTGATCGTATCGATCTTCTGTTTAAAGAAAGAGGCAAAGTCTTCAGCAGAAATGAGAGGGGAGGGAGGGGGTGCAGCCACACTGCTATTTTTCAGAGAGTCCTGTATTTCAGCTAATGTTATTTGTATGTTTTTCTTTGCATCCCAAACAATTTTCCTGGTATTTGTGGACAACATTTTTGTTGGTCTACCTGATCTTGCTTTTGTTTTTACAGAGCCCCTGATTTTCCATTTTGTTAATCACAGTTTGAACGCTGCTGACTGGCATTATCAATTACTTGACTATCTTTTTGTATCACTTTCCTGTTTTATACAGTTCAACTACCTTTTCCCGTAGATGCGTTGACAATTCTTTTGCTTTCCCCATGACTCACAATCCAGAAACGTCAGTAGCTGGATGAAAAATGCAAGAGTCTGTTTGGATCCCAGAAACTCACTCAACTTTTATGCACACACTGATTACAAGCAAACAGGTCACAGGTGAGGATGTTACCTTTAGTAGTCATTCAAACCCATTTGTGTCAACTTCTGTGCAGGCCAAAACCACCAAGGTGCGTAAACTTTTGATCAGGGTAATTTTGATGTTTTGGGTTGTCATTATGATTAGTGATGAGTGAATATACTCGTTACTCGAGATTTCCTGAGCATGCTCGGGTGTCCTCCGAGTATTATTTAGTGCTTGGAGATTTAGTTTTCATCCCCGCAGCTGAATGATTTACATCTGTTAGCCAGCATAAGTACATGTGGGGGTTGCCTGGTTGCTAGGGAATCCCCACATGTAATCAAACTGGCTAAGAGATGTAAATGATTCAGCTGATGTGAGGAAAACTAAATCTCCAAGCGCTAAAAAATACTCGGAGGTCACCCGAGCGTACTCGGGAAATCTGGAGTAACGAGTATATTCGCTCATCTCTAGTTATGATTTAAAAAAGAAAACACAGTAGTTTGACAATCAATGGCTTCACCCAACCAGTAACTATGAGTGGAGAAAAAGTTTTGGTGTTGCAAATTGTCTCTTCAGAGAGGAAGAGGACTAGGACTCTAGCACCACCTATTAGAAGTAGCAATCCTAACAGTCAATGTCGACCCTTTAATGAGCATTGTCACATGACTTAGGATAAAATCCAAATCAGAATCTCAATTTGCAGGCACTGTGTTTCAGGGTACTGCCCCTCGTCAGTGCAAATTGGAGATCTGGTTTGGCTGAGAGAGAGGCGTCTGACCGGGATCCAAGAAGTATCATTTCTCCTTGCGGAGGGTTACATATTAAGCATGTCGAGATGAGGAGACTTAAAGCCGCAATGCTCATCTGGGAAATATGAAAATTGTCTCTTCAGAGAGGAAGAGGACTAGAACTCTAGTGCCACCAATTGGAACTAGAGTTCTAGTCCTCTTCCTCTCTGAAGAGATAATTTGCATGTTTACCAGAGGAGCATTGCGGCTTTAAGTCTCCTCATCCTCATCTCGACATGTTTAACATGTCACTCTCCGCATGGAGAAATGATACTTCTTGGATCCCGGTCAGATGCCTCTCACTCAGCCAAACCAGATCTCCACTTTGCACTGATGAGGTCAGCACAGTGTCTGCAAATTGCGATTCTGTTTTGGATTTTATCCTAAGTCATGTGACAAGGCTCATTAAAGGGTCGATATTGATTGTTAGGATTGCTACTTCCAATAAGTGGTACTAGAGTTCTAATCCTCTTTCTCTCTGAAGAGACAATTTGCATATTTCCAGAGGAGCATTGCGGCTTTAAGTCTCCTCATCTCGACATGCTTTACATGTCACTCTCGGCAAGGAGACACAATACTTCTTGGATCCAGGTGTTATCATTCATTTTCTCTAAAAAAAAAGGCCAAGAAAGCAAAAATTCTGCTGGAGTATGTAACCTTTTCAGCACAACTGTATGTCATCCAAAATAATGAATAAATAACATTTCCCAGATGTCTACTTCACATGAGCACAAGTTTTGTAACATTTTTTTTTATTAGGAAGTTATAAGGGTTCAATTTGACCAACAATTTCTATTTTTTTTCAGCAAAATTTACAAAACCATTTTTTAGGGATCACATTAAATTTGAAGTGACTTTGAGGAGTCTATATGACAGAAAATACCCAAAAGTGCCATCCTACTAAAAACTGCACCCGTCAAGGTGCTCAAAATCACATTCAACAGTTCATTAACCATTCAGGTGCTTCACAGGAGTTTTTGTAATGTGGAAGGAAAAAACTAACATTTAACTTTTTTTCACAAAAAATTAACTTTAGTAACAGGAAAAAATGTACCCCAAAAATTTGTTGTGCAAATTCTCCTGAGTATGACTATACCCTATATGTGGTGTAAAACTACTTTTTGGGTACATGGAAGGGCTCAGAACTCCTGACTTTTTGAAGGTAAAATTGGCTGGAATAATTAGCAGACCCCATGTTGCATTTGTAGACCCCAGGTGCTTCACAAAAGTTTATAACATTGAGCAGTGAAAATTAAAAAAAAATCACATTTTTACCACAAAAGTGTTCTTAGGTCCAAATTTTGCATTTTTGTTAGGGAAATTACACCATACAATTTGTTGTGCTATTTCTGCTGAGTACCCAATATGTGGAGGAAAACTACTGTTTGGACGCACAGCACAGTTTGGAAGGCAAGGAGCGACATTTCACTTTTTGAATGTAAAATTTGCTGGAATTATTAGCGGATGCCATGTCGCATTTGGAGAGCCCCTGATGTGCCTAAACAGTGCAAACCCCTCAAATTGAAACAATGTTGGGAACTAGAACCCTAAGGGACCTTATCTAGAGGTGTGCTGAGAACTTTGAACCCTCAGGTGCTTCACAGAAGTTTATAACGTAGAGACGTGAAAATAAAAAAAATCACATTTTTCCCCAAAAAATGTTATTTTAACCCCAATTTTTTTATTTTCACTAGGGTAACAAGAGAAAATGGAATCCAAAATTTGTTGTGCAATTTTTCCTGAGTATGACTATACCCCATATGTGGAGATAAACTACTGTTTGGACGCACCACAGAGTTCATAAATGAAGGAGTGATGTTTTGGAACACAGACATTGATGGAGTTGTCTGCTGTTATCATGTCACATTTGGAGAGCCCCTGATGTGCCTAAACAATGTAACCCCCCCCACAGGTGACCGTGTTTTGGAAACTAAAACCCTCAAGGAATTTATCTAGATGTGTAGTTAGCACCTTGAACACACAAGTGCTTCACAGAATTTTACAATGTTGATCTGTGGAAATTTTTTAATTTTCACAAGGATAGCAGGAGAAAATGGACTTGAAAATTTGTTGTGCAATTCCTTCTGAGTGCACCGATACCACATATATGCTCGAAAACTACTTTTGAGGCACAGTGCACAGCTCAGAACGGAAGAAGCGCCATATTGGAGTTCAGATTTTTCTGGACTTGTTTGAGGGTGCCGTGTAACATTGGCAGAGTCCCTGAGGTGCCAGAACAGCAGAACCCTCACATAAGAGACCCCATTTTATAAACTACAGAGTCCATATTAAAATATTTAGAATTGAGAGTCCTCAGTGGTTGATACCTTTTAATGGCTAACTGTTAGCCATTGAAAGGTATCAACCACTGAGGACTCTCAATTCTAAATATTTTTCTATCTACTGGCTAACACGGTACCAAGATATATTTCTTTCCTGTATCAGAGTCCATATTGAAATCTGGTGCGTCTCACTATAATGGCGCATGCCATTCTGGCGAGTGAGGAAGAGGGCATCCCAGATCGCATCAGGACCAGCAGTACGGCCACGAGTCAGACCATGCCCAGGTGAACATGAGTCACATGACCGGAGCACTGGGCCAAAAGACATGCCCCAGGATGCTCCCAAAACCGCACGGATGGGCATGTGCGCACAGTGGCGGCACAGATTGCAAGGGGAGAGAGGAACTTCTCTTGCATCTCCCATCTCTTTTCAACAGCCAGTGCAATCACCGGCATGACATATCATATGATATTAAAGGGAAAGAACAGAAAAGTGATATAGGTAATGGTATAAACAATATAAGTGTATGAAACACACCAAATACACAAAATTGAGCAGTCTATAGCGCATAAACCTAATGTGAAGAGAGCAAAAAATTAACACATCTATAACTAATGTATAATGTGTAAATAAGTGAATAAAATATATGGAATTATACACAATTAAATTAGAAAAAGCAGAGTTAATGTTAAACACCGCAGTAGCATAGTGGATGACAATAAAAGAATATAAAATATCCAGGAAGATGTGTGACTTATTAATATCATTGTGATATACATTAAAAATATATAAAGTAAATATGCAAAATGCACTAATAGTAATGATGATATTTAATAATAAAATATACAATAATAAATAAACTAAACAAAAAGAAAATAAGAGGAGGGAGGAAAGGAGTGTTGGAAAAAGACAGACTGAATGAGCCAAACACAAAAATGAAAAAATCATACATATCTGTATAAAACAAGAGATTTAAACGGGAGATGAAAGGATGAAGAAGTTAGCTCAGATTACTAATGGCATCTAGAAAACTCCACAAAAATTCACAAAATAACAATTATTTAATAGGAGGAAACAGTATAGATGTTAATTGTTCCAATCATCTTCCCTCAGGAATATGACACACAGCAGAGTCAATACCACCTTGGTCTAAAATAAAAACAAGAACATTAAAATGAAATAAACACAAAGATAAAGGTGTGATAAAAATTGAAACAGACGACTCATAGGAATGGAATGAAACTAAGGGTCTCATTTGGCCCATGTGGATGCATTGATCTCGGGGTCCAGATCCACCTCGTCTCCAACAGGACCAGAGGACAACTGATTTCTCCCCCTCTAACCCCCAGGATTATATAGTCTATTGCCCTAACTTTGAAGCCACTGGGATGCCTTTGGTGGTATAGTTTGAAATGTTTCGGTAACATACATAGATGGTCTGTGTCTTGTCCTCCTTGGCGGCAGCAATGTTGCGAACATGCTCTCTTACTCTAATTTTCAAGGCTCTATTTGTTAACCCTATATAAATCTTGTTGCATGGGCATAATATATAACTGCTTTCGTTGGAGATATAATTGTCTGTGTGATTTTAAACTCCCTGCTGCCATCAGAGAAGAACACAGTATACTGTATATTGTATATACCATTACCTATATCATTTTTCTGTTCTTTCTCTTTAAGATCATATGATCTGTTGTATTGGTGATCCCACTGGCTGTTGTAGAGAGATCGGAGATGCAGGAGAAGTTCCTCTCTGCACTTGCAATCTGTGGTGCCACTGTGCGGACGTGCCCTTTGGTGCTGTTTTGAAAGCTTCCTGGAGCGTGTCTTTTGACCCAGTTCTCTGGTCATGTGAATCGGCCCACGCCCACATGTTAATGTGGGTGTGGTCTGGCTCGTAGCCTGACCGCCGGTCCGGACGTGATCTAGGATGCCCTCTTCCTCACTCGCCGGAGCGGCATGTGCCATTATAGAGAGGCGCACCAAATCGCAATATGGACTTGTCAGGACTCTGAACATTTTTATTACCTTTTGTGCATTACTGCCCTTTTCCAAGATGGCGTCTTTGGTCTCATGTGCACTGTGTCTTCCTGCTATAAAACTCCACCCCAGCCTTCAGTCTGTGCTAGAGTATTCTGCCTTGCATCCTGCTCCTGACTCTGGTGACTCCCTGGCTATATACCTGCTCCTGTAAACCTGTGTGTTTATCCTGCTACTCTGCTCTGAGTTCCTGCTGCATACACCAGTTTCCAGTAATCCTCCTTCATCTGCTGCTCGTGTTTACTGCCATCTGCATTTGCTGGACATGTAAGCTGTTGCTGCTCTGCGTGGGATCCAGATCGCTGCTGCATGTCAAACACAACGATATCGCTATCCAGGATGCTGCAACGTCACGGATCATTGTTGTTCTCGTTGGAAAGTTGTTCAGTGTGAAGGTACTTTAAGCTGTTGCTGCTCTGCATAAACCTGAGATTATCACCCAGGCCTTCCTGGTTGAGATAAGACATTGCTTGAACTGCCTTATAAGCTTATCTATCTGTGTTTGGACTAAAACAAGGACTTATTCATGTCAAGTATCCTCAAGAATAACTGTGCTTCATAGACTTTCTGCATGATTGCATTTTCCTATGAAGTTCCCTATAGACTGCTAAGCTGCGTTTAATATTTACACCAAGTGTTGTGGACTTGAGTTTCTCTCTGCACCTGTTTGAATCACCGTGTGATAGTATAGACTTTACCACTTATAAAACTGTGTCCTGTAGTTGTCTTGTTCCACACAAAGAGTCTCCTGAGTTATCCCCTATAACTGTTAAAGGATACTCTAGCCAGAAAAGAGGAGACTGCTGGAACAATGACTGCAGAAAGCAGATTAGAGCAGGTGTTTTCCATAATTAGATCACTGCAGAAAGATGTGGAAGGTCTGCAAAAGAAGTTTGGAAGCATTGAAGACAATCAACCAGTGTTTGGACAAACTTTGCAGGACTTAAGCACCCGCATGGCAGCCCAGGAAAACAAACTTGCTCACATAGAGTCCCAGTATGGATGGGATTATCAGGACATAAGCACGCAAATAGCTGCACAAGTGACTTTACCCTCAGGGCAACCGCCACCAGCTAGCCCACCTAAGTTGCCCCCATTCAGATTTAATGGTGATCGCGACAAATTTCGTGGCTTTGTGAATCAATGTATGCTTTATTTTGATGTGCATGCTGACCGTTTTCCTACTGATAGATCCAAAGTATTGTTTGTAATAATGCTGCTGACCTCACGAGCGCTCGCCTGGGCGAATCCGATGATTGAGTCTCGTGACCCACGGTTAAATAACTTGGATGATTTCTTGGCCGCTATGGCATTAATGTTTGATGATCCTAATCGCCGTGCAACCGCTGAATCTGCTTTATTGTCTTTATGCCAGGCTAAACGTTCTGTTATCGAGTATACCACTGAAATCAGGATATTAGCGGTAGATACCAATTGGGACAGTTATGCACAATTGCCTATTTTTAAAAGGGGTCTGTCTAGTATTGTAAAAGATGAACTAGCTCGCTCTGAGTCACCACAAGAGCTAGAGACATTTATACAGCATTGTGTGAGCATAGACATTCGCCTTCTGAGCGTAGGCAGGAGAAGTTTGCTGCATATAACCGTATTTCTAACTTTTCCCTTCCTTCCAAAGAGCCTGCAGGTAAAACCTCTCGGGAGGTGGAGGAGGTGCCCATGCAAATTGATTCCGTTCAGAGGCGCGAGATTAATGAGCATCGGGAGCATTGCCTTCGTGAAAGTCTATGTTTCTACTGCGGTCAGTCTGACCACTTTTTAATCAACTGTCCCAAATGTCCCAAGCGGCCTAACAAGGTGCTAGCAGCAGTAGGAGAATATGACAACTGTGATGATGAATCTGACATCTCTGAATGTAGCCTGCCTTTAAACGCTGTTTTCCATTCACTTTCTATGACCACCCCCCCAAGGAGCTGAAGGAGAAGAACTCTCACTGTTCTCACCCTATTAAGATCCTGTGTTCAGGACAGTGGATTTCCAGTGCAGCTATGATTGACTCTGGTGCAGGTGGCAATTTCATGGATATCGCATTTGCCAAGGAACATGGTATTGAAATTCAGCAAGGAGCCTCTCCAATTACCATGGAAACAGTGGATGGGTCACCTTTAATTTCTGGGCCTGTGGATCAGGAGACCGTACCCCTTGAAATTTTGTTGGAGCCTAATCATCAGGAGCAACTTTCTTTCTTGCTAATTTCTTCTCCTCATTTTCCTGTGATTTTAGACATTCCTTGGTTGCTTTCTCAGAACCCAATTATCAACTGGGAGACCAAGGAGATTATCTTTCCAACAAGGAGCAACTCAGCATTAACAGAAGCTGTCCCTGAGTCCACAGCTACGGAACCACATACACAGGTATTTACTTTACCTTCAGCATATAAAGAGTTCTCTGACATCTGTGACAAGAAGAATGCAGATCAGCTTCCTCCACACAGGCATTATGACTGTCCCATTGAGCTGCTTCCTGGGGCAGCTATTCCTTTTGGTAACATATACCCTTTGGCGGCACCTGAGCTTCAAGCCTTAAAGGAGTATATTAATGAAAATCTGGCCAAGGGCTTCATACGTCCTTCTACCTCACTAGAAGGGGCACCTATATTTTTTGTAAAAAAGAAGGATGGGACCTGAGACCCTGTGTTGACTATCGGGAACTTAATAAGGTAACCATACGAAACCGTTACCCTTTGCCTCTGATTCCCGAATTACTGGAAAGAGTCCGCCATGCTAAGGTGTTCTCTAAACTGGATCTTCGTGGGGCTTATAATTTGGTGCGTATTCACCCAGGGGATGAGTGGAAGACAGCATTCAGTTGCCGGTATGGACACTTTGAATATCTTGTGATGCCCTTTGGGCTTTGTAACTCCCCTGCAACGTTTTAACACCTTGCTAATGACATTTTCAGAGATTTGTTGGACCAGTTTGTGGTGATCTATTTGGACGATATACTAATCTTTTCTGACGACTCTCTACAGGAACATGAAGAACATGTCAAAACTGTTTTAAGACGTCTGAAAGAGAACCATCTGTATATTAAGCCGGAGAAATGCAAGTTCCATCGTTATGAGACACAGTTCTTAGGTTATATCATCTCTCCCCAGGGGCTGAACATGGAATCTGGTAAGATTCAGGCTATCCTTGACTGGCCGGTACCCAAGAATGTTAAGGAGGTCCAACGTTTTATTGGTTTTGCAAATTTCTACAGAAGCTTCATTCGAAATTTTTCTGATTTGTCCGTCCTATTACTTCCTTGACAAAGAAGGAAAAGCCCTTTAACCCCTTCATGACCCAGCCTGTTTTGGCCTTAATGACCTTGCCATTTTTTGCAATTCTGACCAGTGTCCCTTTATGAGGTAATAACTCAGGAACGCTTCAACGGATCCTTGCGGTTCTGAGATTGTTTTTTCGTGACATATTGGGCTTCATGTTAGTGGTAAATTTAGGTCGATAATTTCTGAGTTTATTTGTGAAAAAAACAGAAATTTGGCGAAAAATTTGAAAATTTTGCAATTTTCACATTTTGAATTTTTATTCTGTTAAACCAGAGAGTTATGTGACACAAAATAGTTAAGAAATAACATTTCCCACATGTCTACTTTACATCAGCACAATTTTGGAAACAAATTTTTATTTTGCTAGGAAGTTATAAGGGTTAAAATTTGACCAGTGATTTCTCATTTTTACAACAAAATTTACAAAACCATTTTTTTTAGGGACCACCTCACATTTGAAGTCAGTTTGAGGGTTCTATATGGCTGAAAATACCTAAAAGTGACACCATTCTAAAAACTGCACCCCTCAAGGTGCTCAAAACCACATTCAAGAAGTTTATTAACCCTTCAGGTATTTCACAGCAGCAGAAGCAACATGGAGGGGAAAAATTAACATTTAACTTTTTAGTCACAAAAATGATCTTTTTGCAACAATTTTTTTATTTTCCCAAGAGTAAAATGAGAAACTGGACCACGAATGTTGTTGTCCAATTTGTCCTGAGTACGCTGATACCTCATATGTGGGGGTAAACCACTGTTTGGGCGCACGGCAGGGCTCGGAAGGGAAGGAGCGCCATTTGACTTTTTGAATGAAAAATTGGCTCCAATCTTTAGCGTACACCATGTCGCGTTTGGAGAGCCCCCGTGTGCCTAAACATTGTAGCTCCCCCACAAGTGACCCCATTTTGGAAACTAGACCCCCCAAGGAACTTATCTAGAATCATAGTGAGCACTTTAAACCCCCAGGTGCTTCACAACTTAATCCGTAAAAATGAAAAAGTACTTTTTTTTCACACAAAATTTCTTTTAGCCTCAATTTTTTCATTTTCACATGGGCAACAGGATAAAATGTATCCTAAAATTGGTTGGGCAATTTCTCCTGAGTATGCCAATACCTCATATGTGGGGGTAAACTACTGTTTGGGCACATGGTAAGGCTCGGAAGGGAAGGAGCGCCATTTGACTTTTTGAATGAAAAATTATCTCCATAGTTAGCGGACACGATGTCAGGTTTGGAGAGGCCCTGTGTGCCTAAACATTGGAGCTCCCCCACAAGTGACCCCATTTTGGAAACTAGACCCCCCAAGGAACTTATCTAGATGCATAGTGAGCACTTTAAACCCTCAGGTGCTTCACAAATTGATCCATAAAAATGAAAAAGTACTTTTTTTTCACACAAAATTTCTTTTAGCCTCAATTTTTTCATTTTCACATGGGCAACAGGATAAAATGGATCCTAAAATTTGTTGGGCAATTTCTCCTGAGTACGCCGATACCTCATATGTGGGGGTAAACCACTGTTTGGGTGCACGGCGAGGCTCGGAAGGGAAGGCGCGCCATTTGACTTTTTGAATGGAAAATTAGCTCCAATCATTAGTGGACACCATGTCGCGTTTGGAGAGCCCCTGTGTGCCTAAACATTGGAGCTCCCCTACAAGTGACCCCATTTTGGAAACTAGACCCCCCAAGAAACTAATCTAGATGCATAGTGAGCACTTAAAACCCCCAGGTGCTTCACAGAAGTTTATAACGCAGAGCCATGAAAATAAAAAAATTATTTTTCTTTCCTCAAAAATTATTTTTAGCCCGGAGTTTTTTATTTTCCCAAGGATAATAGGATAAATTGGACCCCAAATGTTGTTGTCCAGTTTGTCCTGAGTACGATGATACCCCATATGTGGGGGTATACCACTGTTTGGGCGCACGGCAGGGCTCGGAAGGGAAGGCACGCCATTTGGCCTTTTGAATGGAAAATTAGCTTCAATCATTAGCGGACACCATGTCGCGTTTGGAGAGCCCCTGTGTGCCTAAACATTGGAGCTCCTGCACAAGTGACCCCATTTTGGAAACTAGACCTCCCAAGGAACTAATCTAGATGTGTGGTGAGCACTTTGAACCCCCAAGTGCTTCACAGAAGTTTATAACGCAGAGCCATGAAAATAAAAAATTATTTTTCTTTCCTCAAAAATGATTTTTTAACCCACAATTTTTTATTTTCCCAAGGGTAACAGGAGAAATTGGACCCCAAAAGTTGTTGTCCAGTTTCTCCTGAGTACGCTGATACCCCATATGTGGGGGTAAACCACTGTTTGGGCACATGCCGGGGCTCGGAAGGGAAGTAGTGACAATTTGGAATGCAGACTTTGATGGAATGGTCTGCGGGAATCATGTTACGTTTGCAGAGCCCCTGATGTGCCTAAACAGTGGAAACCCCCAACAAGTGACCCCATTTTGGAAACTAGACCCCCCCAAGGAACTTATCTAGATGTGTGGTGAGCACGTTCAACCCCCAAGTGCTTCACAGAAGTTTACAACGCAGAGCCGTGAAAATAAAAAATCATTTTTCTTTCCTCAAAAAAGATGTTTTAGCAAGCAATTGTTTATTTTCACAAGGGTAACAGGAGAAATTGGACCCCAATATTTGTTGCCCAGTTTGCTGTGAGTACGCTGATACCTCATATGTGGGGGTAAACCACTGTTTGGGCGCACGTCAGGGCTCGGAAGGGAAGTAGTGACATTTGAAATGCAGACTTTGATGGAATGGTCTGCGGGCGTCACGTTGCATTTGCAGAGCCCCTGATGTGCCTAAACAGTAGAAACCCCCCCTAAGTGACCCCATTTTGGAAACTAGACCCCCCAAAGAACTTATCTAGATGTGTGGTGAGCAGGTTCAACCCCCAAGTGCTTCACAGAAGTTTACAACGCAGAGCCGTGAAAATTAAAAATCATTTTTCTGTCCTCAAAAAAGATGTTTTAGCAAGCAATTTTTTTTTCACAAGGGTAGCAGGAGAAATTGGACCCCAATATTTGTTGCCCAGTTTGTTGTGAGTATGCTGGTACCCCATATGTGGGGGTAAACCACTGTTTGGGCGCACGTCAGGGCTTGGAAGGGAAGTAGTGACATTTGAAATGCAGACTTTGATGGAATGGTCTGCGGGCGTCACGTTGCATTTGCAGAGCCCCTGATGTGCCTAAACAGTAGAAACACCCCACAAGTGACCCCATTTTGGAAACTAGACCCCAAAAGGATCTTATCTAGATGTGTGGTGAGCACTTTCAACCCCCAAGTGCTTCACATAAGTTTATAACGTAGAGCCATGAAAATAAAAAATAATTGTTCTTTCCTCAAAAATTATGCTTTAGCAAGTAATTTTTTATTTTTGCCAGGGTAACAGGAGAAATTGGACCCCAATAGTTGTTGCCCAGTTTGTCCTGAGTACGCTGGTATCCCATATGTGGGGGTAAACCACTGTTTGGGCGCACGTCGGGGCTTGGAAGGGAGGGCGCACCATTTGACTTTTTGAACGCAAGATTGGCTGGAATCAATGGTGGCGCCATGTTGCGTTTGGAGACCCCTGATGTGCCTAAACAGTGGAAACCCCTCAATTCTAACTTCAACACTAACCCCAACACACTCCTAACCCTAATCCCAACTGTAGCCATAACCCTAATCACAACCCTAACCCCAACACACCCCTAACCACACCCCTAACCCCAACACACCCGTAACCCTAAATCCAACCCTAACCCTAATCCTAACCCTAATCCCAACCCTACCCACAACTGTAACCCCAACACAACCCTAACCCTATCCTTAACCCTAACCACAAGCCTAATCTTAACCCTATTTCCAACCCTAGCCCTAATTCCAACGCTAAGGGTACCGTCTCACATAACGATTTACCAACGTTCACGACCAGCAATACGACCTGGCCGTGATCGTTGGAAAGTCGTTGTGTGGTCGCTGGGGAGCTGTCACACAGACCGCTCTCCAGCGACCAACGATGCCAAGGTCCCGGGTAACCAGGGTAAACATCGGGTTACTAAGCGCAGGGCCGCGCTTAGTAACCCGATGTTTACCGTGGTTACCAACGTAAAAGTAAAAAAAAAAAACCGTACATACTCACATTTCGGTGTCCTTCAGGTCCCTTGCCGTCTGCTTCCCGCTCTGACTGAGTGCCGCCGTACAGTGAGAGCAGAGCGCAGCGGTGACGTCACTGCTGTGCTGTGCTCTCACTTTCCGGCCGGCAGACAGTCAGAGTGGGAAGCAGACGGCAAGGGACCTGAAGGACACCGAAATGTGAGTATGTACGGTTTTATTTTTTTTACTTTTACGCTGGTAACCACGGTAAACATCGGGTTACTAAGCGCGGCCCTGCGCTTAGTAACCCGATGTTTACCCTGGTTACAAGCGAACGCATCGCTGGATCGCTGTCACAACGATCCAGCGATGACAGCGGGAGATCCAGCGACGAAAGAAAGTTCCAAACGATCTGCTACGACGTACGATTCTCAGCAGGGTCCCTGATCGCTGCTGCGTGTCAGACACAGCGATATCGTATGGATATCGCTGGAACGTCACGGATCGTACCGTCGTAGCGATCAAAGTGCCACTGTGAGACGGTACCCTAACTCTAATTCCAACCCTAACCTGTTATGACCCCAATGGCGAGGGTCTCAGAGAAACAAGTAAGTCTGCGACGTACAAAAATCCAGCTCATAGGGCAGTGGTAACTGGGTTGACCATATATCTACTCCTAACGCCAACACTAGCAGTAGCCGGGGAACATGCCTACGTTGGTCGCTAGATGTCTCGCGCCAGCCGGAGCACTAACTACCCCTAGAAGAGGAAAACAAAGACCTCTCTTGCCTCCAGAGAATAGACCCCAAAAGTAGGATAGTAGCCCCCCACAAATAATAACGGTGAGGTAAGAGGAAATGACAAACACAGAGATGAACTAGATATTAGCAAAGAGAGGCCCACTTACTAATAGCAGAATGTAGTAAGATAACTTATATGGTCAACAAAAACCCTATCAAAATCCACGCTGGGAATTCAAGAACCCCCGAACCGTCTAACGGCCCGGGGGGAGAACACCAGCCACCCTAGAGCTTCCAGCAAGGTCAGGAAACAGATAATATACAAGCTGGACAAAAAATGCAAACCAAAACAAATAGCAAAAAGCAAGAAAGCAGACTTAGCTTAATCAAGCAGGAACCAGGATCAGTAGACAAGAGCACTACAGATTAGCTCTGATATCAACGTTGCCAGGCATTGAACTGAAGGTCCAGGGAGCTTATATAGCAACCCCCCCTGACCTAACGACCCAGGTGAGCATACAAGGGATGAATGACATACCCAGAGTCAAATCACTAGTAGCCACTAGAGGGAGCCAAAAGGTAAATTCACAGCAGTACCCCCCCCCTTAGTGAGGGGTCACCGAACCCTCACCAAGACCACCAGGGCGATCAGGATGAGCGGCGTGAAAGGCACGAACTAAATCGGCCGCATGCACATCAGAGGCGACCACCCAGGAATTATCCTCCTGACCATAGCCCTTCCACTTGACCAGGTACTGAAGCCTCCGCCTGGAGAGACGAGAATCTAAGATCTTCTCCACCACGTACTCCAACTCGCCCTCAACCAACACCGGAGCAGGAGGCTCAGCAGAAGGAACCACAGGCACAACGTACCGCCGCAACAAGGACCTATGAAATACGTTGTGGATGGCAAACGACACCGGAAGATCCAGGCGAAAGGATACAGGATTAATGATTTCCAATATCTTGTAAGGACCAATGAAGCGAGGCTTAAATTTGGGAGAGGAAACCTTCATAGGAACAAATCGAGAAGACAGCCATACCAAATCCCCAACGTGAAGTCGGGGACCCACACCGCGGCGGCGGTTGGCAAAACGCTGAGCCTTCTCCTGTGACAACTTCAAGTTGTCCACCACATGCCCCCAGATCCGCTGCAACCTATCCACCACGGAATCCACCCCAGGACAGTCAGAAGGCTCCACATGTCCCGAGGAAAAACGAGGATGGAAACCAGAGTTGCAGAAAAATGGCGAAACCAAGGTGGCGGAACTAGCCCGATTATTAAGGGCAAATTCAGCCAACGGCAAGAAGGTCACCCAATCATCCTGATCAGAAGAGACAAAACACCTCAAATAAGCCTCCAGAGTCTGATTAGTTCGCTCCGTTTGTCCGTTAGTCTGGGGATGGAAAGCGGACGAAAACGACAACTCAATGCCCATCCTACCACAAAAGGATCGCCAGAACCTGGAAACAAACTGGGATCCTCTGTCCGACACAATATTCTCAGGAATGCCGTGCAAACGAACCACGTTCTGGAAGAACACAGGAACCAGATCAGAAGAGGAGGGCAGCTTAGGCAAAGGAACCAAATGGACCATGGACCATCTTGGAGAAACGGTCACATATCACCCAGATGACAGACATGCCCTGAGACACCGGAAGATCAGAAATGAAATCCATAGAGATGTGTGTCCAAGGTCTCTTCGGGACAGGCAAGGGCAAGAGCAACCCGCTGGCACGAGAGCAGCAAGGCTTAGCTCGAGCACAAGTACCACAGGACTGTACAAATGACCGCACATCCCTTGACAAGGAAGGCCACCAAAAGGACCTGGCCACCAGATCTCTGGTGCCAAAAATTCCCGGGTGCCCTGCCAACACCGAGGAATGAACCTCGGAAATGACTCTGCTGGTCCATCTAGCAGGCACAAACAATCTGTCAGGTGGACAAGAGTCAGGCCTACCAGCCTGAAATCTCTGCAACACACGTCGCAGATCTGGAGAAATAGCAGACACGATAACTCCTTCCTTAAGAATACCCACAGGTTCAGCGACTCCAGGAGCATCAGGCACAAAGCTCCTAGACAGAGCATCGGCCTTCACATTCTTAGAACCTGGTAAATACGAGACCACAAAGTCAAAACGGGAGAAAAACAATGACCAGCGTGCCTGTCTAGGATTCAGGCGTTTAGCAGACTCGAGATACATCAGATTTTTGTGATCAGTCAAGACTAGTGTTGAGCATTCCGATACCGCAAGTATCGGGTATCGGCCGATACTTGCGGTATCGGAATTCCGATACCGGGATTCCGATACTTGCCGCGTATCGGATACCGGAATCGGAAGTTCTAAGATTCAAAAAGCAGAAATTCAGCCAATGAGATTGATTCCAAGTGTGGGCACATCCTGTTTAGCATGGAGGGCATGAAACTACTGGCAAGGCTGTGATTGGCTGGTGTAATGATGTCATGATGCAGTTTAAAAGTCGCTGGCGCCATTTTGCGATCACTCTGCTGTGAATTCAGTTAGTGACAGGACGCTGTTTGCTGACTGAGGGACAGTTTAGAGATAGCGATTTGCTTCTTTGTGCTTTCCAAAGGCTAATTTAGCAACCGCTGTGTTCACCTACTATTCACCTTGCTTTTGCCTTGTAGCGCTGTTTTCACAGCGATCTGCAGGGTCTGTGTGTGTGTGTGTGTGAGTGCAGCCCAGTCTCCAGTCTGAGTGCAGCCACATAGGCCATCCATAGTTGGTTGTATTCAGTTCAGGGAGGGTGGTTCATTGCCTCATACTGTTCCTTTTTTTTTTTTTTTTCCCAAGTAGTGTAGTCTGCTGCTAATTTATTCAAAAAAATCCTATTAGTGTCTTTCCACCCGTCTCCAGCTAATTTGTGGAAAAACACTACATAGGATAAAGTAGAGGAGGGTTTTTGGGCCTTGCAGCGCCGTTTACGGCTGTCTGCACGGTCTCCGTGTGACTGCAGCTCGCCCTGTAATCTGTGAGCAGCTGTAGCCTGGTTGTCTCCAGCTCAGGGTTTTTCACTGCGTCATACCGCCAAATCAATTTTCTTTTTTTTCAAAGTAGTGTAGTCTGCTGCTAATTAATTTAAAAAAATCCTATTAGTGTCTTTCCACCCGTCTCCAGCTAATTTGTGGAAAAACACTACATAGGATAAAGTAGAGGAGGGTTTTTGGGCCTTGCAGCGCCGTTTACGGCTGTCTGCACGGTCTCCGTGTGACTGCAGCTCGCCCTGTAATCTGTGAGCAGCTGTAGCCTGGTTGTCTCCAGCTCAGGGTTTTTCACTGCGTCATACCGCCAAATCAATTTTCTTTTTTTTCAAAAAAGTGTAGTCTGCTGCTAATTAATTTAAAAAAATCCTATTAGTGTCTTTCCACCCGTCTCCAGCTAATTTGTGGAAAAACACTACATAGGATAAAGTAGAGGAGGGTTTTTGGGCCTTGCAGCGCCGTTTACGGCTGTCTGCACGGTCTCCGTGTGACTGCAGCTCGCCCTGTAATCTGTGAGCAGCTATAGCCTGGTTGTCTCCAGCTCAGGGTTTTTCACTGCGTCATACCGCCAAATCAATTTTCTTTTTTTTCAAAGTAGTGTAGTCTGCTGCTAATTAATTTAAAAAAATCCTATTAGTGTCTTTCCACCCGTCTCCAGCTAATTTGTGGAAAAACACTACATAGGATAAAGTAGAGGAGGGTTTTTGGGCCTTGCAGCGCCGTTTACGGCTGTCTGCACGGTCTCCGTGTGACTGCAGCTCGCCCTGTAATCTGTGAGCAGCTATAGCCTGGTTGTCTCCAGCTCAGGGTTTTTCACTGCGTCATACCGCCAAATCAATTTTCTTTTTTTTCAAAATAGTGTAGTCTGCTGCTAATTTATTCAAAAAAATCCTATTAGTGTCTTTCCACCCGTCTCCAGCTAATTTGTGGAAAAACACTACATAGGATAAAGTAGAGGAGGGTTTTTGGGCCTTGTAGCGCCGTTTACGTCTGTCTGCACGGTCTCCGTGTGACTGCAGCTCTATCTGTTGTCAGTTCAGCCCCCAAAAAATAAATAAATAATAAAGTTCACCAAACACACCAGTTACACCACTTTACATTTCTGTAGGCCACATTAGCTCATATTTGTGTCTAGTCCACACTTTAGATAATTAGTGCTTCTTATACCTGTTAGGAGGAGTTGCTCAGGAATAAGCACACAAATCCGTTAGTACTTTTCTGCTTATCTTTATCAGTCAACCAAGATGAAGAAGGCAGTGAGTAAGGCACGGGGGCGTGGGAGCCGTCGCGGAGCAGGGAGGGGACGTGGGGATTCTGTGCCTGCTGCGGGCACCGGTGACTCATCAGCACCCACTTTCACCAGGCAACAGTCGTTCATGCGAAGCTTTGTGTCCGAGCGCCGTACACCGCTGCTGCGTGAAGAACAAATTGAAGCTGTTGTCGGATGGATGGCAGCTAATGCATCAACTTCCATTAGTGCCACATCCTCTCAGACACAGAGCACTGGAGAGCAGCCATCTGTCTCTTCACCACCTGCCAAATTGCCCAGGCAGACAGAGAGCCCAGGACAGGAGCCGTCTCTACTTCTGTTCTCTGAATCTCTTGGCTTGGAAACAGGGGGCCAGCCAAGCAGCATTGGAGAAATGGAAGAAGAGGCAGGGTGCAGTGATGCCCAACAGCTTTTTCTGTCTTCCTCTGAAGAGGCGGGTGGGCCAGTGGCTCCGGTCACCACATCGCAGGCCGCATCAGCTGATGATGACACTCAGGTGCCACTTACTGGTGCGTGCTCTGCTGCTGAGACTACCCAGGAGGAGCAGTTGGGGGCAGAGGGTAGTGTAGATGATGAGGTCCTCGACCCATCTTGGCGTGAGGGACAGGAAGGTGGTGGGAGCAGCTCTGAGGAAGAGATTCCCCGTACGGCCCAAAGAGGGAGAGGGAGGGGGAAGACTGCGGATCCTGCAGCCTCCGCTTTGGCACCCGTTAGGAGCATGTCTCTTCCAAAAGCCAAAAAGGGCGCTCCCAAGACTTGCAGTGCCTGGTCCTTTTTTGACACAGTTGCAGATGACATTTGCTATGTCAGATGCAACGTGTGTCATCAAAAAGTCAAAAGAGGTCGAAATGTCAGCAACCTCAATACCTCCAACATGTGGAAACATGTGCGCAACAGGCACCCGGCGGAGTTAGAAAAACACACTGAAGAGGTAGGCCAACCAACAGCGGCAGCTACCACCTCTTCAGCTCGTGTTGCCTCTTCCTCTACCTCACATGCAGCTGGTTCGGCGTCCTCCCAGGATCGCCGTGGAAGAACCTCTGCCCCTGTTGTCCAGAGACCCGCTGTAATTCCACCCGCAGCGCCACTTTCCCAGTCATCCACACACTCCCAGCCCAGTCTACAGCCATCGGTAGTACAGGCATGGGAGAAAAGGCGGCCTTTCTCGTCAAACCACCCACGAGCACAGGCTCTGACTGCAGGCATTGCCAAACTTCTGTCACTGGAAATGCTGTCATTCAGGCTGGTGGAGACTGACAGCTTCCGTGACTTCATGTCATTGGCAGTCCCACAGTACAAAGTGCCCAGCCGCTTTTACTTCAGCAGGCAAGCCGTCCCTGCCCTGCAGAAGCATGTGGAGGGACACATAAAACACGCGCTACTGAACGCCGTCAGTAGCAAGGTCCACCTCACCACCGATGCGTGGACCAGTCAACATGGACAGGGGCGATACCTTTCCCTCACTGCCCATTGGGTTAATGTCGTTGAGCCGGGTACAGACCGTGCGAGTGGCGCAGGACGTGTCCTGCCCACTCCAAGGATTGCAGGAATCCATTCTGTACGCATTGACTCCTCCTCTTACACCAGTTCCTCAGAATCATCGCTGCAGGAGCCGTCACAGTCCACCTCCACATGGACCCGTGATGAACGTGTACCTGTTACGACCGACATGAGCACAGCCGTGGCCAAACGTCAACAGGCCGTCTTGAAATTAATTTTCTTGGGGAATCGTAGCCACACAGCGCAGGAGCTCTGGAATGCCATCAAGCAGGAGAGCGATGTGTGGTTTGTGCCAGCGAATCTCCAGCCAGGCATGGTAGTGTGTGATAATGGCCGAAATCTGGTGGCAGCTCTGGGCCTCGGCAACCTCACTCACATCCCATGTCTGGCACATGTGCTCAATTTGGTCGTGCAGAGCTTTTTGAGGGACTATCCGGATCTTGATGCACTGCTGCACAAGGTCCGCCTAGAGTGTGCTCACTTGCGGCGTTCCAGCACGGCAAAAGCGCGCATTGCGGCTCTGCAGCGCCGACACCGCCTGCCGGAACATCGCATCATATGTGACCTACCTACCAGGTGGAATTCCACGTTACATATGTTGGAGCGGTTGTGTGAGCAGCAGCAAGCTGTAATGGAGTACCAGCTGCTTCAGGCGCAAAAAAGTCGCAGTCAGCGCCGTACAGACTTCACAACCACAGAGTGGGCCACTATGAATGACGTCTGCCAGGTTTTGCGTCCCTTTGATTATTCCACGCGGATGGCGAGTGCAGATGATGCACTAGTCAGCATGACTGTCCCCCTTATCTGCCTGCTTGAAAAATCACTGCAAGCGCTAAGGGATGATGTTGTGGAAGAGGTGGAGGATGAGGATTCACCATTTCCATCATCTTCTGGACAGTCAGCGCCACGTGGTTCCTCACAAACGCGTAGGCAGGGGACCGTTTGTGAGGAGGATGAGGAGGAGTCAATGGAGGAGGAAGACATCCGTCCAGAGGAGGGAGTTACACAATTGTCCAGTACTCAGTGTGTACAGCGAGGGTGGGGTGATGACGAGCGGGCAGAGATCACGCCTCCAGCAGGGGACAGCGTTTCTTGGGCAGTTGGCAGTCTGCAGCACATGGTGGATTACATGCTGCAGTGCCTGAGAAACAACCGCCGCATCGCCCACATTCTCAACATGTCTGATTATTGGGTGTTCACCCTCCTCGATCCTCGCTACCGGGACAACGTAGAAAGCCTCATCACACCGTTGAACCGGGAGCGAAAAATGCGGGAGTACCAAGACACACTGGTCAATTCCATCATCTTCTCCATTCCAACTGAGAGAAGTGCTGCTAGTGCATTCCAAAGCAGCTCAGTGCGTCCAGGCCGTGGTGGAGGCTCTGCACAAAGAGGGAGCAGAAGCAGTGCCTCTGCCCAAGGCAAGACCAGTATGGCCGAACTGTGGCACAGTTTTCTGTGCCCGCCACAAAAGTCTACACCATCACAGACGGCTCCAGTCAGCAGGAGGCAACGGTTCCGTCAGATGGTGACAGACTACATGTCTTGCCCTCTTGCTGTACTCCCAGACGGCTCTTCCCCTTTCAAGTTTTGGGTCTCAAAGCTGGATACATGGCCAGAGCTAAGCCAGTATGCATTGGAGGTGCTGTCTTGCCCTGCGGCCAGTGTATTATCGGAACGTGTCTTTAGTGCTGCAGGTGGTGTACTAACTGACCGTCGCATGCGACTATCCTCCGATAACGTTGACCGGCTTACTTTCCTGAAAATGAACAAGGCCTGGATCTCGCCGGAATTTGCCACTCCTCCTCCTGATTGAATAATTAGGTCACTGTATACGTTATCCAGGTCTCCTGTTGTGTTCATCTTTCTACCACCTGAACTTAAATTCCTGGGCTCCAACACCGCCAGTTGAGGCTCAGACGTGCCGTCTGCACAGTCAAAACATACGACCCAGTGTTATTGGGTTTCAGTAATGTCAGCTGATCCCCAGCTGTGTAGCCGGCAATGTGTCATGCGACCGCCACGCTGACACAACAACTGAAATGTAAGGGAATCTGTCCCCCCCCCCCCAAGGCGTTTGTTACTGAAAGAGCCACCTTGTGCAGCAGTAATGCTGCCCAAGGAAAAGGTAGCTATTTTTGTTTAGCTCCTTGCACACGCAGAACTTAACACTTATAAAATGTGTCCACTGATACCGTAAAACCGTCCCGGAGGTGGGACTTTACTTCGTAATGTGACGCAGCCCAGCCGTCATTCCTACCCCCCCGGCGCCGCGCACCGGCTCCTCAGCGTTGTTTTATTCCGTCCTGGAGCCTGCGCTGTTATGTTATCCCGTGGCCAGGCACACTTAGCGCTGCCCGTCTTCTGGCATCATTTGGTGTCTGGATGGCTGCGCCTGTGCGGCCGCGCTGGCAGAGAGCCCGCCTCGCAGTGTCTTCTGATTTAATCCCACTGGGGGCCTGGGATCCATGGACATGCGCAGTGCATATCTGAACCTCCACCTCTCACTCATTTCCCTATGGCTTCTTCAGACTGTTCGGTGTCAGCTGGTCCCTAACAGCATGCCACGGCCGTGACACCGCACAGTCTGAAGAAGCCATAGGGAGATGAGTGAGAGGTGGAGGTTCAGATATGCAGTGCGCATGTCCATGGATCCCAGGCCCCCAGTGGGATTAAATCAGAAGACACTGCGAGGCGGGCTCTCTGCCAGCGCGGCCGCACAGGCGCAGCCATCCAGACACCAAATGATGCCAGAAGACGGGCAGCGCTAAGTGTGCCTGGCCACGGGATAACATAACAGCGCAGGCTCCTTGACGGAATAAAACAACGCTGAGGAGCCGGTGCGCGGCGCCGGGGGGGTAGGAATGACGGCTGGGCTGCGTCACATTACGAAGGAAAGTCCCACCTCCGGGACGGTTTTACGGTTGCAGGGGACACATTTTATAAGTGTTTAGTTCTGTGTTTGCAAGGAGCATGATGAAAAGAGCCACCTTTTCCTTTTGCATCTTTTGTGCTGCACAAGCTGGCTCTTTCAGCTACAAACGCCTTGGGGGGGGGTTAAAGGTTCCCTTTCGACTTTCTCAGGCTTCGGCCTACATTGTGTTCCTCTGCTTTTCCACCTGTCCCTGGGCTCCAACACCGCCAGTTGCCGTCCAGAAGTGCTGTACGCACAGTCAACAGTCCCTCCTCTGTTATTGGGGTTCAGTAACGTCAGCTGTTCCCCTGCTGTGTGTGTGGCAATCCCTCCTACCTCCTCCAACCTCCTCCTCCTCCACCCGTCCCTGGGCTCCAACACCGCCAGTTGCCGTCCAGAAGTGCTGTACGCACAGTCAACAGTCCCTCCTCTGTTATTGGGGTTCAGTAACGTCAGCTGTTCCCCTGCTGTGTGTGTGGCAATCCCTCCTACCTCCTCCAACCTCCTCCTCCTCCACCCGTCCCTGGGCTCCAACACCGCCAGTTGCCGTCCAGAAGTGCTGTACGCACAGTCAACAGTCCCTCCTCTGTTATTGGGGTTCAGTAACGTCAGCTGTTCCCCTGCTGTGTGTGTGGCAATCCCTCCTACCTCCTCCAACCTCCTCCTCCTCCACCCGTCCCTGGGCTCCAACACCGCCAGTTGCCGTCCAGAAGTGCTGTACGCACAGTCAACAGTCCCTCCTCTGTTATTGGGGTTCAGTAACGTCAGCTGTTCCCCTGCTGTGTGTGTGGCAATCCCTCCTACCTCCTCCTACCTCCTCCAACCTCCTCCTCCTCCACCTGCCCCTGGGCTCCAACACCGCCAGTTGCCGTCCAGAAGTGCTGTACGCACAGTCAACAGTCCCTCCTCTGTTATTGGGGTTCAGTAACGTCAGCTGTTCCCCTGCTGTGTGTGTGGCAATCCCTCCTACCTCCTCCAACCTCCTCCTCCTCCACCCGTCCCTGGGCTCCAACACCGCCAGTTGCCGTCCAGAAGTGCTGTACGCACAGTCAACAGTCCCTCCTCTGTTATTGGGGTTCAGTAACGTCAGCTGTTCCCCTGCTGTGTGTGTGGCAATCCCTCCTACCTCCTCCAACCTCCTCCTCCTCCACCCGTCCCTGGGCTCCAACACCGCCAGTTGCCGTCCAGAAGTGCTGTACGCACAGTCAACAGTCCCTCCTCTGTTATTGGGGTTCAGTAACGTCAGCTGTTCCCCTGCTGTGTGTGTGGCAATCCCTCCTACCTCCTCCAACCTCCTCCTCCTCCACCCGTCCCTGGGCTCCAACACCGCCAGTTGCCGTCCAGAAGTGCTGTACGCACAGTCAACAGTCCCTCCTCTGTTATTGGGGTTCAGTAACGTCAGCTGTTCCCCTGCTGTGTGTGTGGCAATCCCTCCTACCTCCTCCAACCTCCTCCTCCTCCACCCGTCCCTGGGCTCCAACACCGCCAGTTGCCGTCCAGAAGTGCTGTACGCACAGTCAACAGTCCCTCCTCTGTTATTGGGGTTCAGTAACGTCAGCTGTTCCCCTGCTGTGTGTGTGGCAATCCCTCCTACCTCCTCCTACCTCCTCCAACCTCCTCCTCCTCCACCTGCCCCTGGGCTCCAACACCGCCAGTTGCCGTCCAGAAGTGCTGTACGCACAGTCAACAGTCCCTCCTCTGTTATTGGGGTTCAGTAACGTCAGCTGTTCCCCTGCTGTGTGTGTGGCAATCCCTCCTACCTCCTCCTACCTCCTCCAACCTCCTCCTCCTCCACCTGCCCCTGGGCTCCAACACCGCCAGTTGCCGTCCAGAAGTGCTGTACGCACAGAGCCAAACACCTCGCCAATGTGTTAGTGGGGTTCAGCACCGCCAGCTGTTCCCCTGCTGTGTATACGGCAACGTGTACTGCGACCGCCACGCAGGCACAACAAGTTAAATGTAAGGGAACCTGACCCCCCCCCCCCCCCAGGCGTTTGTTACTGAAGGAGCCACCTTGTGCAGCAGTAATGATGCAAAGGGAAAAAGTGCCTCTTTTCGTGATGCTCCTTGCACATGCTGAACCAAACACTTATGAAATGTGTCCCCACACAGCGTTAAACCGTCCGGTAGGTGGAACTTTCCTTTGTCGTGTGACGCAGCACAGCCATCATTTTTACCCCCTTGGCGCCGTGCGCCGCCTCCTCAGCGTTGTTTTAATCTGTCCCGGAGCCTGCGCTGTTAGGTTAGCCCTTGGCCATGCACACATGTTGCGCTGCCCGTCTTCTGACCTCATTTGGTGTCAGGCTGGCTGCGCCTGTGCGGGTGCGCTGGCCGAGATCCCGCCTCGCAGTGTCGTCTAATGTAATCCCACCGCGGGCCTGTGATCCGTGCCCGTGCGCAGTGCATATCCTCTCCTCTCACTCCCCTCCCTACGGCTTCTTCAGACTGTGCGATGTCAGCTGGTCCCTAATAGCATGCCACGGCCGTGACACCGCACAGTCTGAAAAAGCCGTAGGGAGGGGAGTGAGAGGAGAGGATATGCACTGCGCACGGGCACGGATCACAGGCCCGCGGTGGGATTACATTAGACGACACTGCGAGGCGGGATCTCGGCCAGCGCACCCGCACAGGCGCAGCCAGCCTGACACCAAATGATGTCAGAAGACGGGCAGCGCAAAATGTGTGCATGGCCAAGGGCTAACCTAACAGCCCAGGCTCCGGGACAGATTAAAACAACGCTGAGGAGGCGGCGCACGGCGCCAAGGGGGTAAAAATGATGGCTGTGCTGCGTCACACGACAAAGGAAAGTTCCACCTACCGGACGGTTTAACGCTGTGAGGGGACACATTTCATAACTGTTAGGTTCCGCATGTGCAAGGACCATAATTAAAAGAGCTAAGTTTACCTTTTCCAGCATTAGTGCTGTACACAATGGCTCTTTCAGCTACAAACGCCTGGGGGGGGGGGGGTTAAAGGTTTCCTTTCAACTTGCTCGAGTGCAGGCTTCGGCCTACACTCCGCTCCCCCTGCTCCTCCTGCTGACCCTGGGCTCCAACACCGCCAGTTGGGGCCCGGTACTGCTAGCTGCACAGAGAAAAACACCTCGCCAATGTGTCAGTGGGGTCCAGCACCGCCAGCTGTTCCCCTGCTGTGTAGCCGGCAACGTGTCCTGCAAAAGTCACGCAGACACAACACACCCAAAGCTGCCGCCTGTGCAGGCTTCGGCCTACACTCCCCTCCCCCTGCTCCTCCTCCTCCTGCTCCTCCTCCTGCTGTCCCTGGGCTCTAACACACCGCCAGTTTTTGCCCAGATGTGCTAGCTGCACAGAGAAAAACACCAGCCAATGTGTCAGTGGGGTCCAGCACCGCCAGCTGTTCCCCTGCTGTGCAGCCGGCAACGTGTCCTGCAAAAGCCACGCAGACACAAGAACTGAAATTGAAGGGAACCTGTCCCCCCTCCCCCAGGCGTTTTTACGTTATCCAGCCACCTTGTACAGCGGTAATGCTGCATGTGTGCAAGGTGGCTCAGAAACGTATTCTCCTCGCACATGTGGAACTGAAAACACGTCTGCAATGTGTCCTCTGTGTGACCATTTAACCGTCCCGGTGGTGTGACTTTCCTTTGTAATGACACGCTGCAACCCCCTTGGTAGCGCTGCCCGTCTTCTGGCATCATGGTTTGGCTGCCTGCGCCTCTGCGGCCGCCCTGACCCACACAACGCCCCTCGGTGTCTTATTTATTGGGACTGCGAGGGTGTGATTGATGGGCAGGATCAGTGCATCAGTTCGCCTGTCCCTCCTCTCCTTCCGCCTTCTTCGGACTGTGCGGCTTCATGGCCGTGGCATGCGATAAGGGATCAGATGACGCCGCACAGTCTGAAGCGGGTGTAAGGACCCGAGTGTGAGAGGCGAACATATGTGCTGCGCCAGGCCCTGAATCCCAGCCCCGCAGTGTTTTAACAATGTTAAGACACTGCGGGGCTGGGATTCATGGGCATCGCGAACCGCACCGGCCGACATTACATGATGCCAGAAGATGGGCAGCGCTAACGGCGCTAGGCCAGGGGATAACACGACAGCGCAGACTCCTGTACAGCAAATAACAACGCTCGGGAGGCTGCACCCAGCACCAAGGTGGGATTCTTGACACCTGTGCTGCGTCTCATTACAAAGGGAACTCTCGCCTCCATTACACAGTTTGACTGTCTAAAGGGCTGAATGTTATACGTGTTCCATTCAGCGTGTGCAAGGAGAAAAATTACAAGAGCAACCTTTGACTTGCGCAGCACTGCTGCTGCATAAGCTGTGGCTCTTCTACTTTGTAACCCCTGAGGGGGGGTTAAAGGTGACTTTTGAAATCGGTTCAATTAGGCTTCGGCCTACACTCTGCTCCACCTGCAGAGCCCGGGCTCCAACAACGCTAGTTGCTGTCCGGAAGTGCTGGCTGCACAGAGCCAAACACCTCGCCAATGTGTCAGTGGGGTCCAGCACCGCCAGCTGTTCCCCTGCTGTGTAGCCGGCAACGTGTCCTGCAAAAGTCACGCAGACACAACACACCCAAAGCTGCCGCCTGTGCAGGCTTCGGCCTACACTCCCCTCCCCCTGCTCCTCCTCCTCCTGCTCCTCCTCCTGCTGTCCCTGGGCTCTAACACACCGCCAGTTTTTGCCCAGATGTGCTAGCTGCACAGAGAAAAACACCAGCCAATGTGTCAGTGGGGTCCAGCACCGCCAGCTGTTCCCCTGCTGTGCAGCCGGCAACGTGTCCTGCAAAAGCCACGCAGACACAAGAACTGAAATTGAAGGGAACCTGTCCCCCCTCCCCCAGGCGTTTTTACGTTATCCAGCCACCTTGTACAGCGGTAATGCTGCATGTGTGCAAGGTGGCTCAGAAACGTATTCTCCTCGCACATGTGGAACTGAAAACACGTCTGCAATGTGTCCTCTGTGTGACCATTTAACCGTCCCGGTGGTGTGACTTTCCTTTGTAATGACACGCTGCAACCCCCTTGGTAGCGCTGCCCGTCTTCTGGCATCATGGTTTGGCTGCCTGCGCCTCTGCGGCCGCCCTGACCCACACAACGCCCCTCGGTGTCTTATTTATTGGGACTGCGAGGGTGTGATTGATGGGCAGGATCAGTGCATCAGTTCGCCTGTCCCTCCTCTCCTTCCGCCTTCTTCGGACTGTGCGGCTTCATGGCCGTGGCATGCGATAAGGGATCAGATGACGCCGCACAGTCTGAAGCGGGTGTAAGGACCCGAGTGTGAGAGGCGAACATATGTGCTGCGCCAGGCCCTGAATCCCAGCCCCGCAGTGTTTTAACAATGTTAAGACACTGCGGGGCTGGGATTCATGGGCATCGCGAACCGCACCGGCCGACATTACATGATGCCAGAAGATGGGCAGCGCTAACGGCGCTAGGCCAGGGGATAACACGACAGCGCAGACTCCTGTACAGCAAATAACAACGCTCGGGAGGCTGCACCCAGCACCAAGGTGGGATTCTTGACACCTGTGCTGCGTCTCATTACAAAGGGAACTCTCGCCTCCATTACACAGTTTGACTGTCTAAAGGGCTGAATGTTATACGTGTTCCATTCAGCGTGTGCAAGGAGAAAAATTACAAGAGCAACCTTTGACTTGCGCAGCACTGCTGCTGCATAAGCTGTGGCTCTTCTACTTTGTAACCCCTGAGGGGGGGTTAAAGGTGACTTTTGAAATCGGTTCAATTAGGCTTCGGCCTACACTCTGCTCCACCTGCAGAGCCCGGGCTCCAACAACGCTAGTTGCTGTCCGGAAGTGCTGGCTGCACAGAGCCAAACACCTCGCCAATGTGTCAGTGGGGTCCAGCACCGCCAGCTGTTCCCCTGCTGTGTAGCCGGCAACGTGTCCTGCAAAAGTCACGCAGACACAACACACCCAAAGCTGCCGCCTGTGCAGGCTTCGGCCTACACTCCCCTCCCCCTGCTCCTCCTCCTCCTGCTCCTCCTCCTGCTGTCCCTGGGCTCTAACACACCGCCAGTTTTTGCCCAGATGTGCTAGCTGCACAGAGAAAAACACCAGCCAATGTGTCAGTGGGGTCCAGCACCGCCAGCTGTTCCCCTGCTGTGCAGCCGGCAACGTGTCCTGCAAAAGCCACGCAGACACAAGAACTGAAATTGAAGGGAACCTGTCCCCCCTCCCCCAGGCGTTTTTACGTTATCCAGCCACCTTGTACAGCGGTAATGCTGCATGTGTGCAAGGTGGCTCAGAAACGTATTCTCCTCGCACATGTGGAACTGAAAACACGTCTGCAATGTGTCCTCTGTGTGACCATTTAACCGTCCCGGTGGTGTGACTTTCCTTTGTAATGACACGCTGCAACCCCCTTGGTAGCGCTGCCCGTCTTCTGGCATCATGGTTTGGCTGCCTGCGCCTCTGCGGCCGCCCTGACCCACACAACGCCCCTCGGTGTCTTATTTATTGGGACTGCGAGGGTGTGATTGATGGGCAGGATCAGTGCATCAGTTCGCCTGTCCCTCCTCTCCTTCCGCCTTCTTCGGACTGTGCGGCTTCATGGCCGTGGCATGCGATAAGGGATCAGATGACGCCGCACAGTCTGAAGCGGGTGTAAGGACCCGAGTGTGAGAGGCGAACATATGTGCTGCGCCAGGCCCTGAATCCCAGCCCCGCAGTGTTTTAACAATGTTAAGACACTGCGGGGCTGGGATTCATGGGCATCGCGAACCGCACCGGCCGACATTACATGATGCCAGAAGATGGGCAGCGCTAACGGCGCTAGGCCAGGGGATAACACGACAGCGCAGACTCCTGTACAGCAAATAACAACGCTCGGGAGGCTGCACCCAGCACCAAGGTGGGATTCTTGACACCTGTGCTGCGTCTCATTACAAAGGGAACTCTCGCCTCCATTACACAGTTTGACTGTCTAAAGGGCTGAATGTTATACGTGTTCCATTCAGCGTGTGCAAGGAGAAAAATTACAAGAGCAACCTTTGACTTGCGCAGCACTGCTGCTGCATAAGCTGTGGCTCTTCTACTTTGTAACCCCTGAGGGGGGGTTAAAGGTGACTTTTGAAATCGGTTCAATTAGGCTTCGGCCTACACTCTGCTCCACCTGCAGAGCCCGGGCTCCAACAACGCTAGTTGCTGTCCGGAAGTGCTGGCTGCACAGAGCCAAACACCTCGCCAATGTGTCAGTGGGGTCCAGCACCGCCAGCTGTTCCCCTGCTGTGTAGCCGGCAACGTGTCCTGCAAAAGTCACGCAGACACAACACACCCAAAGCTGCCGCCTGTGCAGGCTTCGGCCTACACTCCCCTCCCCCTGCTCCTCCTCCTCCTGCTCCTCCTCCTGCTGTCCCTGGGCTCTAACACACCGCCAGTTTTTGCCCAGATGTGCTAGCTGCACAGAGAAAAACACCAGCCAATGTGTCAGTGGGGTCCAGCACCGCCAGCTGTTCCCCTGCTGTGCAGCCGGCAACGTGTCCTGCAAAAGCCACGCAGACACAAGAACTGAAATTGAAGGGAACCTGTCCCCCCTCCCCCAGGCGTTTTTACGTTATCCAGCCACCTTGTACAGCGGTAATGCTGCATGTGTGCAAGGTGGCTCAGAAACGTATTCTCCTCGCACATGTGGAACTGAAAACACGTCTGCAATGTGTCCTCTGTGTGACCATTTAACCGTCCCGGTGGTGTGACTTTCCTTTGTAATGACACGCTGCAACCCCCTTGGTAGCGCTGCCCGTCTTCTGGCATCATGGTTTGGCTGCCTGCGCCTCTGCGGCCGCCCTGACCCACACAACGCCCCTCGGTGTCTTATTTATTGGGACTGCGAGGGTGTGATTGATGGGCAGGATCAGTGCATCAGTTCGCCTGTCCCTCCTCTCCTTCCGCCTTCTTCGGACTGTGCGGCTTCATGGCCGTGGCATGCGATAAGGGATCAGATGACGCCGCACAGTCTGAAGCGGGTGTAAGGACCCGAGTGTGAGAGGCGAACATATGTGCTGCGCCAGGCCCTGAATCCCAGCCCCGCAGTGTTTTAACAATGTTAAGACACTGCGGGGCTGGGATTCATGGGCATCGCGAACCGCACCGGCCGACATTACATGATGCCAGAAGATGGGCAGCGCTAACGGCGCTAGGCCAGGGGATAACACGACAGCGCAGACTCCTGTACAGCAAATAACAACGCTCGGGAGGCTGCACCCAGCACCAAGGTGGGATTCTTGACACCTGTGCTGCGTCTCATTACAAAGGGAACTCTCGCCTCCATTACACAGTTTGACTGTCTAAAGGGCTGAATGTTATACGTGTTCCATTCAGCGTGTGCAAGGAGAAAAATTACAAGAGCAACCTTTGACTTGCGCAGCACTGCTGCTGCATAAGCTGTGGCTCTTCTACTTTGTAACCCCTGAGGGGGGGTTAAAGGTGACTTTTGAAATCGGTTCAATTAGGCTTCGGCCTACACTCTGCTCCACCTGCAGAGCCCGGGCTCCAACAACGCTAGTTGCTGTCCGGAAGTGCTGGCTGCACAGAGCCAAACACCTCGCCAATGTGTCAGTGGGGTCCAGCACCGCCAGCTGTTCCCCTGCTGTGTAGCCGGCAACGTGTCCTGCAAAAGTCACGCAGACACAACACACCCAAAGCTGCCGCCTGTGCAGGCTTCGGCCTACACTCCCCTCCCCCTGCTCCTCCTCCTCCTGCTCCTCCTCCTGCTGTCCCTGGGCTCTAACACACCGCCAGTTTTTGCCCAGATGTGCTAGCTGCACAGAGAAAAACACCAGCCAATGTGTCAGTGGGGTCCAGCACCGCCAGCTGTTCCCCTGCTGTGCAGCCGGCAACGTGTCCTGCAAAAGCCACGCAGACACAAGAACTGAAATTGAAGGGAACCTGTCCCCCCTCCCCCAGGCGTTTTTACGTTATCCAGCCACCTTGTACAGCGGTAATGCTGCATGTGTGCAAGGTGGCTCAGAAACGTATTCTCCTCGCACATGTGGAACTGAAAACACGTCTGCAATGTGTCCTCTGTGTGACCATTTAACCGTCCCGGTGGTGTGACTTTCCTTTGTAATGACACGCTGCAACCCCCTTGGTAGCGCTGCCCGTCTTCTGGCATCATGGTTTGGCTGCCTGCGCCTCTGCGGCCGCCCTGACCCACACAACGCCCCTCGGTGTCTTATTTATTGGGACTGCGAGGGTGTGATTGATGGGCAGGATCAGTGCATCAGTTCGCCTGTCCCTCCTCTCCTTCCGCCTTCTTCGGACTGTGCGGCTTCATGGCCGTGGCATGCGATAAGGGATCAGATGACGCCGCACAGTCTGAAGCGGGTGTAAGGACCCGAGTGTGAGAGGCGAACATATGTGCTGCGCCAGGCCCTGAATCCCAGCCCCGCAGTGTTTTAACAATGTTAAGACACTGCGGGGCTGGGATTCATGGGCATCGCGAACCGCACCGGCCGACATTACATGATGCCAGAAGATGGGCAGCGCTAACGGCGCTAGGCCAGGGGATAACACGACAGCGCAGACTCCTGTACAGCAAATAACAACGCTCGGGAGGCTGCACCCAGCACCAAGGTGGGATTCTTGACACCTGTGCTGCGTCTCATTACAAAGGGAACTCTCGCCTCCATTACACAGTTTGACTGTCTAAAGGGCTGAATGTTATACGTGTTCCATTCAGCGTGTGCAAGGAGAAAAATTACAAGAGCAACCTTTGACTTGCGCAGCACTGCTGCTGCATAAGCTGTGGCTCTTCTACTTTGTAACCCCTGAGGGGGGGTTAAAGGTGACTTTTGAAATCGGTTCAATTAGGCTTCGGCCTACACTCTGCTCCACCTGCAGAGCCCGGGCTCCAACAACGCTAGTTGCTGTCCGGAAGTGCTGGCTGCACAGAGCCAAACACCTCGCCAATGTGTCAGTGGGGTCCAGCACCGCCAGCTGTTCCCCTGCTGTGTAGCCGGCAACGTGTCCTGCAAAAGTCACGCAGACACAACACACCCAAAGCTGCCGCCTGTGCAGGCTTCGGCCTACACTCCCCTCCCCCTGCTCCTCCTCCTCCTGCTCCTCCTCCTGCTGTCCCTGGGCTCTAACACACCGCCAGTTTTTGCCCAGATGTGCTAGCTGCACAGAGAAAAACACCAGCCAATGTGTCAGTGGGGTCCAGCACCGCCAGCTGTTCCCCTGCTGTGCAGCCGGCAACGTGTCCTGCAAAAGCCACGCAGACACAAGAACTGAAATTGAAGGGAACCTGTCCCCCCTCCCCCAGGCGTTTTTACGTTATCCAGCCACCTTGTACAGCGGTAATGCTGCATGTGTGCAAGGTGGCTCAGAAACGTATTCTCCTCGCACATGTGGAACTGAAAACACGTCTGCAATGTGTCCTCTGTGTGACCATTTAACCGTCCCGGTGGTGTGACTTTCCTTTGTAATGACACGCTGCAACCCCCTTGGTAGCGCTGCCCGTCTTCTGGCATCATGGTTTGGCTGCCTGCGCCTCTGCGGCCGCCCTGACCCACACAACGCCCCTCGGTGTCTTATTTATTGGGACTGCGAGGGTGTGATTGATGGGCAGGATCAGTGCATCAGTTCGCCTGTCCCTCCTCTCCTTCCGCCTTCTTCGGACTGTGCGGCTTCATGGCCGTGGCATGCGATAAGGGATCAGATGACGCCGCATAGTCTGAAGCGGGTGTAAGAACCCAAGCGAGAGGCGAACATATGTATTGCGCCAGGCCATGAATCCCAGCCCCGCAGTGTTTAAACTATGTCAATACACTGCGGGGCTGTGATTCATGGGCATCGCGAACCGCACCGGCCAACATTAAATGAGGTCAGAAGATGGGCAGCGCTAACGGCGCTAGGCCAGGGGATAACACGACAGCGCAGACTCCTGTACAGCAAATAACAACGCTCAGGAGGCTGCACCCAGCACCAAGGTGGGATTCTTGACATCTGTGCTGCGTCTCATTACAAAGGGAACTCGCGCCTCCAACACAGTTTGACTGTATAAAGGGCTAAATGTTATACGTGTTTCATTCAGCGTGTGCAAGGAGCGAAATTAAAAGAGCAACCTTTGACTTGTGCAGCACTACTGCTGCATAAGCTGTGGCTCTTCTACTTTCTAACCCCTGAGGGGGGGTTAAAGGTTACCTTTGAAATTGGTTCAAGTAGGCTTCGGCCTACACTCTGCTCCCCCTGCAGAGCCCGGGCTACAACACCGCTCGTTGCTGTCCGGAAGTGCTGGCTGCACAGAGCCAAACACCTCGCCAATGTGTCAGTGGGGTCCAGCACCGCCAGCTGTTCCCCTGCTGTGCAGCCGGCAACGTGTCCTGCAAAAGCCACGCAGACACTTGCTCTTGTACCTTCTGCTCCACATCCTGGTTCCAGTACCGTCAGCTGGTTCCGGGCAGAGCCTTTGGCTTAGGTGCCTCCCTCTGGGTATCCGAGTTCCACCAACGTCAGGTGGTCCTTGGTAGTGCTTTCAGGCACGGGTACCTCCTGCTTAGTAACCGGGTTCCAGTAACGTCAGCTGGTCCTCGGTAGTTCCATTGGCTCTTGGACCTTCGGCTACCCATCCGGGTTCCAGCACCGTCAGCTGGTTCTCGGCAGTGTCTTTTGCTCTTGTACCTTCTGCTCCCCATCCTGGTTCCAGTACCGTCAGCTGGTTCCGGGCAGAGCCTTTGGCTTAGGTGCCTCCCTCTGGGTATCCGAGTTCCACCAACGTCAGGTGGTCCTTGGTAGTGCTTTCAGGCACGGGTACCTCCTGCTTAGTAACCGGGTTCCAGTAACATCAGCTGGTCCTCGGTAGTTCCATTGGCTCTTGGACCTTCGGGTAGCCATCCGAGTTCCAGTTCCATCAGCTGGTTCTCGGCATTTCCTCAGCCTTCTTGTACCTTCTGCTACATTTCCAAGTTCAAGAGACTAAACACGATGACCCGGAAGAACACCCCTAAGATGACGACGACACCAGAGACGACAACCACCGTGATGACGACGACCCTGGAGACGATGACCCTGAAGACCACCCCGATGACGACGACCCCGGAGACCACCCCGATGACGACGACCCCGGAGACGACGACCCTGGAGACGACGACGACCTGGAAGACCGAGAAGCAGAAGAACAAGAGGCTGCAGAACAAAGAGCAGAAGGACATTAAGCATAACACAAAATATCAGAGCAAAAAAATATTATGTAAATTATAAGCAGAAGAAGACTAAGCAGTGTATGGGGGTGAGTCCGTTCCTCCTCGTGGTGCCCCTGGATAAAGCCTGATGCTGCAGGCCAAACTGAACGCGGACAAATGTAACTGGTTTGTGACAGGCAGAACGGAAGGTGTAATCTTCAAACTTTTATAGATAACAACTACGGGAATGCCTGTCACAAATAAGAATATGATGAAGAAGTTGAATATGATGAAGATAATAGTAAAATAAAAAGAATATGAACAATGTAACCCAAAAAATAATAGGTAGAAGATGAAGAAGAAGATGAATAAGGTGAAGAAGTTGATGTCAAAGAAGCTGATGATGAGGATAATTAAGAAGAAAGCGTGGGAGAAGTAAAAAAGAAGGTGAAGGGCGTGGAAGTAGTGAAACATCAATATCTGACATAAAAAAAAAAAAAAATAACATAGTCAAATTCTTTCTAACGCCGAACTTCATAAAAAAAAATAAAAAATCCTGCTATTCTATTACATTGGGCTAAACCTCTGTCCCTTTAATATCTCCGCCACGTCCCCCAATACATCCTACATTATTCTTAGTTGTTTTCCTTCATGTAGAATGAACCTACAAGTTTATTAAGGGTTTATTTTAATTCCGATATTTTCGTCCCATTGACTTGCATTGGGATCGGGTATCGGTATCGGATTGGATCCGATATTTTGACGGTATCGGCCGATACTTTCCGATACCGATACTTTCCGATATCGGAAAGTATCGCTCAACACTAGTCAAGACCACCACACGATGCTTAGCACCCTCGAGCCAATGACGCCACTCCTCAAATGCCCACTTCATGGCCAACAACTCCCGATTGCCCACATCATAATTTCGCTCTGCCGGCGAAAACATCCTAGAGAAAAAGGCACAAGGTCTCATAGTAGAGCAACCAGGGCCTCTCTGCGACAAAACGGCCCCTGCCCCAATCTCCGAAGCATCCACCTCAACCTGAAAGGGAAGTGAGATGTCAGGCTGGCACAAAACAGGCGCCGAAGTAAACCGGCGTTTTAACTCCTGAAAAGCCTCCATGGCAGCAGGAGCCCAGTTAGCTACATCAGAGCCTTTCTTGGTCATATCCGTCAGCGGTTTAACAACGCTAGAGAAATTTGCGATAAAACGACGGTAGAAGTTAGCAAAACCCAAGAACTTCTGAAGACTCTTAACTGACGAGGGTTGAGTCCAATCATGAATAGCTCGGACCTTGACTGGATCCATCTCCACAGCAGAAGGGGAAAAAATGAACCCCAAAAAGGGAACCTTCTGTACGCCAAAGAGACACTTTGAGCCTTTTACAAACAAAGAATTTTCACACAGAATCTCAAAAACCATCCTGACCTGCTCCACATGCGAGTCCCAATCATCAGAAAAAACCAGAATATCATCCAGATAAACAATCAAAAATTTATCCAGATACTTCCGGAAAATGTCATGCATGAAGGACTGAAAAACTGAAGGTGCATTAGAGAGACCGAATGGCATCACCAAGTACTCAAAATGACCTTCGGGCGTATTGAATGCGGTTTTCCATTCATCGCCCTGCCTAATGCGCACAAGGTTGTACGCACCACGAAGGTCTATCTTGGTGAACCACTTGGCACCCTTAATCCGGGCAAACAAATCTGACAACAGCGGCAAAGGATACTGAAATTTGACAGTGATCTTATTTAAAAGCCGATAGTCAATACAAGGCCTCAAAGATCCGTCCTTTTTGGCCACAAAAAAGAATCCCGCACCAAGAGGGGAAGAAGAAGGACGGATATGCCCCTTCTCAAGAGACTCCTTGATATATGAACGCATCACGGTATGTTCAGGTACCGACAGATTAAACAGTCTCCCCTTAGGAAACTTACTGCCAGGAATCAAATCTATTGCACAGTCACATTCCCTATGAGGAGGCAGTGCACTGGACTTAGACTCGCTGAAGACATCCTGATAATCAGACAAATACGCCGGAACTTCCGAAGGCGTAGAAGAAGCAATAGACAAGGGCAGGGAATCTCCATGAATTCCATGGCAGCCCCAACTTGACACTGACATAGCCTTCCAGTCCAAGACTGGATTATGGGTCTGTAACCATGGCAAACCCAAAACAACCAAATCATGCATTTTATGCAGAACAAGAAAACGTATTACCTCCCGATGTTCGGGAGTCATGCACATGGTAACCTGTGTCCAAAACTGCGGTTTATTTTTTGCCAATGGCGTAGAATCAATACCCCTAAGAGGGATAGGATTTTCCAATGGCTCTAGAACAAATCCGCAGCGCTTGGCAAATGACAGATCCATAAGGCTCAGGGCAGCACCCGAGTCCACAAACGCCATGACAGGATACGATGACAGTGAGCAAATCAAAGTTACAGATAGAATAAATTTAGGTTGCAAATTACCAATGGCGACCGGACTAACAGCCTTAGTAAGACGTTTAGAGCATGCTGAGATAACATGTGTAGAATCACCACAGTAGTAACACAAGCCATTCTGGCGTCTATGAATTTTCCGCTCATTTCTAGTCAGGATTCTATCACATTGCATTAAATCAGGTGTCTGTTCAGACAACACCATGAGGGAATTAGCGGTTTTGCGCTCCCGCAACCGCCGGTCGATTTGAATAGCCAGGGCCATAGAATCATTCAGACCTGTGGGAATGGGAAAACCCACCATCACATTCTTAATGGCTTCAGAAAGGCCATTTCTAAAATTAGCAGCCAATGCACACTCGTTCCACTGGGTCAGCACGGACCATTTCCGAAATTTTTGGCAATACACTTCAGCCTCGTCCTGGCCCTGAGACATAGCCAGCAAGGCCTTTTCTGCCTGAATCTCAAGATTGGGTTCCTCATAAAGCAAACCGAGCGCCAGAAAAAACGCATCAATGTCAGCCAATGCCGGATCTCCTGGCGCCAGCGAGAAGGCCCAATCCTGAGGGTCGCCCCGTAAAAAAGAAATAACAATTTTTACTTGCTGAGCGGAGTCTCCAGATGAACAGGGTTTCAGGGACAAAAACAATTTACAATTATTCCTGAAATTTCTAAATTTAAATCGGTCTCCGGAAAACGGTTCAGGAATCGGTATCTTAGGTTCTGACATAGGACTTCTGATAACATAATCTTGTATGCCCTGCACACGAGCAGCAAGCTGGTCCACACTTGTAATCAAGGTCTGGACATTCATGTCTGCAGCAAACACAAGCCACTCAGAGGTAAAGGGGAAAAGAAAAAAAAAAATGAGAGAAAGAGAAAAAAAAAACTCAGAACTTTCTTTCTTATAATCCCGCTTCTGCAATGCATTTAACATTTAATACTGGCCTGGCAAACTGTTATGACCCCAATGGCGAGGGTCTCAGAGAAACAAGTAAGTCTGCGACGTACAAAAATCCAGCTCATAGGGCAGTGGTAACTGGGTTGACCATATATCTACTCCTAACGCCAACACTAGCAGTAGCCGGGGAACATGCCTACGTTGGTCGCTAGATGTCTCGCGCCAGCAGGAGGACTAACTACACCTAGAAGAGGAAAACAAAGACCTCTCTTGCCTCCAGAGAATAGACCCCAAAAGTAGGATAGTAGCCCCCCACAAATAATAACGGTGAGGTAAGAGGAAATGACAAACACAGAGATGAACTAGATATTAGCAAAGAGAGGCCCACTTACTAATAGCAGAATGTAGTAAGATAACTTATATGGTCAACAAAAACCCTATCAAAATCCACGCTGGGAATTCAAGAACCCCCGAACCGTCTAACGGCCCGGGGGGAGAACACCAGCCACCCTAGAGCTTCCAGCAAGGTCAGGAAACAGATAATATACAAGCTGGACAAAAAATGCAAACCAAAACAAATAGCAAAAAGCAAGAAAGCAGACTTAGCTTAATCAAGCAGGAACCAGGATCAGTAGACAAGAGCACTACAGATTAGCTCTGATATCAACGTTGCCAGGCATTGAACTGAAGGTCCAGGGAGCTTATATAGCAACACCCCTGACCTAACGACCCAGGTGAGCATACAAGGGATGAATGACATACCCAGAGTCAAATCACTAGTAGCCACTAGAGGGAGCCAAAAGGTAAATTCACAACACTAACCCTAAGGCTATGTGCCCACGTTGCGGATTCGTGTGAGATTTTTCCGCACGATTTTTCAAAAATCCGCAGGTAAAAGGCACTGCGTTTTACCTGCAGATTTACAGCAGATTTCCAGTGTTTTTTTGTGCGGATTTCACCTGCGGATTCCTATTGAGGAACAGGTGTAAAACGCTGCGGAATCCGCACAAAGAATTGACATGCTGCAGAAAATACAACGCAGCGTTTCTGCACGGAATTTTCCACACCCTGGGCACAGCGGATTTGGTTTTCCATAGGTGTACATGGTACTGTAAACCTGATGGAAAACTGCAATGAATTCGCAGCGGCCAATCCGCTGCGGATCCGCAGCCAAATCCGCACATGCCATAACCCTAACCCTAACCCTAACCCTACCCGTAACCCTAACCCTACCCCTAACCCTACCCCTAGTTCTAACCCTAATCCTAGTTCTAACCCTAACCCTAGTGGAAAACGAAAAAAAAAAAAAAAATTTCTTTATTTTATTATTCTCCCTACCTATGGGGGTGATAAAGGGGGGGGGATTTATTATTTTTTTTATTTTGATCGCTGTGATAGAACCTACCACAGCGATCAAAATGTACTTGTAAGGAATCTGCCGGCTGGCAGATTCGGCGGGCGCACTGAGCATGCGCCCGCCATATTGGAAGATGGCGGCGCCCAGCGAGGAGACGTACGGACACCGGGAGGATCGGTAAGTATGAAGGGGTGGTGGGGGGGTGGATTGGAGCACAGGGGGGGTGATCGGACCACAGGGGGGGTGAATTGAAACAAGGAGGGAGCGGACAGGAGGACGGGGGAGCCGGCAGGCGGACGGAGGGGACCGGACCCCATAACGGAGGACTGGGGGGGCGATCGGTGGGTGTGGGGGGGGTCACTTAAGTATTTCCAGCCATGGCCGATGATATTGCAGCATCGGCCATGGCTGGATTGTAATATTTCACCATTTTTTTAGGTGAAATATTACAAATCGCTCTGATTGGCTGTTTCACTTTCAACAGCCAATCAGAGCGATTGTAGCCACGGGGGGGTGAAGCCACCCCCCCTGGGCTGAAGCACCACTCCCCCTGTCTCTGCAGATCGGGTAAAATGGGAGTTAACCCCTTCACCCGATCTGCAGGGACGCGATCATTCCATGACGCATACGCTGCGTCATAGGTCGGATTGGCACAGACTTTCATGACGCAGCGTATGCGTCAAAGGTCGGGAAGGGGTTTAGTGGTCATCACAGGGTCAAGAAGCTTTTGATCGGCTTAAGATCTGTTTCACCTCAGCACCGCTGTTGATACACCCAGATCCAACACTTTCTTTCATTGTGGAGGTGGACGCTTCTGATAATGGTTTGGGGGCTGTTGTGAATTCCGCTCTTGGGCTCCCTCCGGTGGTTGTAAGTGGCATTTTTGCGAGTTCTGCTCTTGGGCTCCCTCCGGTGGTTTTAAGTGGTACTGCTGCTCCTTGGATTTAGTAGTCAGGTGCTTCTTCCACTGATTGTCTTTCTGGCTCGACTATTTAGCCTGGTTCTATCCTTCAGCCTGTGCCAGTTGTCAATGGTTCCTGGTTGGATTCACATCTCTGCTTTCATTTCCCTGATATTCTGACCAGTTCAGCAAAGATAAGTCCTTGCTTTGTTCTTTTGCAGTCCACTTGTTGTGGACTTAATCTTTCTGCACTTTCTGTGTTTTTTCTAGTCCAGCTTGTCAGTATGGATTTATTCAGTTAAGCTGGAAGCTCTGGGAAGCAGATTTACCCTCCACACATTTAGTCAGGTGTGGAGATTTTTGTAAACTCTGTGGTGGATTTTTCTAGTTTTTAATACTGACCGCACAGTATTCTTTCCTGTTCTATTTATCTAGTTAGACTGGCCTCCTTTGCTACATCCTGGTTTCATTCTGCGTATGTCATTTCCCTCTCCACTCACAGTCAATATTTTTGGGGGGCTGTCCTATCCTTTGAAGATTTTCTCTGAGGCAAGATAGCTTTCCTGTTTCTATCTTTAGGGGTAGTTAGTCCTCCGGCTGTGACGAGGTGTCTAGGGAGTGACAGGAACATCCCACGGCTACTTCTAGTGTTGTGTTAAGCTCAGGAACTGCGGTCAGTACAGGTACCACCTCCTCCAGAGCACGTCCCATGTTTCTCCTAAACCAACAGCTCATAACAGTACAACTGGCAAAAAATGAATTAAATGCATCTCAAAAGAAGGAAAAGGAAGTTCTGAGCCATTTTTTTTCTGCAGTCTGTTTTGTCTTTTTTTCCTCTTAATCTCTGGGTGGTTCAGGATTTTGGCGCTGGCATGGATGTTCAGGGTTTGTTTTCTCATGTGGATCAACTTGCTGCAAGAGTACAGAGTATCCAAGATTATGTTGTCCAGACTCCGGCTTTAGAGCCTAGAATTCCAACCCCTGATTTGTTTTTTGGGGACAGATCCAAGTTTTTGAACTTTAAAAATAACTGCAAATTGTTTTTTGCCTTGAAACCCCGTTCCTCTGGTGATTCCATTCAGCAGGTTAAAATTGTCATCTTTCTGGTGCGTGGTGACCCTCAGGACTGGGCATTCTCCCTTGAATCAGGGGATCCAGCATTGCTTAATGTAGATGCATTTTTTCAAGCGCTCGGATTATTGTATGATGAACCTAATTCTGTGGATCATGCAGAAAAGACCTTGTTGGCCCTGTGTCAGGGTCAGGAAGCGGCAGAAGTATACTGCCAGAAATTTAGAAAATGGTCTGTGCTTACTAAATAGAATGAGGAGGCTCTGGCAGCAATTTTCAGAAAGGGTCTTTCTGAAGCCCTTAAAGATGTTATGGTGGGGTTCCCCACGCCTGCTGGTTTGAGCGAATCTATGTCTCTAGCCATTCAGATTTATCGGCGCCTGCACGAGCGCAAAGTTGTGCACCATATGGCAGTGTCCTCTGAGCAGAGTCCTGAGCCTATGCAATGAGATAGGATTTTGACTAGAGCAGAACGGCAGGGATTCAGACGCCAGAATAGGCTGTGTTTTTACTGTGGTGATTCTGCTCATGTTATTTCTGATTGCCCTAAGCGTACTAAGAGGGTCGCTAGGTCTGTTACCATCAGTACTGTACAGCCTAAATTTCTCTTATCTGTGACCTTGATTTGCTCATTATCGTCCTTTTCTGTCATGGCATTTGTGGATTCAGGCGCTGCCCTGAACTTGATGGACTTGGAATTCGCCAGGCACTGTGGTTTTTCCTTGCAGCCTTTGCAGAGCCCTATTCCTTTGAGGAGCATTGATGCTATGCCATTGGCCAAGGATAAACCTCAGTATTGGACTCAGCTGACCATGTGCATGGCTCCAGCACATCAGGAAGATTGCCGTTTTCTGGTGTTGCATAATTTGCATGATGTTGTTGTACTGGGTTTTCCATGGTTACAGGGACATAATCCTGTGCTGGATTGGAAATCTATGTCTGTGACTAGTTGGGGTTGTCAAGGGGTACATAGTGACATTCCTTTGATGTCAATTTCCTCTTCCCCCTCTTCTGAAGTTCCTGAGTTTTTGTCAGATTTCCAGGATGTATTTGATGAGCCCAAGTCCAGTTCCCTTCCTCCACATAGGGACTGTGATTGTGCTATTAACTTGATTCCTGGCTGTAAGTTCCCTAAGGGCTGACTTTTCAATCTGTCTGTGCCAGAGCATGCCGCTATGCGGAGTTATGTTAAGGAGTCTTTAGATAAGGGGCATATTCAGCCGTCTTTGTCACCATTGGGAGCGGAATTCTTTTTTGTTGCCAAGAAGGATGGCTCCTTGAGACCCTGTATTGATTATCGCCTTCTTAATAAGATCACGGTCAAATTCCAATACCCTTTACCTTTGCTTTCTGATTTGTTTGCTCGGATCAAGGGGGCTAGTTGGTTTACTTAGATTGACCTTCGAGGGGCATATAATCTTGTTCGTATTAAACAGGGTGACGAATGGAAAACTGCATTTAATACGCCCAAAGGCCATTTTGAATGCTGTGTGATGCCTTTCGGGCTCTCTAATGCTCCTTCTGTATTTCAGTCCTTCATGCATGATATTTTCTGCAATTATCTTGATAAATTCATGATTGTGTATTTGGATGATATTTTGATTTTTTCTGATGATTGGGAGTCTCATGTGAAGCAGGTCAGGATGGTATTCCAGATCCTTTGTGATAATGCTTTATTTGTAAAGGGGTCTAAGTGCCTATTTGGAGTTCAGAAGGTCTCTTTTTTGGGTTTTATTTTTTCTCCCTCGTCTATAGAAATGGATCCTGTTAAGGTCCAAGCCATTCAAGACTGGATTCAACCCACATCTGTGAAGAGTCTTCAGAAATTTCTGGGCTTTGCTAATTTTTATCGCCATTTCATTGCCAACTTTTCCAGTGTGGTTAAGCCCCTGACCGATTTGACGAAGAAAGGCGCTGATGTGACGAATTGGTCCTCTGCGGCTGTTGAGGCCTTTCAGGAGCTTAAACGCCGATTTACTTCTGTCCCTGTGTTGCATCAGCCGGATGTTTCTCTTGCTTTTCAGGTTGAGGTTGACGCTTCTGAGATTGGGGCAGGGGCCGTTTTGTCTCAGAGGAGTTCTGATGGTTCTTTGATGAAACCGTGTGCCTTTTTTTCCAGAAAGTTTTCGCCTGCGGAGTGCAATTATGATGTCGGCAATCGGGAGTTGTTGGCCATGAAGTGGGCATTTGAGGAGTGGCGACATTGGCTTGAGGGAGCCAAGCACCGCATTGTGGTCTTGACCGATCATAAGAATCTGATTTACCTCGAGTCGGCCAAGCGGCTGAACCCTAGACAGGCTCGATGGTCCCTGTTTTTCTCCCGTTTTGATTTTGTGGTCTCGTATCTTCCGGGATCTAAGAATGTTAAGGCTAATACCCTCTCTAGGAGTTTTTTGCCTGATTTTCCTAGAGTCCTTGAGCCGGTTGGCATTCTTAAGGAAGGGGTGATTCTTTCTGCCATCTCCCCTGATTTACGGCGAGTGCTTCAGGAATTTCAGGCTGATAAACCTGACCGCTGTCCTGTGGGGAAGCTGTTTGTTCCTGATATATGGACAAGTAAGGTAATTTCTGAGGTTCATTGTTCGGTGTTGGCTGGTCATCCTGGGATTTTTGGTACCAGAGATTTGGTTGCTAGGTCCTTTTGGTGGCCTTCCTTGTCGTGGGATGTGCGTTCTTTTGTGCAGTCCTGTGGGACTTGTGCCCGGGCTAAGCCTTGCTGTTCCCACGCTAGTGGGTTGCTTTTGCCTTTGCCGGTCCCTGAGAGGCCCTGGACGCATATTTCCATGGATTTTATTTCGGATCTTCCTGTTTCCCAGAAAATGTCTGTTATCTGGGTGGTTTGTGACCGGTTCTCTAAAATGGTCCATTTGGTACCTTTGCCTAAATTGCCTTCCTCCTCTGACTTGTTCCATTGTTTTTTCAGGATGTGGCTCGTTTGCATGGCATTCCGGAGAATATTGTGTCTGACAGAGGTTCCCAGTTTGTTTCTAGGTTTTGGCGGGCCTTTTGTGCTAGGATGGGCATTGATTTGTCTTTTTCTTCGGCATTTCATCCTCAGACAAATGGCCAAACTGAGCGAACTAATTAGACCTTGGAAAACTATTTGAGATGCTTTGTGTCTGCTGACCAGGATGATTGGGTGGCTTTCTTGCCGTTGGCCGAGTTTGCCCTTAATAATTGGGCTAGTTCGGCTACTTTGGTTTCGCCTTTCTTTTGTAATTTTGGTTTTCATCCTCGTTTTTCTTCGGGGCAAGTTGAGCCGTCTGATTGTCCTGGTGTGGATTCTGTAATGGACAGGTTACAGCAGATTTGGACTCATGTGGTAGACAATTTGACATTGTCTCAGGAAAAGGCTCAATGTTTTGCTAACCGCCGTCGGTGTGTTGGTCCCCGGCTTCGGGTGGGGGATTTAGTCTGGTTATCTTCTCGTCATGTTCCTATGAAGGTTTCTTCCCCTAAGTTCAAGCCTCGGTTTATTGGTCCTTATAAGATTTCTGAGATTATCAATCCGGTATTTTTTCGTTTGGCCCTTCCAGCCTCTTTTGCCATCCATAATGTTTCCCATAGATCTTTGTTGCAGAGATATGTGGTGCCCGTTGTTCCCTCTGTTGATCCTCCTGCCCCGGTGTTGGTTGATGGGGAGTTGGAATATGTGGTGGAGAAAATTTTGGATTCTCGTTTTTCGAGGCGGAGGCTTCAGTATCTTGTCAAGTGGAAGGGTTATGGCCAGGAGGATAATTCTTGGGTTGTTGCCTCCGATGTCCATGCCGCCGATTTGTTTCGTGCTTTTCACTTGGCTCGTCCTGATTGGCCTGGGGGCTCTGGAGAGGGTTCGGTGAATGGTACTTTGGTTAGTTCTGCTCTTGGACTCCCTCTGGTGGCTTCGAGCGGAACTGCTGGTCACTGAGGTTGGCTTTATCAGCTGCCCTCTTTTATTGCTATGCTGGTTTCCCTATTTAACTCCTCTCAGATCGTTACTTCATGCCAGCTGTCAGTGTTTCAGTATTGGTTCAGATGTCTCTTGGACTTCTCTGAGGACCTGTCTACTCCAGCAGAAGCTAAGTCTTTGCTAGTTCATTTGTTGTTACTGCTTCCTGAATATATTTCTTAGTACTGCTAATTTCTAGTCCAGCTTGCTATCATGATATTCCCTTGCTAGCTGGAAGCTCTGGGGGTGCAGAGTGGCACCTCCACACCGTGAGTCGGTGTGGGGAGTCTTTTTGCTTACTCTGCGTGGTTTTTTGTAGTCTTTTGTGCTGACCGCATAGTTCCCTTTTCTATCCTCTGACTATTTAGTGAAGTCTGGCCTCCTTTGCTAAAACCTGTTTCATTCCTGTGTTTGTGACTTTCCTCTTAACTCACAGTCAATATATGTGGGGGTCTGCCTTTATCTTTGGGGAATTTCTCTGAGGCAAGGTAGGGCTTCTATTTCTATCTTTAGGTGTAGTTAACTCTTAGGCTGTGAAGAGGCGTCTAGGGAGAGTTAGGTACGGTCCACGGCTATTTCTAGTGTGTGTGATAGGAGTAGGGTTTGCGGTCAGCAGAGTTCCCACTTCCCAGAGCTAGTCCCGATTCTGAGTTTACTCATCAGGTCATTCCGGGTGCTCCTAACCACCAGGTCCATAACAGTACAGCTGGTCCTAAAGTGTTAATGCATCTCAAAAGAGGGATAAGAGAAGTTCTGAACCCATTTTTTTTTCTTTGCAGTGTGTTTTGTCTCTCTTTTCCCCTTAACCTCTGGGTGGTTCAGGACTCAGGTGTAGATATGGATATTCAAGGTCTGTCCTCTTGTGTGGATCATCTCACTGCAAGGGTACAAAGCATTCAAGATTATGTATTTCAGAATCCGATGTTAGAGCCTAGAATTCCAATTCCTGATTTGTTTTCTGGGGATAGATCTAAGTTTCTGAATTTCAAAAATAATTGTAAACTGTTTCTTGCTTTGAAACCCCGCTCCTCTGGTGACCCCATTCAGCAAGTAAAAATTATAATTTCTTTGTTGCGTGGCGACCCTCAAGACTGGGCATTCTCCCTTGCGCCAGGAGATCCTGCATTGCTTAATGTAGATGCGTTTTTTCTGGCGCTTGGATTGCTTTATGACGAACCGAATTCAGTGGATCAGGCAGAGAAAATCTTGCTAGCTTTGTGTCAGGGTCAGAATGAAGCGGAGATATATTGTCAGAAGTTTAGAAAATGGTCTGTGCTTACTCAATGGAATGAGTGTGCCCTGGCAGCAATTTTTAGAAAGGGTCTTTCTGAAGCCCTTAAGGATGTTATGGTGGGATTCCCCACACCTGCTGGTCTGAATGAATCAATGTCCTTGGCCATCCAAATTGATCGGCGTTTGCGCGAGCGCAAAATTGTGCACCATTTGGCGGTGTCCTCTGAGCAGAGGCCTGAGCTTATGCAATGTGATAGAACTTTGACCAGAACTGAACGGCAAGAACACAGACGTCAGAATAGGCTGTGTTTTTACTGTGGTGACCCCACTCATGCTATCTCTGATTGTCCTAAGCGCACTAAGCGGTTCGCTAGGTCTGTCACCATTGGTACTGTACAGCCTAAATTTCTTTTGTCTGTTACTCTGATTTGCTCTTTGTCATCCTACTCGGTTATGGCATTTGTGGATTCAGGCGCTGCCCTGAATTTGATGGACTTGGAGTTTGCCAGGTGCTGTGGGTTTTTTTTGGAGCCTTTGCAGTATCCTATTCCATTAAGGGGAATTGATGCCACGCCGTTGGCCAAGAATAAACCTCAGTACTGGACTCAGTTGACCATGTGCATGGCTCCTGCACATCAGGAAGATATTCGCTTTTTGGTGTTGCATAATTTGCATGATGTGGTCGTGTTGGGTTTGCCATGGCTACAGGTTCATAATCCAGTATTGGATTGGAAATCAATGTCTGTGTCTAGTTGGGGTTGTCAAGGGGTACATGGCGATGTTCCGTTGGTGTCAATTTCTGCTTCCACTCCTTCTGAAGTCCCTGAGTTTCTGTCGGATTACCAGGAGGTATTTGATGAGCCCAAGTCCAGTGTCCTACCCCCTCATAGGGATTGTGATTGTGCTATAAATTTGATTCCTGGTAGTAAGTTTCCTAAGGGCCGACTTTTCAATTTATCTGTGCCAGAGCACGCCGCTATGCGGAGTTATATAAAGAAGTCCTTGAAGAAAGGCATATTCGCCCGTCTTCATCACCGTTGGGAGCAGGGTTCTTTTTTGTGGCCAAGAAGGATGGTTCCCTGAGACCCTGTATAGATTACCGCCTTCTCAATAAAATCAGGTTCAAATTTCAGTACCCTTTGCCTCTGCTGTCTGATTTGTTTGCTCGGATTAAGGGGGCTAGTTGGTTCACCAAGATAGGTCTTCGAGGGGCGTATAACCTTGTGCATATTAAACAGATGAATGGAAAACAGCATTTAATACGCCCGAGGGCCATTTTGAGTACCTGGTAATGCCATTCGGGCTTTCAAATGCTCCATCTGTGTTTCAGTCCTTTATGCATGACATCTTCCGAAAGTATCTGGATAGATTCATGATTGTATATTTGGATGATATTGTGGTCTTTTCGGATGATTGGGAGTCTCATGTGAAGCAGGTCAGAATGGTATTCCAGGTCCTTCGTGCTAATTCCTTGTTTGTGAAGGGGTCTAAATGTCTCTTCGGGGTTCAGAAGGTTTCCTTTTTGGGCTTCATTTTTTCCCCTTCTACTATCGAGATGGATCCTGTTAAAGTTCAGGCTATTTATGATTGGACTCAACCTACATCTGTGAAGAGCCTCCAGAAATTCCTGGGCTTTGCTAATTTTTACCGTCACTTTATCGCTAATTTTTCTAGTGTGGTTAAACCTTTGACTGATTTGACAAAGAAAGGTGCTGATGTGGTGAATTGGTCCTCTGCGGCCGTTGAGGCTTTTCAGGAGCTGAAACGTCATTTTTCTTCGGCCCCTGTGTTGCGTCAGCCAGATGTTTCGCTCCCTTTTCAGGTCGAGGTTGATGCTTCTGAGATTGGAGCAGGGGCTGTTTTGTCTCAAAGAAGTTCTGATGGCTCTGTGATGAAGCCATGTGCCTTCTTTTCTAGAAAGTTTTCACCTGCTGAGCGTAATTATGATGTTGGCAATTGGGAGCTGCTAGCTATGAAGTGGGCATTCGAGGAGTGGCGACATTGGCTTGAGGGAGCCAAGCACCGTGTGGTGGTCTTGACGGATCACAAAAATCTGACTTATCTCGAGTCTGCCAAGCGGTTGAATCCTAGACAGGCTCGATGGTCGCTGTTTTTCTCCCGTTTCGATTTTGTGGTCTCATACCTTCCAGGTTCTAAGAATGTGAAGGCGGATGCCCTTTCTAGGAGTTTTGTGCCTGATTCTCCGGGAGTCCCTGAGCCGGCTGGTATTCTCAAAGAGGGGGTAATTCTGTCTGCCATCTCCCCTGATTTGCGGCGGGTGCTGCAGGAGTTTCAGGCTGATAGACCTGACCGTTGTCCAGCGGAGAAACTGTTTGTCCCTGATAGATGGACTAGCAGAGTTATTTCTGAGGTTCATTGCTCAGTGTTGGCTGGTCATCCTGGGATTTTTGGTACCAGAGATTTGGTGGCTAGGTCCTTTTGGTGGCCTTCCTTGTCACGGGATGTGCGTTCTTTTGTGCAGTACTGTGGGACTTGTGCTCGGGTTAAGCCCTGCTGTTCTCGTGCCAGTGGGTTGCTTTTGTCCTTGCCAGTCCCGAAAAGGCCTTGGACGCATGTTTCCAAGGATTTTATTTCAGATCTTCCTGTCTCTCAAAGGATGTCTGTCATCTGGGTGGTTTGTGATCGCCTTTCTAAGATGGTCCATTTGGTACCCTTGTCTAAATTACCTTCCTCCTCTGATTTGGTGCCATTATTTTTTCAACATGTGGTTCGTTTGCATGGCATTCCGGAGAACATTGTGTCGGACAGAGGTTCCCAGTTTGTCTCTAGGTTTTGGCGGCCCTTTTGTGCTAAGATGGGCATTGATTTGTCTTTTTCTTCGGCTTTCCATCCTCAAACAAATGGCCAAACCGAACGGACCAACCAGACTTTGGAAACCTATCTGAGATGCTTTGTTTCTGCTGATCAGGATGATTGGGTGACCTTCTTGCCATTGGCTGAGTTCCCCCTTAATAATCGGGCTAGTTCGGCTACTTTGGTTTCGCCTTTTTTTTGCAATTCTGGTTTTCATCCTCGTTTTTCTTCGGGGCAGGTTGAGCCTTCTGACTGTCCTGGTGTGGATTCTGTGGTGGACAGGTTGCAGCAAATTTGGACTCACGTAGTGGACAATCTGACGTTGTCCCAGGAGAAGGCTCAACGTTTCGCTAACCGCCGTCGTTGTGTTGGTCCCCGACTTCGTGTTGGGGATTTGGTTTGGTTGTCTTCTCGTTATGTTCCTATGAAGGTTTCTTCTCCTAAGTTTAAGCCTCATTTCATTGGTCCTTATAAGATTTCTGAAATTCTCAACCCTGTGTCATTTCGTTTGGTCCTTCCAGCTTCTTTTGCCATCCATAATGTGTTCCATAGGTCGTTGTTGCGGAGGTACGTGGCGCCTATGGTTCCCTCCGTTGATCTTTCCTGCTCCGGTGTTGGTTGAGGGGGAGTTGGAGTATGTGGTGGAGAAAATTTTGGATTCTCGTATTTCGAGACGGAAGCTTCAGTACCTGGTTAAGTGGAAGGGCTATGGTCAGGAGGATAATTCCTGGGTTGTTGCCTCCGATGTCCATGCTGACGATTTAGTTCGTGCCTTTCATTTGGCTCGTCCTGATCGGCCTGGGGGCCCTGGTGAGGGTTCGGTGACCCCTCCTCAAGGGGGGGTACTGTTGTGAATTCCTTTCTCGGACTCCCTCCTGTGGTCATGAATGGTACTTTGGTTAGTTCTGCTCTTGGACTCCCTCTGGTGGCTTCGAGCGGAACTGCTGGTCACTGAGGTTGGCTTTATCAGCTGCTCTCGTTTATTGCTATGCTGGCTTCCCTATTTAACTCCTCTCAGATCGTTACTTCATGCCAGCTGTCAATGTTTCAGTATTGGTTCAGATGTCTCTTGGACTTCTCTGAGGACCTGTCTACTCCAGCAGAAGCTAAGTCTTTGCTAGTTCATTTGTTGTTACTGCTTCCTGAATATATTTCTTAGTACTGCTAATTTCTAGTCCAGCTTGCTATCATGATATTCCCTTGCTAGCTGGAAGCTCTGGGGGTGCAGAGTGGCACCTCCACACCGTGAGTCGGTGTGGGGAGTCTTTTTGCTTACTCTGCGTGGTTTTTTGTAGTCTTTTGTGCTGACCGCATAGTTCCCTTTTCTATCCTCTGACTATTTAGTGAAGTCTGGCCTCCTTTGCTAAAACCTGTTTCATTCCTGTGTTTGTGACTTTCCTCTTAACTCACAGTCAATATATGTGGGGGTCTGCCTTTATCTTTGGGGAATTTCTCTGAGGCAAGGTAGGGCTTCTATTTCTATCTTTAGGTGTAGTTAACTCTTAGGCTGTGAAGAGGCGTCTAGGGAGAGTTAGGTACGCTCCACGGCTATTTCTAGTGTGTGTGATAGGAGTAGGGTTTGCGGTCAGCAGAGTTCCCACTTCCCAGAGCTAGTCCCGATTTTGAGTTTACTCATCAGGTCATTCCGGGTGCTCCTAACCACCAGGTCAGACAAATGGTCAGACTGAGCAGACCAACCAGATGCTGGAAAAATATCTAAGATGTTATGTCAGCCATCTCCAGGATGATTGGTTGGAGTTGCTGCCGTTAGCCGAATTTTCATATAACAATTCTCAGAAGCGCCTCCACTAAATTTACACCTTTCTTTGCCAATCTGGGTTATCATCTGTGTATCTTACCTAGGTCTCCAATTAATTCTCCGGTTCCAGCAGTAGAGGAAAGGCTGACTGCGATGAGGCAAAATCTGGAGGTTCTGAAGGAATCCCTGACCACAGCTCAAGAACGTTATAAGAGATCGGCTGATAGATTCCGTAAACCTGCACCCATGTTCAAGGTAGGAGATTCCATGTGGTTAGCAACTAATAATCTGAAGGTAAACGTTCCTTCACAAAAACTTGGACAGAAATTCATTGGCCCTTTGAAGATCAACGGTATTGTGAGCTCTGTGGCCTGCCGGCTGAAGTTGCCTAGGACTATGAAGGTACACCCAGTTACTCATGTATCTTTACTAAAGCCTGTATCTCCTAATACCTTCCAGGGATGTGTTGTGCCACCTCCACAGCCTGTGGTGATTGATGGGCAAGAACAATTTGTGGTGGAGGAAATTATTGATTCCAGGATTCGCAGGAATCTGCTTCAATATCTGATAAGATGGCAGGGATATCCCCCTGAGGAAGACTCTTGGGAACCTGTGGAAAACTTCAATGCCCAACAGAAGATTTCTCGTTTTCATCAGAGATTCCCTGAGAAACCAGGTCCAGGATCGTCCTGAGGCCGCTTCTAAGGAGGGAGTAATGTCAGGACTCTGAACATTTTTATTACCTTTTGTGCATTACTGCCCTTTTCCTAGATGGCGTCTTTGGTCTCATGTGCACTGTGTCTTCCTGCTATAAAACTCCACCCCAGCCTTCAGTCTGTGCTAGAGTATTCTGCCTTGCATCCTGCTCCTGACTCTGGTGACTCCCTGGCTATATACCTGCTCCTGTGAACCTGTGTGGTTATCCTGCTACTCTGCTCTGAGTTCCTGCTGCATACACCAGTTTCCAGTAATCCTCCTTCATCTGCTGCTCGTGTTTACTTCCATCTGTATTTGCTGGACATGTAAAGGTACCGTCACACTCAGCGACGCTGCAGTGATATAGACAACGAGCCGATTGCTGCAGCATCGCTGTTTAGGTCGCTGGGGAGCTGTCACACAGACAGCTCTCTCCAGCGACCAACGATCAGGCATCGTTGAAACTGTCTTCAGCGATGCCGAAGTCCCCCTGCAGCACCCGGGTAACCAGGGTAAACATCGGGTTACTAAGTGTAGGGCCGCGCTTAGTAACCCGATATTTACCCTGGTTACCAATGTAAAAGTAAAAAAAAAAAACACTACATACTCACCTTCTGATGTCTGTCACGTCCCCCGGCGTCCGTGCTGCTGCTCAGAGCTTCCTTCACTGAATGTGTCAGGGCCGACAGAGCACAGCGGTGACGTTACCATTGTAAAACATTGCTGGCATCGTTGCTTTTGCTGTCAAACAGGATGATACACACCGACCTAACAATGAAATAAGGTGCTGGCCTTCTAGCTCCGACCAACGACATCACAGTGGGATCCAGATCGCTGCTGCATGTCAAACACAACGATATCGCTATCCAGGACGCTGCAACGTCACGGATCATTGTTGTTCTCGTTGGAAAGTTGTTCAGTGTGAAGGTACTTTAAGCTGTTGCTGCTCTGCATAAACCTGAGATTATCACCCAGGCCTTCCTGGTTGAGATAAGACATTGCTTGAACTGCCTTATAAGCTTATCTATCTGTGTTTGGACTAAAACAAGGACTTATTCGTGTCAAGTATCCTCAAGAATAATTGTACTTCATAGACTTTCTGCGCGATTGCATTTTCCTCTGAAGTTCCCTATAGACTGCTAAGCTGCGTTTAATATTTACACCAAGTGTTGTGGACTTGAGTTTCTCTCTGCACCTGTTTGAATCACCGTGTGATAATATAGAATTTAGCACTTATAAAACTGTGTCCTGTAGTTGTCTTGTTCCATGCAAAGAGTATCCTGAGTTATCCCCTATAACTGTTACAGGACTCTGGATATAATGTCTATATATAGTTTCAAATGGAGGATCTTTTTAATCTGATATAGGGGTGGTTCACTCATGCATGTGCCATGTGGATGTGTGTTATGGTAACGCCACTAGAGCACGCATTTGGGTATTCATGTAGATAACACTCCCCAAACACTCAATATGGCACATTTTGGTAAAACCCTTAGAGTATGTAATTGGGTGTTTATGTAAACACCACTCCTCAAACATTCAAATAACCCATCCCATTGATTGAAATATCGAGTCCCGGATACACCTGAATATTCTTGGCCATACAGAAGTGTTGTTAATTAACCTCTATTTGTTACCAAGTCACTGATTGGTCCGCTATAAACTTTATTATTATTATTATTATTATTATTTATTTATATAATTCCATAGTGCTGTACATGAGACGGAATTACATCAAAATACAAATATCACTTACAGTAAACAAACTAACAATGACAGACTGATACAGAGGGGAGAGGACCCTGCCCTTGCGGGTTTACATTCTACATGATTATGGGGAAGGAGACAGTAGGTCGGGGGTTGCAGTAACTCCAATGGTGTTGAGGTGGCCATGTGATCATTACAGGTTGTAAGCTTCTTTGAAGAGATGGGTTTTCAGGTTCCATTTGAAGGATCCAAATGTGGTGGATAACCGGATGTGTTGGGGCACAGAATTCCAGAGGATGGGGAATATTCGGGAGAAGTCTTGGAGACGATTGGATGAGGAGCGAATAAGCGTGGAGGAAAGGAGGAGGTCTTGGGAGGACCGGAGATTACGTGAGGGGAGATATTGAGAGATTAGAACGGAAATATACGGAGGAGAAAGGTTATGGATGGCTTTGTAGGTCTGTGTTAGTAGTTTAAACTGGATACGCTGGGAAATTGGGAGCCAGTGAAGGGATTTGCAAAGAGGGGAAGCAGGAGTGTAGAGAGGAGAGAAATTAATTAGTCGGACAGCAGAGTTAAGGACGGACTGGAGGGGTGCGAGAGTGTTAGAGGGTAGCCTACAAAAGAGGATGTTTCAGTAGTCGAGGCGAGAGATGATTAGTGCATGCACAAGCATTTTGGTAGAGCGAGGGTTGAGGAAAGGACGGATTCTGGAAATATTTTTAAGCTGGAGGCGACAGGAGGCGGCGAGAGCTTGGATGTGCGGTTTAAAGGACAGAGCAGAGTCCAGGGTTACTCTGATGCAGCGGATTACCTGGATGGGGGAAAGTGTGAATTCATTTATTGTGATAGATAGATCAGGTAGGGAAGATGTGCGAGATGTAGGAAAGATAATTAGCTTGATTTTGTCCACATTGAGTTTGAGGAAGCGAGAGGAGAAGAAGGAGGAGGTGGCTGATAGACACTCTGGGATTCTGGACAGCAGAGAGGTGACATCTGGGCCTGAGAGGTAGATCTGAGTGTGATCGGCATATAGATGGTATTGGAAGCCATAGGACTTTATGAGCTGTCCCAGGCAAGGGTATAGATTGAGAAGAGAAAAGGTCTTAGGACAGAGCCTTGAGGGACACCAACAGAGAGGGGGTGAGAAGAAGAGGTAGTATGGGAGTAGGAAACACTAAATGTGCGATTGGTAAGGTATGAGAAGATCCAGGATAGGGCAAGGTCTTTAACACCAAAGGAAGAGAGGATCTATAGTAGGAGGCAGTGGTCAACTTTGTCGAAGGCAGAGGACAGGTCTAAAAGGAGTAGTATAGAGAAGTGTCTGTTAGCTTTGGCTGTAAGTAAGTTGTTCGTAAGTTTGGTCAGGGCAGTCTCAGTGGAATGGTGGGGATGGAAGCCAGATTGTAGGCTGTCAAAGAGAAAGTTAGATGCAAGGTGAGAGGAAAGTTCAGCGTGGACATGCTGTTCAAGTAGTTTGGAAGCAAATGGGAGCAAAGATATGGGGCCGTAGCTGGACATAGCGCTCGGGTAAAGGGAAGGCTTTTTGAAGATAGGTGTGATTGTGGCATGTTTGAAAGCAGAGGGGAAGGTACCATAAGTTAGTGATAGATTGAAGAGATGGGTTAGGGATGGGATTAGTGCAGTGGTGAGGTTGGGGGAGGAGGTGGGATGGGATGGGGTCAAGTGCACAAGTGGTGAGGTGTGATTTGGAGAGAAGATGAGCAAGCTGTCCTTCAGTGATTTTGGGGAGGGAAATTATGGGGTTAGGGCATTGGTCAGGCATACAAAGGGGTTGTGGTGGTCGGACAACAAAGACTTGCCTTGTTTGGTCTATCTTATTTTTGAAGTGTGTGCAAAAGTCCTCAGCAGAGATTAAGGAAGTCAGAGGGGGCAGAGGTGGGCGCAGGAGGGAGTTAAAGGTGTTGAAAAACTGTTTGGGTTTGTGGGATAAAAAATATAGGAGGGATGTGAAATAGGCCTGTTTAGCAGAGGTGAGAGCTGATTTCAATTTGAGTGTTGCTTGTTTGAGTGCAGTGAAATCATCTTGCGAATGTGTTTTCTTCCAACACCGTTCTGCAATTCTGGATACTTGCCGAAGCTTTTTAGTGATGTTATTGTGCCAGGGTTGTCTATTGATTTTTGCACTCACTGAAGAGCTGGAGGAATGTGAGTTTCAGTGCTCCTTTCATTTTGGTGTGGGTGCTGTGTAGCGGCCATTGTTGCTGTGGCTTTGTACTGGTGGGGCGGCGCAGACTGGAGTCATGGGGATTCAGTCTTGCAGCATGGGTGCTGTGGGGCAACAGGCCGTCTGCGCTGCTGATGCATTGCCACTGTGGCAGTGGTCGCCGCACGGCTCGACTCCATTAGGGCGGCAGGACCCACTGTGAGGTTTGCTGTGATGTGGCAGTGGGCTTCATACAGTCTGATCAGAATGTTAAACTAAGAACCTCATGTTTAGGGTTGAGCGACTTTTATTTTTATAGGATCGGGTCGGGTTTCACGAAATCCGACTTTCTCAAAAGTCGGGTCGAGTGAAATCGGCCAATCCTATAAAAAAGTCGGGGTCGGGCTCGGCCGAAAAACGAAACCCAATGCAGTGCAATGGGATACTATGATTCCCAGGGTCTGAAGGAGAGGAAACTCTCCTTCAGGCCCTGGGATCCATATTAATGTGTAAAATAAAGAATAAAAATAAAAAATATTGATATACTCACCTCTCTGGAGGCCCCTGGACATCGCCGCTGGTAACCGGCAGCCTTCTTTGCTTAAAATGAGCGCGTTTAGGGCCTTCCATGACGTCACGGCTTCTGATTGGTCGCGGCCGCCCATGTGACTGCCACGCGACCAATCACAAGCCGTGACGTAATTCTCAGGTCCTAAATTCCTAATTCTAGGAATTTAGGACTTGAGAATTACGTCACGGCTTGTGATTGGTCGCGTGAGCGGTCACATGGGCGGCCGCGACCAATCACAAGCCGTGACGTCATCTAAGGCCCTTCACGCGCTCATTCTTAGGAAGGAAGGCTGCCGGAAAGAACCCGAGAGTGAGTATATTCCTATTAGGTATATACTCACCCTCGTACGCGCCCTGCTTCTTTCCGGCAGCTTTCCTTCTTAAGAATGAGCGCGTGAAGGGCCTTAGATGACGTCACGGCTTGTGATTGGTCGCGGCCGCCCATGTGACCGCCACGCAACCAATCACAAGCCGTGACGTAATTCTCAGGTCCTAAATTCCTAGAATTAGGAATTTAGGACCTGAGAATTACGTCACGGCTTGTGATTGGTCGCGTGGCGGTCACATGGGCGGCCACGACCAATCAGAAGCCGTGACGTCATGGAAGGCCCTAAACGCGCTCATTTTAAGCAAAGAAGGCTGCCGGTTACCAGCGGTGATGTCCAGGGGCCTCTGGAGAGGTGAGTATATCAATATTTTTTATTTTAATTCTTTATTTTACACTTAAATGTGGATTCCGATACCGATTTCCGATATCGCAAACATATCGGAACTCGGTATCGGAATTCCGATACCAGATTCAGAAGATCGCCGACCTCACGGCCGACCCCACACAGGGATCGGGTCGGGTTTCATGAAACCCGACTTTGCCAAAAGTCGGCGACTTCTGAAAATGGCCGACCCGTTTCGCTCAACCCTACTCATGTTCAGTTTACTAAAGTTTTGCCTAGTGGCTTTAGATCAACGTATGATTTTTGGAGGTGCGGTTCATGCTCTTTTTTTTCTTTTTTGTGCAAAGCATGTTCTGTCTGTTTCTTGGACCAGCATGCACAGGTGATTTTAATTAGCAGGAGACTACAAAGTAAGTGGTCTTGGCCATTTTTGCTCTCACTGAAGAGCTGGAGGAAGGTGAGTTTCAGTGCTCCTTTCATTTTGGTGTGGGTGCTGTGTGGCGGCGATTGTTGCTGTGGCTTTGTACTGGTGGGGTGGCGCGGTCTGAAGTCATGGGGACTCAGTCTTGCAGCATGGATGCTGTGGGGCAACAGGCTGTCTGCCCTGCTAGTGCATTGCCGCTGTGACGGTGGTCGCCGCACGGATCTGCTCCGTTTGGGCGGTAGGACCCACTGTGAGGTTTGCCATGAGTGGCAGTTGGCTTCATACAGTCTGATCAGATTGTTAAACTAAGAACCTCATGTTCAGTTTTATAAATTTTTGCCTAGCAGCTTTAGATCAGCGTATGATTTTTGGAGGTGTGGTTCATGCTCTTTTTTTCCTTTTTGTGCATAGCTTGTCTATTGATTTGTCACCCTCTGCTATGCACCACAGGGGCGACCGAGAGTGGCATTGTAGAAACTAGTGGCAGTGTCTGTGTCGTGGAGTGAAGCTATGGAGGACAGTGGCTGAATAGAGTCAGAGAGTGTGCGAGGGTCTAGATGTGTGAGGTTTCTGCGGGGGTGCGCATGTTGCTGGACATATAACATTGCTCTTGTTGGTGTGATACCACCTCCAGAAGAAGGCAGTAGCCGAAATGTGCGTTGAGGCCAGCACCATCATCCACAAAAGGTAATGTTTGTACTCTATTGATGAACATCTGTTTTTTTTATTTCTTGCACTTTCCTTTGTGAATATCATGACTACATGATTTTCTTTTTTGTGTACCTGATCTTGGAAAGTTTTTCTAGTATATAATCTATTGAGTACAGCCTCTATTTGATGTATGGTGGGTGCCCCTCTGTGGTTTCCCACTTTTTAACCTTGTCTGGTTACTGTGTTTTTATTCTTAACCAATAAAATTTGTAATTTTTACTATTTTTGGTTCATGTGTACATTTTTCTTTTTTGGATTTTATGTTATTGTACTGATGTACAATAACAAATTGTATTGCGGTACCGTGTTAGCCAGAAAAATCGATGTGAATACTTTTCTGCCCAATGATGACAGAAGTATTCTAGGAATGATACCTTTATTGGCTAACCAGAAAATAATATGTTTGCAAGCTTTCAGAGCACAGTGGCTCCTTCTTCAGGCAAGATTACAAATAGATTAATAAGAGACAAGCACAACATTTAAAGAATAATACAGGAGGACATTTGTTAGGGGGTGTCAAGTGTGATGAGTCCATAGATAAGCCATGGTAATCCAATTAGGCATTTTCTTACAAATGAAGAGGCAGTGGGAAAAATGTTCTTAGTTATCTGGAGTCTGTCTGGTGGAGGTGTGAATTGTATCCATGTAGTGACTCATAAATCCAGGTGTTAAATTGAGTCCTAGTGTCAACGAATTAAACATATTCATTAGTATTCCCAAATTTTTCTTTCCCTGTGATCCTTAAAATTACCTTTTAGTATTAAGACTTTTAAGTCTGTCATACTGTGTCCAGGTCCAGAGAAATGTTTTCCCACAGGTGTGTCCATTTCATTCCTGATTGTGTGTCTGTGTAGATTCATCCTAGTTTGTAGTCTTTGCATAGTTTCCCCAATATAGATACTTCCAGGGCATCTTGTACATTGTATCATGTACACCACGTTGGACGATGTACAACAAAAGGAACCCATGATCTTATAGTTCTAATTTGTGTTTGGTACATGGACTATATCTGTTGGTAATATGTGGGTACACATTTTGCATTTTTTAGTTTTGGCATCTCATCCCTTAACAAAGTTGAATTTTGGTTTGTTTTGATATGATGCCATAATTGTTGACTAAAACTTCTTCTCATTCTACATAATAAAAACAAGTATAGTAATCTTAAACAATACAAGTCATGACTGGTACAGAAAAAGAGAGGACCATGCCCGCGAGGGCTCACAATGTACAAGGGATGGGTGAGGATTCAGTAGGTGAAGGGTACAGCTGGTCATGCAGCAGTTTGGTGGTTACTGCAAGTTATAGGCTTGTCGAAAGAGGTAGGTCTTCAGGTTCCATTTGAAGGTTTCCATGGTAGGCCTAATCAAACTCATTTTATGTTTTTGTGTGTGTGTAACCCATTCACTACTTCCATCTACCCCCACCCCCGGAAGATGGCTGGACCATCACTGTAAATACACCATTGTAAATACACACCTGTGCTTTGTATCTCCCCACCTCATTGTAGATTGTAAGCTCTCACGAGCAGGGTCGTCTTATTTTGTCTTATTTTTGCTTTATTACTGTATTGTTAACGTTGTTACCTATGACTGTTGTGTTTGAAACTGTTAAACTGTAAAGCGCTGCGGAATATGTTGGCGCTATATAAATAAAGATTATTATTATTATTATTATTAGGCGAGAGTGTGATCTGTTGTGGCAGAGAGTTCCAGAGTAGGGGGGATGTGCGGGAGAAATCTTGTATGTGATTGTGAGAAGAGGAGATAAGAGTGGAGTAGAGAAGGAGATCTTGTGAGGATCGGAGGTTGCATGCAGGTAAGTACCTGGAGACTAGGTCATAGATGTATGGAGGAGTCAGATTGTGGATGGCTTTGTATGTCATTGTTATGGTTTTGAACTGGAGTCTCTGGGTAATGGGGAGCCAGTGCAGGGATTGACAGAGGGGAGAGGCCAGGGAATAGCAGAGAAGAAGGATGAAATAGCGGACAGACATTGTGGGATTCTGGTTAGTTGGTAGGTGATATGTGGTCCAGAGAGGTAGATCTGTGTGTCATCAGCATAGAGGTGATACTGAAAGTTGTGGGATTCTATGAGCTGTCCCAGGCCAAAGGTGTAAATGGAGAAGAGCAGGGGCCCTATGACTGAACCTTGCGGGAGGAGGTGGTGTGCGAGTGGGAGATGCTGAATGTCCAGTCTGTTAGGTATGATGAAATCCAAGATAGGGCCAAGTCTGTGATGCCAAGAGAAGAGAGGGTCTGTAGTATTTGGGAATGGTCCACTGTGTCAAAGGCAGAGGATGGGTCCAGGAGGAGGAGACCAGAATAGTGTCGCTTGGCTTTGGCGGTTAGTAGGTCATTGGTGACTTTACTTAGGACAGTTTCAGTGGAGTGATGGGGTCAGAAGCCAGATTGTAAGCAGTCAAAGAGGGGGCAGGAAAAGAGGTGGGAGGATAGTTCAAAGTGGACATGTTGTTCAAGTAGTTTTGAGGTATACGTGAGAAGTGATATGGGATGATAGCTAGATACAGAGGATGGGTCAAGACAGGGCTTTTTGGGGATGGGTGTGATTGAGGCATGTTTGAGACATGAAGTGAAAACACCAGTTGTTAGTGATAGGTTGAAATGATGGGTTTGGATTGGGATGAAGACTGTGATGAGGTTTGGGAAGAAGTGGGATGGGTCAAGTGCACAGGTGGTGAGATGTGATCTTGAGAGTAGAGTGGAAAGTTGATCTTCTGTAATGGTGGAGAAGCTGGTTTTGGAGGAGGAGGGCTGAGTAGTTAGGAGGAGAGTCTCTGGGGGTTGTATGCCAAAGCTTTCTCTGATGTATTAATCTTCAGCTTGAAGAATGAGGCAAAGCCTTCAGCTGAGATGAGTGGAGAGGGATGAGTTGCTGAGGGATGGAGGAGAGAATTGAGTGTTGAAAAGCTGTTTAGGGTTTTGAGACAGGGAGGATATGAGAAATGAGAAGTAGGTTTGTTTTGCTGCAGCGAGTGTGGCCTTGAAAGTAGTGAGGGACTTTTTTAATGTGATGAAGTGTTCATTGGAGTGGGATCTTTTCCATCTCCACTCAGCAACCCTAGAAGTCATCCTCAGTTCTTTGGTCAGGCTGGTATACCAGGGTTGTCTGATTTTGGGAGCTTTGGTATGTGGGAGAGGGGCAACCAATTCTAGATTTACAGCTATTCTGGAGTTATATAAAATGACAGCAGCGTCCGCATTTTGTAAGGTACTTATGTCTGTAAGAGGGAAGAGGAATTCAGAAAGTGAGTGTGGATCAAAATGTTTATGATTTGTGTGAGGGTGTTCAAGTTTGTTGAGTTGGGATTGTGGACAAGGAGGGGAGAGGGAAGAGAATGTATGTAGTTTGGGGTCAGAAAGAGGGAGCGGTGAGTTAGAGAGGTTAGATAAGGAGCAGAGGCAGGTGAAGATGAGGTCCAATGTGTTGCAATCTTTGTGAGTAGCTGCAGAAGACCATTGAGTGAGGCTGAAGGAGGAAGTGAGAGATTGTTATTATTATTTATTTATATAGCACCATTGATTCCATGGTGCTGTACATGAGAAGGGGTTACATACAAGTTACAGATATCACTTACAGTAAACAAACTAACAATGACAGACTGATACAGAGGGGCGAGGACCCTGCCCTTGCGGCTTACATTCTGCAGGATTATGGGGATGGAGATAGAATTTTAGTTACAGCTGAGAGGGAAGTGTCAATGGGGATGTTGATGTCGCCCATGATGATAGTGGGGATGTTAGCGGAGAGGAAGTGAAGTGGTAGTGAAGTGGTCAAAGAAGGTGGTGGCTGGCCCTGAGGGGCGGTAAATGACAGCTAGTTGGAGGTTGGAGGGGGAGTAGATGCGCACAGCTTGCACCTCAAAGGAAGGGAGGGTAACAGAGGGTGGCAGTGGGATTTGGGTGAAGGAACAGTTATATGACAGGAGAAAACCAACTCCTCTGCCATACTTGCTGCTGGGGTTGGGTGTGTGGGAAAGGTGGAATCCACTATACGAACATGCAGCAGGAGTGACTGTGTCAGAGGGGGTGAGCCAGTTTTCGGTGATGGTTAGGAAGAAAAGTTTGTTAGTAATAAAAAGATCATGGCTGTAGGAATGTTTGTTGCAGACAGAACAAGCGATCCATAGAGCTCCTATTAATGGGACTGGGGAGATGGGGGCTGGGTGAATGGGTATAAGGTTAGAGAAGTTATGGAAATTTGTGATAGAGCATGGATGCAAGGTAGAAATGACTGTGAGGATGTGGTGAAGAGGACCAGGATTTAGAGAAATATCACCGGCAGTGAGGAGGAGCAGAGAACGTGATAGCACGTGGAAGCAGGAAAGGACATGAGGGGGCTGTCTGTGTTTGGAGACAGAGGATTATATGTTGAGGAACAGTTCTGAGGAGGAGGTGAGATGCATGGGGAGGATGGAGGGAGAGATAACCAGTTCATTACTAGTTACAGGGATTACGGGTTTAGTAGAAACTGAAGGATTATAGGTGTGAGACTAAAAACAAGCAGACACATTGTTTACAATAACTATCCAGTTGTCTTCAGTTCCCTTCTGGTTCAATTCTGGATTAATTCATAGCTCCACACTTATATGGTGCACTGGGCAGACTGATGTCCTGGCAGACATATGGTTTGCAATATACTTGCTAGAAAATACATTCAGATGTGGAGCTAAGGGTAATTGTCTATGCTCATCTTGGTCAGATAATTAAGAGTGTGCCAGATGCAGGATGATCAAGGCAGAATAAACAAGGAAGTCAAAAATAACACCGGGGGTATAGCAGGGGTTAGTTGAAAAACATACCAAGTGGTTGCAAGGAGCAGAGGTAAGGAAAAATCAGTGTGGAAATTAACAAATCAACAGAGATTGAAGAATTGGTCTTATTTATTTTTTACGCCGCTCCTCATGCAGTATAAGTGAATAGATTACTTTATTCTTCGGGCCGGTGCAATTAAAGCGATACCCAATTAATATAGTTTTTTACGTTTGGCTGCTGTCTCACACTAAAGAACACATTTTTTGCAAAAACAGGTAGTTTTGCATCACCATATTTTGAGAGCTATAATTTTTCCATATTTCTGCTAATAGAGTCATGTGATGTCTTGTTTTTTGTGGGACAAGTTGATGTTTTTATTGGTACCATTTTTGAGCACATGACATTTTTTGATCGCTTTCAATTCCAATTTTTGGGAGGCAAAATCAGCCACATGATGAAAAAGCATCATTTTTTATTCTTTTTTTTAACAGTATTTACTGAAGGGGTTAACTGGAGGGACAGTTTTATTTCCGGAAGTAGAAATAAAATATGTGTATTTTTTTTTTTTTTCATTAAAATATTTTTGAATTTGTACAATCTTTTTTAATTTTTTTGTTATTATTTTGTGATTTAAAAAAAAAATGTTAACAATAATGTTAAGCTTTTTTTTACTTTTCTACTAAGTCCCTCTATGGGACTTTTACTTTCTGTAGTCTGATAACTAGTGTTGAGCATTCCGATACTGCAAATATCGGGTATCGGCCGATATTTGCTGTATCGGAATTCCGATACCGAGTTCCAATATTTTTGCGATATCGGAAATCGGAATCGGAAGTGTTCGCAGTCATCTTCGGCGTATGCGGTGCGTATGGTTCCCAGGGTCTGAAGGAGAGGAAACTCTCCTTCAGGCCCTGGGATCCATATTCATGTAAAAAATAAAGAATAAAAATAAAAAATATGGATATACTCACCCCTCCGAGAACCCTGGCTGTCACCGCTGCAAGCGTCTGCCTCCGTTCCTAAGAATGCAGAGGGTGAAGGACCTTCGATGACGTCGCGGTCTTGTGATTGGTCCGTGACTGCTCATGTGACCCGTCACCTGACCGCGACGTCATCGAAGGTCCTTCACGCCCTGCATTCTTAGGAACGGAGGCAGACGCTTGCAGCGGTGACAGCCAGGGTTTTCGGAGGGATGAGTATATCCATTTTTTTTATTTTTATTCTTTATTTTTTACATGAATATGGATCCCAGGGCCTGAAGGAGAGTTTCCTCTCCTTCAGACCCTGGGAACCATCCAGGATAGCTTCCGATACTTGTGTCCCATTGATTTGCATTGGTATCGGGTATCGGTATCGGCGATATCCGATATTTTTTGGATATCGGCCGATCCCATCCGATACCGATACCTTTGAGTATCGGAAGGTATCGCTCAACACTACTGATAACAGTTCTTGTGCCCTGCAGTGCACCATCATTGCATGCATTAGAACTGTCAGTCCTGCAGACACAAGTAAGTTACAACATGCACTGCACATGATTTAACTAACTTGCTAGTGCCTGGTTACCCGGATGTTTAGTCACAATGGCACTGATCAGAGTGCAGGGGGTTCCCTCGGCATGCCTGCCAAATGATAAAATCGCAGTATTAAGGAAATTACAGTGCCGGGAGTGGTTCGGTCACCGCTCCTGCACTGAGTGCCGAGTGTCAGCTGTCAGGATCAGCTGACACCTGGTGGCGATTGTCTTGTCATATCCATACATCCAAGGTTGGTACGTACCAGCCAACCTGGAGGTATGGATGCATCAAAGGTTGTAAAGGGGTTAAAGAGAATCTTTTACTAACTTTGTCATGTACATCTGGACACAGGGTTTAATAATAGCGGCAGAGCTAAATAATTTGAGGTGTTTTTTTAAACTTTTTTTTTAATTAGTAATCAAAGTATTTGGCACTCAAAGAGTTAACATTTGTTAAGTCCAAGTGGGTGATATCAGATAATATTCACTGGATTTGTGTCCTTGTCACCCCCCATATGTTGCTGACCAATCATAAGCAGGCAGGAACATATCGGAGAGAGAAAAATCCCCCCCCCCCAGGGACAATTCTGGCTTTTCTGATGCATTAAGCGAAACTTTAAATGGGACCACCTACTACCTCCTATAGAAATAAAAAATATATTATTATGAGTAGTGTTGAGCATTCCGATACCGCAAGTATCGGGTATCGGCCGATACTTGCGGTATCGGAATTCCGATACCGAGATCCGATACTTTTGTGGTATCGGGAATCGGAATCGGAAGTTTCCAGTGTATGGTTCCCAGGGTCTGAAGGAGAGGAGACTCTCCTTCAGGCCCTGGGATCCATATGAATGTGTAAAATAAAGAATTAAAATAAAAAATATTGATATACTCACCTCTCCGGAGGCCCCTGGACATCACCGCTGGTAACCGGCAGCCTTCTTTGTTTAAAATGAGCGCGTTCAGCACCTTCCATGACGTCACGGCTTCTGATTGGTCGCGTGCCGCTCATGTGACCGCCACGCGACCAATCACAAGCCGTGACGTCATCTAAGGCCCTGAACGCGCTCATTCTTAAGAAGGAAGGCTGCCAGAAAGAAGCAGGGCGCGTCCGAGGGTGAGTATATACCTAATAGGAATATACTCACCCTCGGCTTCTTTCCGGCATCCTTCCTTCCTAAGAATGAGCGCGTTCAGGGCCTTAGATGACGTCACGGCTTGTGATTGGTCGCGTGGCGGTCACATGGGCAGCCGCGACCAATCAGAAGCCGTGACGTCATGGAAGGCCCTGAACGCGCTCATTTTAAGCAAAGAAGGCTGCCGGTTACCAGCGGTAAGGTCCAGGCTGCGTCGGAGAGGTGAGTATATCAATATTTTTTATTTTAATTCTTTATTTTACACATTAATATGGATCCCAGGGCCTGAAGGAGAGTTTCCTCTCCTTCAGATCCTGGGAACCATCAGGGATACCTTCCGATACTTGAGTCCTATTGACTTGTATTGGTATCGGGTATCGGTATCGGATCAGATCCGATACTTTGCCGGTATCGGCCGATACTTTCCGATACCGATACTTTCAAGTATCGGACGGTATCGCTCAACACTAATTATGAGATCAAAGCATAAAATAAATATTTGCCTTCCACGTCCTAATGATTGAAAGTTTAGACAAGCAGGATGTTTATAATGTTGACCCAATCTATGTGCTATTATAGAGTATGTGGCTTCTTTTGCCGGAGCATGGGGGGCATTATTAAATGAAGGGGCCAGGATTGAGGACATTATTATAGAAAGCGGCCAGGATGTGCCTGTGTATCAAAATTTGTATAAAGACCTAATAAATTACATCCTTCAGAACGTTTTAATGGTCCCAAGTTGCTAGAATTGCAACTCCAGTCATGGCAAGTGGATTACCATGGACGACGATTATGGTTATAAGGTGTCATCCCTTATATAGCAGGAAATTCTCTACAATAATAAAATACTTGCAGCAAAACAAAAGAAAAAAAGAGGATGGCATATGTCAAAATTATTATGGTTTGCTAGGATTACCCAACTCATGATGATATGAACGCTGCATCCCTGTTTATTCTGTGCATGCATATGTAGCATAATCAGTGTTGTTGTGAGGTGAGCAAGGCTGCAAGCTTTGAAGTTAACAATGAAAGTCTTTTACCAATATCCAACTAATGTATAGCAAAGCTAATAGGAGAAAGTCATCTATGAAACACTGCCATTGTGAGCCAAAACAAGTAGAATCAGACTTCAAGAGCTCTAAGGAAATGGATTCTTTATTCCTATGAATGTACTATGAACAAAGAATCAATTTCCTCAGAGTTCTTGTAGTCTAACTCCATGTTTTTAAGTCTACATGAAATATCATTTCAAGTAAGAATGTTTTTTGGGGGCTTTTTGTACTGAAACAGAACAAAACAGTAGTCACCTCTTCTTTTCCCAGCTGATCCTGCACCAATGCTCAGGAGGTACTCCGCTGTTCTTTGCTTACCGGATGTCAGTAATAAAGCGCCTTGGCAGTTAAGTGCTATACTACTGGCTTCACAAGTCAATGATGCGTTTAAGTGCTGCCAATAAACACTGAGACTACAGAATGGCTACAACATACAAAGATCAGCAAACTAATTGATTTTCTGCAATGGATTGGTGGTGGATTGATGAGGATAGTAACATTTTTGTGTTATTTAAAACATTTTCTGCCCTTTTACATTTTTTTAGAGACAAGCAACGCATTTAAGTAAAATAATTAAAAAGTACATAGAAAACCTTTTAACCTATAGGTTTCAAAATTATTTCCATCTAAACAATCTGAGGTATCATTTTCAGCTTATTTTGAGCAATTTTATTCTTGGGTTTTCAACTATTTTCCTATATGTCATCTTACATTCAATCTTCTATTCTGTTTTGTTTTTTCCTTTTTTTTCTGTTCAAGTTTATGACCAGTTAAACTGCAATTGTCACTCCAATTTAGGTCTTGTTTTATGCTTCTGCAAATACATGTAACTCCAGCATATCTATTTACGTGAAAAATGCTTTCACAGGGGAAAAAACATTTCTCAGTCTGATCGTCAAGACAAATAGTTTTGATGCCTTTAGATAATGCTGTGCAGAAATAATCTATCAGTGTAACCTTTTCCTTTGTCATAAATGTCACAGATAATGGCTGAAAGTGATATGTGTTCTTTTGCCCAAGCTGTGAAAGGGAACTCCAGGGGGTGACATTATAGTCAACAACTGAGTATGTGCAGTATTATTTTTGACATCCAATTACAAAATTCCCACAACAAATATGACAACAATGTCTTGACACTTTCGCCACATCAATACATATACCATATCTATAAAAAAAAAATAAAAAAAAATCCACTTGTGTAATCACCAGTATATTATACTTACTATTTACGGTAGTTGATTCCCCATACATAAAGGGGTTATCCATTTTAATCAATTGTTGTTGTACAAATGGACCCATGACTTTTTTTTTTAAACATACTCATATTCTGAATCCTTGCAGTTCCTTTGCTGTCATTGCCCTGTCAACTCTGGGCTCCTCATTTCCTCTTGGTGGGAAGCATCATTTGATTGCTGCAATTAATTAGCAGCCAATGACTGACTGCAGTGGTCACTTCCTGTCCAAGACACTAGAGAGAGCTAAGACACTATTTCTTCTGGCTCAGATAAGCATGTGACACCACCAGGTTGAAGGAGGAAGAAATTAGAATGGCAGGGGACATGGCCAGAGGTGCAGGGAAACAACCGCAGTTCAGTTTATTTTTTTAATTTAAAGACCACCATGAACCATTGTGTACAATAATAAATTGTAATTGACAATTTCCTTAAAGACTGCAATGGGATACTTTGAATACATCATAAACATGTAAAGTAATAGCCTTCCCCATTTATTATTACTATTATTTATTTATATAGCACCATTAAATCCATGATACTGTACATTAGACAGGGTTACATCAAAGTACACATATCACTTACAGTAAACAAAACTAACAATGGTAGACTGGTACAGAGGGAAGAGGACCCTGCCCTTGCGGGATTACATTCTACAGGATTATGGGGAAGGACACAGTAGGTCAGAGTTTGCAGTAGCTCCGATGGTGTTGATGTGGCCGTGTGGTCACTACAGGTTGCAAGCTTTTTTGAAGAGATGGGTTTTCAGGTTCCGTTTGAAGGATCCAAATGTGGTGGATAACCGGACATGTTGGGGCACAGAATTCCTGATGATGGGGGATATTCGGGAGAAGTCTTGGAGGCGATTGGGTGAGGAGTGAATAAGCATGGAGGAGAGGAGGAGGTCTTGGGAGGACCAGAGATTGTGAGGGAAGATATTGAGAGATTAGTTCAGAAATATACAGAGGAGAAAGGTTATGGATGGCTTTGTAGGTCAGTGTTAGTAGTTTAAACTGGATAAGCTGGGAAATTGGGAGCCAGTGAAGGGATTTGCAAAGAGAGGAAGCAGGAGTGTAGTGAGGAGAGAAATTATCTAGTGAAGCAGCAGAGTTAAGGACAGACTGGAGGGGTGCGAGAGTGTTAGAAGGTAGGCCACAAAGGAGGATGTTGCAGTAGTCAAGGCGAGAGATGATAGGGCATGCACAAGCATTTTGGTAGAGTGAGGGTTGAGGAAAGGATGGATACTGGAAATATTTTTGAGCTGGAGGCGACAGGAGGTGGCGAGAGCTTGGATGTGCGGTTTGAAGGACAGGACAGAGTCAAGGGTTACTCAGAGGCAGTGGATTACAGGGACAGGGGTAAGTGTGATTTAATTTATTGTGATAGATAGATCAGGTAGGGAAGGTGTGAGAGATGTAGGAAAAATAATTAGTTCAGATTTGTCCACATTGAGTTTGAGGAAGCGAGAGGAGAAGAAGGAAGATATGGCTGATAGACACTCTGGGATTCTGGAGAGCAGAGAGGTGACAGATCTGACTGTCATCAGCATATAGATGGTACTGAAAGCCATAGGACTTTATGAGTTGTCTCAGGCCAAGGGTATAGATTGAGAAGAGAAGGGGTCCTAAGACAAAGCCTTGAGGGACACCAACAGAGAGGAGGCGAGATGAAGAGATAGTATGGGAGTAGCAAATGCTAAATGTGCAGTTGGTAAGGTATGAGGAGATCCAGGATAGGGCAAGGTCATTGACACAATAGGAAGAGAGGATCTGTAGTAGGAAGCAGTGGTCAACTGTGTCGAAGGCAGAGGATAGGTATAGGAGGAGTATAGAGAATTAGCTGTTAGCTTTGGCTGTAAGTCGTTCGTAAGTTTCATCAGGGAAGTCTCAGTGGAATGGTGGGGACAGAAGCCAGATTGTAGGTTATCAAAGAGCGAGATAGATGCAAGGTGAGAGGAAAGTTCAGTGTGTACGTGCTGCTCAAGGAGTTTGGAAGCAAATGGGAGTAAAGATATGGGGAGATAGCTGAACATAGCGCTCAGTTCAAGTAAAGGCTTTTTGAGGATAGATGTGATTGTAGCATATTTGAAAGCAGAAGGGAAGGTACCAGAAGTTAGTGATAGGTTGAAGAGATGGGTAAGGGATGGGATAAGTGTAGCGGTGAGGTTGAGGAGTAGGTGGGATGGGATGGGGTCAAGTGCACAAGTGGTGAGGTGTGATTTGGAGAGAAAATGAGCAAGCTGTCCTTCATTGATTTTGGAGAGGGAAGTTATGGGGTTAGGGCATTGGTCTGGCATACAAAGGGGTTGTGGTGGTCGAACAACAAAGACTTGCCTTGTTTGGTCTATCTTATTTTTGAAGCGCGTGGCAAAGTCCTCGGCATAAAGTCGGAGGGGGCAGTGGTCAGCGGAGGATGGCGTTAAAAGTGTTGAACAACTGTTTGGGGTTGTGGGATAAAGAAGATACGAGGGATGTGAAATAGGCCTGTTTAGCAGAGGTGAGAGCTGATTTGAATGCGAGTGTTGCTTGTTTGAGTGCAGTGAAATCACCTTGCGAATGCGTTTTCTTCCAATGCCATTCTGCAATTCTGGATACTGGCTGAAGGTTTTTAGTGATGTGATTGTGCCAAGGTTGTCAATTGATTCGTTGCACTCTGCTATACATGACGGGCGACTGAGTCGATGGCTGATGCCAGAGTGGCATTGTAGAAACTAGTGGCATTTAAAGCATAAGATCACATAGCTTACGTAAAGATGCAACAATTTATTCTATAGAAATCATGTATCTATAAGTTGCTATTTTCACAGCTTCATATTGCCTGGCATGTTAACCAAACACGAGCTACTTTTATTATTTTTTCCATTCTGCCTACTAGAATAAGGCCTCACAAGTTATTAACCAAGCCACAGAATGTTCAGTTCAAACATAGAAATTTATTAATAATAAATAGAATAAAATATTTTTTCACTTCAAAATACATTTACATAATGTCAAGAATGCCTCCAATCCAATAACTGGTTCTATGTGCGGTACAGATATTGAGCAACAGCAGGCTTAAAATACATAAGATACCTCATTACATAACCTATTGCCGGTGCCCAATCATTTATATTTATATCAACATAAATTGCCTGAGGAATAGACCTGCTATATTAAAGTGCCAATGTGCATATGTAACTGGCTGTCCAAAATAGCCTATAAGGCTAATAGCCTATAATGCTCTGTACTCTCTCACAGAACCAGTGTTAAACCCCTAGAGAGGGTACAGAGGTAATTATGATCTTTTGATTATGCCATAGTTGGGGTCATGCCTGGTAAATTTTGTAAACATGGTACATGCTAAGACTTAGGCGCTATGTAACATATGGTGTTGTAAGCTATATTTATGAGTAATTAATATAATTGTACATCATGATATAAGCCTTATAGGCTATTTTGGACAGCCAGTTACATAAGCCTGCTGTTGCTCAATATCTGTACCGCACATAGAACCAGTTATTGGATTGGAGGCATTCTTGACATTATGTAAATGTATTTTGAAGTGAAAAAATATATTATTCTATTTATTATTAATACATTTCTATGCTTGAACTGAACATTCTGTGGCTTGGTTAATAACTTGTGAGGCCCTTTTGTTTGTATCATTGTGTGGAATGTGTTCTTGGTAAACTGGACTAAAATGTATAAACTACTAGAATAAGGGTAAGGAGTAGACTAATATAAGGCTCCTGGGTTTACTACTTGAAAAAACAAACCAACCTTCTGTCTTCAAATGTCTTTGTACAGCTTTAACATAACACGGGGTGGTAGCTGTGGGGGAGGCACTCGTCTGTGGCACCCCGCCACATTACATGAAAGAGGAGGTCCTGGCTGGGTGTGTGGATTTGTGCTGTGAAGGCATTACACCTGTAAAGGCCACATGTAACCATTATTGGGGGTTTGCTGGAAAACCTAAGCCTGCTCATTCTGTCTGCCGTCTTGTTGTGGATTCTGTTTTTGGGCTCCCTCTGGTGGTTACGGCTGGTACTGGGTGACTTTGGTGGGTTGCGGTTTCTGCTTTCCACCTGTCCATCAGAGGCTGGGTGTTTCCTATTTAACCTGGCTTTTCTGTCATTCCCTTGCCGGCTATCAATGTACTCAGATGTGCTCAGTTTGGTTCCTGACTACCTGCTCCCAGATCTCTCAGGATAAGCTAAGTTCTGTTTTTTAGTTGTTTGGGTTTTTGTCCAGCTTGCTAATTATGACTCTATGCTAGCTGGTAGCTCTAGTGGGCTGAGGTTCTCCCCATGTGCCATGAGTTGGCACATGGGTTCTTGTAATCTCAGGATGGTTTTTGATTAGGGTTTTTTGCTGACCGCTCAGACCCCTTTTGTATCATTCTGCTTTCTAGTTATAGCGGGCCTCATTTTGCTAAATCTATTTTCATCTCTATGTGCGTGCCTTCCTCTCATTTCACCGTCAATACATGTGGGGGGCAACTATACCTTTTGGGGTTCATTCCTCTGGAGGCAAGCTAGGTCTTTATTTCCTCTGCAGTGCTAGTTAGCTCTTAGGCTGGCGCGTGGCGTCTAGAATCAACGTAGGCACGCTCCCTGGCTATTTCTAGTTGTGTTTGTCAGGAGTAGGGCAGCGGTCAGCCCAGGTTCCATCACCCTAGAGCTCGTCCGTTATTTGTTATTTTGCTTGTCCAGTGCGATCCCCAGCCATTGGGATCCATGACAGTATAGCCGGCCCACAAAGTGTTAATTGTTTGGGCTGAAGCAGGAGAAAAAGAAGTGTTTAAGGGAATTTTTTTTTTTTTTCCCTCAGAGTTTTGCTGCCTTACCTCCTCTTAACCCTTGAATGGCTCTGACCTTAGCTGTTTAACATGGATGTCCAGAGTTTGGCTTCCAGCCTGAGTAATCTTGCTGTAAAAGTTCAAAACATACAGGATTTTGTTGTTTTCACTCCCATGTCTGAACCTAGAATTCCTATTCCAGAGTTTTTTTCTGGAGATAGATCTACCTTCCTGAATTTCAGGAACAATTGCAAATTGTTTCTTTCTTTGAAATCTCGCTCCTCTGGAGACCCTGCTCAGCAGGTTAAGATTGTAATATCTTTCCTGCGGGGCGACCCTCAGAATTGGGCATTTGCATTGGCACCAGGGGATCCTGCATTGCTCAGTGTGGATGCGTTTTTTCTGGCACTGGGATTGCTCTATGAGGAACCTAACCTGGAGATTCAGGCTGAAAAGGCTTTATTAGCCCTCTCTCAGGGGCATGATGAAGCGGAAGTATATTGTCAAAAATTTCGGAAATGGTCGGTGCTTACTCAGTGGAATGAGTGCGCCCTGGCTGCAAACTTCAGAGATGGTCTTTCTGAGGCCATTAAGGATATTATGGTGGGGTTCCCTGCGCCTACAGGTCTGAATGAGTCTATGACTATGGCCATTCAGATTGATCGGCGTTTACGGGAGCGCAAACCTGTGCACCAGTTGGCGGTGTCTTCTGAACAGGCACCTGAGACTATGCAATGTGATAGAATTCAGTCCAGAAGTGAACGGCAAAATTATAGGCGGAAAAATGGATTGTGTTTTTATTGTGGTGATTCAGCTCATGTTATATCAGCATGCTCTAAACGCACAAAAAAGGTTGATAAATCTTTTGCCATTAGTACTCTGCAGTCTAAGTTCATTTTGTCTGTAACTCTGATTTGTTCACTGTCATCCATTTCCGTCGATGCCTATGTGGATTCGGGCGCTGCCCTGAGTCTTATGGATTGGTCATTTGCCAAACGCAGCGGTTTTAGTCTGGAGCCTCTGGAAGTTCCTATTCCTTTGAAGGGAATTGACTCTACACCATTGGCTATGAATAAACCACAGTACTGGACACAAGTGACCATGCGCATGACTCCCGTTCATCAGGAGGTGATTCACTTCCTTGTACTGTATAATTTACATGATGTATTAGTGCTTGGTCTGCCATGGTTACAAACTCATAATCCTGTCCTGGATTGGAAAACAATGTCTGTGTTAAGCTGGGGATGTCAGGGGGTTCATGATGATGCACCTCTGATTTCAATCGCTTCATCTACTCCTTCTGAGGTCCCTGCGTTTTTGTCTGACTATCGGGATGTTTTTGAGGATCCTAAGCTCAATTCGCTCCCTCCTCATAGGGATTGTGACTGTGCTATAGAATTAATTCCTGGCAGTAAGTTCCCTAAGGGTCGTTTATTTAATCTGTCAGTGCCAGAGCATACTGCTATGCGGAATTATATTAAGGAGTCCTTGGAAAAGGGACATATTCGTCCATCTTCGTCCCCTCTGGGAGCAGGTTTTTTTTTTCGTGGCAAAAAAAGATGGTTCCCTGAGGCCTTGTATAGATTATCGCCTTCTGAATAAGATTACAGTCAAATATCAGTATCCATTGCCATTATTGACTGATTTGTTTGCTCGCATTAAGGGGGCTAGGTGGTTCACTAAGATAGATCTTCGCGGTGCGTATAATCTTGTGCGGATAAAACAGGGTGATGAGTGGAAAACCGCATTTAATACGCCTGAGGGCCATTTGAGTATTTGGTAATGCCTTTTGGACTTTCTAATGCTCCTTCAGTCTTTCAGTCCTTTATGCACAATATTTTCCGTGAATATCTGGATAAGTTTATGATTGTGTATTTGGATGATATTTTGGTGTTTTCTGATGACTGGGAGTCTCATGTTCTACAGGTCAGGAAGGTGTTTCAAGTCCTGCGGGCCAATTCTCTGTTTGTGAAGGGCTCAAAATGTCTCTTCGGAGTCCAGAAGATTTCTTTTTTGGGGTACATTTTTTCTCCTTCTACTATTGAGATGGATCCCGTCAAGGTTCAGGCGATTTGTGACTGGACACAACCTACATCTGTTAAGAGTCTTCAGAAGTTCTTGGGTTTTGCTAATTTTTATCGTCGGTTCATTACTAATTTTTCCAGTGTTGTTAAACCTTTGACTGATTTGACTAAAAAGGGTGCTGATGTTGCTAATTGGTCTCCTACGGCTGTGGAGGCCTTTCAGGAACTTAAGCGCCGGTTTTCTTCTGCTCCTGTGTTATGTCAACCAGATGTTTCACTTCCTTTTCAGGTTGAGGTTGATGCTTCCGAGATTGGAGCGGGGGCGGTTTTGTCACAGAGAAGTTCCAATGGCTCGGTGATGAAGCCATGTGCGTTCTTTTCTAGAAAATTCTCGCCCGCAGAGCGCAATTATGATGTGGGTAATCGGGAGCTTTTGGCCATGAAGTGGGCATTTGAGGAGTGGCGTCATTGGCTTGAGGGTGCTAGACATCGTGTGGTGGTCTTGACTGATCACAAAAATCTGATTTACCTTGAGTCTGCCAGGCGTCTGAATCCTAGACAGGCTCGTTGGTCGTTGTTTTTTTCTCGTTTCAATTTTGTGGTTTCATACCTGCCAGGTTCAAAGAATGTGAAGGCAGATGCTCTTTCCAGGAGTTTTGTGCCTGACTCTCCTGGAGACTCTGGGCCTACTGGTATCCTTAGAGATGGGGTAATATTGTCCGCCGTCTCCCCAGACTTGCGACGTGCATTGCAGGAGTTTCAGGCGGATAAACCTGATCGTTGTCCACCAGAAAGACTGTTTGTTCCGGATGATTGGACCAGTAGAGTCATCTCCGAGGTCCATTCTTCTGTGTTGGCTGGTCATCCTGGAATATTTGGTACTAGAGACTTGGTGGCCAGGTCTTTTTGGTGGCCTTCCTTGTCAAGGGATGTGCGCACCTTTGTGCAGTCTTGTGAAGTGTGTGCTCGGGCTAAGCCTTGCTGTTCTCGGGCCAGTGGGTTGTTGTTATCCTTGCCTATCCCGAAGAGGCCTTGGACGCACATTTCCATGGATTTTATTTCAGATCTCCCTGTCTCACAGAAAATGTCCGTTATCTGGGTTGTGTGTGACCGCTTTTCTAAGATGGTTCATTTGGTACCCTTGCCTAAGTTGCCTTCCTCTTCTGAGTTGGTCCCTTTATTTTTTCAGAACGTGGTTCGTTTGCATGGGATTCCGGAGAATATCGTTTCTGACAGGGGATCCCAGTTTGTGTCTAGATTTTGGCGGATGTTTTGTGCTAAGATGGGCATTGATTTGTCTTTCTCGTCTGCATTCCATCCTCAGACGAATGGCCAGACGGAGCGAACTAATCAGACCTTGGAAGCTTATTTAAGGTGTTTTGTTTCTGCTGATCAAGATGACTGGGTTGCCTTTTTGCCACTGGCCGAATTTGCCCTTAATAATCGGGCTGGTTCTGCTACTTTGGTCTCTCCTTTCTTTTGTAATTCGGGGTTTCATCCTCGTTTTTCCTCTGGTCAGGTGGAGCCTTCGGATTGTCCTGGAGTGGACGTGGTGGTGGACAGGCTGCATCAGATTTGGAATCAGGTGGTGGACAATTTGAAGTTGTCTCAGGAGAAGACTCAGCAGTTTGCTAATCGCCGTCGCCGCGTGGGTCCCCGACTTCTTGTTGGGGACTTGGTGTGGTTGTCTTCTCGTTTTGTCCCTATGAAGGTCTCTTCTCCTAAGTTCAAGCCTCGGTTCATCGGTCCTTATAAGATCTTGGAGATTCTTAACCCTGTATCTTTTCATTTGGATCTCCCAGCATCGTTTGCTATTCATAATGTGTTCCATCGGTCGTTGTTGCGGAGGTATGAGGTGCCCGTTGTTCCTTCGGTTGAGCCTCCTGCTCCGGTGCTGGTGGAGGGAGAATTGGAGTATGTTGTTGAGAAGATCTTGGATTCTCGTGTTTCCAGACGTAAACTCCAGTATTTGGTTAAGTGGAGGGGTTATGGTCAGGAGGATAATTCCTGGGTGGTCGCCTCTGATGTTCATGCGACTGATTTGGTCCGCGCCTTCCATAGAGCTCATCCTGATCGCCCTGGGGGTTCTCGTGAGGGTTCGGTGACCCCTCCTCAAGGGGGGGGTACTGTTGTGGATTCTGTTTTTGGGCTCCCTCTGGTGGTTACGGCTGGTACTGGGTGACTTTGGTGGGTTGCGGTTTCTGCTTTCCACCTGTCCATCAGAGGCTGGGTGTTTCCTATTTAACCTGGCTTTTCTGTCATTCCCTTGCCGGCTATCAATGTACTCAGATGTGCTCAGTTTGGTTCCTGACTACCTGCTCCCAGATCTCTCAGGATAAGCTAAGTTCTGTTTTTTAGTTGTTTGGGTTTTTGTCCAGCTTGCTAATTATGACTCTATGCTAGCTGGTAGCTCTAGTGGGCTGAGGTTCTCCCCATGTGCCATGAGTTGGCACATGGGTTCTTGTAATCTCAGGATGGTTTTTGATTAGGGTTTTTTGCTGACCGCTCAGACCCCTTTTGTATCATTCTGCTTTCTAGTTATAGCGGGCCTCATTTTGCTAAATCTATTTTCATCTCTATGTGCGTGCCTTCCTCTCATTTCACCGTCAATACATGTGGGGGGCAACTATACCTTTTGGGGTTCATTCCTCTGGAGGCAAGCTAGGTCTTTATTTCCTCTGCAGTGCTAATTAGCTCTTAGGCTGGCGCGTGGCGTCTAGAATCAACGTAGGCACGCTCCCTGGCTATTTCTAGTTGTGTTTGTCAGGAGTAGGGCAGCGGTCAGCCCAGGTTCCATCACCCTAGAGCTCGTCCGTTATTTATGTTATTTTGCTTGTCCAGTGTGATCCCCAGCCATTGGGATCCATGACACCGTCTCTCCTCTGAACTGTTCTGCACTGTGGGGAATTCACCTTTACTGCGCTCTGGAGACCACTGGGATCGGAAGATCTAGGTAGTCTCCAGTGCCTACTCACATAAAAAAATCAAGGCAGTGCCCACAGAAGGGTGAAACAGTGTAGAGGAGAGATGGCAGGCAGAATGTGCAGGCGCGGGATTTCTGACTGGGCACATGACGTCAAAGGGACACAGAAGAGAAGGGGTGGAGAAATTTTGTATAATGAAGTCCAGAGGCAGTTATTTCATCTGTGCAACATATGTCCCATAGTCTAGAAGATTGAAGCAATAAAATATGATTTTTACTGAAAAAAAGCCATCATCCAGGAGGCACACAGATATGACTAATTTCAACTGTATACAACCCATATACACATATTAACTTAAAAAGCTCAAAAGGGGTAACAGAGTCCCTTTAATATTTCCTTTCTTTGTTTAATTAAAAAATAAAGAGTGATGCACTTACGGTCTTAAATTGAAGCTCCAATGCCCAAAAGAAAAATACTGCATGAGTATTTCCATGAAACTTCCCAAATGCAGTAATTTTTGCAGTGTTTAGCTCAATAAATATATTCATTTCATATGCCATTTTTTGTTTTACTCTAAACAGCATTTCAAACTTGCTGAAGTGGAAGAAAGAAAAAACAAATGTAAATTATGCTTTACAAAAGCTTATGTTTACATGATAATTTCTTTTGGATTTTCTAGTGGAAAGTCATTAGCATATTAAATTCCTTGGAGGAATGATAAATGCATACTTGTAAGTTCAATGCACATGTCTTGGAATTCCGTACCACTAATTTGCCTGTACACTTTTTGTGCTTGTAATTAGTATTCATTTTACTATGCACTTCCTAAATGATGCTAATTGGCTTGATAAAACTTCAGCATACGTGCTTTTTCTAATCACAAAGTGAATTCAAGTATTTTTAGTTTTACATTGGGTCAAGATGTCCAAAAATAAGTAGCATAATTTAGTGCAAATTATATTCACATTATAATGAGACTGCAAATACCGTTTATCAATACTGCAAAGTCTAAAAGTGGCAAGGCATCATTCTACCAAGATGTATCAGTATCATTAGTGCTTTCCATTTCAGTAATTTGAATAATGAAGTTTAATTTGTTTTCAATCGTTACATATAATTTATGATAGGTGAAGCAGTGTTCTGTTCTAAAGTTTGAAAGTTACTTTGCAAGAAATTATAACGGCGTGTAATTTGATAATAAATTCAAAATGCAATCAAAAGATTAGCATGTAATTTATTATTTACTAAATGGTAATGATTTATTTAGAATGAACCAAATAAATGTCTCGATACCTAATGTAATTATTTAATCTGAGGCAACCAGCTTTCATTTGGAGAGCATAATTTAAGGATTTTCTACATGGGACTGATACTGCAGATTTTTTAAAGCAAAATTGTAGGGAAAAAAACAGCAACATTTTATCTCATCCATCTCCTGACAGTCAGATCTCCTCTTCGCAGTTAAACAATTGCATGTAGTTGTGTTTCTATGCAGTACTGTTTTAGAAGATCACCAGGACGCATAAAGTCTATGGGTAGTCCCGTAGTGGTTAAGGACACAGACAATTTTCGATTTTGAGGTTTCCTTTTTTCCTCCCCATTTTCAAAAAGCCATAACTTTTCAAATTTCTCTCGACATCGACATACGGGTCCTGTTTTATGCAGGATAAGATGTAGTTTTGAATGGCACCATACATATTACCATATAAAGCAAGGGAAATGGCAAAATAAAAATTCCAGTATTATGTATGCAATGGTAAAAAATGGGTTTTAATGTACAAAAAAAAGCAGCAGCTGTGATCCCCACTGCTGTCCTGTCTGTACACTCTCTTTTGCATTCTTCCCTACCCACAAGCTGTGGTATGTGCTCACTAGGTTCCTGCACTTTCAGACACCACCATCACACAATAAACAACAGGGGCATTTTTTGAGATTTTCTCAGAACAGAAATATTTTTTTAACACATCCAGTTGTGGAAGTTATGTTTATTCCAAAATCTAATAATGAAAGTGTACTTTGTTCATGGGACAACCAGTTAAAGTAGCCACTAAGCAGTTTTTCAAAAATGGCCTCAACAACTGACTTACAAATGTCAATATCTCTGGAAATAAAACCAACATAATTCTCAAATTTTGATTATTGCTATAACCTCTAATTTGCTATTTGGTTGGAAATAATCTTTCTGTTAACCCACACAAGTAATTTTAAGATTTAAGGAAAAGTCATACGGCCGCGTAACTCAACGCAATTCAGTGCTTAGACTGGTCGTCAGCTCTCCCGACCTGAGCCTGAGAGCTGCATAGTAATACATGATATCATGCTCAGGTCGGAAGAGCTGATGGCCAGTCTGAGAATTGTGTTGCAATCCTCGTCCAATTTTTACGGTCCTCTAACAATTCCATTATGTATTTTTTTAGGAGCTATGATAAATAAGCTATACAGCAGCAAACATAAATCAGTGGTGCTGCATATGGAGCCATTTGGTGTTCTGGGAAAAGCAATATATATAATATTTTTCATTCTATGAGCAAAACATTTTGTGATATAGCAAGATAATGGAGTTGAAATATGCCCATGTGCATGAGACTTTAACCCTTTCACGCCACATCCCTTTTTCATTTTTGCGTTTCTGTTTTTCGCTCCCCTTCTTCCCGGAGCCATAGCTTTTTCATTTTTCTGTCAATATGGCCATGTGAGGGATTTTTTGGGGGAAGAGTTGTACTTTTGAGTGACACCATTGCTTTTACCATGTCTTGAACTCAAAAATGGGTAAAAAATTCCAAATGCGGTGAAATTTCCAAAAAAAAGTGCAATTCCATAACTGTTTTTTAGAATTTGTTTTTCACCATGTTCACCAAATGCTAAAACTGACCTGTCATTATGATTTTCCAGCTCATTATGAGTTCGTAGATACCAAACATGTATAGGTTGTTTTTTATTTAAATGGAGAAAAAAATCCAAAGTTTGTTAAAGAAAAAAAAAAATTGCGTCATTTTCCATGACCTGTAACATCTCATTTTTCATGATCTGGAGCTGGATCAGGGCTTATTTTTTGCATGCTGAGCTGACGTTTCTAATGATACCATTTTGGTGTGGATACCATACTTTGATCGCTCGTTATTGCATTTTAACCCTTTCGCGACATGCGCCGTACATGTACTGTGCATGTCGGGTCCCCTGCTTTGATGTGCGCTCCGGCGGTGAGCGCACATCAAAGTCGCGACATGTCAGCTGTTTTGTACAGCTGACATGTGCGCGCAATAGCTATTCACCCGCCGCTATTAACCTGTTAAATGCTGCTGTCAAATGCAGACAGCGGCATTTAACTACCGCATCCGGCCGGGCGGCCGGAAATGACGTCATCGCCGACCCCCGTCACATGATCGGGGGTCGGCGATGCATCAGGAAGGTAACCATAGAGGTCCTTGAGACCTCTATGGTTACTGATCGCCGGTAGCTGTGAGTACCCCCCTGTGGTCGGCGCTCACAGCACACCTGCATTTCTGCTGCATAGCAGCGATCTGATGATCGCTGTTATGTAGCAGAGCCGATCGGGCTGTGCCTGCTTCTAGCCTCCCTTGGAGGCTATTGAAGCATGGCAAAAGTGAAAAAAAAAAGTTTTTAAAAATGTGAAAAAAATATTAAAAATATAAAAGTTTAAATCACCCCCCTTTCGCCCAATCCTACATAAAACAATAAAAAAAAAAACCTGCACATATTTGGTATCGCCGCATTCAGAATCGCCAGATCTATCAATTAAAAAAAGCATTAACCTGATCGCTAAACAGCGTAGCGAGAAAAAAATCCGAAACGCCAGAATTACGTTTTCTTGGTCGCCGCGACATTGCGTTAAAATGCAATAACGGGCGATCAAAAGAATGCATCTGCGCCGAAATGGTATCATTAAAAACATCAGCTCGGCACGCAAAAAATAAGCCCTCACCCGACCCCAGATCACGAAAATTGGAGACGCTACGGGTATCGGAAAATGACATTTTTTTTTTTAATTTTTTTTTCTTTAAGCAAAGTTTGGAAATTTTTTTCACCACTTGGATAAAAAATACCCTAGACTTGTTAGGTGTCTATGAACTCGTAATGACCTAGAGAATCATAATGGCAGGTTAGTTTTAGCATTTAGTGAACCTAGCAAAAAAGCCAAACAAAAAACAAGTGTGGGATTGCACTTTTTTTGCAATTTCACCGCACTTGGAATTTTTTTCCCGTTTTCTAGTACACGACATGGTAAAACCAATGATGTCGTTCAAAAGTACAACTCGTTCCGCAAAAAATAAGCCCTCACATGGCCATACTGACGGAAAAATAAAAAAGTTATGGCTCTGGGAAGGAGGGGAGCGAAAAACGAAAACACAAAAACAAAAAAGGGCCGCGGCATGAAGGGGTTAATGCGACGTTGCGGCGACCAAAAAAAGTAATTCTGGTGTTTTGACTTTTTTCATCTCTACGCTGTTTACCAATCAGATTAATTCTTTTTATAGCTTGATAGAATGGGTGATTCTGAAGGCAGCAATACCAAAAAATTTTATTTGTTTTGTTTATAATTGTTTTACTTTGAATAGGGCGAACGGGGGTTGATTTGAACTTTTATAAAAAAAATATTTTTTTAATATTTTTAAAAACTTTTTTTACTTTTTGCATGCTTTACTAATATCCATGGGAGACTAGAAGCTGTGATAATCCAATCGCCTCTGCTACACACAGGCGATGATCAGATTGCCAGTATGTAGCAGAATTGCTCACTTGCTATGAGCACCGACCACCGGGCAGCGCTCATAGCAATCCGGCTATAACAACCATAGAGGTCTGCTGGAGACTTCTAGTTCTCATGCCAACCCATTGGTGACGGGGTCTACAATGGGCAGGAGTAATGATGCGCTTCTGGTGCGATCACATTAAATGCCGCTGTCAGCAATTGACAGCGGCATTTAACAGGTTAACGGCCATGGAAGATCGCAAATCCACCTGCAGCTGTTAGAGGTACATGTCAGCTGTTCAAAACAGCTGACATGTGCCGGGAAGGATGCGGGCTCAGAGCCGAAGCCCACGTCAAATGGAGGGCAGTGACATGTCGTGAAGGGGTTAAACGTGTTATCTGTTTTTTAAAACCTTTGTTCCCCTGCTGCAGTTTTTTTATCTTAACAAACTTTTCTTTACTCACCCTACCTGGGTCCAGCAATCAGTCTTCGCCACTGCTCCCAGTGTCAAGGATTGGGAAATGAGCTGCACATCCGTCCACAATGTGTAAAACTTTATGAAAGATTCATTAAAAACATGAAATCCAAAAAGTATTTACAAAAACCTGACACGTTTCTGGTGTCTAAGCACCCTTAGACATAGGATAACTTAGTCATGCTATGACTAAGGGTATGTGTCCACGTTCAGGATTGTTTCAGGATTTGGTCAGGATTTTATGCAAGTAAAATTCTGATCAAATCTGCACCTGAGGTCACTGGCAGGTCACCTGCGCTGTCCTTGCGTTTTTTCTGCTATGTAAGGACATGCTGCGTTCTTAAAAAACGCACCGCATGTGCGTTTTTGCGGGAATCTCGCATGCGTTTTTTAATGCATAGTGGAGACAGGATTTCATAAAATCCCCTCCACTATGCTGTAACATCTGGACGCTGCGTTTTTGACGCTGCGGCTCAACACTGAGTCAAAAACGCAGCGTTTCCTGAACGTGGACACATACCCTGTGGGTGCTTGGACACCAGAAACGCATCAGGTTTTTATATACAGTCGGTACGGAACGTATTCATACCCCTTTAAATTTTTCACTCTTTGTTTCATTGCAGTCATTTGGTAAATTAAAAAAAGTTCATTTTTTCACATTAATGTACATTCTTGACTGAACAAGAACAGAAATGTAGAATTTTTTGCAAATTCAATAAAAAAGAAAAACTGAAATATCACATGGTATAAGTATTCAGACCCTTTGCTCAGACACTCATATTTAAGTCACATGCTGTCCATTTCCTTGTGATCCTCCTTGAGATGGTTCTACTCCTTCATTGGAGTCCAGCTGTGTTTAATTAAACTGATAGGACTTGATTTGGAAAGGCACACACCTGTCTATATAAGAGCTCACAGTGCATGTCAGACCAAATGACCATCATGAGATCAAAGGAACTGGCCAAGGAGCTCAGAGACAGAATTGTGGCAAGGCACAGATCTGGCCAAGGTTACAAAAGAAATTCTGAAGTACTCATGATTCCTAAG